>NC_136063.1:1240847656-1241447656 GCF_964261635.1 Lissotriton helveticus | reverse complement strand
AAGGACCGGTTTCTGGCTATCAGCCTTCATCAGCCTGGACAGCTTGACTCCAGTGGTGTGGAGAGCCTGGGACTCACGTCTGAGCATACCCAGCACACTCGGGGTGAAAATGGCAAAAAACACAGTTGATGGACAGAATGTAGAACAATGTCATACATTCACCCCAGTACAAGGATCTGGGCCTAAATCCATCATTTATTTGCACCCCACACCACCCTGGGTTAGACACTGGCTATATGCAAATCAGCTCTGACTCTGTGCCTCATGGGAACAGTCCAGTCCGAACTACCAAGCCATGTCTTTCCCAGACCGGAATCAAGCATCCAAGGACCGGTTACTGGCTATCAGCCTTCATCAGCCTGAACAGCTTGACTCCAGTGGTTTGGAGAGCCTGGGACTCACGTCTGAGCATACCCAGCACACTCGGGGTGAAAATGGCAAAAAACACCGTTGATGGACAGAATGTAGAACAATGTCATACATTCACCCCAGTACAAGGATCTGGGCCTAAATCCATCATTTTTTTGCACTCCACACCACCCTGGGTTAGACACTGACTATATGCAAATCAGCTCTGACCCTGTGCCTCATGGGAACAGTCCAGTCCGAACTACCAACCCATGTCTTTCCCAGACCAGAATCAAGCATCCAAGGACCGGTTTCTGGCTATCAGCCTTCATCAGCCTGGATAGCTTGACTCCAGTGGTATGGAGAGCCTTGGACTCACGTCTGAGCATACCCAGCACACTCGGGGTGAAAATGGCAAAAAACACAGTTGATGGACAGAATTTAGAACAATCTCATACATTCACCCCAGTACAAGGATCTGGGCCTAAATCCATCATTTTATTGCACTCCACACCACCCTGGGTTAGACACTGGCTATATGCAAATCAGCTCTGACCCTGTGCCTCATGGGAACAGTCCAGTCCGAACTACCAAGCCATGTCTTTCCCAGACCGGAATCAAGCATCCAAGGACCGGTTCCTGGCTATCAGCCTTCATCAGCCTGAATAGCTTGACTCCAGTGGTGTGGAGAGCCAGGGACTCAAGTCTGAGCATACCCAGCACACTCGGGGTGAAAATGGCAAAAAACACAGTTGATGGACAGAATGTAGAACAATGTCATACATTCACCCCAGTACAAGGATCTGGGCCTAAATCCATCATTTTTTTGCACTCCACACCACCCTGGGTTAGACACTGGCTATATGCAAATCGGCTCTGACCCTGTGCCTCATGGGAACAGTCCAGTCCGAACTACCAAACCATGTCTTTCCTAGACCGGAATCAGCATCCAAGGACCGGTTTCTGGCTATCAGCCTTCATCAGCCTGGACAGCTTGACTCCAGTGGTGTGGAGAGCCTGGGACTCACGTCTGAGCATACCCAGCACACTCGGTGTGAAAATGGCAAAAAACACAGTTGATGGACAGAATGTAGAACAATGTCATACATTCACCCCAGTACAAGGATCTGGGCCTAAATCCATCATTTATTTGCACTCCACACCACCCTGGGTTAGACACTGACTATATGCAAATCAGCTCTGACCCTGTGCCTCATGGGAACAGTCCAGTCCGAACTACCAACCCATGTCTTTCCCAGACCAGAATCAAGCATCCAAGGACCGGTTTCTGGCTATCAGCCTTCATCAGCCTGGATAGCTTGACTCCAGTGGTATGGAGAGCCTTGGACTCACGTCTGAGCATACCCAGCACACTCGGGGTGAAAATGGCAAAAAACACAGTTGATGGACAGAATTTAGAACAATGTCATACATTCACCCCAGTACAAGGATCTGGGCCTAAATCCATCATTTTATTGCACTCCACACCACCCTGGGTTAGACACTGGCTATATGCAAATCGGCTCTGACCCTGTGCCTCATGGGAACAGTCCAGTCCGAACTACCAAGCCATGTCTTTCCCAGACCGGAATCAAGCATCCAAGGACCGGTTTCTGGCTATCAGCCTTCATCAGCCTGGATAGCTTCACTCCAGTGGTGTGGAGAGCCTGGGACTCACGTCTGAGCATACCCAGCACACTCGGGGCGAAAATGGCAAAAAACACAGTTGATGGACAGAATGTAGAACAATGTCATACATTCACCCCAGTACAAGGATCTGGGCCTAAATCCATCATTTTTTTGCACTCCACACCACCCTGGGTTAGACACTGCCTATATGCAAATCAGCTCTGACCCTGTGCCTCATGGGAACAGTCCAGTCCGAACTACCAAGCCATGTCTTTCCCAGACCGGAATCAAACATCCAAGGACCGGTTTCTGGCTATCAGCCTTCATCAGCCTGGACAGCTTGACTCCAGTGGTGTGGAGAGCCTGGGACTCACGTCTGAGCATACCCAGCACACTCGGGGTGAAAATGGCAAAAAACACAGTTGATGGACAGAATGTAGAACAATGTCATACATTCACCCCAGTACAAGGATCTGGGCCTAAATCCATCATTTATTTGCACTCCACACCACCCTGGGTTAGACACTGGCTATATGCAAATCAGCTCTGACTCTGTGCCTCATGGGAACAGTCCAGTCCGAACTACCAAGCCATGTCTTTCCCAGACCGGAATCAAGCATCCAAGGACCGGTTACTGGCTATCAGCCTTCATCAGCCTGAACAGCTTGACTCCAGTGGTTTGGAGAGCCTGGGACTCACGTCTGAGCATACCCAGCACACTCGGGGTGAAAATGGCAAAAAACACCGTTGATGGACAGAATGTAGAACAATGTCATACATTCACCCCAGTACAAGGATCTGGGCCTAAATCCATCATTTTTTTGCACTCCACACCACCCTGGGTTAGACACTGACTATATGCAAATCAGCTCTGACCCTGTGCCTCATGGGAACAGTCCAGTCCGAACTACCAACCCATGTCTTTCCCAGACCAGAATCAAGCATCCAAGGACCGGTTTCTGGCTATCAGCCTTCATCAGCCTGGATAGCTTGACTCCAGTGGTATGGAGAGCCTTGGACTCACGTCTGAGCATACCCAGCACACTCGGGGTGAAAATGGCAAAAAACACAGTTGATGGACAGAATTTAGAACAATCTCATACATTCACCCCAGTACAAGGATCTGGGCCTAAATCCATCATTTTATTGCACTCCACACCACCCTGGGTTAGACACTGGCTATATGCAAATCAGCTCTGACCCTGTGCCTCATGGGAACAGTCCAGTCCGAACTACCAAGCCATGTCTTTCCCAGACCGGAATCAAGCATCCAAGGACCGGTTCCTGGCTATCAGCCTTCATCAGCCTGAATAGCTTGACTCCAGTGGTGTGGAGAGCCAGGGACTCAAGTCTGAGCATACCCAGCACACTCGGGGTGAAAATGGCAAAAAACACAGTTGATGGACAGAATGTAGAACAATGTCATACATTCACCCCAGTACAAGGATCTGGGCCTAAATCCATCATTTTTTTGCACTCCACACCACCCTGGGTTAGACACTGGCTATATGCAAATCGGCTCTGACCCTGTGCCTCATGGGAACAGTCCAGTCCGAACTACCAAACCATGTCTTTCCTAGACCGGAATCAGCATCCAAGGACCGGTTTCTGGCTATCAGCCTTCATCAGCCTGGACAGCTTGACTCCAGTGGTGTGGAGAGCCTGGGACTCACGTCTGAGCATACCCAGCACACTCGGTGTGAAAATGGCAAAAAACACAGTTGATGGACAGAATGTAGAACAATGTCATACATTCACCCCAGTACAAGGATCTGGGCCTAAATCCATCATTTTTTTGCACTCCACACCACCCTGGGTTAGACACTGACTATATGCAAATCAGCTCTGACCCTGTGCCTCATGGGAACAGTCCAGTCCGAACTACCAACCCATGTCTTTCCCAGACCAGAATCAAGCATCCAAGGACCGGTTTCTGGCTATCAGCCTTCATCAGCCTGGATAGCTTGACTCCAGTGGTATGGAGAGCCTTGGACTCACGTCTGAGCATACCCAGCACACTCGGGGTGAAAATGGCAAAAAACACAGTTGATGGACAGAATTTAGAACAATGTCATACATTCACCCCAGTACAAGGATCTGGGCCTAAATCCATCATTTTATTGCACTCCACACCACCCTGGGTTAGACACTGGCTATATGCAAATCGGCTCTGACCCTGTGCCTCATGGGAACAGTCCAGTCCGAACTACCAAACCATGTCTTTCCCAGACCGGAATCAGCATCCAAGGACCGGTTTCTGGCTATCAGCCTTCATCAGCCTGGACAGCTTGACTCCAGTGGTGTGGAGAGCCTGGGACTCACGTCTGAGCATACCCAGCACACTCGGTGTGAAAATGGCAAAAAACACAGTTGATGGACAGAATGTAGAACAATGTCATACATTCACCCCAGTACTAGGATCTGGGCCTAAATCCATCATTTTTTTGCACTCCACACCACCCTGGGTTAGACACTGGCTATATGCAAATCAGCTCTGACCCTGTGCCTCATGGGGACAGTCCAGTCCGAACTACCAAGCCATGTCTTTCCCAGACCAGAATCAAGCATCCAAGGACCGGTTTCTGGCTATCAGCCTTCATCAGCCTGGATAGCTTGACTCCAGTGGTGTGGAGAGCCTGGGACTCACGTCTGAGCATACCCAGCACACTCGGGGTGAAAATGGCAAAAAACACAGTTGATGGACAGAATGTAGAACAATGTCATACATTCACCCCAGTACAAGGATCTGAGCCTAAATACATCATTTTTCTGCACTCCACACGACCCTGGGTTAGACACTGACTATATGCAAATCAGCTCTGACCCTGTACCTCATGGGAACAGTCCAGTCCGAACTACCAAGCCATGTCTTTCCCAGACCGGAATCAAGCATCCAAGGACCGGTTTCTGGCTATCAGACTTCATCAGCCTGGACAGCTTGACTCCAGTGGTGTGGAGAGCCTGGGACTCACGTCTGAGCATACCCAGCACACTCGGTGTGAAAATGGCAAAAAACACAGTTGATGGACAGAATGTAGAACAATGTCATACATTCACCCCAGTACAAGGATCTGGGCCTAAATCCATCATTTTTTTGCACTCCACACCACCCTGGGTTAGACACTGGCTATATGCAAATCAGCTCTGACCCTGTGCCTCATGGGGACAGTCCAGTCCGAACTACCAAGCCATGTCTTTC
Source organism: Lissotriton helveticus (assembly GCF_964261635.1). Taxonomy (NCBI): domain Eukaryota; kingdom Metazoa; phylum Chordata; class Amphibia; order Caudata; family Salamandridae; genus Lissotriton; species Lissotriton helveticus. Next base: position 1,241,442,480 of record NC_136063.1, on the reverse strand, counting down.
CCAGACCAGAATCAAGCATCCAAGGACCGGTTTCTGGCTATCAGCCTTCATCAGCCTGGATAGCTTGACTCCAGTGGTGTGGAGAGCCTGGGACTCACGTCTGAGCATACCCAGCACACTCGGGGTGAAAATGGCAAAAAACACAGTTGATGGACAGAATGTAGAACAATGTCATACATTCACCCCAGTACAAGGATCTGAGCCTAAATACATCATTTTTCTGCACTCCACACGACCCTGGGTTAGACACTGACTATATGCAAATCAGCTCTGACCCTGTACCTCATGGGAACAGTCCAGTCCGAACTACCAAGCCATGTCTTTCCCAGACCGGAATCAAGCATCCAAGGACCGGTTTCTGGCTATCAGACTTCATCAGCCTGGACAGCTTGACTTCAGTGGTGTGGAGAGCCTGGGACTCACGTCTGAGCATACCCAGCACACTCGGGGTGAAAATGGCAAAAAACACAGTTGATGGACAGAATGTAGAACAATGTCATACATTCACCCCAGTACAAGGATCTGTGCCTAAATCCATCATTTTCTTGCACTCCACACCACCCTGGGTTAGACACTGGCTATATGCAAATCAGCTCTGACCCTGTGCCTCATGGGAACAGTCCAGTCCGAACTACCAAGCCATGTCTTTCCCAGACCGGAATCAAGCATCCAAGGACCGGTTTCTGGCTATCAGCCTTCATCAGCCTGCACAGCTTGACTCCAGTGGTGTGGAGAGCCTGGGACTCACGTCTGAGCATACCCAGCACACTCGGGGTGAAAATGGCAAAAAACACAGTTGATGGACAGAATGTAGAACAATGTCATACATTCACCCCAGTACAAGGATCTGGGCCTAAATCCATCATTTATTTGCACTCCACACCACTCTGGGTTAGACACTAGCTATATGCAAATCAGCTCTGACCCTGTGCCTCATGGGAACAGTCCAGTCCGAACTACCAAGCCATGTCTTTCCCAGACCAGAATCAGCATCCAAGGACCGGTTTCTGGCTTTCAGCCTTCATCAGCCTGGACAGCTTGACTCCAGTGGTGTGGAGAGCCTGGGACTCACGTCTGAGCATACCCAGCACACTCTGGGTGAAAATGGCAAAAAACACAGTTGATGGACAGAATGTAGAACAATGTCATACATTCACCCCAGTACAAGGATCTGGGCCTAAATCCATCATTTTTTTGCACTCCACACCACCCTGGGTTAGACACTGGCTATATGCAAATCAGCTCTGACCCTGTGCCTCATGGGGACAGTCCAGTCCGAACTACCAAGCCATGTCTTTCCCAGACCAGAATCAAGCATCCAAGGACCGGTTTCTGGCTATCAGCCTTCATCAGCCTGGATAGCTTGACTCCAGTGGTGTGGAGAGCCTGGGACTCACGTCTGAGCATACCCAGCACACTCGGGGTGAAAATGGCAAAAAACACAGTTGATGGACAGAATGTAGAAAAATGTCTTACATTCACCTCAGTACAAGGATCTGGGCCTAAATCCATCACTTTATTGCACTCAACACCACCCTGCGTTAGACACTGGCTATATGCAAATCAGCTCTGACCCTGTGCCTCATGGGAAAAGTCCAATCCGAACTACCAAGCCATGTCTTTCCCAGACCGGAATCAAGCATCCAAGGACCGGTTTCTGGCTATCAGCCTTCATCAGCCTGGATAGCTTCACTCCAGTGGTGTGGAGAGCCTGGGACTCACGTCTGAGCATACCCAGCACACTCGGGGCGAAAATGGCAAAAAACACAGTTGATGGACAGAATGTAGAACAATGTCATACATTCACCCCAGTACAAGGATCTGGGCCTAAATCCATCATTTTTTTGCACTCCACACCACCCTGGGTTAGACACTGGCTATATGCAAATCAGCTCTGACCCTGTGCCTCATGGGAACAGTCCAGTCTGAACTACCAAGCCATGTCTTTCCCAGACCGGAATCAAACATCCAAGGACCGGTTTCTGGCTATCAGCCTTCATCAGCCTGGACAGCTTGACTCCAGTGGTGTGGAGAGCCTGGGACTCACGTCTGAGCATACCCAGCACACTCGGGGTGAAAATGGCAAAAAACACAGTTGATGGACAGAATGTAGAACAATGTCATACATTCACCCCAGTACAAGGATCTGGGCCTAAATCCATCATTTATTTGCACTCCACACCACCCTGGGTTAGACACTGGCTATATGCAAATCAGCTCTGACCCTGTGCCTCATGGGAACAGTCCAGTCCGAACTACCAAGCCATGTCTTTCCCAGACCGGAATCAAGCATCCAAGGACCGGTTTCTGGCTATCAGCCTTCATCAGCCTGAACAGCTTGACTCCAGTGGTTTGGAGAGCCTGGGACTCACGTCTGAGCATACCCAGCACACTCGGGGTGAAAATGGCAAAAAACACAGTTGATGGACAGAATGTAGAACAATGTCATACATTCACCCCAGTACAAGGATCTGGGCCTAAATCCATCACTTTATTGCACTCAACACCACCCTGCGTTAGACACTGGCTATATGCAAATCAGCTCTGACCCTGTGCCTCATGGGAAAAGTCCAATCCGAACTACCAAGCCATGTCTTTCCCAGACCGGAATCAAGCATCCAAGGACCGGTTTCTGGCTATCAGCCTTCATCAGCCTGGATAGCTTCACTCGAGTGGTGTGGAGAGCCTGGGACTCACGTCTGAGCATACCCAGCACACTCGGGGCGAAAATGGCAAAAAACACAGTTGATGGACAGAATGTAGAACAATGTCATACATTCACCCCAGTACAAGGATCTGGGCCTAAATCCATCATTTTTTTGCACTCCACACCACCCTGGGTTAGACACTGGCTATATGCAAATCAGCTCTGACCCTGTGCCTCATGGGAACAGTCCAGTCCGAACTACCAAGCCATGTCTTTCCCAGACCGGAATCAAACATCCAAGGACCGGTTTCTGGCTATCAGCCTTCATCAGCCTGGACAGCTTGACTCCAGTGGTGTGGAGAGCCTGGGACTCACGTCTGAGCATACCCAGCACACTCGGGGTGAAAATGGCAAAAAACACAGTTGATGGACAGAATGTAGAACAATGTCATACATTCACCCCAGTACAAGGATCTGGGCCTAAATCCATCATTTATTTGCACTCCACACCACCCTGGGTTAGACACTGGCTATATGCAAATCAGCTCTAACCCTGTGCCTCATGGGAACAGTCCAGTCCGAACTACCAAGCCATGTCTTTCCCAGACCGGAATCAAGCATCCAAGGACCGGTTACTGGCTATCAGCCTTCATCAGCCTGAACAGCTTGACTCCAGTGGTTTGGAGAGCCTGGGACTCACGTCTGAGCATACCCAGCACACTCGGGGTGAAAATGGCAAAAAACACCGTTGATGGACAGAATGTAGAACAATGTCATACATTCACCCCAGTACAAGGATCTGGGCCTAAATCCATCATTTTTTTGCACTCCACACCACCCTGGGTTAGACACTGACTATATGCAAATCAGCTCTGACCCTGTGCCTCATGGGAACAGTCCAGTCCGAACTACCAACCCATGTCTTTCCCAGACCAGAATCAAGCATCCAAGGACCGGTTTCTGGCTATCAGCCTTCATCAGCCTGGATAGCTTGACTCCAGTGGTATGGAGAGCCTTGGACTCACGTCTGAGCATACCCAGCACACTCGGGGTGAAAATGGCAAAAAACACAGTTGATGGACAGAATTTAGAACAATGTCATACATTCACCCCAGTACAAGGATCTGGGCCTAAATCCATCATTTTATTGCACTCCACACCACCCTGGGTTAGACACTGGCTATATGCAAATCAGCTCTGACCCTGTGCCTCATGGGAACAGTCCAGTCCGAACTACCAAGCCATGTCTTTCCCAGACCGGAATCAAGCATCCAAGGACCGGTTCCTGGCTATCAGCCTTCATCAGCCTGAATAGCTTGACTCCAGTGGTGTGGAGAGCCAGGGACTCAAGTCTGAGCATACCCAGCACACTCGGGGTGAAAATGGCAAAAAACACAGTTGATGGACAGAATGTAGAACAATGTCATACATTCACCCCAGTACAAGGATCTGTGCCTAAATCCATCATTTTCTTGCACTCCACACCACCCTGGGTTAGACACTGGCTATATGCAAATCAGCTCTGACCCTGTGCCTCATGGGAACAGTCCAGTCCGAACTACCAAGCCATGTCTTTCCCAGACCGGAATCAAGCATCCAAGGACCGGTTTCTGGCTATCAGACTTCATCAGCCTGGACAGCTTGACTCCAGTGGTGTGGAGAGCCTGGGACTCACGTCTGAGCATACCCAGCACACTCGGTGTGAAAATGGCAAAAAACACAGTTGATGGACAGAATGTAGAACAATGTCATACATTCACCCCAGTACAAGGATCTGGGCCTAAATCCATCATTTTTTTGCACTCCACACCACCCTGGGTTAGACACTGGCTATATGCAAATCAGCTCTGACCCTGTGCCTCATGGGGACAGTCCAGTCCGAACTACCAAGCCATGTCTTTCCCAGACCAGAATCAAGCATCCAAGGACCGGTTTCTGGCTATCAGCCTTCATCAGCCTGGATAGCTTGACTCCAGTGGTGTGGAGAGCCTGGGACTCACGTCTGAGCATACCCAGCACACTCGGGGTGAAAATGGCAAAAAACACAGTTGATGGACAGAATGTAGAACAATGTCATACATTCACCCCAGTACAAGGATCTGAGCCTAAATACATCATTTTTCTGCACTCCACACGACCCTGGGTTAGACACTGACTATATGCAAATCAGCTCTGACCCTGTACCTCATGGGAACAGTCCAGTCCGAACTACCAAGCCATGTCTTTCCCAGACCGGAATCAAGCATCCAAGGACCGGTTTCTGGCTATCAGACTTCATCAGCCTGGACAGCTTGACTCCAGTGGTGTGGAGAGCCTGGGACTCACGTCTGAGCATACCCAGCACACTCGGGGTGAAAATGGCAAAAAACACAGTTGATGGACAGAATGTAGAACAATGTCATACATTCACCCCAGTACAAGGATCTGTGCCTAAATCCATCATTTTCTTGCACTCCACACCACCCTGGGTTAGACACTGGCTATATGCAAATCAGCTCTGACCCTGTGCCTCATGGGAACAGTCCAGTCCGAACTACCAAGCCATGTCTTTCCCAGACCGGAATCAAGCATCCAAGGACCGGTTTCTGGCTATCAGCCTTCATCAGCCTGGACAGCTTGACTCCAGTGGTGTGGAGAGCCTGGGACTCACGTCTGAGCATACCCAGCACACTCGGGGTGAAAATGGCAAAAAACACAGTTGATGGACAGAATGTAGAACAATGTCATACATTCACCCCAGTACAAGGATCTGGGCCTAAATCCATCATTTATTTGCACTCCACACCACTCTGGGTTAGACACTAGCTATATGCAAATCAGCTCTGACCCTGTGCCTCATGGGAACAGTCCAGTCCGAACTACCAAGCCATGTCTTTCCCAGACCAGAATCAGCATCCAAGGACCGGTTTCTGGCTTTCAGCCTTCATCAGCCTGGACAGCTTGACTCCAGTGGTGTGGAGAGCCTGGGACTCACGTCTGAGCATACCCAGCACACTCTGGGTGAAAATGGCAAAAAACACAGTTGATGGACAGAATGTAGAACAATGTCATACATTCACCCCAGTACAAGGATCTGGGCCTAAATCCATCATTTTTTTGCACTCCACACCACCCTGGGTTAGACACTGGCTATATGCAAATCAGCTCTGACCCTGTGCCTCATGGGGACAGTCCAGTCCGAACTACCAAGCCATGTCTTTCCCAGACCAGAATCAAGCATCCAAGGACCGGTTTCTGGCTATCAGCCTTCATCAGCCTGGATAGCTTGACTCCAGTGGTGTGGAGAGCCTGGGACTCACGTCTGAGCATACCCAGCACACTCGGGGTGAAAATGGCAAAAAACACAGTTGATGGACAGAATGTAGAAAAATGTCTTACATTCACCTCAGTACAAGGATCTGGGCCTAAATCCATCACTTTATTGCACTCAACACCACCCTGCGTTAGACACTGGCTATATGCAAATCAGCTCTGACCCTGTGCCTCATGGGAAAAGTCCAATCCGAACTACCAAGCCATGTCTTTCCCAGACCGGAATCAAGCATCCAAGGACCGGTTTCTGGCTATCAGCCTTCATCAGCCTGGATAGCTTCACTCCAGTGGTGTGGAGAGCCTGGGACTCACGTCTGAGCATACCCAGCACACTCGGGGCAAAAATGGCAAAAAACACAGTTGATGGACAGAATGTAGAACAATGTCATACATTCACCCCAGTACAAGGATCTGGGCCTAAATCCATCATTTTTTTGCACTCCACACCACCCTGGGTTAGACACTGGCTATATGCAAATCAGCTCTGACCCTGTGCCTCATGGGAACAGTCCAGTCTGAACTACCAAGCCATGTCTTTCCCAGACCGGAATCAAACATCCAAGGACCGGTTTCTGGCTATCAGCCTTCATCAGCCTGGACAGCTTGACTCCAGTGGTGTGGAGAGCCTGGGACTCACGTCTGAGCATACCCAGCACACTCGGGGTGAAAATGGCAAAAAACACAGTTGATGGACAGAATGTAGAACAATGTCATACATTCACCCCAGTACAAGGATCTGGGCCTAAATCCATCATTTATTTGCACTCCACACCACCCTGGGTTAGACACTGGCTATATGCAAATCAGCTCTGACCCTGTGCCTCATGGGAACAGTCCAGTCCGAACTACCAAGCCATGTCTTTCCCAGACCGGAATCAAGCATCCAAGGACCGGTTTCTGGCTATCAGCCTTCATCAGCCTGAACAGCTTGACTCGAGTGGTTTGGAGAGCCTGGGACTCACGTCTGAGCATACCCAGCACACTCGGGGTGAAAATGGCAAAAAACACAGTTGATGGACAGAATGTAGAACAATGTCATACATTCACCCCAGTACAAGGATCTGGGCCTAAATCCATCACTTTATTGCACTCAACACCACCCTGCGTTAGACACTGGCTATATGCAAATCAGCTCTGACCCTGTGCCTCATGGGAAAAGTCCAATCCGAACTACCAAGCCATGTCTTTCCCAGACCGGAATCAAGCATCCAAGGACCGGTTTCTGGCTATCAGCCTTCATCAGCCTGGATAGCTTCACTCCAGTGGTGTGGAGAGCCTGGGACTCACGTCTGAGCATACCCAGCACACTCGGGGCGAAAATGGCAAAAAACACAGTTGATGGACAGAATGTAGAACAATGTCATACATTCACCCCAGTACAAGGATCTGGGCCTAAATCCATCATTTTTTTGCACTCCACACCACCCTGGGTTAGACACTGGCTATATGCAAATCAGCTCTGACCCTGTGCCTCATGGGAACAGTCCAGTCCGAACTACCAAGCCATGTCTTTCCCAGACCGGAATCAAACATCCAAGGACCGGTTTCTGGCTATCAGCCTTCATCAGCCTGGACAGCTTGACTCCAGTGGTGTGGAGAGCCTGGGACTCACGTCTGAGCATACCCAGCACACTCGGGGTGAAAATGGCAAAAAACACAGTTGATGGACAGAATGTAGAACAATGTCATACATTCACCCCAGTACAAGGATCTGGGCCTAAATCCATCATTTATTTGCACTCCACACCACCCTGGGTTAGACACTGGCTATATGCAAATCAGCTCTGACCCTGTGCCTCATGGGAACAGTCCAGTCCGAACTACCAAGCCATATCTTTCCCAGACCGGAATCAAGCATCCAAGGACCGGTTTCTGGCTATCAGCCTTCATCAGCCTGAACAGCTTGACTCCAGTGGTTTGGAGAGCCTGGGACTCACGTCTGAGCATACCCAGCACACTCGGGGTGAAAATGGCAAAAAACACAGTTGATGGACAGAATGTAGAACAATGTCATACATTCACCCCAGTACAAGGATCTGGGCCTAAATCCATCACTTTATTGCACTCAACACCACCCTGCGTTAGACACTGGCTATATGCAAATCAGCTCTGACCCTGTGCCTCATGGGAAAAGTCCAATCCGAACTACCAAGCCATGTCTTTCCCAGACCGGAATCAAGCATCCAAGGACCGGTTTCTGGCTATCAGCCTTCATCAGCCTGGATAGCTTCACTCCAGTGGTGTGGAGAGCTTGGGACTCACGTCTGAGCATACCCAGCACACTCGGGGCGAAAATGGCAAAAAACACAGTTGATGGACAGAATGTAGAACAATGTCATACATTCACCCCAGTACAAGGATCTGGGCCTAAATCCATCATTTTTTTGCACTCCACACCACCCTGGGTTAGACACTGGCTATATGCAAATCAGCTCTGACCCTGTGCCTCATGGGAACAGTCCAGTCCGAACTACCAAGCCATGTCTTTCCCAGACCGGAATCAAACATCCAAGGACCGGTTTCTGGCTATCAGCCTTCATCAGCCTGGACAGCTTGACTCCAGTGGTGTGGAGAGCCTGGGACTCACGTCTGAGCATACCCAGCACACTCGGGGTGAAAATGGCAAAAAACACAGTTGATGGACAGAATGTAGAACAATGTCATACATTAACCCCAGTACAAGGATCTGGGCCTAAATCCATCATTTATTTGCACTCCACACCACCCTGGGTTAGACACTGGCTATATGCAAATCAGCTCTGACCCTGTGCCTCATGGGAACAGTCCAGTCCGAACTACCAAGCCATGTCTTTCCCAGACCGGAATCAAGCATCCAAGGACCGGTTACTGGCTATCAGCCTTCATCAGCCTGAACAGCTTGACTCCAGTGGTTTGGAGAGCCTGGGACTCACGTCTGAGCATACCCAGCACACTCGGGGTGAAAATGGCAAAAAACACCGTTGATGGACAGAATGTAGAACAATGTCATACATTCACCCCAGTACAAGGATCTGGGCCTAAATCCATCATTTTTTTGCACTCCACACCACCCTGGGTTAGACACTGACTATATGCAAATCAGCTCTGACCCTGTGCCTCATGGGAACAGTCCAGTCCGAACTACCAACCCATGTCTTTCCCAGACCAGAATCAAGCATCCAAGGACCGGTTTCTGGCTATCAGCCTTCATCAGCCTGGATAGCTTGACTCCAGTGGTATGGAGAGCCTTGGACTCACGTCTGAGCATACCCAGCACACTCGGGGTGAAAATGGCAAAAAACACAGTTGATGGACAGAATTTAGAACAATGTCATACATTCACCCCAGTACAAGGATCTGGGCCTAAATCCATCATTTTATTGCACTCCACACCACCCTGGGTTAGACACTGGCTATATGCAAATCAGCTCTGACCCTGTGCCTCATGGGAACAGTCCAGTCCGAACTACCAAGCCATGTCTTTCCCAGACCGGAATCAAGCATCCAAGGACCGGTTCCTGGCTATCAGCCTTCATCAGCCTGAATAGCTTGACTCCAGTGGTGTGGAGAGCCAGGGACTCAAGTCTGAGCATACCCAGCACACTCGGGGTGAAAATGGCAAAAAACACAGTTGATGGACAGAATGTAGAACAATGTCATACATTCACCCCAGTACAAGGATCTGTGCCTAAATCCATCATTTTCTTGCACTCCACACCACCCTGGGTTAGACACTGGCTATATGCAAATCAGCTCTGACCCTGTGCCTCATGGGAACAGTCTAGTCCGAACTACCAAGCCATGTCTTTCCCAGACCGGAATCAAGCATCCAAGGACCAGTTTCTGGCTATCAGCCCTCATCAGCCTGGACAGCTTGACTCCAGTGGTGTGGAGAGCCTGGGACTCACGTCTGAGCATACTCAGCACACTCGGGGTGAAAATGGCAAAAAACACAGTTGATGGACATAATGTAGAACAATGTCATACATTCACCCCAGTACAAGGATCTGGGCCTAAATCCATCATTTTTTTGCACTCCACACCACCCTGGGTTAGACACTGGCTATATGCAAATCGGCTCTGACCCTGTGCCTCATGGGAACAGTCCAGTCCGAACTACCAAACCATGTCTTTCCCAGACCGGAATCAGCATCCAAGGACCGGTTTCTGGCTATCAGCCTTCATCAGCCTGGACAGCTTGACTCCAGTGGTGTGGAGAGCCTGGGGCTCACGTCTGAGCATACCCAGCACACTCGGTGTGAAAATGGCAAAAAACACAGTTGATGGACAGAATGTAGAACAATGTCATACATTCACCCCAGTACAAGGATCTGGGCCTAAATCCATCATTTTTTTGCACTCCACACCACCCTGGGTTAGACACTGGCTATATGCAAATCAGCTCTGACCCTGTGCCTCATGGGGACAGTCCAGTCCGAACTACCAAGCCATGTCTTTCCCAGACCAGAATCAAGCATCCAAGGACCGGTTTCTGGCTATCAGCCTTCATCAGCCTGGATAGCTTGACTCCAGTGGTGTGGAGAGCCTGGGACTCACGTCTGAGCATACCCAGCACACTCGGGGTGAAAATGGCAAAAAACACAGTTGATGGACAGAATGTAGAACAATGTCATACATTCAACCCAGTACAAGGATCTGAGCCTAAATACATCATTTTTCTGCACTCCACACGACCCTGGGTTAGACACTGACTATATGCAAATCAGCTCTGACCCTGTACCTCATGGGAACAGTCCAGTCCGAACTACCAAGCCATGTCTTTCCCAGACCGGAATCAAGCATCCAAGGACCGGTTTCTGGCTATCAGACTTCATCAGCCTGGACAGCTTGACTCCAGTGGTGTGGAGAGCCTGGGACTCACGTCTGAGCATACCCAGCACACTCGGGGTGAAAATGGCAAAAAACACAGTTGATGGACAGAATGTAGAACAATGTCATACATTCACCCCAGTACAAGGATCTGTGCCTAAATCCATCATTTTCTTGCACTCCACACCACCCTGGGTTAGACACTGGCTATATGCAAATCAGCTCTGACCCTGTGCCTCATGGGAACAGTCCAGTCTGAACTACCAAGCCATGTCTTTCCCAGACCGGAATCAAGCATCCAAGGACCGGTTTCTGGCTATCAGCCTTCATCAGCCTGGACAGCTTGACTCCAGTGGTGTGGAGAGCCTGGGACTCACGTCTGAGCATACCCAGCACACTCGGGGTGAAAATGGCAAAAAACACAGTTGATGGACAGAATGTAGAACAATGTCATACATTCACCCCAGTACAAGGATCTGGGCCTAAATCCATCATTTATTTGCACTCCACACCACCCTGGGTTAGACACTAGCTATATGCAAATCAGCTCTGACCCTGTGCCTCATGGGAACAGTCCAGTCCGAACTACCAAGCCATGTCTTTCCCAGACCAGAATCAGCATCCAAGGACCGGTTTCTGGCTATCAGCCTTCATCAGCCTGGACAGCTTGACTCCAGTGGTGTGGAGAGCCTGGGACTCACGTCTGAGCATACCCAGCACACTCTGGGTGAAAATGGCAAAAAACACAGTTGATGGACAGAATGTAGAACAATGTCATACATTCACCCCAGTACAAGGATCTGGGCCTAAATCCATCATTTTTTTGCACTCCACACCACCCTGGGTTAGACACTGGCTATATGCAAATCAGCTCTGACCCTGTGCCTCATGGGGACAGTCCAGTCCGAACTACCAAGCCATATCTTTCCCAGACCAGAATCAAGCATCCAAGGACCGGTTTCTGGCTATCAGCCTTCATCAGCCTGGATAGCTTGACTCCAGTGGTGTGGAGAGCCTGGGACTCACGTCTGAGCATACCCAGCACACTCGGGGTGAAAATGGCAAAAAACACAGTTGATGGACAGAATGTAGAAAAATGTCTTACATTCACCCCAGTACAAGGATCTGGGCCTAAATCCATCACTTTATTGCACTCAACACCACCCTGCGTTAGACACTGGCTATATGCAAATCAGCTCTGACCCTGTGCCTCATGGGAAAAGTCCAATCCGAACTACCAAGCCATGTCTTTCCCAGACCGGAATCAAGCATCCAAGGACCGGTTTCTGGCTATCAGCCTTCATCAGCCTGGATAGCTTCACTCCAGTGGTGTGGAGAGCCTGGGACTCACGTCTGAGCATACCCAGCACACTCGGGGCGAAAATGGCAAAAAACACAGTTGATGGACAGAATGTAGAACAATGTCATACATTCACCCCAGTACAAGGATCTGGGCCTAAATCCATCATTTTTTTGCACTCCACACCACCCTGGGTTAGACACTGGCTATATGCAAATCAGCTCTGACCCTGTGCCTCATGGGAACAGTCCAGTCCGAACTACCAAGCCATGTCTTTCCCAGACCGGAATCAAACATCCAAGGACCGGTTTCTGGCTATCAGCCTTCATCAGCCTGGACAGCTTGACTCCAGTGGTGTGGAGAGCCTGGGACTCACGTCTGAGCATACCCAGCACACTCGGGGTGAAAATGGCAAAAAACACAGTTGATGGACAGAATGTAGAACAATGTCATACATTCACCCCAGTACAAGGATCTGGGCCTAAATCCATCATTTATTTGCACTCCACACCACCCTGGGTTAGACACTGGCTATATGCAAATCAGCTCTGACCCTGTGCCTCATGGGAACAGTCCAGTCCGAACTACCAAGCCATGTCTTTCCCAGACCGGAATCAAGCATCCAAGGACCGGTTTCTGGCTATCAGCCTTCATCAGCCTGAACAGCTTGACTCCAGTGGTTTGGAGAGCCTGGGACTCACGTCTGAGCATACCCAGCACACTCGGGGTGAAAATGGCAAAAAACACAGTTGATGGACAGAATGTAGAACAATGTCATACATTCACCCCAGTACAAGGATCTGGGCCTAAATCCATCACTTTATTGCACTCAACACCACCCTGCGTTAGACACTGGCTATATGCAAATCAGCTCTGACCCTGTGCCTCATGGGAAAAGTCCAATCCGAACTACCAAGCCATGTCTTTCCCAGACCGGAATCAAGCATCCAAGGACCGGTTTCTGGCTATCAGCCTTCATCAGCCTGGATAGCTTCACTCCAGTGGTGTGGAGAGCCTGGGACTCACGTCTGAGCATACCCAGCACACTCGGGGCGAAAATGGCAAAAAACACAGTTGATGGACAGAATGTAGAACAATGTCATACATTCACCCCAGTACAAGGATCTGGGCCTAAATCCATCATTTTTTTGCACTCCACACCACCCTGGGTTAGACACTGGCTATATGCAAATCAGCTCTGACCCTGTGCCTCATGGGAAAAGTCCAATCCGAACTACCAAGCCATGTCTTTCCCAGACCGGAATCAAGCATCCAAGGACCGGTTTCTGGCTATCAGCCTTCATCAGCCTGGATAGCTTCACTCCAGTGGTGTGGAGAGCCTGGGACTCACGTCTGAGCATACCCAGCACACTCGGGGCGAAAATGGCAAAAAACACAGTTGATGGACAGAATGTAGAACAATGTCATACATTCACCCCAGTACAAGGATCTGGGCCTAAATCCATCATTTTTTTGCACTCCACACCACCCTGGGTTAGACACTGGCTATATGCAAATCAGCTCTGACCCTGTGCCTCATGGGAACAGTCCAGTCCGAACTACCAAGCCATGTCTTTCCCAGACCGGAATCAAACATCCAAGGACCGGTTTCTGGCTATCAGCCTTCATCAGCCTGGACAGCTTGACTCCAGTGGTGTGGAGAGCCTGGGACTCACGTCTGAGCATACCCAGCACACTCGGGGTGAAAATGGCAAAAAACACAGTTGATGGACAGAATGTAGAACAATGTCATACATTCACCCCAGTACAAGGATCTGGGCCTAAATCCATCATTTATTTGCACTCCACACCACCCTGGGTTAGACACTGGCTATATGCAAATCAGCTCTGACCCTGTGCCTCATGGGAACAGTCCAGTCCGAACTACCAAGCCATGTCTTTCCCAGACCGGAATCAAGCATCCAAGGACCGGTTTCTGGCTATCAGCCTTCATCAGCCTGAACAGCTTGACTCCAGTGGTTTGGAGAGCCTGGGACTCACGTCTGAGCATACCCAGCACACTCGGGGTGAAAATGGCAAAAAACACAGTTGATGGACAGAATGTAGAACAATGTCATACATTCACCCCAGTACAAGGATCTGGGCCTAAATCCATCACTTTATTGCACTCAACACCACCCTGCGTTAGACACTGGCTATATGCAAATCAGCTCTGACCCTGTGCCTCATGGGAAAAGTCCAATCCGAACTACCAAGCCATGTCTTTCCCAGACCGGAATCAAGCATCCAAGGACCGGTTTCTGGCTATCAGCCTTCATCAGCCTGGATAGCTTCACTCCAGTGGTGTGGAGAGCCTGGGACTCACGTCTGAGCATACCCAGCACACTCGGGGCGAAAATGGCAAAAAACACAGTTGATGGACAGAATGTAGAACAATGTCATACATTCACCCCAGTACAAGGATCTGGGCCTAAATCCATCATTTTTTTGCACTCCACACCACCCTGGGTTAGACACTGGCTATATGCAAATCAGCTCTGACCCTGTGCCTCATGGGAACAGTCCAGTCCGAACTACCAAGCCATGTCTTTCCCAGACCGGAATCAAACATCCAAGGACCGGTTTCTGGCTATCAGCCTTCATCAGCCTGGACAGCTTGACTCCAGTGGTGTGGAGAGCCTGGGACTCACGTCTGAGCATACCCAGCACACTCGGGGTGAAAATGGCAAAAAACACAGTTGATGGACAGAATGTAGAACAATGTCATACATTCACCCCAGTACAAGGATCTGGGCCTAAATCCATCATTTATTTGCACTCCACACCACCCTGGGTTAGACACTGGCTATATGCAAATCAGCTCTGACCCTGTGCCTCATGGGAACAGTCCAGTCCGAACTACCAAGCCATGTCTTTCCCAGACCGGAATCAAGCATCCAAGGACCGGTTACTGGCTATCAGCCTTCATCAGCCTGAACAGCTTGACTCCAGTGGTTTGGAGAGCCTGGGACTCACGTCTGAGCATACCCAGCACACTCGGGGTGAAAATGGCAAAAAACACCGTTGATGGACAGAATGTAGAACAATGTCATACATTCACCCCAGTACAAGGATCTGGGCCTAAATCCATCATTTTTTTGCACTCCACACCACCCTGGGTTAGACACTGACTATATGCAAATCAGCTCTGACCCTGTGCCTCATGGGAACAGTCCAGTCCGAACTACCAACCCATGTCTTTCCCAGACCAGAATCAAGCATCCAAGGACCGGTTTCTGGCTATCAGCCTTCATCAGCCTGGATAGCTTGACTCCAGTGGTATGGAGAGCCTTGGACTCACGTCTGAGCATACCCAGCACACTCGGGGTGAAAATGGCAAAAAACACAGTTGATGGACAGAATTTAGAACAATGTCATACATTCACCCCAGTACAAGGATCTGGGCCTAAATCCATCATTTTATTGCACTCCACACCACCCTGGGTTAGACACTGGCTATATGCAAATCAGCTCTGACCCTGTGCCTCATGGGAACAGTCCAGTCCGAACTACCAAGCCATGTCTTTCCCAGACCGGAATCAAGCATCCAAGGACCGGTTCCTGGCTATCAGCCTTCATCAGCCTGAATAGCTTGACTCCAGTGGTGTGGAGAGCCAGGGACTCAAGTCTGAGCATACCCAGCACACTCGGGGTGAAAATGGCAAAAAACACAGTTGATGGACAGAATGTAGAACAATGTCATACATTCACCCCAGTACAAGGATCTGTGCCTAAATCCATCATTTTCTTGCACTCCACACCACCCTGGGTTAGACACTGGCTATATGCAAATCAGCTCTGACCCTGTGCCTCATGGGAACAGTCCAGTCCGAACTACCAAGCCATGTCTTTCCCAGACCGGAATCAAGCATCCAAGGACCAGTTTCTGGCTATCAGCCCTCATCAGCCTGGACAGCTTGACTCCAGTGGTGTGGAGAGCCTGGGACTCACGTCTGAGCATACTCAGCACACTCGGGGTGAAAATGGCAAAAAACACAGTTGATGGACATAATGTAGAACAATGTCATACATTCACCCCAGTACAAGGATCTGGGCCTAAATCCATCATTTTTTTGCACTCCACACCACCCTGGGTTAGACACTGGCTATATGCAAATCGGCTCTGACCCTGTGCCTCATGGGAACAGTCCAGTCCGAACTACCAAACCATGTCTTTCCCAGACCGGAATCAGCATCCAAGGACCAGTTTCTGGCTATCAGCCCTCATCAGCCTGGACAGCTTGACTCCAGTGGTGTGGAGAACCTGGGACTCACGTCTGAGCATACCCAGCACACTCGGTGTGAAAATGGCAAAAAACACAGTTGATGGACAGAATGTAGAACATGTCATACATTCACCCCAGTACAAGGATCTGGGCCTAAATCCATCATTTTTTTGCACTCCACACCACCCTGGGTTAGACACTGGCTATATGCAAATCAGCTCTGACCCTGTGCCTCATGGGGACAGTCCAGTCCGAACTACCAAGCCATGTCTTTCCCAGACCAGAATCAAGCATCCAAGGACCGGTTTCTGGCTATCAGCCTTCATCAGCCTGGATAGCTTGACTCCAGTGGTGTGGAGAGCCTGGGACTCACGTCTGAGCATACCCAGCACACTCGGGGTGAAAATGGCAAAAAACACAGTTGATGGACAGAATGTAGAACAATGTCATACATTCACCCCAGTAAAAGGATCTGGGCCTAAATCCATCACTTTATTGCACTCAACACCACCCTGGGTTAGACACTGGCTTTATGCAAATCAGCTCTGACCCTGTGCCTCATGGGAAAAGTCCAATCCGAACTACCAAGCCATGTCTTTCCCAGACCGGAATCAACCATCCAAGGACCGGTTTCTGGCTATCAGCCTTCATCAGCCTGGATAGCTTGACTCCAGTGGTGTGGAGAGCCTGGGACTCACGTCTGAGCATACCCAGCACACTTGGGCTGAAAATGGCAAAAAACACGGTTGATGGACAGAATGTAGAACAATATCATACATTCACCCCAGTACAAGGATCTGGGCCTAAATCCATCATTTTTTTGCACTCCACAACACCCTGTGTTATACACTGGCTATATGCAAATCAGCTCTGACCCTGTGCCTCATGGGAACAGTCCAGTCCGAACTACCAAGCCATGTCTTTCCCAGACCGGAATCAAGCATCCAAGGACCGGTTTCTGGCTATCAGCCTTCATCAGCCTGGACAGCTTGACTCCAGTGGTGTGGAGAGCCTGGGACTCACGTCTGAGCATACCCAGCACACTCGGGGTGAAAATGGCAAAAAACACAGTTGATGGACAGAATGTAGAACAATGTCATACATTCACCCCAGTACAAGGATCTGGGCCTAAATCCATCATTTATTTGCACTCCACACCACCCTGGGTTAGACACTGGCTATATGCACATCAGCTCTGACCCTGTGCCTCATGGGAACAGTCCAGTCCGAACTACCAAGCCATGTCTTTCCCAGACCGGAATCAAGCCTCCAAGGACCAGTTTCTGGCTATCAGCCTTCATCAGCCTGAACAGCTTGACTCCAGTGGTGTGGAGAGCCTGGGACTCACGTCTGAGCATACCCAGCACACTCGGGGTGAAAATGGCAAAAAACACAGTTGATGGACAGAATGTAGAACAATGTCATACATTCACCCCAGTACAAGGATCTGGGCCTAAATCCATCATTTTTTTGCACTCCACACCACCCTGGGTTATACACTGACTATATGCAAATCAGCTCTGACCCTGTGCCTCATGGGAACAGTCCAGTCCGAACTACCAACCCATGTCTTTCCCAGACCAGAATCAAGCATCCAAGGACCGGTTTCTGGCTATCAGCCTTCATCAGCCTGGATAGCTTGACTCCAGTGGTGTGGAGAGCCTGGGACTCACGTCTGAGCATACCCAGCACACTCGGGGTGAAAATGGCAAAAAACACAGTTGATGGACAGAATGTAGAACAATGTCATACATTCACCCCAGTACAAGGATCTGGGCCTAAATCCATCATTTTATTGCACTCCACACCACCCTGGGTTAGACACTGGCTATATGCAAATCAGGTCTGACCCTGTGCCTCATGGGAACAGTCCAGTCCGAACTACCAAGCCATGTCTTTCCCAGACCGGAATCAAGCATCCAAGGACCGGTTCCTGGTTATCAGCCTTCATCAGCCTGAATAGCTTGACTCCAGTGGTGTGGAGAGCCAGGGACTCACGTCTGAGCATACCCAGCACACTCGGGGTGAAAATGGCAAAAAACACAGTTGATGGACAGAATGTAGAACAATGTCATACATTCACCCCAGTACAAGGATCTGTGCCTAAATCCATCATTTTCTTGCACTCCACACCACCCTGGGTTAGACACTGGCTATATGCAAATCAGCTCTGACCCTGTGCCTCATAAGGAACAGTCCAGTCCGAACTACCAAGCCATGTCTTTCCCAGACCGGAATCAAGCATCCAAGGACCGGTTTCTGGCTATCAGCCTTCATCAGCCTGGACAGCTTGACTCCAGTGGTGTGGAGAGCCTGGGACTCACGTCTGAGCATACTCAGCACACTCGGGGTGAAAATGGCAAAAAACACAGTTGATGGACATAATGTAGAACAATGTCATACATTCACCCCAGTACAAGGATCTGGGCCTAAATCCATCATTTTTTTGTACTCCACACCACCCTGAGTTAGGCACTGGCTATATGCAAATCAGCTCTGACCCTGTGCCTCATGGGAACAGTCCAGTCCGAACTACCAAACCATGTCTTTCCCAGACCGGAATCAGCATCCAAGGACCGGTTTCTGGCTATCAGCCTTCATCAGCCTGGACAGCTTGACTCCAGTGGTGTGGAGAGCCTGGGACTCACGTCTGAGCATACCCAGCACACTCGGGGTGAAAATGGCAAAAAACACAGTTGATGGACAGAATGTAGAACAATGTCATACATTCACCCCAGTACAAGGATCTGGGCCTAAATCCATCACTTTATTGCACTCAACACCACCCTGCGTTAGACACTGGCTATATGCAAATCAGCTCTGACCCTGTGCCTCATGGGAAAAGTCCAAACCGAACTACCAAGCCATGTCTTTCCCAGACCGGAATCAAGCATTCAAGGACCGGTTTCTGGCTATCAGCCTTCATCAGCCTGGATAGCTTGACTCCAGTGGTGTGGAGAGCCTGTGACTCACGTCTGAGCATACCCAGCACACTCGGGGTGAAAATGGCAAAAAACACAGTTGATGGACAGAATGTAGAACAATGTCATACATTCACCCCAGTACAAGGATCTGGGCCTAAATCCATCATTTTTTTGCACTCCACAACACCCTGTGTTATACACTGGCTATATGCAAATCAGCTCTGACCCTGTGCCTCATGGGAACAGTCCAGTCCGAACTACCAAGCCATGTCTTTCCCAGACCAGAATCAAGCATCCAAGGACCGGTTTCTGGCTATCAGCCTTCATCAGCCTGGATAGCTTGACTCCAGTGGTGTGGAGAGCCTGGAACTCACGTCTGAGCATACCCAGCACACTCGGGGTGAAAATGGCAAAAAACACAGTTGATGGACAGAATGTAGAACAATGTCATACATTCACCCCAGTACAAGGATCTGAGCCTAAATACATCATTTTTCTGCACTCCACACGACCCTGGGTTAGACACTGACTATATGCAAATCAGCTCTGACCCTGTACCTCATGGGAACAGTCCAGTCCGAACTACCAAGCCATGTCTTTCCCAGACCGGAATCAAGCATCCAAGGACCGGTTTCTGGCTATCAGACTTCCTCAGCCTGGACAGCTTGACTCCAGTGGTGTGGAGAGCCTGGGACTCACGTCTGAGCATACCCAGCACACTCGGGGTGAAAATGGCAAAAAACACAGTTGATGGACAGAATGTAGAACAATGTCATACATTCACCCCAGTACAAGGATCTGTGCCTAAATCCATCATTTTCTTGCACTCCACACCACCTGGGTTAGACATTGGCTATATGCAAATCAGCTCTGACCCTGTGCCTCATGGGGACAGTCCAGTCCGAACTACCAAGCCATGTCTTTCCCAGACCAGAATCAAGCATCCAAGGACCGGTTTCTGGCTATCAGCCTTCATCAGCCTGGATAGCTTGACTCCAGTGGTGTGGAGAGCCTGGGACTCACGTCTGAGCATACCCAGCACACTCGGGGTGAAAATGGCAAAAAACACAGTTGATGGACAGAATGTAGAACAATGTCATACATTCACCCCAGTACAAGGATCTGGGCCTAAATCCATCATTTTTTTGCACTCCACACCACCCTGGGTTATACACTGGCTATATGCAAATCAGCTCTGACCCTGTGCCTCATGGGAACAGTCCAGTCCGAACTACCAAGCCATGTCTTTCCCAGACCAGAATCATGCATCCAAGGACCGGTTTCTGGCTATCAGCCTTCATCAGCCTGGATAGCTTGACTCCAGTGGTGTGGAGAGCCTGGGACTCACTTCTGAGCATACCCAGCACACTCGGGGTGAAAATGGCAAAAAACACAGTTGATGGACAGAATGTAGAACAATGTCATACATTCACCCCAGTACAAGTATCTGGGCCTAAATCCATCATTTTTTTGCACTCCACACCACCCTTGGTTAGACACTGGCTATATGCAAATCAGCTCTGACCCTGTGCCTCATGGGAACAGTCCAGTCCGAACTACCAACCCATGTCTTTCCCAGACCAGAATCAAGCATCCAAGGACCGGTTTCTGGCTATCAGCCTTCATCAGCCTGGATAGCTTGACTCCAGTGGTGTGGAGAGCCTGGGACTCACGTCTGAGCATACCCAGCACACTCGGGGTGAAAATGGCAAAAAACACAGTTGATGGACAGAATGTAGAACAATGTCATACATTCACCCCAGTACAAGGATCTGGGCCTAAATCCATCATTTTATTGCACTCCACACCACCCTGGGTTAGACACTGGCTATATGCAAATCAGGTCTGACCCTGTGCCTCATGGGAACAGTCCAGTCCGAACTACCAAGCCATGTCTTTCCCAGACCGGAATCAAGCATCCAAGGACCGGTTCCTGGTTATCAGCCTTCATCAGCCTGAATAGCTTGACTCCAGTGGTGTGGAGAGCCAGGGACTCACGTCTGAGCATACCCAGCACACTCGGGGTGAAAATGGCAAAAAACACAGTTGATGGACAGAATGTAGAACAATGTCATACATTCACCCCAGTACAAGGATCTGTGCCTAAATCCATCATTTTCTTGCACTCCACACCACCCTGGGTTAGACACTGGCTATATGCAAATCAGCTCTGACCCTGTGCCTCATGGGAACAGTCCAGTCCGAACTACCAAGCCATGTCTTTCCCAGACCGGAATCAAGCATCCAAGGACCGGTTTCTGGCTATCAGCCTTCATCAGCCTGGACAGCTTGACTCCAGTGGTGTGGAGAGCCTGGGACTCACGTCTGAGCATACTCAGCACACTCGGGGTGAAAATGGCAAAAAACACAGTTGATGGACATAATGTAGAACAATGTCATACATTCACCCCAGTACAAGGATCTGGGCCTAAATCCATCATTTTTTTGTACTCCACACCACCCTGAGTTAGGCACTGGCTATATGCAAATCAGCTCTGACCCTGTGCCTCATGGGAACAGTCCAGTCCGAACTACCAAACCATGTCTTTCCCAGACCGGAATCAGCATCCAAGGACCGGTTTCTGGCTATCAGCCTTCATCAGCCTGGACAGCTTGACTCCAGTGGTGTGGAGAGCCTGGGACTCACGTCTGAGCATACCCAGCACACTCGGGGTGAAAATGGCAAAAAACACAGTTGATGGACAGAATGTAGAACAATGTCATACATTCACCCCAGTACAAGGATCTGGGCCTAAATCCATCATTTTTTTGCACTCCACACCACCCGTGGTTAGACACTGGCTATATGCAAATCAGCTCTGACCCTGTGCCTCATGGGGACAGTCCAGTCCGAACTACCAAGCCATGTCTTTCCCTGACCAGAATCAAGCATCCAAGGACCGGTTTCTGGCTATCAGCCTTCATCAGCCTGGATAGCTTGACTCCAGTGGTGTGGAGAGCCTGGGACTCACGTCTGAGCATACCCAGCACACTCGGGGTGAAAATGGCAAAAAACACAGTTGATGGACAGAATGTAGAACAATGTCATACATTCACCCCAGTACAAGGATCTGGGCCTAAATCCATCACTTTATTGCACTCAACACCACCCTGCGTTAGACACTGGCTATATGCAAATCAGCTCTGACCCTGTGCCTCATGGGAAAAGTCCAAACCGAACTACCAAGCCATGTCTTTCCCAGACCGGAATCAAGCATTCAAGGACCGGTTTCTGGCTATCAGCCTTCATCAGCCTGGATAGCTTGACTCCAGTGGTGTGGAGAGCCTGGGACTCACGTCTGAGCATACCCAGCACACTCGGGGTGAAAATGGCAAAAAACACAGTTGATGGACAGAATGTAGAACAATGTCATACATTCACCCCAGTACAAGGATCTGGGCCTAAATCCATCATTTTTTTGCACTCCACAACACCCTGTGTTATACACTGGCTATATGCAAATCAGCTCTGACCCTGTGCCTCATGGGAACAGTCCAGTCCGAACTACCAAGCCATGTCTTTCCCAGACCAGAATCAAGCATCCAAGGACCGGTTTCTGGCTATCAGCCTTCATCAGCCTGGATAGCTTGACTCCAGTGGTGTGGAGAGCCTGGAACTCACGTCTGAGCATACCCAGCACACTCGGGGTGAAAATGGCAAAAAACACAGTTGATGGACAGAATGTAGAACAATGTCATACATTCACCCCAGTACAAGGATCTGAGCCTAAATACATCATTTTTCTGCACTCCACACGACCCTGGGTTAGACACTGACTATATGCAAATCAGCTCTGACCCTGTACCTCATGGGAACAGTCCAGTCCGAACTACCAAGCCATGTCTTTCCCAGACCGGAATCAAGCATCCAAGGACCGGTTTCTGGCTATCAGACTTCATCAGCCTGGACAGCTTGACTCCAGTGGTGTGGAGAGCCTGGGACTCACGTCTGAGCATACCCAGCACACTCGGGGTGAAAATGGCAAAAAACACAGTTGATGGACAGAATGTAGAACAATGTCATACATTCACCCCAGTACAAGGATCTGTGCCTAAATCCATCATTTTCTTGCACTCCACACCACCTGGGTTAGACATTGGCTATATGCAAATCAGCTCTGACCCTGTGCCTCATGGGGACAGTCCAGTCCGAACTACCAAGCCATGTCTTTCCCAGACCAGAATCAAGCATCCAAGGACCGGTTTCTGGCTATCAGCCTTCATCAGCCTGGATAGCTTGACTCCAGTGGTGTGGAGAGCCTGGGACTCACGTCTGAGCATACCCAGCACACTCGGGGTGAAAATGGCAAAAAACACAGTTGATGGACAGAATGTAGAACAATGTCATACATTCACCCCAGTACAAGGATCTGGGCCTAAATCCATCATTTTTTTGCACTCCACACCACCCTGGGTTATACACTGGCTATATGCAAATCAGCTCTGACCCTGTGCCTCATGGGAACAGTCCAGTCCGAACTACCAAGCCATGTCTTTCCCAGACCAGAATCATGCATCCAAGGACCGGTTTCTGGCTATCAGCCTTCATCAGCCTGGATAGCTTGACTCCAGTGGTGTGGAGAGCCTGGGACTCACTTCTGAGCATACCCAGCACACTCGGGGTGAAAATGGCAAAAAACACAGTTGATGGACAGAATGTAGAACAATGTCATACATTCACCCCAGTACAAGTATCTGGGCCTAAATCCATCATTTTTTTGCACTCCACACCACCCTTGGTTAGACACTGGCTATATGCAAATCAGCTCTGACCCTGTGCCTCATGGGAATAGTCCAGTCCGAACTAACAAGCCATGTCTTTCCCAGACCGGAATCAAGCATCCAAGGACCGGTTTCTGGCTATCAGCCTTCATCAGCCTGGACAGCTTGACTCCAGTGGTGTGGAGAGCCTGGGACTCACGTCTGAGCATACCCAGCACACTCGGGGTGAAAATGGCAAAAAACACAGTTGATGGACAGAATGTAGAACAATGTCATACATTCACCCCAGTACAAGGATCTGGGCCTAAATCCATCATTTATTTGCACTCCACACCACCCTGGGTTAGACACTGGCTATATGCAAATCAGCTCTGACCCTGTGCCTCATGGGAACAGTCCAGTCCGAACTACCAAGCCATGTCTTTCCCAGACCGGAATCAAGCATCCAAGGACCGGTTTCTGGCTATCAGCCTTCATCAGCCTGAACAGCTTGACTCCAGTGGTGTGGAGAGCCTGGGACTCACGTCTGAGCATACCCAGCACACTCGGGGTGAAAATGGCAAAAAACACAGTTGATGGACAGAATGTAGAACAATGTCATACATTCACCCCAGTACAAGGATCTGTGCCTAAATCCATCATTTTCTTGCACTCCACACCACCTGGGTTAGACATTGGCTATATGCAAATCAGCTCTGACCCTGTGCCTCATGGGGACAGTCCAGTCCGAACTACCAAGCCATGTCTTTCCCAGACTAGAATCAAGCATCCAAGGACCGGTTTCTGGCTATCAGCCTTCCTCAGCCTGGATAGCTTGACTCCAGTGGTGTGGAGAGCCTGGGACTCCCGTCTGAGCATACCCAGCACACTCGGGGTGAAAATGGCAAAAAACACAGTTGATGGACAGAATGTAGAACAATGTCATACATTCACCCCAGTACAAGGATCTGGGCCTAAATCCATCATTTTTTTGCACTCCACACCACCCTGGGTTATACACTGGCTATATGCAAATCAGCTCTGACCCTGTGCCTCATGGGAACAGTCCAGTCCGAACTACCAAGCCATGTCTTTCCCAGACCAGAATCATGCATCCAAGGACCGGTTTCTGGCTATCAGCCTTCATCAGCCTGGATAGCTTGACTCCAGTGGTGTGGAGAGCCTGGGACTCACTTCTGAGCATACCCAGCACACTCGGGGTGAAAATGGCAAAAAACACAGTTGATGGACAGAATGTAGAACAATGTCATACATTCACCCCAGTACAAGTATCTGGGCCTAAATCCATCATTTTTTTGCACTCCACACCACCCTGGGTTAGACACTGGCTATATGCAAATCAGCTCTGACCCTGTGCCTCATGGGAATAGTCCAGTCCGAACTACCAAGCCATGTCTTTCCCAGACCGGAATCAAGCATCCAAGGACCGGTTTCTGGCTATCAGCCTTCATCAGCCTGGACAGCTTGACTCCAGTGGTGTGGAGAGCCTGGGACTCACGTCTGAGCATACCCAGCACACTCGGG
This sequence comes from Lissotriton helveticus, assembly GCF_964261635.1. Classification (NCBI taxonomy): domain Eukaryota; kingdom Metazoa; phylum Chordata; class Amphibia; order Caudata; family Salamandridae; genus Lissotriton; species Lissotriton helveticus. The sequence continues at coordinate 1,241,417,016 of NC_136063.1, read as the reverse complement.
GTGAAAATGGCAAAAAACACAGTTGATGGACAGAATGTAGAACAATGTCATACATTCACCCCAGTACAAGGATCTGGGCCTAAATCCATCATTTATTTGCACTCCACACCACCCTGGGTTAGACACTGGCTATATGCAAATCAGCTCTGACCCTGTGCCTTATGGGAACAGTCCAGTCCGAACTACCAAGCCATGTCTTTCCCAGACCGGAATCAAGCATCCAAGGACCGGTTTCTGGCTATCAGCCTTCATCAGCCTGAACAGCTTGACTCCAGTGGTGTGGAGAGCCTGGGACTCACGTCTGAGCATACCCAGCACACTCGGGGTGAAAATGGCAAAAAACACAGTTGATGGACAGAATGTAGAACAATGTCATACATTCACCCCAGTACAAGGATCTGGGCCTAAATCCATCATTTTTTTGCACTCCACACCACCCTGGGTTAGACACTGGCTATATGCAAATCAGCTCTGACCCTGTGCCTCATGGGAACAGTCCAGTCCGAACTACCAAACCATGTCTTTCCCAGACCGGAATCAGCATCCAAGGACCGGTTTCTGGCTATCAGCCTTCATCAGCCTGGATAGCTTGACTCCAGTGGTGTGGAGAGCCTGGGACTCACGTCTGAGCATACCCAGCACACTCGGGGTGAAAATGGCAAAAAACACAGTTGATGGACAGAATGTAGAACAATGTCATACATTCACCCCAGTACAAGGATCTGGGCCTAAATCCATCACTTTATTGCACTCAACACCACCCTGGGTTAGACACTGGCTATATGCAAATCAGCTCTGACCCTGTGCCTCATGGGAAAAGTCCAAACCGAACTACCAAGCCATGTCTTTCCCAGACCGGAATCAAGGATCCAAGGACCGGTTTCTGGCTATCAGCCTTCATCAGCCTGGATAGCTTGACTCCAGTGGTATGGAGAGCCTGGGACTCACGTCTGAGCATACCCAGCACACTCGGGGTGAAAATGGCAAAAAACACAGTTGATGGACAGAATGTAGAACAATGTCATACATTCACCCCAGTACAAGGATCTGGGCCTAAATCCATCATTTTATTGCACTCCACACCACCCTGGGTTAGACACTGGCTATATGCAAATCAGCTCTGACCCTGTGCCTCATGGGAACAGTCCAGTCCGAACTACCAAGCCATGTCTTTCCCAGACCGGAATCAAGCATCCAAGGACCGGTTCCTGGCTATCAGCCTTCATCAGCCTGAATAGCTTGACTCCAGTGGTGTGGAGAGCCAGGGACTCACGTCTGAGCATACCCAGCACACTCGGGGTGAAAATGGCAAAAAACACAGTTGATGGACAGAATGTAGAACAATATCATACATTCACCCCAGTACAAGGATCTGGGCCTAAATCCATCATTTTTTTGCACTCCACAACACCCTTTGTTATACACTGGCTATATGCAAATCAGCTCTGACCCTGTGCCTCATGGGAACAGTCCAGTCCGAACTACCAAGCCATGTCTTTCCTAGACCAGAATCAAGCATCCAAGAACCGGTTTCTGGCTATCAGCCTTCATCAGCCTGGATAGCTTGACTCCAGTGGTGTGGAGAGCCTGGAACTCACGTCTGAGCATACCCAGCACACTCGGGGTGAAAATGGCAAAAAACACAGTTGATGGACAGAATGTAGAACAATGTCATACATTCACCCCAGTACAGGATCTGGGTCTAAATCCATCATTTTTCTGCACTCCACACCACCCTGGGTTAGACACTGGCTATATGCAAATCAGCTCTGACCCTGTGCCTCATGGGAACAGTCCAGTCCGAACTACCAAGCCATGTCTTTCCCAGACCGGAATCAAGCATCCAAGGACCGGTTTCTGGCTATCAGCCTTCATCAGCCTGGACAGCTTGACTCCAGTGGTGTGGAGAGCCTGGGACTCACGTCTGAGCATACCCAGCACACTCGGGGTGAAAATGGCAAAAAACACAGTTGATGGACAGAATGTAGAACAATGTCATACATTCACCCCAGTACAAGGATCTGTGCCTAAATCCATCATTTTCTTGCACTCCACACCACCTGGGTTAGACATTGGCTATATGCAAATCAGCTCTGACCCTGTGCCTCATGGGGACAGTCCAGTCCGAACTACCAAGCCATGTCTTTCCCAGACCAGAATCAAGCATCCAAGGACCGGTTTCTGGCTATCAGCCTTCATCAGCCTGGATAGCTTGACTCCAGTGGTGTGGAGAGCCTGGGACTCACGTCGGAGCATACCCAGCACACTCAGGGCGAAAATGGCAAAAAACACAGTTGATGGACAGAATGTAGAACAATGTCATACATTCACCCCAGTACAAGGTTCTGGGCCTAAATCCATCATTTTTTGCACTCCACACCACCCTGGGTTATACACTGGCTATATGCAAATCAGCTCTGACCCTGTGCCTCATGGGAACAGTCCAGTCCGAACTACCAAGCCATGTCTTTCCCAGACCAGAATCATGCATCCAAGGACCGGTTTCTGGCTATCAGCCTTCATCAGCCTGGATAGCTTGACTCCAGTGGTGTGGAGACCCTGGGACTCACGTCTGAGCATACCCAGCACACTCGGGGTGAAAATGGCAAAAAACACAGTTGATGGACAGAATGTAGAACAATGTCATACATTCACCCCAGTACAAGTATCTGGGCCTAAATCCATCATTTTTTTGCACTCCACACCCCCCTGGGTTAGACACTGGCTATATGCAAATCAGCTCTGACCCTGTGCCTCATGGGAACAGTCCAGTCCGAACTACCAAGCCATGTCTTTCCCAGACCGGAATCAAGCATCCAAGGACCGGTTTCTGGCTATCAGCCTTCATCAGCCTGGACAGCTTGACTCCAGTGGTGTGGAGAGCCTGGGACTCACGTCTGAGCATACCCAGCACACTCGGGTGAAAATGGCAAAAAACACAGTTGATGGACAGAATGTAGAACAATGTCATACATTCACCCCAGTACAAGGATCTGGGCCTAAATCCATCATTTATTTGCACTCCACACCACCCTGGGTTAGACACTGGCTATATGCAAATCAGCTCTGACCCTGTGCCTCATGGGAACAGTCCAGTCCGAACTACCAAGCCATGTCTTTCCCAGACCGGAATCAAGCATCCAAGGACCGGTTTCTGGCTATCAGCCTTCATCAGCCTGAACAGCTTGACTCCAGTGGTGTGGAGAGCCTGGGACTCACGTCTGAGCATACCCAGCACACTCGGGGTGAAAATGGCAAAAAACACAGTTGATGGACAGAATGTAGAACAATGTCATACATTCACCCCAGTACAAGGATCTGGGCCTAAATCCATCATTTTTTTGCACTCCACACCACCCTGGGTTAGACACTGACTATATGCAAATCAGCTCTGACACTGTGCCTCATGGGAACAGTCCAGTCCGAACTACCAACCCATGTCTTTCCCAGACCAGAATCAAGCATCCAAGGACCGGTTTCTGGCTATCAGCCTTCATCAGCCTGGATAGCTTGACTCCAGTGGTGTGGAGAGCCTGGGACTCACGTCTGAGCATACTAAGCACACTCGGGGTGAAAATGGCAAAAAACACAGTTGATGGACAGAATGTAGAACAATGTCATACATTCACCCCAGTACAAGGATCTGGGCCTAAATCCATCATTTTATTGCACTCCACACCACCCTGGGTTAGACACTGGCTATATGCAAATCAGCTCGGACCCTGTGCCTCATGGGAACAGTCCAGTCCGAACTACCAAGCCATGTCTTTCCCAGACCGGAATCATGCATCCAAGGACCGGTTCCTGGCTATCAGCCTTCATCAGCCTGAATAGCTTGACTCCAGTGGTGTGGAGAGCCAGGGACTCACGTCTGAGCATACCCAGCACACTCGGGGTGAAAATGGCAAAAAACACAGTTGATGGACAGAATGTAGAACAATGTCATACATTCACCCCAGTAGAAGGATCTGTGCCTGAATCCATCATTTTCTTGCACTCCACACCACCCTGGGTTAGACACTGGCTATATGCAAATCAGCTCTGACCCTGTGCCTCATGGGAACAGTCCAGTCCGAACTACCAAGCCATGTCTTTCCCAGACCGGAATCAAGCATCCAAGGACCGGTTTCTGGCTATCAGCCTTCATCAGCCTGGACAGCTTGACTCCAGTGGTGTGGAGAGCCTGGGACTCACGTCTGAGCATACTCAGCACACTCGGGGTGAAAATGGCAAAAAACACAGTTGATGGACATAATGTAGAACAATGTCATACATTCACCCCAGTACAAGGATCTGGGCCTAAATCCATCATTTTTTTGCACTCCACACCACCCTGGGTTAGACACTGGCTATATGCAAATCAGCTCTGACCCTGTGCCTCATGGGGACAGTCCAGTCCGAACTACCAAGCCATGTCTTTCCCAGACCAGAATCAAGCATCCAAGGACCGGTTTCTGGCTATCAGCCTTCATCAGCCTGGATAGCTTGACTCCAGTGGTGTGGAGAGCCTGGGACTCACGTCTGAGCATACCCAGCACACTCGGGGTGAAAATGGCAAAAAACACAGTTGATGGACAGAATGTAGAACAATGTCATACATTCACCCCAGTACAAGGATCTGGGCCTAAATCCATCACTTTATTGCACTCAACACCACCCTGGGTTAGACACTGGCTATATGCAAATCAGCTCTGACCCTGTGCCTCATGGGAAAAGTCCAATCCGAACTACCAAGCCATGTCTTTCCCAGACCGGAATCAAGCATCCAAGGACCGGTTTCTGGCTATCAGCCTTCATCAGCCTGGATAGCTTGACTCCAGTGGTGTGGAGAGCCTGGGACTCACGTCTGAGCATACCCAGCACACTCGGGGTGAAAATGGCAAAAAACACAGTTGATGGACAGAATGTAGAACAATATCATACATTCACCCCAGTACAAGGATCTGGGCCTAAATCCATCATTTTTTTGCACTCCACAACACCCTGTGTTATACACTGGCTATATGCAAATCAGCTCTGACCCTGTGCCTCATGGGAACAGTCCAGTCCGAACTACCAAGCCATGTCTTTCCCAGACCAGAATCAAGCATCCAAGGACCGGTTTCTGGCTATCAGCCTTCATCAGCCTGGATAGCTTGACTCCAGTGGTGTGGAGAGCCTGGAACTCACGTCTGAGCATACCCAGCACACTCGGGGTGAAAATGGCAAAAAACACAGTTGATGGACAGAATGTAGAACAATGTCATACATTCACCCCAGTACAAGGATCTGGGCCTAAATCAATCATTTTTCTGCACTCCACACCACCCTGGGTTAGACACTGGCTATATGCAAATCAGCTCTGACCCTGTGCCTCATGGGAACAGTCCAGTCCGAACTACCAAGCCATGTCTTTCCCAGACCGGAATCAAGCATCCAAGGACCGGCTTCTGGCTATCAGCCTTCATCAGCCTGGACAGCTTGACTCCAGTGGTGTGGAGAGCCTGGGACTCACGTCTGAGCATACCCAGCACACTCGGGGTGAAAATGGCAAAAAACACAGTTGATGGACAGAATGTAGAACAATGTCATACATTCACCCCAGTACAAGGATCTGTGCCTAAATCCATCATTTTCTTGCACTCCACACCACCTGGGTTAGACATTGGCTATATGCAAATCAGCTCTGACCCTGTGCCTCATGGGGACAGTCCAGTCCGAACTACCAAGCCATGTCTTTCCCAGACCAGAATCAAGCATCCAAGGACCGGCTTCTGGCTATCAGCCTTCATCAGCCTGGATAGCTTGACTCCAGTGGTGTGGAGAGCCTGGGACTCACGTCTGAGCATACCCAGCACACTCGGGGTGAAAATGGCAAAAAACACAGTTGATGGACAGAATGTAGAACAATGTCATACATTCACCCCAGTACAAGGATCTGGGCCTAAATCCATCATTTTTTTGCACTCCACACCACCCTGGGTTATACACTGGCTACATGCAAATAAGCTCTGACCCTGTGCCTCATGGGAACAGTCCAGTCCGAACTACCAAGCCATGTCTATCCCAGACCAGAATCATGCATCCAAGGACCGGTTTCTGGCTATCAGCCTTCATCAGCCTGGATAGCTTGACTCCAGTGGTGTGGAGAGCCTGGGACTCACGTCTGAGCATACCCAGCACACTCGGGGTGAAAATGGCAAAAAACACAGTTGATGGACAGAATGTAGAACAATGTCATACATTTACCCCAGTACAAGTATCTGGGCCTAAATCCATCATTTTTTTGCACTCCACACCACCCTGGGTTAGACACTGGCTATATGCAAATCAGCTCTGACCCTGTGCCTCATGGGAACAGTCCAGTCCGAACTACCAAGCCATGTCTTTCCCAGACCGGAATCAAGCATCCAAGGACCGGTTTCTGGCTATCAGCCTTCATCAGCCTGGACAGCTTGACTCCAGTGGTGTGGAGAGCCTGGGACTCACGTCTGAGCATACCCAGCACACTCGGGGTGAAAATGGCAAAAAACACAGTTGATGGACAGAATGTAGAACAATGTCATACATTCACCCCAGTACAAGGATCTGGGCCTAAATCCATCATTTATTTGCACTCCACACCACCCTGGGTTAGACACTGGCTATATGCAAATCAGCTCTGACCCTGTGCCTCATGGGAACAGTCCAGTCCGAACTACCAAGCCATGTCTTTCCCAGACCGGAATCAAGCATCCAAGGACCGGTTTCTGGCTATCAGCCTTCATCAGCCTGAAAAGCTTGACTCCAGTGGTGTGGAGAGCCTGGGACTCACGTCTGAGCATACCCAGCACACTCGGGGTGAAAATGGCAAAAAACACAGTTGATGGACAGAATGTAGAACAATGTCATACATTCACCCCAGTACAAGGATCTAGGCCTAAATCCATCATTTTTTTGCACTCCACACCACCCTGGGTTAGACACTGACTATATGCAAATCAGCTCTGACACTGTGCCTCATGGGAACAGTCCAGTCCGAACTACCAACCCATGTCTTTCCCAGACCAGAATCAAGCATCCAAGGACCGGTTTCTGGCTATCAGCCTTCATCAGACTGGATAGCTTGACTCCAGTGGTGTGGAGAGCCTGGGACTCACGTCTGAGCATACCCAGCACACTCGGGGTGAAAATGGCAAAAAACACAGTTGATGGACAGAATGTAGAACAATGTCATACATTCACCCCAGTACAAGGATCTGGGCCTAAATCCATCATTTTCTTGCACTCCACACCACCCTGGGTTAGACACTGGCTATATGCAAATCAGCTCTGACCCTGTGCCTCATGGGAACAGTCCAGTCCGAACTACCAAGCCATGTCTTTCCCAGACCGGAATCAAGCATCCAAGGACCGGTTTCTGGCTATCAGCCTTCATCAGCCTGGACAGCTTGACTCCAGTGGTGTGGAGCGCCTGGGACTCACGTCTGAGCATACCCAGCACACTCGGGGTGAAAAGGGCAAAAAACACAGTTGATGGACATAATGTAGAACAATGTCATACATTCACCCCAGTACAAGGATCTGGGCCTAAATCCATCATTTTTTTGCACTCCACACCACCCTGGGTTAGACACTGGCTATATGCAAATCAGCTCTGACCCTGTGCCTCATGGGAACAGTCCAGTCCGAACTACCAAACCATGTCTTTCCCAGACCGGAATCAGCATCCAAGGACCGGTTTCTGGCTATCAGCCTTCATCAGCCTGGACAGCTTGACTCCAGTGGTGTGGAGAGCCTGGGACTCACGTCTGAGCATACCCAGCACACTCGGGGTGAAAATGGCAAAAAACACAGTTGATGGACAGAATGTAGAACAATGTCATACATTCACCCCAGTACAAGGATCTGGGCCTAAATCCATCATTTTTTTGCACTCCACACCACCCTGGGTTAGACACTGGCTATATGCAAATCAGCTCTGACCCTGTGCCTCATGGGGACAGTCCAGTCCGAACTACCAAGCCATGTCTTTCCCAGACCAGAATCAAGCATCCAAGGACCGGTTTCTGGCTATCAGCCTTCATCAGCCTGGATAGCTTGACTCCAGTGGTGTGGAGAGCCTGGGACTCACGTCTGAGCATACCCAGCACACTCGGGGTGAAAATGGCAAAAAACACAGTTGATGGACAGAATGTAGAAACATGTCTTACATTCACCCCAGTACAAGGATCTGGGCCTAAATCCATCACTTTATTGAACTCAACACCACCCTGGGTTAGACACTGGCTATATGCAAATCAGCTCCGACCCTGTGCCTCATGGGAAAAGTCCAATCCGAACTACCAAGCCATGTCTTTCCCAGACCGGAATCAAGCATCCAAGGACCGGTTTCTGGCTATCAGCCTTCATCAGCCTGGATAGCTTGACTCCAGTGGTGTGGAGAGACTGGGACTCACGTCTGAGCATACCCAGCACACTTGGGGTGAAAATGGCAAAAAACACAGTTGATGGACAGAATGTAGAACAATGTCATACATTCACCCCAGTACAAGGATCTGGGCCTAAATCCATCATTTTTTTGCACTCCACACCACCCTGGGTTATACACTGGCTATATGCAAATCAGCTCTGACCCTGTGCCTCATGGGAACAGTCCAGTCCGAACTACCAAGCCATGTCTTTCCCAGACCAGAATCATGGATCCAAGGACCGGTTTCTGGCTATCAGCCTTCATCAGCCTGGATAGCTTGACTCCAGTGGTGTGGAGAGCCTGGGACTCACGTCTGAGCATACCCAGCACACTCGGGGCGAAAATGGCAAAAAACACAGTTGATGGACAGAATGTAGAACAATGTCATACATTCACCCCAGTACAAGGATCTGGGCCTAAATCCATCATTTTTTTGCACTCCACACCACCCTGGGTTAGACACTGGCTATATGCAAATCAGCTCTGACCCTGTGCCTCATGGGAACAGTCCAGTCCGAACTACCAAGCCATGTTTTTCCCAGACCGGAATCAAGCATCCAAGGACCGGTTTCTGGCTATCAGCCTTCATCAGCCTGGACAGCTTGACTCCAGTGGTGTGGAGAGCCTGGGACTCACGTCTGAGCATACCCAGCACACTCGGGGTGAAAATGGCAAAAAACACAGTTGATGGACAGAATGTAGAACAATGTCATACATTCACCCCAGTACAAGGATCTGGGCCTAAATCCATCATTTATTTGCACTCCACACCACCCTGGGATAGACACTAGCTATATGCAAATCAGCTCTGACCCTGTGCCTCATGGGAACAGTCCAGTCCGAACTACCAAGCCATGTCTTTCCCAGACCGGAATCAAGCATCCAAGGACCGGTTTCTGGCTATCAGCCTTCATCAGCCTGAACAGCTTGACTCCAGTGGTGTGGAGAGCCTGGGACTCACGTCTGAGCATACCCAGCACACTCGGGGTGAAAATGGCAAAAAACACAGTTGATGGACAGAATGTAGAACAATGTCATACATTCACCCCAGTACAAGGATATGGGCCTAAATCCATCATTTTTTTGCACTCCACACCACCCTGGGTTAGACACTGACTATATGCAAATCAGCTCTGACCCTGTGCCTCATGGGAACAGTCCAGTCCGAACTACCAACCCATGTCTTTCCCAGACCAGAATCAAGCATCCAAGGACCGGTTTCTGGCTATCAGCCTTCATCAGCCTGGATAGCTTGACTCCAGTGGTGTGGAGAGCCTGGGACTCACGTCTGAGCATACCCAGCACACTCGGGGTGAAAATGGCAAAAAACACAGTTGATGGACAGAATGTAGAACAATGTCATACATTCACCCCAGTGCAAGGATCTGGGCCTAAATCCATCATTTTATTGCACTCCACACCACCCTGGGTTAGACACTGGCTATATGCAAATCAGCTCTGACCCTGTGCCTCATGGGAACAGTCCAGTCCGAACTACCAAGCCATGTCTTTCCCAGACCGGAATCAAGCATCCAAGGACCGGTTCCTGGCTATCAGCCTTCATCAGCCTGAATAGCTTGACTCCAGTGGTGTGGAGAGCCAGGGACTCACGTCTGAGCATACCCAGCACACTCGGGGTGAAAATGGCAAAAAACACAGTTGATGGACAGAATGTAGAACAATGTCATACATTCACCCCAGTACGAGGATCTGTGCCTAAATCCATCACTTTATTGAACTCAACACCACCCTGGGTTAGACACTGGCTATATGCAAATCAGCTCTGACCCTGTGCCTCATGGGAAAAGTCCAATCCGAACTACCAAGCCATGTCTTTCCCAGACCGGAATCAAGCATCCAAGGACCGGTTTATGGCTATCAGCCTTCATCAGCCTGGATAGCTTGACTCCAGTGGTGTGGAGAGCCTGGGACTCACGTCTGAGCATACCCAGCACACTCGGGGTGAAAATGGCAAAAAACACAGTTGATGGACAGAATGTAGAACAATGTCATACATTCACCCCAGTACAAGGATCTGGGCCTAAATTCATCATTTTTTTGCACTCCACACCACCCTGGGTTATACACTGGCTATATGCAAATCAGCTCTGACCCTGTGCCTCATGGGAACAGTCCAGTCCGAACTACCAAGCCATGTCTTTCCCAGACCAGAATCATGCATCCAAGGACCGGTTTCTGGCTATCAGCCTTCATCAGCCTGGATAGCTTGACTCCAGTGGTGTGGAGAGCCTGGGACTCACGTCTGAGCATACCCAGCACACTCGGGGCGAAAATGGCAAAATACACAGTTGATGGACAGAATGTAGAACAATGTCATACATTCACCCCAGTACAAGGATCTGGGCCTAAATCCATCATTTTTTTGCACTCCACACCACCCTGGGTTAGACACTGGCTATATGCAAATCAGCTCTGACCCTGTGCCTCATGGGAACAGTCCAGTCCGAACTACCAAGCCATGTCTTTCCCAGACCGGAATCAAGCATCCAAGGACCGGTTTCTGGCTATCAGCCTTCATCAGCCTGGACAGCTTGACTCCAGTGGTGTGGAGAGCCTGGGACTCACGTCTGAGCATACCCAGCACACTCGGGGTGAAAATGGCAAAAAACACAGTTGATGGACAGAATGTAGAACAATGTCATACATTCACCCCAGTACAAGGATCTGGGCCTAAATCCATCATTTTTTGCACTCCACACCACCCTTGGTTATACACTGGCTATATGCAAATCAGCTCTGACCCTGTGCCTCATGGGAACAGTCCAGTCCGAACTACCAAGCCATGTCTTTCCCAGACCAGAATCATGCATCCAAGGACCGGTTTCTGGCTATCAGCCTTCATCAGCCTGGATAGCTTGACTCCAGTGGTGTGGAGAGCCTGGGACTCACGTCTGAGCATACCCAGCACACTCGGGGCGAAAATGGCAAAAAACACAGTTGATGGACAGAATGTAGAACAATGTCATACATTCACCCCAGTACAAGGATCTGGGCCTAAATCCATCATTTTTTTGCACTCCACACCACCCTGGGTTAGACACTGGCTATATGCAAATCAGCTCTGACCCTGTGCCTCATGGGAACAGTCCAGTCCAAACTACCAAGCCATGTCTTTCCCAGACCGGAATCAAGCATCCAAGGACCGGTTTCTAGCTATCAGCCTTCATCAGCCTGGACAGCTTGACTCCAGTGGTGTGGAGAGCCTGGGACTCACGTCTGAGCATACCCAGCACACTCGGGGTGAAAATGGCAAAAAACACAATTGATGGACAGAATGTAGAACAATGTCATACATTCACCCCAGTACAAGGATCTGGGCCTAAATCCATCATTTATTTGCACTCCACACCACCCTGGGTTAGACACTAGCTATATGCAAATCAGCTCTGACCCTGTGCCTCATGGGAACAGTCCAGTCCGAACTACCAAGCCATGTCTTTCCCAGACCGGAATCAAGCATCCAAGGACCGGTTTCTGGCTATCAGCCTTCATCAGCCTGAACAGCTTGACTCCAGTGGTGTGGAGAGCCTGGGACTCACGTCTGAGCATACCCAGCACACTCGGGGTGAAAATGGCAAAAAACACAGTTGATGGACAGAATGTAGAACAATGTCATACATTCACCCCAGTACAAGGATCTGGGCCTAAATCCATCATTTTTTGCACTCCACACCACCCTGGGTTAGACACTGACTATATGCAAATCAGCTCTGACCCTGTGCCTCATGGGAACAGTCCAGTCCGAACTACCAACCCATGTCTTTCCCAGACCAGAATCAAGCATCCAAGGACCGGTTTCTGGCTATCAGCCTTCATCAGCCTGGATAGCTTGACTCCAGTGGTGTGGAGAGCCTGGGACTCACGTCTGAGCATACCCAGCACACTCGGGGTGAAAATGGCAAAAAACACAGTTGATGGACAGAATGTAGAACAATGTCATACATTCACCCCAGTACAAGGATCTGGGCCTAAATCCATCATTTTATTGCACTCCACACCACCCTGGGTTAGACACTGGCTATATGCAAATCAGCTCTGACCCTGTGCCTCATGGGAACAGTCCAGTCCGAACTACCAAGCCATGTCTTTCCCAGACCGGAATCAAGCATCCAAGGACCGGTTCCTGGCTATCAGCCTTCATCAGCCTGAATAGCTTGACTCCAGTGGTGTGGAGAGCCAGGGACTCACGTCTGAGCATACCCAGCACACTCGGGGTGAAAATGGCAAAAAACACAGTTGATGGACAGAATGTAGAACAATGTCATACATTCACCCCAGTACAAGGATCTGTGCCTAAATCCATCATTTTCTTGCACTCCACACCACCCTGGGTTAGACACTGGCTATATGCAAATAAGCTCTGACCCTGTGCCTCATGGGAACAGTCCAGTCCGATCTACCAAGCCATGTCTTTCCCAGACCGGAATCAAGCATCCAAGGACCGGTTTCTGGCTATCTGCCTTCATCAGCCTGGACAGCTTGACTCCAGTGGTGTGGAGAGCCTGGGACTCACGTCTGAGCATACCCAGCACACTCGGGGTGAAAATGGCAAAAAACACAGTTGATGGACAGAATGTAGAACAATGTCATACATTCACCCCAGTACAAGGATCTGTGCCTAAATCCATCACTTTATTGAACTCAACACCACCCTGGGTTAGACACTGGCTATATGCAAATCAGCTCTGACCCTGTGCCTCATGGGAAAAGTCCAATCCGAACTACCAAGCCATGTCTTTCCCAGACCGGAATCAAGCATCCAAGGACCGGTTTATGGCTATCAGCCTTCATCAGCCTGGATAGCTTGACTCCAGTGGTGTGGAGAGCCTGGGACTCACGTCTGAGCATACCCAGCACACTCGGGGTGAAAATGGCAAAAAACACAGTTGATGGACAGAATGTAGAACAATGTCATACATTCACCCCAGTACAAGGATCTGGGCCTAAATCCATCATGTTTTTTGCACTCCACACCACCCTGGGTTATACACTGGCTATATGCAAATCAGCTCTGACCCTGTGCCTCATGGGAACAGTCCAGTCCGAACTACCAAGCCATGTCTTTCCCAGACCAGAATCATGCATCCAAGGACCGGTTTCTGGCTATCAGCCTTCATCAGCCTGGATAGCTTGACTCCAGTGGTGTGGAGAGCCTGGGACTCACGTCTGAGCATACCCAGCACACTCGGGGCGAAAATGGCAAAAAACACAGTTGATGGACAGAATGTAGAACAATGTCATACATTCACCCCAGTACAAGGATCTGGGCCTAAATCCATCATTTTTTTGCACTCCACACCACCCTGGGTTAGACACTGGCTATATGCAAATCAGCTCTGACCCTGTGCCTCATGGGAACAGTCCAGTCCGAACTACCAAGCCATGTCTTCCCCAGACCGGAATCAAGCATCCAAGGACCGGTTTCTGGCTATCAGCCTTCATCAGCCTGGACAGCTTGACTCCAGTGGTGTGGAGAGCCTGGGACTCACGTCTGAGCATACCCAGCACACTCGGGGTGAAAATGGCAAAAAACACAGTTGATGGACAGAATGTAGAACAATGTCATACATTCACCCCAGTACAAGGATCTGGGCCTAAATCCATCATTTATTTGCACTCCACACCACCCTGGGTTAGACACTAGCTATATGCAAATCAGCTCTGACCCTGTGCCTCATGGGAACAGTCCAGTCCGAACTACCAAGCCATGTCTTTCCCAGACCGGAATCAAGCATCCAAGGACCGGTTTCTGGCTATCAGCCTTCATCAGCCTGAACAGCTTGACTCCAGTGGTGTGGAGAGCCTGGGACTCACGTCTGAGCATACCCAGCACACTCGGGGTGAAAATGGCAAAAAACACAGTTGATGGACATAATGTAGAACAATGTCATACATTCACCCCAGTACAAGGATCTGGGCCTAAATCCATCATTTTTTTTGCACTCCACACCACCCTGGGTTGGACACTGACTATATGCAAATCAGCTCTGACCCTGTGCCTCATGGGAACAGTCCAGTCCGAACTACCAACCCATGTCTTTCCCAGACCAGAATCAAGCATCCAAGGACCGGTTTCTGGCTATCAGCCTTCATCAGCCTGGATAGCTTGACTCCAGTGGTGTGGAGAGCCTGGGACTCACGTCTGAGCATACCCAGCACACTCGGGGTGAAAATGGCAAAAAACACAGTTGATGGACAGAATGTAGAACAATGTCATACATTCACCCCAGTACAAGGATCTGGGCCTAAATCCATCATTTTATTGCACTCCACACCACCCTGGGTTAGACACTGGCTATATGCAAATCAGCTCTGACCCTGTGCCTCATGGGAACAGTCCAGTCCGAACTACCAAGCCATGTCTTTCCCAGACCGGAATCAAGCATCCAAGGACCGGTTCCTGGCTATCAGCCTTCATCAGCCTGAATAGCTTGACTCCAGTGGTGTGGAGAGCCAGGGACTCACGTCTGAGCATACCCAGCACACTCGGGGTGAAAATGGCAAAAAACACAGTTGATGGACAGAATGTAGAACAATGTCATACATTCACCCCAGTACAAGGATCTGTGCCTAAATCCATCATTTTCTTGCACTCCACACCACCCTGGGTTAGACACTGGCTGTATGCAAATAAGCTCTGACCCTGTGCCTCATGGGAACAGTCCAGTCCGAACTACCAAGCCATGTCTTTCCCAGACCGGAATCAAGCATCCAAGGACCGGTTTCTGGCTATCAGCCTTCATCAGCCTGGACAGCTTGACTCCAGTGGTGTGGAGAGCCAGGGACTCACGTCTGAGCATACCCAGCACACTCGGGGTGAAAATGGCAAAAAACACAGTTGATGGACAGAATGTAGAACAATGTCATACATTCACCCCAGTACAAGGATCTGTGCCTAAATCCATCATTTTCTTGCACTCCACACCACCCTGGGTTAGACACTGGCTATATGCAAATAAGCTCTGACCCTGTGCCTCATGGGAACAGTCCAGTCCGAACTACCAAGCCATGTCTTTCCCAGACCGGAATCAAGCATCCAAGGACCGGTTTCTGGCTATCAGCCTTCATCAGCCTGGACAGCTTGACTCCAGTGGTGTGGAGAGCCTGGGACTCACGTCTGAGCATACCCAGCACACTCGGGGTGAAAATGGCAAAAAACACAGTTGATGGACAGAATGTAGAACAATGTCATACATTCACCCCATTAAAGGATCTGTGCCTAAATCCATCACTTTATTGAACTCAACACCACCCTGGGTTAGACACTGGCTATATGCAAATCAGCTCTGACCCTGTGCCTCATGGGAACAGTCCAGTCCGAACTACAAAGCCATGTCTTTCCCAGACCAGAATCATGCATCCAAGGACCGGTTTCTGGCTATCAGCCTTCATCAGCCTGGATAGCTTGACTCCAGTGGTGTGGAGAGCCTGGGACTCACGTCTGAGCATACCCAGCACACTCGGGGCGAAAATGGCAAAAAACACAGTTGATGGACAGAATGTAGAACAATGTCATACATTCACCCCAGTACAAGGATCTGGGCCTAAATCCATCATTTTTTTGCACTCCACACCACCCTGGGTTAGACACTGGCTATATGCAAATCAGCTCTGACCCTGTGTCTCATGGGAACAGTCCAGTCCGAACTACCAAGCCATGTCTTTCCCAGACCGGAATCAAGCATCCAAGGACCGGTTTCTGGCTATCAGCCTTCATCAGCCTGGACAGCTTGACTCCAGTGGTGTGGAGAGCCTGGGACTCACGTCTGAGCATACCCAGCACACTCGGGGTGAAAATGGCAAAAAACACAGTTGATGGACAGAATGTAGAACAATGTCATACATTCACCCCAGTACAAGGATCTGGGCCTAAATCCATCATTTATTTGCACTCCACACCACCCTGGGTTAGACACTAGCTATATGCAAATCAGCTCTGACCCTGTGCCTCATGGGAACAGTCCAGTCCGAACTACCAAGCCATGTCTTTCCCAGACCGGAATCAAGCATCCAAGGACCGGTTTCTGGCTATCAGCCTTCATCAGCCTGAACAGCTTGACTCCAGTGGTGTGGAGAGCCTGGGACTCACGTCTGAGCATACCCAGCACACTCGGGGTGAAAATGGCAAAAAACACAGTTGATGGACATAATGTAGAACAATGTCATACATTCACCCCAGTACAAGGATCTGGGCCTAAATCCATCATTTGTTTGCACTCCACACCACCCTGGGTTGGACACTGACTATATGCAAATCAGCTCTGACCCTGTGCCTCATGGGAACAGTCCAGTCCGAACTACCAACCCATGTCTTTCCCAGACCAGAATCAAGCATCCAAGGACCGGTTTCTGGCTATCAGCCTTCATCAGCCTGGATAGCTTGACTCCAGTGGTGTGGAGAGCCTGGGACTCACGTCTGAGCATACCCAGCACACTCGGGGTGAAAATGGCAAAAAACACAGTTGATGGACAGAATGTAGAACAATGTCATACATTCACCCCAGTACAAGGATTTGGGCCTAAATCCATCATTTTATTGCACTCCACACCACCCTGGGTTAGACACTGGCTATATGCAAATCAGCTCTGACCCTGTGCCTCATGGGAACAGTCCAGTCCGAACTACCAAGCCATGTCTTTCCCAGACCGGAATCAAGCATCCAAGGACCGGTTCCTGGCTATCAGCCTTCATCAGCCTGAATAGCTTGACTCCAGTGGTGTGGAGAGCCAGGGACTCACGTCTGAGCATACCCAGCACACTCGGGGTGAAAATGGCAAAAAACACAGTTGATGGACAGAATGTAGAACAATGTCATACATTCACCCCAGTACAAGGATCTGTGCCTAAATCCATCATTTTCTTGCACTCCACACCACCCTGGGTTAGACACTGGCTATATGCAAATCAGCTCTGACCCTGTGCCTCATGGGAACAGTCCAGTCCGAACTACCAAGCCATGTCTTTCCCAGACCGGAATCAAGCATCCAAGGACCGGTTTGTGGCTATCAGCCTTCATCAGCCTGGACAGCTTGACTCCAGTGGTGTGGAGAGCCTGGGACTCACGTCTGAGCATACTCAGCACACTCGGGGTGAAAATGGCAAAAAACACAGTTGATGGACATAATGTAGAACAATGTCATACATTCACCCCAGTACAAGGATCTGGGCCTAAATCCATCATTTTTTTGCACTCCACACCACCCTGGGTTAGACACTGGCTATGTGCAAATCAGCTCTGACCTTGTGCCTCATGGGAACAGTCCAGTCCGAACTACCAAACCATGTCTTTCCCAGACTGGAATCAGCATCCAAGGACCGGTTTCTGGCTATCAGCCTTCATCAGCCTGGACAGCTTGACTCCAGTGGTGTGGAGAGCCTGGGACTCACGTCTGAGCATACCCAGCACACTCGGGGTGAAAATGGCAAAAAACACAGTTGATGGACAGAATGTAGAACAATGTCATACATTCACCCCAGTACAAGGATCTGGGCCTAAATCCATCATTTATTTGCACTCCACACCACCCTGGGTTAGACACTAGCTATATGCAAATCAGCTCTGACCCTGTGCCTCATGGGAACAGTCCA
Organism: Lissotriton helveticus; assembly: GCF_964261635.1. Classification (NCBI taxonomy): domain Eukaryota; kingdom Metazoa; phylum Chordata; class Amphibia; order Caudata; family Salamandridae; genus Lissotriton; species Lissotriton helveticus. The sequence continues at coordinate 1,241,398,975 of NC_136063.1, read as the reverse complement.
GTCCGAACTACCAAGCCATGTCTTTCCCAGACCGGAATCAAGCATCCAAGGACCGGTTTCTGGCTATCAGCCTTCATCAGCCTGAACAGCTTGACTCCAGTGGTGTGGAGAGCCTGGGACTCACGTCTGAGCATACCCAGCACACTCGGGGTGAAAATGGCAAAAAACACAGTTGATGGACATAATGTAGAACAATGTCATACATTCACCCCAGTACAAGGATCTGGGCCTAAATCCATCATTTGTTTGCACTCCACACCACCCTGGGTTGGACACTGACTATATGCAAATCAGCTCTGACCCTGTGCCTCATGGGAACAGTCCAGTCCGAACTACCAACCCATGTCTTTCCCAGACCAGAATCAAGCATCCAAGGACCGGTTTCTGGCTATCAGCCTTCATCAGCCTGGATAGCTTGACTCCAGTGGTGTGGAGAGCCTGGGACTCACGTCTGAGCATACCCAGCACACTCGGGGTGAAAATGGCAAAAAACACAGTTGATGGACAGAATGTAGAACAATGTCATACATTCACCCCAGTACAAGGATTTGGGCCTAAATCCATCATTTTATTGCACTCCACACCACCCTGGGTTAGACACTGGCTATATGCAAATCAGCTCTGACCCTGTGCCTCATGGGAACAGTCCAGTCCGAACTACCAAGCCATGTCTTTCCCAGACCGGAATCAAGCATCCAAGGACCGGTTCCTGGCTATCAGCCTTCATCAGCCTGAATAGCTTGACTCCAGTGGTGTGGAGAGCCAGGGACTCACGTCTGAGCATACCCAGCACACTCGGGGTGAAAATGGCAAAAAACACAGTTGATGGACAGAATGTAGAACAATGTCATACATTCACCCCAGTACAAGGATCTGTGCCTAAATCCATCATTTTCTTGCACTCCACACCACCCTGGGTTAGACACTGGCTATATGCAAATCAGCTCTGACCCTGTGCCTCATGGGAACAGTCCAGTCCGAACTACCAAGCCATGTCTTTCCCAGACCGGAATCAAGCATCCAAGGACCGGTTTCTGGCTATCAGCCTTCATCAGCCTGGACAGCTTGACTCCAGTGGTGTGGAGAGCCTGGGACTCACGTCTGAGCATACTCAGCACACTCGGGGTGAAAATGGCAAAAAACACAGTTGATGGACATAATGTAGAACAATGTCATACATTCACCCCAGTACAAGGATCTGGGCCTAAATCCATCATTTTTTTGCACTCCACACCACCCTGGGTTAGACACTGGCTATGTGCAAATCAGCTCTGACCTTGTGCCTCATGGGAACAGTCCAGTCCGAACTACCAAACCATGTCTTTCCCAGACTGGAATCAGCATCCAAGGACCGGTTTCTGGCTATCAGCCTTCATCAGCCTGGACAGCTTGACTCCAGTGGTGTGGAGAGCCTGGGACTCACGTCTGAGCATACCCAGCACACTCGGGGTGAAAATGGCAAAAAACACAGTTGATGGACAGAATGTAGAACAATGTCATACATTCACCCCAGTACAAGGATCTGGGCCTAAATCCATCATTTATTTGCACTCCACACCACCCTGGGTTAGACACTGGCTATATGCAAATCAGCTCTGACCCTGTGCCTCATGGGGACAGTCCAGTCCGAACTACCAAGCCATGTCTTTCCCAGACCAGAATCAAGCATCCAAGGACCGGTTTCTGGCTATCAGCCTTCATCAGCCTGGATAGCTTGACTCCAGTGGTGTGGAGAGCCTGGGACTCACGTCTGAGCATACCCAGCACACTCGGGGTGAAAATGGCAAAAAACACAGTTGATGGACAGAATGTAGAACAATGTCATACATTCACCCCAGTACAAGGATCTGGGCCTAAATCCATCATTTTTTTGCACTCCACACCACCCTGGGTTATACACTGGCTATATGCAAATCAGCTCTGACCCTGTGCCTCATGGGAACAGTCCAGTCCGAACTACCAAGCCATGTCTTTCCCAGACCAGAATCATGCATCCAAGGACCGGTTTCTGGCTATCAGCCTTCATCAGCCTGGATAGCTTGACTCCAGTGGTGTGGAGAGCCTGGAACTCACGTCTGAGCATACCCAGCACACTCGGGGTGAAAATGGCAAAAAACACAGTTGATGGACAGAATGTAGAACAATGTCATACATTCACCCCAGTACAAGTATCTGGGTCTAAATCCATCATTTTTTTGCACTCCACACCACCCTGGGTGAGACACTGGCTATATGCAAATCAGCTCTGACCCTGTGCCTCATGGGAACAGTCCAGTCTGAACTACCAAGCCATGTCTTTCCCAGACCGGAATCAAGCATCCAAGGACCGGTTTCTGGCTATCAGCCTTCATCAGCCTGGACAGCTTGACTCCAGTGGTGTGGAGAGCCTGGGACTCACGTCTGAGCATACCCAGCTCACTCGGGGTGAAAAGGGCAAAAAACACAGTTGATGGACATAATGTAGAACAATGTCATACATTCACCCCAGTACAAGGATCTGTGCCTAAATCCATCATTTTCTTGCACTCCACACCACCCTGGGTTAGACACTGGCTATATGCAAATCAGCTCTGACCCTGTGCCTCATGGGAACAGTCCAGTCCGAACTACCAAGCCATGTCTTTCCCAGACAGGAATCAAGCATCCAAGGACCGGTTTCTGGCTATCAGCCTTCATCAGCCTGGACAGCTTGAGTCCAGTGGTGTGGAGAGCCTGGGACTCACGTCTGAGCATACCCAGCACACTCGGGGTGAAAAGGGCAAAAAACACAGTTGATGGACATAATGTAGAACAATGTCATACATTCACCCCAGTACAAGGATCTGGGCCTAAATCCATCATTTTTTTGCACTCCACACCACCCTGGGTTAGACACTGGCTATATGCAAATCAGCTCTGACCCTGTGCCTCATGGGAACAGTCCAGTCCGAACTACCAAACCATGTCTTTCCCAGACCGGAATCAGCATCCAAGGACCGGTTTCTGGCTATCAGCCTTCATCAGCCTGGACAGCTTGACTCCAGTGGTGTGGAGAGCCTGGGACTCACGTCTGAGCATACCCAGCACACTCGGGGTGAAAATGGCAAAAAACACAGTTGATGGACAGAATGTAGAACAATGTCATACATTAACCCCAGTACAAGGATCTGGGCCTAAATCCATCATTTTTTTGCACTCCACACCACCCTGGGTTAGACACTGGCTATATGCAAATCAGCTCTGACCCTGTGCCTCATGGGGACAGTCCAGTCCGAACTACCAAGCCATGTCTTTCCCAGACCAGAATCAAGCATCCAAGGACCGGTTTCTGGCTATCAGCCTTCATCAGCCTGGATAGCTTGACTCCAGTGGTGTGGAGAGCCTGGGACTCACGTCTGAGCATACCCAGCACACTCGGGGTGAAAATGGCAAAAAACACAGTTGATGGACAGAATGTAGAAAAATGTCTTACATTCACCCCAGTACAAGGATCTGGGCCTAAATCCATCACTTTATTGCACTAAACACCACCCTGGGTTAGACACTGGCTATATGCAAATCAGCTCTGACCCTGTGCCTCATGGGAAAAGTCCAATCCGAACTACCAAGCCATGTCTTTCCCAGACCGGAATCAAGCATCCAAGGACCGGTTTCTGGCTATCAGCCTTCATCAGCCTGGATAGCTTGACTCCAGTGGTGTGGAGAGCCTGGGACTCACGTCTGAGCATACCCAGCACACTCGGGGTGAAAATGGCAAAAAACACAGTTGATGGACAGAATGTAGAACAATGTCATACATTCACCCCAGTACAAGGATCTGGGCCTAAATCCATCATTTGTTTGCACTCCACACCACCGTGGGCTATACACTGGCTATATGCAAATCAGCTCTGACCCTGTGCCTCATGGGAACAGTCCAGTCCGAACTACCAAGCCATGCCTTTCCCAGACCAGAATCATGCATCCAAGGACCGGTTTCTGGCTATCAGCCTTCATCAGCCTGGATAGCTTGACTCCAGTTGTGTGGAGAGCCTGGGACTCACGTCTGAGCATACCCAGCACACTCGGGGTGAAAATGGCAAAAAACACAGTTGATGGACAGAATGTAGTACAATGTCATACATTCACCCCAGTACAAGGATCTGGGCCTAAATCCATCATTTTTTTGCACTCCACACCACCCTGGGTTAGACACTGGCTATATGCAAATCAGCTCTGACCCTGTGCCTCATGGGAACAGTCCAGTCCGAACTACCAAGCCATGTCTTTCCCAGACCGGAATCAAGCATCCAAGGACCGGTTTCTGGCTATCAGCCTTCATCAGCCTGGACAGCTTGACTCCAGTGGTGTGGAGAGCCTGGGACTCACGTCTGAGCATACCCAGCACACTCGGGGTGAAAATGGCAAAAAACACAGTTGATGGACAGAATGTAGAACAATGTCATACATTCACCCCAGTACAAGGATCTGGGCCTAAATCCATCATTTATTTGCACTCCACACCACCCTGGGTTAGACACTGGCTATATGCAAATCAGCTCTGACCCTGTGCCTCATGGGAACAGTCCAGTCCGAACTACCAAGCCATGTCTTTCCCAGACCGGAATCAAGCATCCAAGGACCGGTTTCTGGCTATCAGCCTTCATCAGCCTGAACAGCTTGACTCCAGTGGTGTGGAGAGCCTGGGACTCACGTCTGAGCATACCCAGCACACTCGGGGTGAAAATGGCAAAAAACACAGTTGATGGACAGAATGTAGAACAATGTCATACATTCACCCCAGTACAAGGATCTGGGCCTAAATCCATCATTTTTTTGCACTCCACACCACCCTGGGTTATACACTGACTATATGCAAATCAGCTCTGACCCTGTGCCTCATGGGAACAGTCCAGTCCGAACTACCAACCCATGTCTTTCCCAGACCAGAATCAAGCATCCAAGGACCGGTTTCTGGCTATCAGCCTTCATTAGCCTGGATAGCTTGACTCCAGTGGTGTGGAGAGCCTGGGACTCACGTCTGAGCATACCCAGCACACTCGGGGTGAAAATGGCAAAAAACACAGTTGATGGACAGAATGTAGAACAATGTCATACATTCACCCCAGTACAAGGATCTGGGCCTAAATCCATCATTTTATTGCACTCCACACCACCCTGGGTTAGACACTGGCTATATGCAAATCAGCTCTGACCCTGTGCCTCATGGGAACAGTCCAGTCCGAACTACCAAGCCATGTCTTTCCCAGACCGGAATCAAGCATCCAAGGACCGGTTCCTGGCTATCAGCCTTCATCAGCCTGAATAGCTTGACTCCAGTGGTGTGGAGAGCCAGGGACTCACGTCTGAGCATACCCAGCACACTCGGGGTGAAAATGGCAAAAAACACAGTTGATGGACAGAATGTAGAACAATGTCATACATTCACCCCAGTACAAGGATCTGTGCCTAAATCCATCATTTTCTTGCACTCCACACCACCCTGGGTTAGACACTGGCTATATGCAAATCAGCTCTGACCCTGTGCCTCATGGGAACAGTCCAGTCCGAACTACCAAGCCATGTCTTTCCCAGACCGGAATCAAGCATCCAAGGACCGGTTTCTGGCTATCAGCCTTCATCAGCCTGGACAGCTTGACTCCAGTGGTGTGGAGAGCCTGGGACTCACGTCTGAGCATACTCAGCACACTCGGGGTGAAAATGGCAAAAAACACAGTTGATGGACATAATGTAGAACAATGTCATACATTCACCCCAGTACAAGGATCTGGGCCTAAATCCATCATTTTTTTGCACTCCACACCACCCTGGGTTAGACACTGGCTATATGCAAATCAGCTCTGACCCTGTGCCTCATGGGAACAGTCCAGTCCGAACTACCAAACCATGTCTTTCCCAGACCGGAATCAGCATCCAAGGACCGGTTTCTGGCTATCAGCCTTCATCAGCCTGGACAGCTTGACTCCAGTGGTGTGGAGAGCCTGGGACTCACGTCTGAGCATACCCAGCACACTCGGGGTGAAAATGGCAAAAAACACAGTTGATGGACAGAATGTAGAACAATGTCATACATTCACCCCAGTACAAGGATCTGGGCCTAAATCCATCACTTTATTGCACTCAACACCACCCTGGGTTAGACACTGGCTATATGCAAATCAGCTCTGACCCTGTGCCTCATGGGAAAAGTCCAATCCGAACTATCAAGCCATGTCTTTCCCAGACCGGAATCAAGTATCCAAGGACCGGTTTCTGGCTATCAGCCTTCATCAGCCTGGATAGCTTGACTCCAGTGGTGTGGAGAGCCTGGGACTCACGTCTGAGCATACCCAGCACACTCGGGGTGAAAATGGCAAAAAACACAGTTGATGGACAGAATGTAGAACAATATCATACATTCACCCCAGTACAAGGATCTGGGCCTAAATCCATCATTTTTTTGCACTCCACAACACCCTGTGTTATACACTGGCTATATGCAAATCAGCTCTGACCCTGTGCCTCATGGGAACAGTCCAGTCCGAACTACCAAGCCATGTCTTTCCCAGACCAGAATCAAGCATCCAAGGACCGGTTTCTGGCTATCAGCCTTCATCAGCCTGGATAGCTTGACTCCAGTGGTGTGGAGAGCCTGGAACTCACGTCTGAGCATACCCAGCACACTCGGGGTGAAAATGGCAAAAAACACAGTTGATGGACAGAATGTAGAACAATGTCATACATTCACCCCAGTACAAGGATCTGGGCCTAAATCCATCATTTTTTTGCACTCCACACCACCCTGGGTTAGACACTGACTATATGCAAATCAGCTCTGACCCTGTGCCTCATGGGGACAGTCCAGTCCGAACTACCAAGCCATGTCTTTCCCAGACCAGAATCAAGCATTCAAGGACCGGTTTATGGCTATCAGCCTTCATCAGCCTGGATAACTTGACTCCAGCGGTGTGGAGAGCCTGGGACTCACGTCTGAGCATACCCAGCACACTCGGGGTGAAAATGGCAAAAAACACAGTTGATGGACAGAATGTAGAACAATGTCATACATTCACCCCAGTACAAGGATCTGGGCCTAAATCCATCATTTATTTGCACTCCACACCACCCTGGGTTAGACACTGGCTATATGCAAATCAGCTCTGACCCTGTGCCTCATGGGAACAGTCCAGTCCGAACTACCAAGCCATGTCTTTCCCAGACCGGAATCAAGCATCCAAGGACCGGTTTCTGGCTATCAGCCTTCATCAGCCTGAACAGCTTGACTCCAGTGGTGTGGAGAGCCTGGGACTCACGTCTGAGCATACCCAGCACACTCGGGGTGAAAATGGCAAAAAACACAGTTGATGGACAGAATGTAGAACAATGTCATACATTCACCCCAGTACAAGGATCTGGGCCTAAATCCATCATTTTTTTGCACTCCACACCACCCTGGGTTAGACACTGACTATATGCAAATCAGCTCTGACCCTGTGCCTCATGGGAACAGTCCAGTCCGAACTACCAACCCATGTCTTTCCCAGACCAGAATCAAGCATCCAAGGACCGGTTTCTGGCTATCAGCCTTCATTAGCCTGGATAGCTTGACTCCAGTGGTGTGGAGAGCCTGGGACTCACGTCTGAGCATACCCAGCACACTCGGGGTGAAAATGGCAAAAAACACAGTTGATGGACAGAATGTAGAACAATGTCATACATTCACCCCAGTACAAGGATCTGGGCCTAAATCCATCATTTTATTGCACTCCACACCACCCTGGGTTAGACACTGGCTATATGCCAATCAGCTCTGACCCTGTGCCTCATGGGAACAGTCCAGTCCGAACTACCAAGCCATGTCTTTCCCAGACCGGAATCAAGCATCCAAGGACCGGTTCCTGGCTATCAGCCTTCATCAGCCTGAATAGCTTGACTCCAGTGGTGTGGAGAGCCAGGGACTCACGTCTGAGCATACCCAGCACACTCGGGGTGAAAATGGCAAAAAACACAGTTGATGGACAGAATGTAGAACAATGTCATACATTCACCCCAGTACAAGGATCTGTGCCTAAATCCATCATTTTCTTGCACTCCACACCACCCTGGGTTAGACACTGGCTATATGCAAATCAGCTCTGACCCTGTGCCTCATGGGAACAGTCCAGTCCGAACTACCAAGCCATGTCTTTCCCAGACCGGAATCAAGCATCCAAGGACCGGTTTCTGGCTATCAGCCTTCATCAGCCTGGACAGCTTGACTCCAGTGGTGTGGAGAGCCTGGGACTCACGTCTGAGCATACTCAGCACACTCGGGGTGAAAATGGCAAAAAACACAGTTGATGGACATAATGTAGAACAATGTCATACATTCACCCCAGTACAAGGATCTGGGCCTAAATCCATCATTTTTTTGCACTCCACACCACCCTGGGTTAGACACTGGCTATATGCAAATCAGCTCTGACCCTGTGCCTCATGGGAACAGTCCAGTCCGAACTACCAAACCATGTCTTTCCCAGACCGGAATCAGCATCCAAGGACCGGTTTCTGGCTATCAGCCTTCATCAGCCTGGACAGCTTGACTCCAGTGGTGTGGAGAGCCTGGGACTCACGTCTGAGCATACCCAGCACACTCGGGTGAAAATGGCAAAAAACACAGTTGATGGACAGAATGTAGAACAATGTCATACATTCACCCCAGTACAAGGATCTGGGCCTAAATCCATCATTTGTTTGCACTCCACACCACCCTGGGTTATACACTGGCTATATGCAAATCAGCTCTGACCCTGTGCCTCATGGGAACAGTCCAGTCCGAACTACCAAGCCATGCCTTTCCCAGACCAGAATCATGCATCCAAGGACCGGTTTCTGGCTATCAGCCTTCATCAGCCTGGATAGCTTGACTCCAGTTGTGTGGAGAGCCTGGGACTCACGTCTGAGCATACCCAGCACACTCGGGGTGAAAATGGCAAAAAACACAGTTGATGGACAGAATGTAGTACAATGTCATACATTCACCCCAGTACAAGGATCTGGGCCTAAATCCATCATTTTTTTGCACTCCACACCACCCTGGGTTAGACACTGGCTATATGCAAATCAGCTCTGACCCTGTGCCTCATGGGAACAGTCCAGTCCGAACTACCAAGCCATGTCTTTCCCAGACAGGAATCAAGCATCCAAGGACCGGTTTCTGGCTATCAGCCTTCATCAGCCTGGACAGCTTGAGTCCAGTGGTGTGGAGAGCCTGGGACTCACGTCTGAGCATACCCAGCACACTCGGGGTGAAAAGGGCAAAAAACACAGTTGATGGACATAATGTAGAACAATGTCATACATTCACCCCAGTACAAGGATCTGGGCCTAAATCCATCATTTTTTTGCACTCCACACCACCCTGGGTTAGACACTGGCTATATGCAAATCAGCTCTGACCCTGTGCCTCATGGGAACAGTCCAGTCCGAACTACCAAACCATGTCTTTCCCAGACCGGAATCAGCATCCAAGGACCTGTTTCTGGCTATCAGCCTTCATCAGCCTGGACAGCTTGACTCCAGTGGTGTGGAGAGCCTGGGACTCACGTCTGAGCATACCCAGCACACTCGGGGTGAAAATGGCAAAAAACACAGTTGATGGACAGAATGTAGAACAATGTCATACATTCACCCCAGTACAAGGATCTGGGCCTAAATCCATCATTTTTTTGCACTCCACACCACCCTGGGTTAGACACTGGCTATATGCAAATCAGCTCTGACCCTGTGCCTCATGGGGACAGTCCAGTCCGAACTACCAAGCCATGTCTTTCCCAGACCAGAATCAAGCATCCAAGGACCGGTTTCTGGCTATCAGCCTTCATCAGCCTGGATAGCTTGACTCCAGTGGTGTGGAGAGCCTGGGACTCACGTCTGAGCATACCCAGCACACTCGGGGTGAAAATGGCAAAAAACACAGTTGATGGACAGAATGTAGAAAAATGTCTTACATTCACCCCAGTACAAGGATCTGGGCCTAAATCCATCACTTTATTGCACTAAACACCACCCTGGGTTAGACACTGGCTATATGCAAATCAGCTCTGACCCTGTGCCTCATGGGAAAAGTCCAATCCGAACTACCAAGCCATGTCTTTCCCAGATCGGAATCAAGCATCCAAGGACCGGTTTCTGGCTATCAGCCTTCATCAGCCTGGATAGCTTGACTCCAGTGGTGTGGAGAGCCTGGGACTCACGTCTGAGCATACCCAGCACACTCGGGGTGAAAATGGCAAAAAACACAGCTGATGGACAGAATGTAGAACAATGTCATACATTCACCCCAGTACAAGGATCTGGGCCTAAATCCATCATTTGTTTGCAGTCCACACCACCCTGGGTTATACACTGGCTATATGCAAATCAGCTCTGACCCTGTGCCTCATGGGAACAGTCCAGTCCGAACTACCAAGCCATGCCTTTCCCAGACCAGAATCATGCATCCAAGGACCGGTTTCTGGCTATCAGCCTTCATCAGCCTGGATAGCTTGACTCCAGTTGTGTGGAGAGCCTGGGACTCACGTCTGAGCATACCCAGCACACTCGGGGTGAAAATGGCAAAAAACACAGTTGATGGACAGAATGTAGTACAATGTCATACATTCACCCCAGTACAAGGATCTGGGCCTAAATCCATCATTTTTTGCACTCCACACCACCCTGGGTTAGACACTGGCTATATGCAAATCAGCTCTGACCCTGTGCCTCATGGGAACAGTCCAGTCCGAACTACCAAGCCATGTCTTTCCCAGACCGGAATCAAGCATCCAAGGACCGGTTTCTGGCTATCAGCCTTCATCAGCCTGGACAGCTTGACTCCAGTGGTGTGGAGAGCCTGGGACTCACGTCTGAGCATACCCAGCACACTCGGGGTGAAAATGGCAAAAAACACAGTTGATGGACAGAATGTAGAACAATGTCATACATTCACCCCAGTACAAGGATCTGGGCCTAAATCCATCATTTATTTGCACTCCACACCACCCTGGGTTAGACACTGGCTATATGCAAATCAGCTCTGACCCTGTGCCTCATGGGAACAGTCCAGTCCGAACTACCAAGCCATGTCTTTCCCAGACCGGAATCAAGCATCCAAGGACCGGTTTCTGGCTATCAGCCTTCATCAGCCTGAACAGCTTGACTCCAGTGGTGTGGAGAGCCTGGGACTCACGTCTGAGCATACCCAGCACACTCGGGGTGAAAATGGCAAAAAACACAGTTGATGGACAGAATGTAGAACAATGTCATACATTCACCCCAGTACAAGGATCTGGGCCTAAATCCATCATTTTTTTGCACTCCACACCACCCTGGGTTATACACTGACTATATGCAAATCAGCTCTGACCCTGTGCCTCATGGGAACAGTCCAGTCCGAACTACCAACCCATGTCTTTCCCAGACCAGAATCAAGCATCCAAGGACCGGTTTCTGGCTATCAGCCTTCATTAGCCTGGATAGCTTGACTCCAGTGGTGTGGAGAGCCTGGGACTCACGTCTGAGCATACCCAGCACACTCGGGGTGAAAATGGCAAAAAACACAGTTGATGGACAGAATGTAGAACAATGTCATACATTCACCCCAGTACAAGGATCTGGGCCTAAATCCATCATTTTATTGCACTCCACACCACCCTGGGTTAGACACTGGCTATATGCAAATCAGCTCTGACCCTGTGCCTCATGGGAACAGTCCAGTCCGAACTACCAAGCCATGTCTTTCCCAGACCGGAATCAAGCATCCAAGGACCGGTTCCTGGCTATCAGCCTTCATCAGCCTGAATAGCTTGACTCCAGTGGTGTGGAGAGCCAGGGACTCACGTCTGAGCATACCCAGCACACTCGGGGTGAAAATGGCAAAAAACACAGTTGATGGACAGAATGTAGAACAATGTCATACATTCACCCCAGTACAAGGATCTGTGCCTAAATCCATCATTTTCTTGCACTCCACACCACCCTGGGTTAGACACTGGCTATATGCAAATCAGCTCTGACCCTGTGCCTCATGGGAACAGTCCAGTCCGAACTACCAAGCCATGTCTTTCCCAGACCGGAATCAAGCATCCAAGGACCGGTTTCTGGCTATCAGCCTTCATCAGCCTGGACAGCTTGACTCCAGTGGTGTGGAGAGCCTGGGACTCACGTCTGAGCATACTCAGCACACTCGGGGTGAAAATGGCAAAAAACACAGTTGATGGACATAATGTAGAACAATGTCATACATTCACCCCAGTACAAGGATCTGGGCCTAAATCCATCACTTTATTGCACTCAACACCACCCTGGGTTAGACACTGGCTATATGCAAATCAGCTCAGACCCTGTGCCTCATGGGAAAAGTCCAATCCGAACTATCAAGCCATGTCTTTCCCAGACCGGAATCAAGTATCCAAGGACCGGTTTCTGGCTATCAGCCTTCATCAGCCTGGATAGCTTGACTCCAGTGGTGTGGAGAGCCTGGGACTCACGTCTGAGCATACCCAGCACACTCGGGGTGAAAATGGCAAAAAACACAGTTGATGGACAGAATGTAGAACAATATCATACATTCACCCCAGTACAAGGATCTGGGCCTAAATCCATCATTTTTTTGCACTCCACAACACCCTGTGTTATACACTGGCTATATGCAAATCAGCTCTGACCCTGTGCCTCATGGGAACAGTCCAGTCCGAACTACCAAGCCATGTCTTTCCCAGACCAGAATCAAGCATCCAAGGACCGGTTTCTGGCTATCAGCCTTCATCAGCCTGGATAGCTTGACTCCAGTGGTGTGGAGAGCCTGGAACTCACGTCTGAGCATACCCAGCACACTCGGGGTGAAAATGGCAAAAAACACAGTTGATGGACAGAATGTAGAACAATGTCATACATTCACCCCAGTACAAGGATCTGGGCCTAAATCCATCATTTTTTTGCACTCCACACCACCCTGGGTTAGACACTGACTATATGCAAATCAGCTCTGACCCTGTGCCTCATGGGGACAGTCCAGTCCGAACTACCAAGCCATGTCTTTCCCAGACCAGAATCAAGCATTCAAGGACCGGTTTATGGCTATCAGCCTTCATCCGCCTGGATAGCTTGACTCCAGCGGTGTGGAGAGCCTGGGACTCACGTCTGAGCATACCCAGCACACTCGGGGTGAAAATGGCAAAAAACACAGTTGATGGACAGAATGTAGAACAATGTCATACATTCACCCCAGTACAAGGATCTGGGCCTAAATCCATCATTTATTTGCACTCCACACCACCCTGGGTTAGACACTGGCTATATGCAAATCAGCTCTGACCCTGTGCCTCATGGGAACAGTCCAGTCCGAACTACCAAGCCATGTCTTTCCCAGACCGGAATCAAGCATCCAAGGACCGGTTTCTGGCTATCAGCCTTCATCAGCCTGAACAGCTTGACTCCAGTGGTGTGGAGAGCCTGGGACTCACGTCTGAGCATACCCAGCACACTCGGGGTGAAAATGGCAAAAAACACAGTTGATGGACAGAATGTAGAACAATGTCATACATTCACCCCAGTACAAGGATTTGGGCCTAAATCCATCATTTTTTTGCACTCCACACCACCCTGGGTTAGACACTGACTATATGCAAATCAGCTCTGACCCTGTGCCTCATGGGAACAGTCCAGTCCGAACTACCAACCCATGTCTTTCCCAGACCAGAATCAAGCATCCAAGGACCGGTTTCTGGCTATCAGCCTTCATTAGCCTGGATAGCTTTACTCCAGTGGTGTGGAGAGCCTGGGACTCATGTCTGAGCATACCCAGCACACTCGGGGTGAAAATGGCAAAAAACACAGTTGATGGACAGAATGTAGAACAATGTCATACATTCACCCCAGTACAAGGATCTGGGCCTAAATCCATCATTTTATTGCACTCCACACCACCCTGGGTTAGACACTGGCTATATGCAAATCAGCTCTGACCCTGTGCCTCATGGGAACAGTCCAGTCCGAACTACCAAGCCATGTCTTTCCCAGACCGGAATCAAGCATCCAAGGACCGGTTCCTGGCTATCAGCCTTCATCAGCCTGAATAGCTTGACTCCAGTGGTGTGGAGAGCCAGGGACTCACGTCTGAGCATACCCAGCACACTCGGGGTGAAAATGGCAAAAAACACAGTTGATGGACAGAATGTAGAACAATGTCATACATTCACCCCAGTACAAGGATCTGTGCCTAAATCCATCATTTTCTTGCACTCCACACCACCCTGGGTTAGACACTGGCTATATGCAAATCAGCTCTGACCCTGTGCCTCATGGGAACAGTCCAGTCCGAACTACCAAGCCATGTCTTTCCCAGACCGGAATCAAGCATCCAAGGACCGGTTTCTGGCTATCAGCCTTCATCAGCCTGGACAGCTTGATTCCAGTGGTGTGGAGAGCCTGGGACTCACGTCTGAGCATACCCAGCACACTCGGGTGAAAATGGCAAAAAACACAGTTGATGGACAGAATGTAGAACAATGTCATACATTCACCCCAGTACAAGGATCTGGGCCTAAATCCATCACTTTATTGCACTCAACACCACCCTGGGTTAGACACTGGCTATATGCAAATCAGCTCTGACCCTGTGCCTCATGGGAACAGTCCAGTCCGAACTACCAAGCCATGTCTTTCCCAGACCAGAATCAAGCATCCAAGGACCGGTTTCTGGCTATCAGCCTTCATCAGCCTGGATAGCTTGACTCCAGTGGTGTGGAGAGCCTGGAACTCACGTCTGAGCATACCCAGCACACTCGGGGTGAAAATGGCAAAAATACACAGTTGATGGACAGAATGTAGAACAATGTCATACATTCACCCCAGTACAAGGATCTGGGCCTAAATCCATCATTATTCTGCACTCCACACCACCCTGGGTTAGACACTGGCTATATGCAAATCAGCTCTGACCCTGTGCCTCATGGGAACAGTCCAGTCCGAACTACCAAGCCATGTCTTTCCCAGACCGGAATCAAGCATCCAAGGACCGGTTTCTGGCTATCAGCCTTCATCAGCCTGGATAGCTTGACTCCAGTGGTGTGGAGAGCCTGGGACTCACGTCTGAGCATACCCAGCACACTCGGGGTGAAAATGGCAAAAAACACAGTTGATGGACAGAATGTAGAACAATGTCATACATTCACCCCAGTACAAGGATCTGGGCCTAAATCCATCATTTTTTTGCACTCCACACCACCCTGGGTTAGACACTTGCTATATGCAAATCAGCTCTGACCCTGTGCCTCATGGGAACAGTCCAGTCCGAACTACCAAGCCATGTCTTTCCCAGACCGGAATCAAGCACCCAAGGACCGGTTTCTGGCTATCAGCCTTCATCAGCCTGGACAGCTTGACTCCAGTGGTGTGGAGAGCCTGGGACTCACGTCTGAGCATACTCAGCACACTCGGGGTGAAAATGGCAAAAAACACAGTTGATGGACATAATGTAGAACAATGTCATACATTCACCCCAGTACAAGGATCTGGGCCTAAATCCATCATTTTTTTGCACTCCACACCACCCTGGGTTAGACACTGGCTATATGCAAATCAGCTCTGACCCTGTGCCTCATGGGAACAGTCCAGTCCGAACTACCAAACCATGTCTTTCCCAGACCGGAATCAGCATCCAAGGACCGGTTTCTGGCTATCAGCCTTCATCAGCCTGGACAGCTTGACTCCAGTGGTGTGGAGAGCCTGGGACTCACGTCTGAGCATACCCAGCACACTCGGGTGAAAATGGCAAAAAACACAGTTGATGGACAGAATGTAGAACAATGTCATACATTCACCCCAGTACAAGGATCTGGGCCTAAATCCATCACTTTATTGCACTCAACACCACCCTGGGTTAGACACTGGCTATATGCAAATCAGCTCTGACCCTGTGCCTCATGGGAACAGTCCAGTCCGAACTACCAAGCCATGTCTTTCCCAGACCAGAATCAAGCATCCAAGGACCGGTTTCTGGCTATCAGCCTTCATCAGCCTGGATAGCTTGACTCCAGTGGTGTGGAGAGCCTGGAACTCACGTCTGAGCATACCCAGCACACTCGGGGTGAAAATGGCAAAAATACACAGTTGATGGACAGAATGTAGAACAATGTCATACATTCACCCCAGTACAAGGATCTGGGCCTAAATCCATCATTATTCTGCACTCCACACCACCCTGGGTTAGACACTGGCTATATGCAAATCAGCTCTGACCCTGTGCCTCATGGGAACAGTCCAGTCCGAACTACCAAGCCATGTCTTTCCCAGACCGGAATCAAGCATCCAAGGACCGGTTTCTGGCTATCAGCCTTCATCAGCCTGGATAGCTTGACTCCAGTGGTGTGGAGAGCCTGGGACTCACGTCTGAGCATACCCAGCACACTCGGGGTGAAAATGGCAAAAAACACAGTTGATGGACAGAATGTAGAACAATGTCATACATTCACCCCAGTACAAGGATCTGGGCCTAAATCCATCATTTTTTTGCACTCCACACCACCCTGGGTTAGACACTTGCTATATGCAAATCAGCTCTGACCCTGTGCCTCATGGGGACAGTCCAGTCCGAACTACCAAGCCATGTCTTTCCCAGACCAGAATCAAGCATCCAAGGACCGGTTTCTGGCTATCAGCCTTCATCAGCCTGGATAGCTTGACTCCAGTGGTGTGGAGAGCCTGGGACTCACGTCTGAGCATACCCAGCACACTCGGGGTGAAAATGGCAAAAAACACAGTTGATGGACAGAATGTAGAACAATGTCATACATTCACCCCAGTACAAGGATCTGGGCCTAAATCCATCACTTTATTGCACTCAACACCACCCTGGGTTAGACACTGGCTATATGCAAATCAGCTCTGACCCTGTGCCTCATGGGAAAAGTCCAATCCGAACTACCAAGCCATGTCTTTCCCAGACTGGAATCAAGCATCCAAGGACCGGTTTCTGGCTATCAGCCTTCATCAGCCTGGATAGCTTGACTCCAGTGGTGTGGAGAGCCTGGGACTCACGTCTGAGCATACCCAGCACACTCGGGGTGAAAATGGCAAAAAACACAGTTGATGGACAGAATGTAGAAAAATATCATACATTCACCCCAGTACAAGGATCTGGGTCTAAATCCATCATTTTTTTGCACTCCACAACACCCTGTGTTATACACTGGCTATATGCAAATCAGCTCTGACCCTGTGCCTCATGGGAACAGTCCAGTCCGAACTACCAAGCCATGTCTTTCCCAGACCAGAATCAAGCATCCAAGGACCGGTTTCGGGCTATCAGCCTTCATCAGCCTGGATAGCTTGACTCCAGTGGTGTGGAGAGCCTGGGAGTCACGTCTGAGCATACTCAGCACACTCGGGGTGAAAATGGCAAAAAACACAGTTGATGGACATAATGTAGAACAATGTCATACATTCACCCCAGTACAAGGATCTGGGCCTAAATCCATCATTTTTTTGCACTCCACACCACCCTGGGTTAGACACTGGCTATATGCAAATCAGCTCTGACCCTGTGCCTCATGGGAACAGTCCAGTCCGAACTACCAAACCATGTCTTTCCCAGACCGGAATCAGCATCCAAGGACCGGTTTCTGGCTATCAGCCTTCATCAGCCTGGACAGCTTGACTCCAGTGGTGTGGAGAGCCTGGGACTCACGTCTGAGCATACCCAGCACACTCGGGTGAAAATGGCAAAAAACACAGTTGATGGACAGAATGTAGAACAATGTCATACATTCACCCCAGTACAAGGATCTGGGCCTAAAGCCATCATTTTTTTGCACTCCGCACCACCCTGGGTTAGACACTGGCTATATGCAAATCAGCTCTGACCCTGTGCCTCATGGGAACTGTCCAGTCCGAACTACCAAGCCATGTCTTTCCCAGAGCGGAATCAAGCATCCAAGGACCGGTTTCTGGCTATCAGCCTTCATCAGCGTGGACAGCTTGACTCCAGTGGTGTGGAGAGCCTGGGACTCACGTCTGAGCATACCCAGCACACTCGGGGTGAAAATGGCAAAAAACACAGTTGATGGACAGAATGTAGAACAATGTCATACATTCACCCCAGTACAAGGATCTGGGCCAAAATCCATCATTTTTTTGCACTCCACACCACCCTGGGTTATACACTGGCTATATGCAAATCAGCTCTGACCCTGTGCCTCATGGGGACAGTCCAGTCCGAACTACCAAGCCATGTCTTTCCCAGACCAGAATCAAGCATCCAAGGACCGGTTTCTGGCTATCAGCCTTCATCAGCCTGGATAGCTTGACTCCAGTGGTGTGGAGAGCCTGGGACTCACGTCTGAGCATACCCAGCACACTCAGGGTGAAAATGGCAAAAAATACAGTTGATGGACAGAATGTAGAACAATGTCATACATTCACCCCAGTACAAGGATCTGGGCCTAAATCCATCATTTTTTTGCACTCCACACCACCCTGGGTTATACACTGGCTATATGCAAATCAGCTCTGACCCTGTGCCTCATGGGAACAGTCCAGTCCGAACTACCAAGCCATGTCTTTCCCAGACCAGAATCATGCATCCAAGGACCGGTTTCTGGCTATCAGCCTTCATCAGCCTGGATAGCTTGACTCCAGTGGTGTGGAGAGCCTGGGACTCACGTCTGAGCATACCCAGCACACTCGGGGTGAAAATGGCAAAAAACACAGTTGATGGACAGAATGTAGAACAATGTCATACATTCACCCCAGTACAAGTATCTGGGCCTAAATCCATCATTTTTTTGCACTCCACACCACCCTGGGTTAGACACTGGCTATATGCAAATCAGCTCTGACACTGTGCCTCATGGGAACAGTCCAGTCCGAACTACCAAGCCATGTCTTTCCCAGACCGGAATCAAGCATCCAAGGACCGGTTTCTGGCTATCTGCCTTCATCAGCCTGGACAGCTTGACTCCAGTGGTGTGGAGAGCCTGGGACTCACGTCTGAGCATACCCAGCACACTCGGGGTGAAAAGGGCAAAAAACACAGTTGATGGACATAATGTAGAACAATGTCATACATTCACCCCAGTACAAGGATCTGGGCCTAAATCCATCATTTTTTTGCACTCCACACCACCCTGGGTTAGACACTGGCTATATGCAAATCAGCTCTGACCCTGTGCCTCATGGGAACAGTCCAGTCCGAACTACCAAACCATGTCTTTCCCAGACCGGAATCAGCATCCAAGGACCGGTTTCTGGCTATCAGCCTTCATCAGCCTGGACAGCTTGACTCCAGTGGTGTGGAGAGCCTGGGACTCACGTCTGAGCATACCCAGCACACTCGGGGTGAAAATGGCAAAAAACACAGTTGATGGACAGAATGTAGAACAATGTCATACATTCACCCCAGTACAAGGATCTGGGCCAAAATCCATCATTTTTTTGCACTCCACACCACCCTGGGTTAGACACTGGCTATATGCAAATCAGCTCTGACCCTGTGCCTCATGGGGACAGTCCAGTCCGAACTACCAAGCCATGTCTTTCCCAGACCGGAATCAAGCATCCAAGGACCGGTTTCTGGCTATCAGCCTTCATCAGCCTGGATAGCTTGACTCCAGTGGTGTGGAGAGCCTGGGACTCACGTCTGAGCATACCCAGCACACTCGGGGTGAAAATGGCAAAAAACACAGTTGATGGACAGAATGTAGAACAATGTCATACATTCACCCCAGTACAAGGATCTGGGCCTAAATCCATCATTTTTCTGCACTCCACACCACCCTGGGTTAGACACTGGCTATATGCAAATCAGCTCTGACCCTGTGCCTCATGGGAAAAGTCCAATCCGAAATACCAAGCCATGTCTTTCCCAGACCGGAATCAAGCATCCAAGGACCGGTTTCTGGCTATCAGCCTTCATCAGCCTGGATAGCTTGACTCCAGTGGTGTGGAGAGCCTGGGACTCACGTCTGAGCATACCCAGCACACTTGGGGTGAAAATGGCAAAAAACACAGTTGATGGACAGAATGTAGAACAATGTCATACATTCACCCCAGTGCAAGGATCTGGGCCAAAATCCATCATTTTTTTGCACTCCACACCACCCTGGGTTATACACTGGCTATATGCAAATCAGCTCTGACCCTGTGCCTCATGGGAACAGTCCAGTCCGAACTACCAAGCCATGTCTTTCCCGGACCAGAATCAAGCATCCAAGGACCGGTTTCTGGCTATCAGCCTTCATCAGCCTGGATAGCTTGACTCCAGTGGTGTGGAGAGCCTGGGACTCACGTCTGAGCATACCCAGCACACTCGGGTGAAAATGGCAAAAAACACAGTTGATGGACAGAATGTAGAACAATGTCATACATTCACCCCAGTACAAGGATCTGGGCCTAAATCCATCACTTTATTGCACTCAACACCACCCTGGGTTAGACACTGGCTATATGCAAATCAGCTCTGACCCTGTGCCTCATGGGAACAGTCCAGTCCGAACTACCAAGCCATGTCTTTCCCAGACCAGAATCAAGCATCCAAGGACCGGTTTCTGGCTATCAGCCTTCATCAGCCTGGATAGCTTGACTCCAGTGGTGTGGAGAGCCTGGAACTCACGTCTGAGCATACCCAGCACACTCGGGGTGAAAATGGCAAAAATACACAGTTGATGGACAGAATGTAGAACAATGTCATACATTCACCCCAGTACAAGGATCTGGGCCTAAATCCATCATTATTCTGCACTCCACACCACCCTGGGTTAGACACTGGCTATATGCAAATCAGCTCTGACCCTGTGCCTCATGGGAACAGTCCAGTCCGAACTACCAAGCCATGTCTTTCCCAGACCGGAATCAAGCATCCAAGGACCGGTTTCTGGCTATCAGCCTTCATCAGCCTGGATAGCTTGACTCCAGTGGTGTGGAGAGCCTGGGACTCACGTCTGAGCATACCCAGCACACTCGGGGTGAAAATGGCAAAAAACACAGTTGATGGACAGAATGTAGAACAATGTCATACATTCACCCCAGTACAAGGATCTGGGCCTAAATCCATCATTTTTTTGCACTCCACACCACCCTGGGTTAGACACTTGCTATATGCAAATCAGCTCTGACCCTGTGCCTCATGGGGACAGTCCAGTCCGAACTACCAAGCCATGTCTTTCCCAGACCAGAATCAAGCATCCAAGGACCGGTTTCTGGCTATCAGCCTTCATCAGCCTGGATAGCTTGACTCCAGTGGTGTGGAGAGCCTGGGACTCACGTCTGAGCATACCCAGCACACTCGGGGTGAAAATGGCAAAAAACACAGTTGATGGACAGAATGTAGAACAATGTCATACATTCACCCCAGTACAAGGATCTGGGCCTAAATCCATCACTTTATTGCACTCAACACCACCCTGGGTTAGACACTGGCTATATGCAAATCAGCTCTGACCCTGTGCCTCATGGGAAAAGTCCAATCCGAACTACCAAGCCATGTCTTTCCCAGACTGGAATCAAGCATCCAAGGACCGGTTTCTGGCTATCAGCCTTCATCAGCCTGGATAGCTTGACTCCAGTGGTGTGGAGAGCCTGGGACTCACGTCTGAGCATACCCAGCACACTCGGGGTGAAAATGGCAAAAAACACAGTTGATGGACAGAATGTAGAAAAATATCATACATTCACCCCAGTACAAGGATCTGGGTCTAAATCCATCATTTTTTTGCACTCCACAACACCCTGTGTTATACACTGGCTATATGCAAATCAGCTCTGACCCTGTGCCTCATGGGAACAGTCCAGTCCGAACTACCAAGCCATGTCTTTCCCAGACCAGAATCAAGCATCCAAGGACCGGTTTCGGGCTATCAGCCTTCATCAGCCTGGATAGCTTGACTCCAGTGGTGTGGAGAGCCTGGGACTCACGTCTGAGCATACTCAGCACACTCGGGGTGAAAATGGCAAAAAACACAGTTGATGGACATAATGTAGAACAATGTCATACATTCACCCCAGTACAAGGATCTGGGCCTAAATCCATCATTTTTTTGCACTCCACACCACCCTGGGTTAGACACTGGCTATATGCAAATCAGCTCTGACCCTGTGCCTCATGGGAACAGTCCAGTCCGAACTACCAAACCATGTCTTTCCCAGACCGGAATCAGCATCCAAGGACCGGTTTCTGGCTATCAGCCTTCATCAGCCTGGACAGCTTGACTCCAGTGGTGTGGAGAGCCTGGGACTCACGTCTGAGCATACCCAGCACACTCGGGTGAAAATGGCAAAAAACACAGTTGATGGACAGAATGTAGAACAATGTCATACATTCACCCCAGTACAAGGATCTGGGCCTAAAGCCATCATTTTTTTGCACTCCGCACCACCCTGGGTTAGACACTGGCTATATGCAAATCAGCTCTGACCCTGTGCCTCATGGGAACTGTCCAGTCCGAACTACCAAGCCATGTCTTTCCCAGAGCGGAATCAAGCATCCAAGGACCGGTTTCTGGCTATCAGCCTTCATCAGCGTGGACAGCTTGACTCCAGTGGTGTGGAGAGCCTGGGACTCACGTCTGAGCATACCCAGCACACTCGGGGTGAAAATGGCAAAAAACACAGTTGATGGACAGAATGTAGAACAATGTCATACATTCACCCCAGTACAAGGATCTGGGCCAAAATCCATCATTTTTTTGCACTCCACACCACCCTGGGTTATACACTGGCTATATGCAAATCAGCTCTGACCCTGTGCCTCATGGGGACAGTCCAGTCCGAACTACCAAGCCATGTCTTTCCCAGACCAGAATCAAGCATCCAAGGACCGGTTTCTGGCTATCAGCCTTCATCAGCCTGGATAGCTTGACTCCAGTGGTGTGGAGAGCCTGGGACTCACGTCTGAGCATACCCAGCACACTCAGGGTGAAAATGGCAAAAAATACAGTTGATGGACAGAATGTAGAACAATGTCATACATTCACCCCAGTACAAGGATCTGGGCCTAAATCCATCATTTTTTTGCACTCCACACCACCCTGGGTTATACACTGGCTATATGCAAATCAGCTCTGACCCTGTGCCTCATGGGAACAGTCCAGTCCGAACTACCAAGCCATGTCTTTCCCAGACCAGAATCATGCATCCAAGGACCGGTTTCTGGCTATCAGCCTTCATCAGCCTGGATAGCTTGACTCCAGTGGTGTGGAGAGCCTGGGACTCACGTCTGAGCATACCCAGCACACTCGGGGTGAAAATGGCAAAAAACACAGTTGATGGACAGAATGTAGAACAATGTCATACATTCACCCCAGTACAAGTATCTGGGCCTAAATCCATCATTTTTTTGCACTCCACACCACCCTGGGTTAGACACTGGCTATATGCAAATCAGCTCTGACACTGTGCCTCATGGGAACAGTCCAGTCCGAACTACCAAGCCATGTCTTTCCCAGACCGGAATCAAGCATCCAAGGACCGGTTTCTGGCTATCTGCCTTCATCAGCCTGGACAGCTTGACTCCAGTGGTGTGGAGAGCCTGGGACTCACGTCTGAGCATACCCAGCACACTCGGGGTGAAAAGGGCAAAAAACACAGTTGATGGACATAATGTAGAACAATGTCATACATTCACCCCAGTACAAGGATCTGGGCCTAAATCCATCATTTTTTTGCACTCCACACCACCCTGGGTTAGACACTGGCTATATGCAAATCAGCTCTGACCCTGTGCCTCATGGGAACAGTCCAGTCCGAACTACCAAACCATGTCTTTCCCAGACCGGAATCAGCATCCAAGGACCGGTTTCTGGCTATCAGCCTTCATCAGCCTGGACAGCTTGACTCCAGTGGTGTGGAGAGCCTGGGACTCACGTCTGAGCATACCCAGCACACTCGGGGTGAAAATGGCAAAAAACACAGTTGATGGACAGAATGTAGAACAATGTCATACATTCACCCCAGTACAAGGATCTGGGCCAAAATCCATCATTTTTTTGCACTCCACACCACCCTGGGTTAGACACTGGCTATATGCAAATCAGCTCTGACCCTGTGCCTCATGGGGACAGTCCAGTCCGAACTACCAAGCCATGTCTTTCCCAGACCGGAATCAAGCATCCAAGGACCGGTTTCTGGCTATCAGCCTTCATCAGCCTGGATAGCTTGACTCCAGTGGTGTGGAGAGCCTGGGACTCACGTCTGAGCATACCCAGCACACTCGGGGTGAAAATGGCAAAAAACACAGTTGATGGACAGAATGTAGAACAATGTCATACATTCACCCCAGTACAAGGATCTGGGCCTAAATCCATCATTTTTCTGCACTCCACACCACCCTGGGTTAGACACTGGCTATATGCAAATCAGCTCTGACCCTGTGCCTCATGGGAAAAGTTCAATCCGAAATACCAAGCCATGTCTTTCCCAGACCGGAATCAAGCATCCAAGGACCGGTTTCTGGCTATCAGCCTTCATCAGCCTGGATAGCTTGACTCCAGTGGTGTGGAGAGCCTGGGACTCACGTCTGAGCATACCCAGCACACTTGGGGTGAAAATGGCAAAAAACACAGTTGATGGACAGAATGTAGAACAATGTCATACATTCACCCCAGTGCAAGGATCTGGGCCAAAATCCATCATTTTTTTGCACTCCACACCACCCTGGGTTATACACTGGCTATATGCAAATCAGCTCTGACCCTGTGCCTCATGGGAACAGTCCAGTCCGAACTACCAAGCCATGTCTTTCCCGGACCAGAATCAAGCATCCAAGGACCGGTTTCTGGCTATCAGCCTTCATCAGCCTGGATAGCTTGACTCCAGTGGTGTGGAGAGCCTGGGACTCACGTCTGAGCATACCCAGCACACTCGGGTGAAAATGGCAAAAAACACAGTTGATGGACAGAATGTAGAACAATGTCATACATTCACCCCAGTACAAGGATCTGGGCCTAAAGCCATCATTTTTTTGCACTCCGCACCACCCTGGGTTAGACACTGGCTATATGCAAATCAGCTCTGACCCTGTGCCTCATGGGAACTGTCCAGTCCGAACTACCAAGCCATGTCTTTCCCAGAGCGGAATCAAGCATCCAAGGACCGGTTTCTGGCTATCAGCCTTCATCAGCGTGGACAGCTTGACTCCAGTGGTGTGGAGAGCCTGGGACTCACGTCTGAGCATACCCAGCACACTCGGGGTGAAAATGGCAAAAAACACAGTTGATGGACAGAATGTAGAACAATGTCATACATTCACCCCAGTACAAGGATCTGGGCCTAAATCCATCATTTTTCTGCACTCCACACCACCCTGGGTTAGACACTGGCTATATGCAAATCAGCTCTGACCCTGTGCCTCATGGGAAAAGTCCAATCCGAAATACCAAGCCATGTCTTTCCCAGACCGGAATCAAGCATCCAAGGACCGGTTTCTGGCTATCAGCCTTCATCAGCCTGGATAGCTTGACTCCAGTGGTGTGGAGAGCCTGGGACTCACGTCTGAGCATACCCAGCACACTTGGGGTGAAAATGGCAAAAAACACAGTTGATGGACAGAATGTAGAACAATGTCATACATTCACCCCAGTACAAGGATCTGGGCCAAAATCCATCATTTTTTTGCACTCCACACCAC
Organism: Lissotriton helveticus; assembly: GCF_964261635.1. Taxonomy (NCBI): domain Eukaryota; kingdom Metazoa; phylum Chordata; class Amphibia; order Caudata; family Salamandridae; genus Lissotriton; species Lissotriton helveticus. Next base: position 1,241,373,378 of record NC_136063.1, on the reverse strand, counting down.
CCTGGGTTATACACTGGCTATATGCAAATCAGCTCTGACCCTGTGCCTCATGGGGACAGTCCAGTCCGAACTACCAAGCCATGTCTTTCCCAGACCAGAATCAAGCATCCAAGGACCGGTTTCTGGCTATCAGCCTTCATCAGCCTGGATAGCTTGACTCCAGTGGTGTGGAGAGCCTGGGACTCACGTCTGAGCATACCCAGCACACTCGGGGTGAAAATGGCAAAAAATACAGTTGATGGACAGAATGTAGAACAATGTCATACATTCACCCCAGTACAAGGATCTGGGCCTAAATCCATCATTTTTTTGCACTCCACACCACCCTGGGTTATACACTGGCTATATGCAAATCAGCTCTGACCCTGTGCCTCATGGGAACAGTCCAGTCCGAACTACCAAGCCATGTCTTTCCCAGACCAGAATCATGCATCCAAGGACCGGTTTCTGGCTATCAGCCTTCATCAGCCTGGATAGCTTGACTCCAGTGGTGTGGAGAGCCTGGGACTCACGTCTGAGCATACCCAGCACACTCGGGTGAAAATGGCAAAAAACACAGTTGATGGACAGAATGTAGAACAATGTCATATATTCACCCCAGTACAAGGATCTGGGCCTAAATCCATCACTTTATTGCACTCAACACCACCCTGGGTTAGACACTGGCTATATGCAAATCAGCTCTGACCCTGTGCCTCATGGGAACAGTCCAGTCCGAACTACCAAGCCATGTCTTTCCCAGACCAGAATCAAGCATCCAAGGACCGGTTTCTGGCTATCAGCCTTCATCAGCCTGGATAGCTTGACTCCAGTGGTGTGGAGAGCCTGGAACTCACGTCTGAGCATACCCAGCACACTCGGGGTGAAAATGGCAAAAATACACAGTTGATGGACAGAATGTAGAACAATGTCATACATTCACCCCAGTACAAGGATCTGGGCCTAAATCCATCATTATTCTGCACTCCACACCACCCTGGGTTAGACACTGGCTATATGCAAATCAGCTCTGACCCTGTGCCTCATGGGAACAGTCCAGTCCGAACTACCAAGCCATGTCTTTCCCAGACCGGAATCAAGCATCCAAGGACCGGTTTCTGGCTATCAGCCTTCATCAGCCTGGATAGCTTGACTCCAGTGGTGTGGAGAGCCTGGGACTCACGTCTGAGCATACCCAGCACACTCGGGGTGAAAATGGCAAAAAACACAGTTGATGGACAGAATGTAGAACAATGTCATACATTCACCCCAGTACAAGGATCTGGGCCTAAATCCATCATTTTTTTGCACTCCACACCACCCTGGGTTAGACACTTGCTATATGCAAATCAGCTCTGACCCTGTGCCTCATGGGGACAGTCCAGTCCGAACTACCAAGCCATGTCTTTCCCAGACCAGAATCAAGCATCCAAGGACCGGTTTCTGGCTATCAGCCTTCATCAGCCTGGATAGCTTGACTCCAGTGGTGTGGAGAGCCTGGGACTCACGTCTGAGCATACCCAGCACACTCGGGGTGAAAATGGCAAAAAACACAGTTGATGGACAGAATGTAGAACAATGTCATACATTCACCCCAGTACAAGGATCTGGGCCTAAATCCATCACTTTATTGCACTCAACACCACCCTGGGTTAGACACTGGCTATATGCAAATCAGCTCTGACCCTGTGCCTCATGGGAAAAGTCCAATCCGAACTACCAAGCCATGTCTTTCCCAGACTGGAATCAAGCATCCAAGGACCGGTTTCTGGCTATCAGCCGTCATCAGCCTGGATAGCTTGACTCCAGTGGTGTGGAGAGCCTGGGACTCACGTCTGAGCATACCCAGCACACTCGGGGTGAAAATGGCAAAAAACACAGTTGATGGACAGAATGTAGAAAAATATCATACATTCACCCCAGTACAAGGATCTGGGTCTAAATCCATCATTTTTTTGCACTCCACAACACCCTGTGTTATACACTGGCTATATGCAAATCAGCTCTGACCCTGTGCCTCATGGGAACAGTCCAGTCCGAACTACCAAGCCATGTCTTTCCCAGACCAGAATCAAGCATCCAAGGACCGGTTTCGGGCTATCAGCCTTCATCAGCCTGGATAGCTTGACTCCAGTGGTGTGGAGAGCCTGGGACTCACGTCTGAGCATACCCAGCACACTCGGGGTGAAAATGGCAAAAAACACAGTTGATGGACAGAATGTAGAACAATGTCATACATTCACCCCAGTACAAGGATCTGGGCCTAAATCCATCATTTTTCTGCACTCCACACCACCCTGGGTTAGACACTGGCTATATGCAAATCAGCTCTGACCCTGTGCCTCATGGGAAAAGTCCAATCCGAAATACCAAGCCATGTCTTTCCCAGACCGGAATCAAGCATCCAAGGACCGGTTTCTGGATATCAGCCTTCATCAGCCTGGATAGCTTGACTCCAGTGGTGTGGAGAGCCTGGGACTCACGTCTGAGCATACCCAGCACACTTGGGGTGAAAATGGCAAAAAACACAGTTGATGGACAGAATGTAGAACAATGTCATACATTCACCCCAGTACAAGGATCTGGGCCAAAATCCATCATTTTTTTGCACTCCACACCACCCTGGGTTATACACTGGCTATATGCAAATCAGCTCTGACCCTGTGCCTCATGGGGACAGTCCAGTCCGAACTACCAAGCCATGTCTTTCCCAGACCAGAATCAAGCATCCAAGGACCGGTTTCTGGCTATCAGCCTTCATCAGCCTGGATAGCTTGTCTCCAGTGGTGTGGAGAGCCTGGGACTCACGTCTGAGCATACCCAGCACACTCAGGGTGAAAATGGCAAAAAATACAGTTGATGGACAGAATGTAGAACAATGTCATACATTCACCCCAGTACAAGGATCTGGGCCTAAATCCATCATTTTTTTGCACTCCACACCACCCTGGGTTATACACTGGCTATATGCAAATCAGCTCTGACCCTGTGCCTCATGGGAACAGTCCAGTCCGAACTACCAAGCCATGTCTTTCCCAGACCAGAATCATGCATCCAAGGACCGGTTTCTGGCTATCAGCCTTCATCAGCCTGGATAGCTTGACTCCAGTGGTGTGGAGAGCCTGGGACTCACGTCTGAGCATACCCAGCACACTCGGGGTGAAAATGGCAAAAAACACAGTTGATGGACAGAATGTAGAACAATGTCATACATTCACCCCAGTACAAGTATCTGGGCCTAAATCCATCATTTTTTTGCACTCCACACCACCCTGGGTTAGACACTGGCTATATGCAAATCAGCTCTGACACTGTGCCTCATGGGAACAGTCCAGTCCGAACTACCAAGCCATGTCTTTCCTAGACCGGAATCAAGCATCCAAGGACCGGTTTCTGGCTATCTGCCTTCATCAGCCTGGACAGCTTGACTCCAGTGGTGTGGAGAGCCTGGGACTCACGTCTGAGCATACCCAGCACACTCGGGGTGAAAAGGGCAAAAAACACAGTTGATGGACATAATGTAGAACAATGTCATACATTCACCCCAGTACAAGGATCTGGGCCTAAATCCATCATTTTTTTGCACTCCACACCACCCTGGGTTAGACACTGGCTATATGCAAATCAGCTCTGACCCTGTGCCTCATGGGAACAGTCCAGTCCGAACTACCAAACCATGTCTTTCCCAGACCGGAATCAGCATCCAAGGACCGGTTTCTGGCTATCAGCCTTCATCAGCCTGGACAGCTTGACTCCAGTGGTGTGGAGAGCCTGGGACTCACGTCTGAGCATACCCAGCACACTCGGGGTGAAAATGGCAAAAAACACAGTTGATGGACAGAATGTAGAACAATGTCATACATTCACCCCAGTACAAGGATCTGGGCCAAAATCCATCATTTTTTTGCACTCCACACCACCCTGGGTTAGACACTGGCTATATGCAAATCAGCTCTGACCCTGTGCCTCATGGGGACAGTCCAGTCCGAACTACCAAGCCATGTCTTTCCCAGACCGGAATCAAGCATCCAAGGACCGGTTTCTGGCTATCAGCCTTCATCAGCCTGGATAGCTTGACTCCAGTGGTGTGGAGAGCCTGGGACTCACGTCTGAGCATACCCAGCACACTCGGGGTGAAAATGGCAAAAAACACAGTTGATGGACAGAATGTAGAACAATGTCATACATTCACCCCAGTACAAGGATCTGGGCCTAAATCCATCATTTTTCTGCACTCCACACCACCCTGGGTTAGACACTGGCTATATGCAAATCAGCTCTGACCCTGTGCCTCATGGGAAAAGTCCAATCCGAAATACCAAGCCATGTCTTTCCCAGACCGGAATCAAGCATCCAAGGACCGGTTTCTGGCTATCAGCCTTCATCAGCCTGGATAGCTTGACTCCAGTGGTGTGGAGAGCCTGGGACTCACGTCTGAGCATACCCAGCACACTCGGGTGAAAATGGCAAAAAACACAGTTGATGGACAGAATGTAGAACAATGTCATACATTCACCCCAGTACAAGGATCTGGGCCTAAAGCCATCATTTTTTTGCACTCCACACCACCCTGGGTTAGACACTGGCTATATGCAAATCAGCTCTGACCCTGTGCCTCATGGGAACTGTCCAGTCCAAACTACCAAGCCATGTCTTTCCCAGAGCGGAATCAAGCATCCAAGGACCGGTTTCTGGCTATCAGCCTTCATCAGCGTGGACAGCTTGACTCCAGTGGTGTGGAGAGCCTGGGACTCACGTCTGAGCATACCCAGCACACTCGGGGTGAAAATGGCAAAAAACACAGTTGATGGACAGAATGTAGAACAATGTCATACATTCACCCCAGTACAAGGATCTGGGCCTAAATCCATCATTTATTTGCACTCCACACCACCCTGGGCTAGACACTGGCTATATGCAAATCAGCTCTGACCCTGTGCCTCATGGGAACAGTCCAGTCTGAACTACCAAGCCATGTCTTTCCCAGACCGGAATCAAGCATCCAAGGACCGGTTTCTGGCTATCAGCCTTCATCAGCCTGAACAGCTTGACTCCAGTGGTGTGGAGAGCCTGGGACTCACGTCTGAGCATACCCAGCACACTCGGGGTGAAAATGGCAAAAAACACAGTTGATGGACAGAATGTAGAACAATGTCATACATTCACCCCAGTACAAGGATCTGGGCCTAAATCCATCATTTTATTGCACTGCACACCACCCTGGGTTAGACACTGACTATTTGCAAATCAGCTCTGACCCTGTGCCTCATGGGAACAGTCCAGTCCGAACTACCAAGCCATGTCTTTCCCAGACCAGAATCAAGCATCCAAGGACCGGTTTCTGGCTATCAGCCTTCATCAGCCTGGATAGCTTGACTCCAGTGGTGTGGAGAGCCTGGGACTCACGTCTGAGCATACCCAGCACACTCGGGGTGAAAATGGCAAAAAACACAGTTGATGGACAGAATGTAGAACAATGTCATACATTCACCCCAGTACAAGGATCTGGGCCTAAATCCATCATTTTTCTGCACTCCACACCACCCTGGGTTAGACACTGGCTATATGCAAATCAGCTCTGACCCTGTGCCTCATGGGAAAAGTCCAATCCGAAATACCAAGCCATGTCTTTCCCAGACCGGAATCAAGCATCCAAGGACCGGTTTCTGGCTATCAGCCTTCATCAGCCTGGATAGCTTGACTCCAGTGGTGTGGAGAGCCTGGGACTCACGTCTGAGCATACCCAGCACACTTGGGGTGAAAATGGCAAAAAACACAGTTGATGGACAGAATGTAGAACAATGTCATACATTCACCCCAGTACAAGGATCTGGGCCAAAATCCATCATTTTTTTGCACTCCACACCACCCTGGGTTATACACTGGCTATATGCAAATCAGCTCTGACCCTGTGCCTCATGGGGACAGTCCAGTCCGAACTACCAAGCCATGTCTTTCCCAGACCAGAATCAAGCATCCAAGGACCGGTTTCTGGCTATCAGCCTTCATCAGCCTGGATAGCTTGACTCCAGTGGTGTGGAGAGCCTGGGACTCACGTCTGAGCATACCCAGCACACTCGGGGTGAAAATGGCAAAAAATACAGTTGATGGACAGAATGTAGAACAATGTCATACATTCACCCCAGTACAAGGATCTGGGCCTAAATCCATCATTTTTTTGCACTCCACACCACCCTGGGTTATACACTGGCTATATGCAAATCAGCTCTGACCCTGTGCCTCATGGGAACAGTCCAGTCCGAACTACCAAGCCATGTCTTTCCCAGACCAGAATCATGCATCCAAGGACCGGTTTCTGGCTATCAGCCTTCATCAGCCTGGATAGCTTGACTCCAGTGGTGTGGAGAGCCTGGGACTCACGTCTGAGCATACCCAGCACACTCGGGTGAAAATGGCAAAAAACACAGTTGATGGACAGAATGTAGAACAATGTCATACATTCACCCCAGTACAAGGATCTGGGCCTAAATCCATCACTTTATTGCACTCAACACCACCCTGGGTTAGACACTGGCTATATGCAAATCAGCTCTGACCCTGTGCCTCATGGGAACAGTCCAGTCCGAACTACCAAGCCATGTCTTTCCCAGACCAGAATCAAGCATCCAAGGACCGGTTTCTGGCTATCAGCCTTCATCAGCCTGGATAGCTTGACTCCAGTGGTGTGGAGAGCCTGGAACTCACGTCTGAGCATACCCAGCACACTCGGGGTGAAAATGGCAAAAATACACAGTTGATGGACAGAATGTAGAACAATGTCATACATTCACCCCAGTACAAGGATCTGGGCCTAAATCCATCATTATTCTGCACTCCACACCACCCTGGGTTAGACACTGGCTATATGCAAATCAGCTCTGACCCTGTGCCTCATGGGAACAGTCCAGTCCGAACTACCAAGCCATGTCTTTCCCAGACCGGAATCAAGCATCCAAGGACCGGTTTCTGGCTATCAGCCTTCATCAGCCTGGATAGCTTGACTCCAGTGGTGTGGAGAGCCTGGGACTCACGTCTGAGCATACCCAGCACACTCGGGGTGAAAATGGCAAAAAACACAGTTGATGGACAGAATGTAGAACAATGTCATACATTCACCCCAGTACAAGGATCTGGGCCTAAATCCATCATTTTTTTGCACTCCACACCACCCTGGGTTAGACACTTGCTATATGCAAATCAGCTCTGACCCTGTGCCTCATGGGGACAGTCCAGTCCGAACTACCAAGCCATGTCTTTCCCAGACCAGAATCAAGCATCCAAGGACCGGTTTCTGGCTATCAGCCTTCATCAGCCTGGATAGCTTGACTCCAGTGGTGTGGAGAGCCTGGGACTCACGTCTGAGCATACCCAGCACACTCGGGGTGAAAATGGCAAAAAACACAGTTGATGGACAGAATGTAGAACAATGTCATACATTCACCCCAGTACAAGGATCTGGGCCTAAATCCATCACTTTATTGCACTCAACACCACCCTGGGTTAGACACTGGCTATATGCAAATCAGCTCTGACCCTGTGCCTCATGGGAAAAGTCCAATCCGAACTACCAAGCCATGTCTTTCCCAGACTGGAATCAAGCATCCAAGGACCGGTTTCTGGCTATCAGCCTTCATCAGCCTGGATAGCTTGACTCCAGTGGTGTGGAGAGCCTGGGACTCACGTCTGAGCATACCCAGCACACTCGGGGTGAAAATGGCAAAAAACACAGTTGATGGACAGAATGTAGAAAAATATCATACATTCACCCCAGTACAAGGATCTGGGTCTAAATCCATCATTTTTTTGCACTCCACAACACCCTGTGTTATACACTGGCTATATGCAAATCAGCTCTGACCCTGTGCCTCATGGGAACAGTCCAGTCCGAACTACCAAGCCATGTCTTTCCCAGACCAGAATCAAGCATCCAAGGACCGGTTTCGGGCTATCAGCCTTCATCAGCCTGGATAGCTTGACTCCAGTGGTGTGGAGAGCCTGGGACTCACGTCTGAGCATACCCAGCACACTCGGGGTGAAAATGGCAAAAAAACACAGTTGATGGACAGAATGTAGAACAATGTCATACATTCACCCCAGTACAAGGATCTGTGCCTAAATCCATCATTTTCTTGCACTCCACACCACCTGGGTTAGACATTGGCTATATGCAAATCAGCTCTGACCCTGTGCCTCATGGGGACAGTCCAGTCCGAACTACCAAGCCATGTCTTTCCCAGACCAGAATCAAGCATCCAAGGACCGGTTTCTGGCTATCAGCCTTCATCAGCCTGGATAGCTTGACTCCAGTGGTGTGGAGAGCCTGGGACTCACGTCTGAGCATACCCAGCACACTCGGGGTGAAAATGGCAAAAAATACAGTTGATGGACAGAATGTAGAACAATGTCATACATTCACCCCAGTACAAGGATCTGGGCCTAAATCCATCATTTTTTTGCACTCCACACCACCCTGGGTTATACACTGGCTATATGCAAATCAGCTCTGACCCTGTGCCTCATGGGAACAGTCCAGTCCGAACTACCAAGCCATGTCTTTCCCAGACCAGAATCATGCATCCAAGGACCGGTTTCTGGCTATCAGCCTTCATCAGCCTGGATAGCTTGACTCCAGTGGTGTGGAGAGCCTGGGACTCACGTCTGAGCATACCCAGCACACTCGGGGTGAAAATGGCAAAAAACACAGTTGATGGACAGAATGTAGAACAATGTCATACATTCACCCCAGTACAAGTATCTGGGCCTAAATCCATCATTTTTTTGCAATCCACACCACCCTGGGTTAGACACTGGCTATATGCAAATCAGCTCTGACACTGTGCCTCATGGGAACAGTCCAGTCCGAACTACCAAGCCATGTCTTTCCCAGACCGGAATCAAGCATCCAAGGACCGGTTTCTGGCTATCTGCCTTCATCAGCCTGGATAGCTTGACTCCAGTGGTGTGGAGAGCCTGGGACTCACGTCTGAGCATACCCAGCACACTCGGGGTGAAAATGGCAAAAAACACAGTTGATGGACAGAATGTAGAACAATGTCATACATTCACCCCAGTACAAGGATCTGGGCCTAAATCCATCATTGTTCTGCACTCCACACCACCCTGGGTTAGACACTGGCTATATGCAAATCAGCTCTGACCCTGTGCCTCATGGGAAAAGTCCAATCCGAAATACCAAGCCATGTCTTTCCCAGACCGGAATCAAGCATCCAAGGACCGGTTTCTGGCTATCAGCCTTCATCAGCCTGGATAGCTTGACTCCAGTGGTGTGGAGAGCCTGGGACTCACGTCTGAGCATACCCAGCACACTTGGGGTGAAAATGGCAAAAAACACAGTTGATGGACAGAATGTAGAACAATGTCATACATTCACCCCAGTGCAAGGATCTGGGCCAAAATCCATCATTTTTTTGCACTCCACACCACCCTGGGTTATACACTGGCTATATGCAAATCAGCTCTGACCCTGTGCCTCATGGGAACAGTCCAGTCCGAACTACCAAGCCATGTCTTTCCCGGACCAGAATCAAGCATCCAAGGACCGGTTTCTGGCTATCAGCCTTCATCAGCCTGGATAGCTTGACTCCAGTGGTGTGGAGAGCCTGGGACTCACGTCTGAGCATACCCAGCACACTCGGGGTGAAAATGGCAAAAAATACAGTTGATGGACAGAATGTAGAACAATGTCATACATTCACCCCAGTACAAGGATCTGGGCCTAAATCCATCATTTTTTTGCACTCCACACCACCCTGGGTTAGACACTGGCTATATGCAAATCAGCTCTGACCCTGTGCCTCATGGGAACTGTCCAGTCCGAACTACCAAGCCATGTCTTTCCCAGAGCGGAATCAAGCATCCAAGGACCGGTTTCTGGCTATCAGCCTTCATCAGCGTGGACAGCTTGACTCCAGTGGTGTGGAGAGCCTGGGACTCACGTCTGAGCATACCCAGCACACTCGGGGTGAAAATGGCAAAAAACACAGTTGATGGACAGAATGTAGAACAATGTCATACATTCACCCCAGTACAAGGATCTGGGCCTAAATCCATCATTTTTCTGCACTCCACACCACCCTGGGTTAGACACTGGCTATATGCAAATCAGCTCTGACCCTGTGCCTCATGGGAAAAGTCCAATCCGAAATACCAAGCCATGTCTTTCCCAGACCGGAATCAAGCATCCAAGGACCGGTTTCTGGCTATCAGCCTTCATCAGCCTGGATAGCTTGACTCCAGTGGTGTGGAGAGCCTGGGACTCACGTCTGAGCATACCCAGCACACTTGGGGTGAAAATGGCAAAAAACACAGTTGATGGACAGAATGTAGAACAATGTCATACATTCACCCCAGTACAAGGATCTGGGCCAAAATCCATCATTTTTTTGCACTCCACACCACCCTGGGTTATACACTGGCTATATGCAAATCAGCTCTGACCCTGTGCCTCATGGGGACAGTCCAGTCCGAACTACCAAGCCATGTCTTTCCCAGACCAGAATCAAGCATCCAAGGACCGGTTTCTGGCTATCAGCCTTCATCAGCCTGGATAGCTTGACTCCAGTGGTGTGGAGAGCCTGGGACTCACGTCTGAGCATACCCAGCACACTCGGGGTGAAAATGGCAAAAAATACAGTTGATGGACAGAATGTAGAACAATGTCATACATTCACCCCAGTACAAGGATCTGGGCCTAAATCCATCATTTTTTTGCACTCCACACCACCCTGGGTTATACACTGGCTATATGCAAATCAGCTCTGACCCTGTGCCTCATGGGAACAGTCCAGTCCGAACTACCAAGCCATGTCTTTCCCAGACCAGAATCATGCATCCAAGGACCGGTTTCTGGCTATCAGCCTTCATCAGCCTGGATAGCTTGACTCCAGTGGTGTGGAGAGCCTGGGACTCACGTCTGAGCATACCCAGCACACTCGGGTGAAAATGGCAAAAAACACAGTTGATGGACAGAATGTAGAACAATGTCATATATTCACCCCAGTACAAGGATCTGGGCCTAAATCCATCACTTTATTGCACTCAACACCACCCTGGGTTAGACACTGGCTATATGCAAATCAGCTCTGACCCTGTGCCTCATGGGAACAGTCCAGTCCGAACTACCAAGCCATGTCTTTCCCAGACCAGAATCAAGCATCCAAGGACCGGTTTCTGGCTATCAGCCTTCATCAGCCTGGATAGCTTGACTCCAGTGGTGTGGAGAGCCTGGAACTCACGTCTGAGCATACCCAGCACACTCGGGGTGAAAATGGCAAAAATACACAGTTGATGGACAGAATGTAGAACAATGTCATACATTCACCCCAGTACAAGGATCTGGGCCTAAATCCATCATTATTCTGCACTCCACACCACCCTGGGTTAGACACTGGCTATATGCAAATCAGCTCTGACCCTGTGCCTCATGGGAACAGTCCAGTCCGAACTACCAAGCCATGTCTTTCCCAGACCGGAATCAAGCATCCAAGGACCGGTTTCTGGCTATCAGCCTTCATCAGCCTGGATAGCTTGACTCCAGTGGTGTGGAGAGCCTGGGACTCACGTCTGAGCATACCCAGCACACTCGGGGTGAAAATGGCAAAAAACACAGTTGATGGACAGAATGTAGAACAATGTCATACATTCACCCCAGTACAAGGATCTGGGCCTAAATCCATCATTTTTTTGCACTCCACACCACCCTGGGTTAGACACTTGCTATATGCAAATCAGCTCTGACCCTGTGCCTCATGGGGACAGTCCAGTCCGAACTACCAAGCCATGTCTTTCCCAGACCAGAATCAAGCATCCAAGGACCGGTTTCTGGCTATCAGCCTTCATCAGCCTGGATAGCTTGACTCCAGTGGTGTGGAGAGCCTGGGACTCACGTCTGAGCATACCCAGCACACTCGGGGTGAAAATGGCAAAAAACACAGTTGATGGACAGAATGTAGAACAATGTCATACATTCACCCCAGTACAAGGATCTGGGCCTAAATCCATCACTTTATTGCACTCAACACCACCCTGGGTTAGACACTGGCTATATGCAAATCAGCTCTGACCCTGTGCCTCATGGGAAAAGTCCAATCCGAACTACCAAGCCATGTCTTTCCCAGACTGGAATCAAGCATCCAAGGACCGGTTTCTGGCTATCAGCCTTCATCAGCCTGGATAGCTTGACTCCAGTGGTGTGGAGAGCCTGGGACTCACGTCTGAGCATACCCAGCACACTCGGGGTGAAAATGGCAAAAAACACAGTTGATGGACAGAATGTAGAAAAATATCATACATTCACCCCAGTACAAGGATCTGGGTCTAAATCCATCATTTTTTTGCACTCCACAACACCCTGTGTTATACACTGGCTATATGCAAATCAGCTCTGACCCTGTGCCTCATGGGAACAGTCCAGTCCGAACTACCAAGCCATGTCTTTCCCAGACCAGAATCAAGCATCCAAGGACCGGTTTCGGGCTATCAGCCTTCATCAGCCTGGATAGCTTGACTCCAGTGGTGTGGAGAGCCTGGGACTCACGTCTGAGCATACCCAGCACACTCGGGGTGAAAATGGCAAAAAACACAGTTGATGGACAGAATGTAGAACAATGTCATACATTCACCCCAGTACAAGGATCTGGGCCTAAATCCATCATTTTTCTGCACTCCACACCACCCTGGGTTAGACACTGGCTATATGCAAATCAGCTCTGACCCTGTGCCTCATGGGAAAAGTCCAATCCGAAATACCAAGCCATGTCTTTCCCAGACCGGAATCAAGCATCCAAGGACCGGTTTCTGGATATCAGCCTTCATCAGCCTGGATAGCTTGACTCCAGTGGTGTGGAGAGCCTGGGACTCACGTCTGAGCATACCCAGCACACTTGGGGTGAAAATGGCAAAAAACACAGTTGATGGACAGAATGTAGAACAATGTCATACATTCACCCCAGTACAAGGATCTGGGCCAAAATCCATCATTTTTTTGCACTCCACACCACCCTGGGTTATACACTGGCTATATGCAAATCAGCTCTGACCCTGTGCCTCATGGGGACAGTCCAGTCCGAACTACCAAGCCATGTCTTTCCCAGACCAGAATCAAGCATCCAAGGACCGGTTTCTGGCTATCAGCCTTCATCAGCCTGGATAGCTTGACTCCAGTGGTGTGGAGAGCCTGGGACTCACGTCTGAGCATACCCAGCACACTCAGGGTGAAAATGGCAAAAAATACAGTTGATGGACAGAATGTAGAACAATGTCATACATTCACCCCAGTACAAGGATCTGGGCCTAAATCCATCATTTTTTTGCACTCCACACCACCCTGGGTTATACACTGGCTATATGCAAATCAGCTCTGACCCTGTGCCTCATGGGAACAGTCCAGTCCGAACTACCAAGCCATGTCTTTCCCAGACCAGAATCATGCATCCAAGGACCGGTTTCTGGCTATCAGCCTTCATCAGCCTGGATAGCTTGACTCCAGTGGTGTGGAGAGCCTGGGACTCACGTCTGAGCATACCCAGCACACTCGGGGTGAAAATGGCAAAAAACACAGTTGATGGACAGAATGTAGAACAATGTCATACATTCACCCCAGTACAAGTATCTGGGCCTAAATCCATCATTTTTTTGCACTCCACACCACCCTGGGTTAGACACTGGCTATATGCAAATCAGCTCTGACACTGTGCCTCATGGGAACAGTCCAGTCCGAACTACCAAGCCATGTCTTTCCCAGACCGGAATCAAGCATCCAAGGACCGGTTTCTGGCTATCTGCCTTCATCAGCCTGGACAGCTTGACTCCAGTGGTGTGGAGAGCCTGGGACTCACGTCTGAGCATACCCAGCACACTCGGGGTGAAAAGGGCAAAAAACACAGTTGATGGACATAATGTAGAACAATGTCATACATTCACCCCAGTACAAGGATCTGGGCCTAAATCCATCATTTTTTTGCACTCCACACCACCCTGGGTTAGACACTGGCTATATGCAAATCAGCTCTGACCCTGTGCCTCATGGGAACAGTCCAGTCCGAACTACCAAACCATGTCTTTCCCAGACCGTAATCAGCATCCAAGGACCGGTTTCTGGCTATCAGCCTTCATCAGCCTGGACAGCTTGACTCCAGTGGTGTGGAGAGCCTGGGACTCACGTCTGAGCATACCCAGCACACTCGGGGTGAAAATGGCAAAAAACACAGTTGATGGACAGAATGTAGAACAATGTCATACATTCACCCCAGTACAAGGATCTGGGCCAAAATCCATCATTTTTTTGCACTCCACACCACCCTGGGTTAGACACTGGCTATATGCAAATCAGCTCTGACCCTGTGCCTCATGGGGACAGTCCAGTCCGAACTACCAAGCCATGTCTTTCCCAGACCGGAATCAAGCATCCAAGGACCGGTTTCTGGCTATCAGCCTTCATCAGCCTGGATAGCTTGACTCCAGTGGTGTGGAGAGCCTGGGACTCACGTCTGAGCATACCCAGCACACTCGGGGTGAAAATGGCAAAAAACACAGTTGATGGACAGAATGTAGAACAATGTCATACATTCACCCCAGTACAAGGATCTGGGCCTAAATCCATCATTTTTCTGCACTCCACACCACCCTGGGTTAGACACTGGCTATATGCAAATCAGCTCTGACCCTGTGCCTCATGGGAAAAGTCCAATCCGAAATACCAAGCCATGTCTTTCCCAGACCGGAATCAAGCATCCAAGGACCGGTTTCTGGCTATCAGCCTTCATCAGCCTGGATAGCTTGACTCCAGTGGTGTGGAGAGCCTGGGACTCACGTCTGAGCATACCCAGCACACTCGGGTGAAAATGGCAAAAAACACAGTTGATGGACAGAATGTAGAACAATGTCATACATTCACCCCAGTACAAGGATCTGGGCCTAAAGCCATCATTTTTTTGCACTCCACACCACCCTGGGTTAGACACTGGCTATATGCAAATCAGCTCTGACCCTGTGCCTCATGGGAACTGTCCAGTCCGAACTACCAAGCCATGTCTTTCCCAGAGCGGAATCAAGCATCCAAGGACCGGTTTCTGGCTATCAGCCTTCATCAGCGTGGACAGCTTGACTCCAGTGGTGTGGAGAGCCTGGGACTCACGTCTGAGCATACCCAGCACACTCGGGGTGAAAATGGCAAAAAACACAGTTGATGGACAGAATGTAGAACAATGTCATACATTCACCCCAGTACAAGGATCTGGGCCTAAATCCATCATTTATTTGCACTCCACACCACCCTGGGCTAGACACTGGCTATATGCAAATCAGCTCTGACCCTGTGCCTCATGGGAACAGTCCAGTCTGAACTACCAAGCCATGTCTTTCCCAGACCGGAATCAAGCATCCAAGGACCGGTTTCTGGCTATCAGCCTTCATCAGCCTGAACAGCTTGACTCCAGTGGTGTGGAGAGCCTGGGACTCACGTCTGAGCATACCCAGCACACTCGGGGTGAAAATGGCAAAAAACACAGTTGATGGACAGAATGTAGAACAATGTCATACATTCACCCCAGTACAGGGATCTGGGCCTAAATCCATCATTTTTTTGCACTCCACACCACCCTGGGTTAGACACTTGCTATATGCAAATCAGCTCTGACCCTGTGCCTCATGGGGACAGTCCAGTCCGAACTACCAAGCCATGTCTTTCCCAGACCAGAATCAAGCATCCAAGGACCGGTTTCTGGCTATCAGCCTTCATCAGCCTGGATAGCTTGACTCCAGTGGTGTGGAGAGCCTGGGACTCACGTCTGAGCATACCCAGCACACTCGGGGTGAAAATGGCAAAAAACACAGTTGATGGACAGAATGTAGAACAATGTCATACATTCACCCCAGTACAAGGATCTGGGCCTAAATCCATCACTTTATTGCACTCAACACCACCCTGGGTTAGACACTGGCTATATGCAAATCAGCTCTGACCCTGTGCCTCATGGGAAAAGTCCAATCCGAACTACCAAGCCATGTCTTTCCCAGACTGGAATCAAGCATCCAAGGACCGGTTTCTGGCTATCAGCCTTCATCAGCCTGGATAGCTTGACTCCAGTGGTGTGGAGAGCCTGGGACTCACGTCTGAGCATACCCAGCACACTCGGGGTGAAAATGGCAAAAAACACAGTTGATGGACAGAATGTAGAAAAATATCATACATTCACCCCAGTACAAGGATCTGGGTCTAAATCCATCATTTTTTTGCACTCCACAACACCCTGTGTTATACACTGGCTATATGCAAATCAGCTCTGACCCTGTGCCTCATGGGAACAGTCCAGTCCGAACTACCAAGCCATGTCTTTCCCAGACCAGAATCAAGCATCCAAGGACCGGTTTCGGGCTATCAGCCTTCATCAGCCTGGATAGCTTGACTCCAGTGGTGTGGAGAGCCTGGGACTCACGTCTGAGCATACCCAGCACACTCGGGGTGAAAATGGCAAAAAACACAGTTGATGGACAGAATGTAGAACAATGTCATACATTCACCCCAGTACAAGGATCTGGGCCTAAATCCATCATTTTTCTGCACTCCACACCACCCTGGGTTAGACACTGGCTATATGCAAATCAGCTCTGACCCTGTGCCTCATGGGAAAAGTCCAATCCGAAATACCAAGCCATGTCTTTCCCAGACCGGAATCAAGCATCCAAGGACCGGTTTCTGGATATCAGCCTTCATCAGCCTGGATAGCTTGACTCCAGTGGTGTGGAGAGCCTGGGACTCACGTCTGAGCATACCCAGCACACTTGGGGTGAAAATGGCAAAAAACACAGTTGATGGACAGAATGTAGAACAATGTCATACATTCACCCCAGTACAAGGATCTGGGCCAAAATCCATCATTTTTTTGCACTCCACACCACCCTGGGTTATACACTGGCTATATGCAAATCAGCTCTGACCCTGTGCCTCATGGGGACAGTCCAGTCCGAACTACCAAGCCATGTCTTTCCCAGACCAGAATCAAGCATCCAAGGACCGGTTTCTGGCTATCAGCCTTCATCAGCCTGGATAGCTTGACTCCAGTGGTGTGGAGAGCCTGGGACTCACGTCTGAGCATACCCAGCACACTCAGGGTGAAAATGGCAAAAAATACAGTTGATGGACAGAATGTAGAACAATGTCATACATTCACCCCAGTACAAGGATCTGGGCCTAAATCCATCATTTTTTTGCACTCCACACCACCCTGGGTTATACACTGGCTATATGCAAATCAGCTCTGACCCTGTGCCTCATGGGAACAGTCCAGTCCGAACTACCAAGCCATGTCTTTCCCAGACCAGAATCATGCATCCAAGGACCGGTTTCTGGCTATCAGCCTTCATCAGCCTGGATAGCTTGACTCCAGTGGTGTGGAGAGCCTGGGACTCACGTCTGAGCATACCCAGCACACTCGGGGTGAAAATGGCAAAAAACACAGTTGATGGACAGAATGTAGAACAATGTCATACATTCACCCCAGTACAAGTATCTGGGCCTAAATCCATCATTTTTTTGCACTCCACACCACCCTGGGTTAGACACTGGCTATATGCAAATCAGCTCTGACACTGTGCCTCATGGGAACAGTCCAGTCCGAACTACCAAGCCATGTCTTTCCCAGACCGGAATCAAGCATCCAAGGACCGGTTTCTGGCTATCTGCCTTCATCAGCCTGGACAGCTTGACTCCAGTGGTGTGGAGAGCCTGGGACTCACGTCTGAGCATACCCAGCACACTCGGGGTGAAAAGGGCAAAAAACACAGTTGATGGACATAATGTAGTACAATGTCATACATTCACCCCAGTACAAGGATCTGGGCCTAAATCCATCATTTTTTTGCACTCCACACCACCCTGGGTTAGACACTGGCTATATGCAAATCAGCTCTGACCCTGTGCCTCATGGGAACAGTCCAGTCCGAACTACCAAACCATGTCTTTCCCAGACCGTAATCAGCATCCAAGGACCGGTTTCTGGCTATCAGCCTTCATCAGCCTGGACAGCTTGACTCCAGTGGTGTGGAGAGCCTGGGACTCACGTCTGAGCATACCCAGCACACTCGGGGTGAAAATGGCAAAAAACACAGTTGATGGACAGAATGTAGAACAATGTCATACATTCACCCCAGTACAAGGATCTGGGCCAAAATCCATCATTTTTTTGCACTCCACACCACCCTGGGTTAGACACTGGCTATATGCAAATCAGCTCTGACCCTGTGCCTCATGGGGACAGTCCAGTCCGAACTACCAAGCCATGTCTTTCCCAGACCGGAATCAAGCATCCAAGGACCGGTTTCTGGCTATCAGCCTTCATCAGCCTGGATAGCTTGACTCCAGTGGTGTGGAGAGCCTGGGACTCACGTCTGAGCATACCCAGCACACTCGGGGTGAAAATGGCAAAAAACACAGTTGATGGACAGAATGTAGAACAATGTCATACATTCACCCCAGTACAAGGATCTGGGCCTAAATCCATCATTTTTCTGCACTCCACACCACCCTGGGTTAGACACTGGCTATATGCAAATCAGCTCTGACCCTGTGCCTCATGGGAAAAGTCCAATCCGAAATACCAAGCCATGTCTTTCCCAGACCGGAATCAAGCATCCAAGGACCGGTTTCTGGCTATCAGCCTTCATCAGCCTGGATAGCTTGACTCCAGTGGTGTGGAGAGCCTGGGACTCACGTCTGAGCATACCCAGCACACTCGGGTGAAAATGGCAAAAAACACAGTTGATGGACAGAATGTAGAACAATGTCATACATTCACCCCAGTACAAGGATCTGGGCCTAAAGCCATCATTTTTTTGCACTCCACACCACCCTGGGTTAGACACTGGCTATATGCAAATCAGCTCTGACCCTGTGCCTCATGGGAACTGTCCAGTCCGAACTACCAAGCCATGTCTTTCCCAGAGCGGAATCAAGCATCCAAGGACCGGTTTCTGGCTATCAGCCTTCATCAGCGTGGACAGCTTGACTCCAGTGGTGTGGAGAGCCTGGGACTCACGTCTGAGCATACCCAGCACACTCGGGGTGAAAATGGCAAAAAAGACAGTTGATGGACAGAATGTAGAACAATGTCATACATTCACCCCAGTACAAGGATCTGGGCCTAAATCCATCATTTATTTGCACTCCACACCACCCTGGGCTAGACACTGGCTATATGCAAATCAGCTCTGACCCTGTGCCTCATGGGAACAGTCCAGTCTGAACTACCAAGCCATGTCTTTCCCAGACCGGAATCAAGCATCCAAGGACCGGTTTCTGGCTATCAGCCTTCATCAGCCTGAACAGCTTGACTCCAGTGGTGTGGAGAGCCTGGGACTCACGTCTGAGCATACCCAGCACACTCGGGGTGAAAATGGCAAAAAACACAGTTGATGGACAGAATGTAGAACAATGTCATACATTCACCCCAGTACAAGGATCTGGGCCTAAATCCATCATTTTATTGCACTGCACACCACCCTGGGTTAGACACTGACTATTTGCAAATCAGCTCTGACCCTGTGCCTCATGGGAACAGTCCAGTCCGAACTACCAAGCCATGTCTTTCCCAGACCAGAATCAAGCATCCAAGGACCGGTTTCTGGCTATCAGCCTTCATCAGCCTGGATAGCTTGACTCCAGTGGTGTGGAGAGCCTGGGACTCACGTCTGAGCATACCCAGCACACTCGGGGTGAAAATGGCAAAAAACACAGTTGATGGACAGAATGTAGAACAATGTCATACATTCACCCCAGTACAAGGATCTGGGCCTAAATCCATCATTTTTCTGCACTCCACACCACCCTGGGTTAGACACTGGCTATATGCAAATCAGCTCTGACCCTGTGCCTCATGGGAAAAGTCCAATCCGAAATACCAAGCCATGTCTTTCCCAGACCGGAATCAAGCATCCAAGGACCGGTTTCTGGCTATCAGCCTTCATCAGCCTGGATAGCTTGACTCCAGTGGTGTGGAGAGCCTGGGACTCACGTCTGAGCATACCCAGCACACTTGGGGTGAAAATGGCAAAAAACACAGTTGATGGACAGAATGTAGAACAATGTCATACATTCACCCCAGTACAAGGATCTGGGCCAAAATCCATCATTTTTTTGCACTCCACACCACCCTGGGTTATACACTGGCTATATGCAAATCAGCTCTGACCCTGTGCCTCATGGGGACAGTCCAGTCCGAACTACCAAGCCATGTCTTTCCCAGACCAGAATCAAGCATCCAAGGACCGGTTTCTGGCTATCAGCCTTCATCAGCCTGGATAGCTTGACTCCAGTGGTGTGGAGAGCCTGGGACTCACGTCTGAGCATACCCAGCACACTCGGGGTGAAAATGGCAAAAAATACAGTTGATGGACAGAATGTAGAACAATGTCATACATTCACCCCAGTACAAGGATCTGGGCCTAAATCCATCATTTTTTTGCACTCCACACCACCCTGGGTTATACACTGGCTATATGCAAATCAGCTCTGACCCTGTGCCTCATGGGAACAGTCCAGTCTGAACTACCAAGCCATGTCTTTCCCAGACCAGAATCATGCATCCAAGGACCGGTTTCTGGCTATCAGCCTTCATCAGCCTGGATAGCTTGACTCCAGTGGTGTGGAGAGCCTGGGACTCACGTCTGAGCATACCCAGCACACTCGGGTGAAAATGGCAAAAAACACAGTTGATGGACAGAATGTAGAACAATGTCATACATTCACCCCAGTACAAGGATCTGGGCCTAAATCCATCACTTTATTGCACTCAACACCACCCTGGGTTAGACACTGGCTATATGCAAATCAGCTCTGACCCTGTGCCTCATGGGAACAGTCCAGTCCGAACTACCAAGCCATGTCTTTCCCAGACCAGAATCAAGCATCCAAGGACCGGTTTCTGGCTATCAGCCTTCATCAGCCTGGATAGCTTGACTCCAGTGGTGTGGAGAGCCTGGAACTCACGTCTGAGCATACCCAGCACACTCGGGGTGAAAATGGCAAAAATACACAGTTGATGGACAGAATGTAGAACAATGTCATACATTCACCCCAGTACAAGGATCTGGGCCTAAATCCATCATTATTCTGCACTCCACACCACCCTGGGTTAGACACTGGCTATATGCAAATCAGCTCTGACCCTGTGCCTCATGGGAACAGTCCAGTCCGAACTACCAAGCCATGTCTTTCCCAGACCGGAATCAAGCATCCAAGGACCGGTTTCTGGCTATCAGCCTTCATCAGCCTGGATAGCTTGACTCCAGTGGTGTGGAGAGCCTGGGACTCACGTCTGAGCATACCCAGCACACTCGGGGTGAAAATGGCAAAAAACACAGTTGATGGACAGAATGTAGAACAATGTCATACATTCACCCCAGTACAAGGATCTGGGCCTAAATCCATCATTTTTTTGCACTCCACACCACCCTGGGTTAGACACTTGCTATATGCAAATCAGCTCTGACCCTGTGCCTCATGGGGACAGTCCAGTCCGAACTACCAAGCCATGTCTTTCCCAGACCAGAATCAAGCATCCAAGGACCGGTTTCTGGCTATCAGCCTTCATCAGCCTGGATAGCTTGACTCCAGTGGTGTGGAGAGCCTGGGACTCACGTCTGAGCATACCCAGCACACTCGGGGTGAAAATGGCAAAAAACACAGTTGATGGACAGAATGTAGAACAATGTCATACATTCACCCCAGTACAAGGATCTGGGCCTAAATCCATCACTTTATTGCACTCAACACCACCCTGGGTTAGACACTGGCTATATGCAAATCAGCTCTGACCCTGTGCCTCATGGGAAAAGTCCAATCCGAACTACCAAGCCATGTCTTTCCCAGACTGGAATCAAGCATCCAAGGACCGGTTTCTGGCTATCAGCCTTCATCAGCCTGGATAGCTTGACTCCAGTGGTGTGGAGAGCCTGGGACTCACGTCTGAGCATACCCAGCACACTCGGGGTGAAAATGGCAAAAAACACAGTTGATGGACAGAATGTAGAAAAATATCATACATTCACCCCAGTACAAGGATCTGGGTCTAAATCCATCATTTTTTTGCACTCCACAACACCCTGTGTTATACACTGGCTATATGCAAATCAGCTCTGACCCTGTGCCTCATGGGAACAGTCCAGTCCGAACTACCAAGCCATGTCTTTCCCAGACCAGAATCAAGCATCCAAGGACCGGTTTCGGGCTATCAGCCTTCATCAGCCTGGATAGCTTGACTCCAGTGGTGTGGAGAGCCTGGGACTCACGTCTGAGCATACCCAGCACACTCGGGGTGAAAATGGCAAAAAAACACAGTTGATGGACAGAATGTAGAACAATGTCATACATTCACCCCAGTACAAGGATCTGTGCCTAAATCCATCATTTTCTTGCACTCCACACCACCTGGGTTAGACATTGGCTATATGCAAATCAGCTCTGACCCTGTGCCTCATGGGGACAGTCCAGTCCGAACTACCAAGCCATGTCTTTCCCAGACCAGAATCAAGCATCCAAGGACCGGTTTCTGGCTATCAGCCTTCATCAGCCTGGATAGCTTGACTCCAGTGGTGTGGAGAGCCTGGGACTCACGTCTGAGCATACCCAGCACACTCGGGGTGAAAATGGCAAAAAACACAGTTGATGGACAGAATGTAGAACAATGTCATACATTCACCCCAGTACAAGTATCTGGGCCTAAATCCATCATTTTTTTGCAATCCACACCACCCTGGGTTAGACACTGGCTATATGCAAATCAGCTCTGACACTGTGCCTCATGGGAACAGTCCAGTCCGAACTACCAAGCCATGTCTTTCCCAGACCGGAATCAAGCATCCAAGGACCGGTTTCTGGCTATCTGCCTTCATCAGCCTGGACAGCTTGACTCCAGTGGTGTGGAGAGCCTGGGACTCACGTCTGAGCATACCCAGCACACTCGGGGTGAAAAGGGCAAAAAACACAGTTGATGGACATAATGTAGAACAATGTCATACATTCACCCCAGTACAAGGATCTGGGCCTAAATCCATCATTTTTTTGCACTCCACACCACCCTGGGTTAGACACTGGCTATATGCAAATCAGCTCTGACCCTGTGCCTCATGGGGACAGTCCAGTCCGAACTACCAAGCCATGTCTTTCCCAGACCGGAATCAAGCATCCAAGGACCGGTTTCTGGCTATCAGCCTTCATCAGCCTGGATAGCTTGACTCCAGTGGTGTGGAGAGCCTGGGACTCACGTCTGAGCATACCCAGCACACTCGGGGTGAAAATGGCAAAAAACACAGTTGATGGACAGAATGTAGAACAATGTCATACATTCACCCCAGTACAAGGATCTGGGCCTAAATCCATCATTTTTCTGCACTCCACACCACCCTGGGTTAGACACTGGCTATATGCAAATCAGCTCTGACCCTGTGCCTCATGGGAAAAGTCCAATCCGAAATACCAAGCCATGTCTTTCCCAGACCGGAATCAAGCATCCAAGGACCGGTTTCTGGCTATCAGCCTTCATCAGCCTGGATAGCTTGACTCCAGTGGTGTGGAGAGCCTGGGACTCACGTCTGAGCATACCCAGCACACTTGGGGTGAAAATGGCAAAAAACACAGTTGATGGACAGAATGTAGAACAATGTCATACATTCACCCCAGTACAAGGATCTGGGCCAAAATCCATCATTTTTTTGCACTCCACACCACCCTGGGTTATACACTGGCTATATGCAAATCAGCTCTGACCCTGTGCCTCATGGGGACAGTCCAGTCCGAACTACCAAGCCATGTCTTTCCCAGACCAGAATCAAGCATCCAAGGACCGGTTTCTGGCTATCAGCCTTCATCAGCCTGGATAGCTTGACTCCAGTGGTGTGGAGAGCCTGGGACTCACGTCTGAGCATACCCAGCACACTCAGGGTGAAAATGGCAAAAAATACAGTTGATGGACAGAATGTAGAACAATGTCATACATTCACCCCAGTACAAGGATCTGGGCCTAAATCCATCATTTTTTTGCACTCCACACCACCCTGGGTTATACACTGGCTATATGCAAATCAGCTCTGACACTGTGCCTCATGGGAACAGTCCAGTCCGAACTACCAAGCCATGTCTTTCCCAGACCGGAATCAAGCATCCAAGGACCGGTTTCTGGCTATCTGCCTTCATCAGCCTGGACAGCTTGACTCCAGTGGTGTGGAGAGCCTGGGACTCACGTCTGAGCATACCCAGCACACTCGGGGTGAAAAGGGCAAAAAACACAGTTGATGGACATAATGTAGAACAATGTCATACATTCACCCCAGTACAAGGATCTGGGCCTAAATCCATCATTTTTTTGCACTCCACACCACCCTGGGTTAGACACTGGCTATATGCAAATCAGCTCTTACCCTGTGCCTCATGGGAACAGTCCAGTCCGAACTACCAAACCATGTCTTTCCCAGACCGGAATCAGCATCCAAGGACCGGTTTCTGGCTATCAGCCTTCATCAGCCTGGACAGCTTGACTCCAGTGGTGTGGAGAGCCTGGGACTCACGTCTGAGCATACCCAGCACACTCGGGGTGAAAATGGCAAAAAACACAGTTGATGGACAGAATGTAGAACAATGTCATACATTCACCCCAGTACAAGGATCTGGGCCAAAATCCATCATTTTTTTGCACTCCACACCACCCTGGGTTAGACACTGGCTATATGCAAATCAGCTCTGACCCTGTGCCTCATGGGGACAGTCCAGTCCGAACTACCAAGCCATGTCTTTCCCAGACCGGAATCAAGCATCCAAGGACCGGTTTCTGGCTATCAGCCTTCATCAGCCTGGATAGCTTGACTCCAGTGGTGTGGAGAGCCTGGGACTCACGTCTGAGCATACCCAGCACACTCGGGGTGAAAATGGCAAAAAACACAGTTGATGGACAGAATGTAGAACAATGTCATACATTCACCCCAGTACAAGGATCTGGGCCTAAATCCATCATTTTTCTGCACTCCACACCACCCTGGGTTAGACACTGGCTATATGCAAATCAGCTCTGACCCTGTGCCTCATGGGAAAAGTCCAATCCGAAATACCAAGCCATGTCTTTCCCAGACCGGAATCAAGCATCCAAGGACCGGTTTCTGGCTATCAGCCTTCATCAGCCTGGATAGCTTGACTCCAGTGGTGTGGAGAGCCTGGGACTCACGTCTGAGCATACCCAGCACACTTGGGGTGAAAATGGCAAAAAACACAGTTGATGGACAGAATGTAGAACAATGTCATACATTCACCCCAGTACAAGGATCTGGGCCAAAATCCATCATTTTTTTGCACTCCACACCACCCTGGGTTATACACTGGCTATATGCAAATCAGCTCTGACCCTGTGCCTCATGGGAACAGTCCAGTCCGAACTACCAAGCCATGTCTTTCCCGGACCAGAATCAAGCATCCAAGGACCGGTTTCTGGCTATCAGCCTTCATCAGCCTGGATAGCTTGACTCCAGTGGTGTGGAGAGCCTGGGACTCACGTCTGAGCATACCCAGCACACTCAGGGTGAAAATGGCAAAAAATACAGTTGATGGACAGAATGTAGAACAATGTCATACATTCACCCCAGTACAAGGATCTGGGCCTAAATCCATCATTTTTTTGCACTCCACACCACCCTGGGTTATACACTGGCTATATGCAAATCAGCTCTGACCCTGTGCCTCATGGGAACAGTCCAGTCCGAACTACCAAGCCATGTCTTTCCCAGACCAGAATCATGCATCCAAGGACCGGTTTCTGGCTATCAGCCTTCATCAGCCTGGATAGCTTGACTCCAGTGGTGTGGAGAGCCTGGGACTCACGTCTGAGCATACCCAGCACACTCGGGGTGAAAATGGCAAAAAACACAGTTGATGGACAGAATGTAGAACAATGTCATACATTCACCCCAGTACAAGTATCTGGGCCTAAATCCATCATTTTTTTGCACTCCACACCACCCTGGGTTAGACACTGGCTATATGCAAATCAGCTCTGACACTGTGCCTCATGGGAACAGTCCAGTCCGAACTACCAAGCCATGTCTTTCCCAGACCGGAATCAAGCATCCAAGGACCGGTTTCTGGCTATCTGCCTTCATCAGCCTGGACAGCTTGACTCCAGTGGTGTGGAGAGCCTGGGACTCACGTCTGAGCATACCCAGCACACTCGGGGTGAAAAGGGCAAAAAACACAGTTGATGGACATAATGTAGAACAATGTCATACATTCACCCCAGTACAAGGATCTGGGCCTAAAGCCATCATTTTTTTGCACTCCACACCACCCTGGGTTAGACACTGGCTATATGCAAATCAGCTCTGACCCTGTGCCTCATGGGAACAGTCCAGTCCGAACTACCAAACCATGTCTTTCCCAGACCGGAATCAGCATCCAAGGACCGGTTTCTGGCTATCAGCCTTCATCAGCCTGGACAGCTTGACTCCAGTGGTGTGGAGAGCCTGGGACTCACGTCTGAGCATACCCAGCACACTCGGGGTGAAAATGGCAAAAAACACAGTTGATGGACAGAATGTAGAACAATGTCATACATTCACCCCAGTACAAGGATCTGGGCCAAAATCCATCATTTTTTTGCACTCCACACCACCCTGGGTTAGACACTGGCTATATGCAAATCAGCTCTGACCCTGTGCCTCATGGGGACAGTCCAGTCCGAACTACCAAGCCATGTCTTTCCCAGACCGGAATCAAGCATCCAAGGACCGGTTTCTGGCTATCAGCCTTCATCAGCCTGGATAGCTTGACTCCAGTGGTGTGGAGAGCCTGGGACTCACGTCTGAGCATACCCAGCACACTCGGGGTGAAAATGGCAAAAAGCACAGTTGATGGACAGAATGTAGAACAATGTCATACATTCACCCCAGTACAAGGATCTGGGCCTAAATCCATCATTTTTCTGCACTCCACACCACCCTGGGTTAGACACTGGCTATATGCAAATCAGCTCTGACCCTGTGCCTCATGGGAAAAGTCCAATCCGAAATACCAAGCCATGTCTTTCCCAGACCGGAATCAAGCATCCAAGGACCGGTTTCTGGCTATCAGCCTTCATCAGCCTGGATAGCTTGACTCCAGTGGTGTGGAGAGCCTGGGACTCACGTCTGAGCATACCCAGCACACTTGGGGTGAAAATGGCAAAAAACACAGTTGATGGACAGAATGTAGAACAATGTCATACATTCACCCAAGTACAAGGATCTGGGCCAAAATCCATCATTTTTTTGCACTCCACACCACCCTGGGTTATACACTGGCTATATGCAAATCAGCTCTGACCCTGTGCCTCATGGGAACAGTCCAGTCCGAACTACCAAGCCATGTCTTTCCCGGACCAGAATCAAGCATCCAAGGACCGGTTTCTGGCTATCAGCCTTCATCAGCCTGGATAGCTTGACTCCAGTGGTGTGGAGAGCCTGGGACTCACGTCTGAGCATACCCAGCACACTCGGGGTGAAAATGGCAAAAAACACAGTTGATGGACAGAATGTAGAACAATGTCATACATTCACCCCAGTACAAGGATCTGGGCCTAAAGCCATCATTTTTTTGCACTCCACACCACCCTGGGTTAGACACTGGCTATATGCAAATCAGCTCTGACCCTGTGCCTCATGGGAACTGTCCAGTCCGAACTACCAAGCCATGTCTTTCCCAGAGCGGAATCAAGCATCCAAGGACCGGTTTCTGGCTATCAGCCTTCATCAGTGTGGACAGCTTGACTCCAGTGGTGTGGAGAGCCTGGGACTCACGTCTGAGCATACCCAGCACACTCGGGGTGAAAATGGCAAAAAACACAGTTGATGGACAGAATGTAGAACAATGTCATACATTCACCCCAGTACAAGGATCTGGGCCTAAATCCATCATTTATTTGCACTCCACACCACCCTGGGCTAGACACTGGCTATATGCAAATCAGCTCTGACCCTGTGCCTCATGGGAACAGTCCAGTCTGAACTACCAAGCCATGTCTTTCCCAGACCGGAATCAAGCATCCAAGGACCGGTTTCTGGCTATCAGCCTTCATCAGCCTGAACAGCTTGACTCCAGTGGTGTGGAGAGCCTGGGACTCACGTCTGAGCATACCCAGCACACTCGGGGTGAAAATGGCAAAAAACACAGTTGATGGACAGAATGTAGAACAATGTCATACATTCACCCCAGTACAAGGATCTGGGCCTAAATCCATCATTTTATTGCACTGCACACCACCCTGGGTTAGACACTGACTATTTGCAAATCAGCTCTGACCCTGTGCCTCATGGGAACAGTCCAGTCCGAACTACCAAGCCATGTCTTTCCCAGACCAGAATCAAGCATCCAAGGACCGGTTTCTGGCTATCAGCCTTCATCAGCCTGGATAGCTTGACTCCAGTGGTGTGGAGAGCCTGGGACTCACGTCTGAGCATACCCAGCACACTTGGGGTGAAAATGGCAAAAAACACAGTTGATGGACAGAATGTAGAACAATGTCATACATTCACCCCAGTACAAGGATCTGGGCCTAAATCCATCATTTTTCTGCACTCCACACCACCCTGGGTTAGACACTGGCTATATGCAAATCAGCTCTGACCCTGTGCCTCATGGGAAAAGTCCAATCCGAAATACCAAGCCATGTCTTTCCCAGACCGGAATCAAGCATCCAAGGACCGGTTTCTGGCTATCAGCCTTCATCAGCCTGGATAGCTTGACTCCAGTGGTGTGGAGAGCCTGGGACTCACGTCTGAGCATACCCAGCACACTTGGGGTGAAAATGGCAAAAAACACAGTTGATGGACAGAATGTAGAACAATGTCATACATTCACCCCAGTACAAGGATCTGGGCCAAAATCCATCATTTTTTTGCACTCCACACCACCCTGGGTTATACACTGGCTATATGCAAATCAGCTCTGACCCTGTGCCTCATGGGGACAGTCCAGTCCGAACTACCAAGCCATGTCTTTCCCAGACCAGAATCAAGCATCCAAGGACCGGTTTCTGGCTATCAGCCTTCATCAGCCTGGATAGCTTGACTCCAGTGGTGTGGAGAGCCTGGGACTCACGTCTGAGCATACCCAGCACACTCGGGGTGAAAATGGCAAAAAATACAGTTGATGGACAGAATGTAGAACAATGTCATACATTCACCCCAGTACAAGGATCTGGGCCTAAATCCATCATTTTTTTGCACTCCACACCACCCTGGGTTATACACTGGCTATATGCAAATCAGCTCTGACCCTGTGCCTCATGGGAACAGTCCAGTCCGAACTACCAAGCCATGTCTTTCCCAGACCAGAATCATGCATCCAAGGACCGGTTTCTGGCTATCAGCCTTCATCAGCCTGGATAGCTTGACTCCAGTGGTGTGGAGAGCCTGGGACTCACGTCTGAGCATACCCAGCACACTCGGGTGAAAATGGCAAAAAACACAGTTGATGGACAGAATGTAGAACAATGTCATACATTCACCCCAGTACAAGGATCTGGGCCTAAATCCATCACTTTATTGCACTCAACACCACCCTGGGTTAGACACTGGCTATATGCAAATCAGCTCTGACCCTGTGCCTCATGGGAACAGTCCAGTCCGAACTACCAAGCCATGTCTTTCCCAGACCAGAATCAAGCATCCAAGGACCGGTTTCTGGCTATCAGCCTTCATCAGCCTGGATAGCTTGACTCCAGTGGTGTGGAGAGCCTGGAACTCACGTCTGAGCATACCCAGCACACTCGGGGTGAAAATGGCAAAAATACACAGTTGATGGACAGAATGTAGAACAATGTCATACATTCACCCCAGTACAAGGATCTGGGCCTAAATCCATCATTATTCTGCACTCCACACCACCCTGGGTTAGACACTGGCTATATGCAAATCAGCTCTGACCCTGTGCCTCATGGGAACAGTCCAGTCCGAACTACCAAGCCATGTCTTTCCCAGACCGGAATCAAGCATCCAAGGACCGGTTTCTGGCTATCAGCCTTCATCAGCCTGGATAGCTTGACTCCAGTGGTGTGGAGAGCCTGGGACTCACGTCTGAGCATACCCAGCACACTCGGGGTGAAAATGGCAAAAAACACAGTTGATGGACAGAATGTAGAACAATGTCATACATTCACCCCAGTACAAGGATCTGGGCCTAAATCCATCATTTTTTTGCACTCCACACCACCCTGGGTTAGACACTTGCTATATGCAAATCAGCTCTGACCCTGTGCCTCATGGGGACAGTCCAGTCCGAACTACCAAGCCATGTCTTTCCCAGACCAGAATCAAGCATCCAAGGACCGGTTTCTGGCTATCAGCCTTCATCAGCCTGGATAGCTTGACTCCAGTGGTGTGGAGAGCCTGGGACTCACGTCTGAGCATACCCAGCACACTCGGGGTGAAAATGGCAAAAAAACACAGTTGATGGACAGAATGTAGAACAATGTCATACATTCACCCCAGTACAAGGATCTGGGCCTAAATCCATCACTTTATTGCACTCAACACCACCCTGGGTTAGACACTGGCTATATGCAAATCAGCTCTGACCCTGTGCCTCATGGGAAAAGTCCAATCCGAACTACCAAGCCATGTCTTTCCCAGACTGGAATCAAGCATCCAAGGACCGGTTTCTGGCTATCAGCCTTCATCAGCCTGGATAGCTTGACTCCAGTGGTGTGGAGAGCCTGGGACTCACGTCTGAGCATACCCAGCACACTCGGGGTGAAAATGGCAAAAAACACAGTTGATGGACAGAATGTAGAAAAATATCATACATTCACCCCAGTACAAGGATCTGGGTCTAAATCCATCATTTTTTTGCACTCCACAACACCCTGTGTTATACACTGGCTATATGCAAATCAGCTCTGACCCTGTGCCTCATGGGAACAGTCCAGTCCGAACTACCAAGCCATGTCTTTCCCAGACCAGAATCAAGCATCCAAGGACCGGTTTCGGGCTATCAGCCTTCATCAGCCTGGATAGCTTGACTCCAGTGGTGTGGAGAGCCTGGGACTCACGTCTGAGCATACCCAGCACACTCGGGGTGAAAATGGCAAAAAAACACAGTTGATGGACAGAATGTAGAACAATGTCATACATTCACCCCAGTACAAGGATCTGTGCCTAAATCCATCATTTTCTTGCACTCCACACCACCTGGGTTAGACATTGGCTATATGCAAATCAGCTCTGACCCTGTGCCTCATGGGGACAGTCCAGTCCGAACTACCAAGCCATGTCTTTCCCAGACCAGAATCAAGCATCCAAGGACCGGTTTCTGGCTATCAGCCTTCATCAGCCTGGATAGCTTGACTCCAGTGGTGTGGAGAGCCTGGGACTCACGTCTGAGCATACCCAGCACACTCGGGGTGAAAATGGCAAAAAATACAGTTGATGGACAGAATGTAGAACAATGTCATACATTCACCCCAGTACAAGGATCTGGGCCTAAATCCATCATTTTTTTGCACTCCACACCACCCTGGGTTATACACTGGCTATATGCAAATCAGCTCTGACCCTGTGCCTCATGGGAACAGTCCAGTCCGAACTACCAAGCCATGTCTTTCCCAGACCAGAATCATGCATCCAAGGACCGGTTTCTGGCTATCAGCCTTCATCAGCCTGGATAGCTTGACTCCAGTGGTGTGGAGAGCCTGGGACTCACGTCTGAGCATACCCAGCACACTCGGGGTGAAAATGGCAAAAAACACAGTTGATGGACAGAATGTAGAACAATGTCATACATTCACCCCAGTACAAGTATCTGGGCCTAAATCCATCATTTTTTTGCAATCCACACCACCCTGGGTTAGACACTGGCTATATGCAAATCAGCTCTGACACTGTGCCTCATGGGAACAGTCCAGTCCGAACTACCAAGCCATGTCTTTCCCAGACCGGAATCAAGCATCCAAGGACCGGTTTCTGGCTATCTGCCTTCATCAGCCTGGACAGCTTGACTCCAGTGGTGCGGAGAGCCTGGGACTCACGTCTGAGCATACCCAGCACACTCGGGGTGAAAAGGGCAAAAAACACAGTTGATGGACATAATGTAGAACAATGTCATACATTCACCCCAGTACAAGGATCTGGGCCTAAATCCATCATTTTTTTGCACTCCACACCAC
This sequence comes from Lissotriton helveticus, assembly GCF_964261635.1. NCBI lineage: Eukaryota > Metazoa > Chordata > Amphibia > Caudata > Salamandridae > Lissotriton > Lissotriton helveticus. Next base: position 1,241,341,210 of record NC_136063.1, on the reverse strand, counting down.
CCTGGGTTAGACACTGGCTATATGCAAATCAGCTCTGACCCTGTGCCTCATGGGGACAGTCCAGTCCGAACTACCAAGCCATGTCTTTCCCAGACCGGAATCAAGCATCCAAGGACCGGTTTCTGGCTATCAGCCTTCATCAGCCTGGATAGCTTGACTCCAGTGGTGTGGAGAGCCTGGGACTCACGTCTGAGCATACCCAGCACACTCGGGGTGAAAATGGCAAAAAACACAGTTGATGGACAGAATGTAGAACAATGTCATACATTCACCCCAGTACAAGGATCTGGGCCTAAATCCATCATTTTTCTGCACTCCACACCACCCTGGGTTAGACACTGGCTATATGCAAATCAGCTCTGACCCTGTGCCTCATGGGAAAAGTCCAATCCGAAATACCAAGCCATGTCTTTCCCAGACCGGAATCAAGCATCCAAGGACCGGTTTCTGGCTATCAGCCTTCATCAGCCTGGATAGCTTGACTCCAGTGGTGTGGAGAGCCTGGGACTCACGTCTGAGCATACCCAGCACACTTGGGGTGAAAATGGCAAAAAACACAGTTGATGGACAGAATGTAGAACAATGTCATACATTCACCCCAGTACAAGGATCTGGGCCAAAATCCATCATTTTTTTGCACTCCACACCACCCTGGGTTATACACTGGCTATATGCAAATCAGCTCTGACCCTGTGCCTCATGGGGACAGTCCAGTCCGAACTACCAAGCCATGTCTTTCCCAGACCAGAATCAAGCATCCAAGGACCGGTTTCTGGCTATCAGCCTTCATCAGCTTGGATAGCTTGACTCCAGTGGTGTGGAGAGCCTGGGACTCACGTCTGAGCATACCCAGCACACTCAGGGTGAAAATGGCAAAAAATACAGTTGATGGACAGAATGTAGAACAATGTCATACATTCACCCCAGTACAAGGATCTGGGCCTAAATCCATCATTTTTTTGCACTCCACACCACCCTGGGTTATACACTGGCTATATGCAAATCAGCTCTGACACTGTGCCTCATGGGAACAGTCCAGTCCGAACTACCAAGCCATGTCTTTCCCAGACCGGAATCAAGCATCCAAGGACCGGTTTCTGGCTATCTGCCTTCATCAGCCTGGACAGCTTGACTCCAGTGGTGTGGAGAGCCTGGGACTCACGTCTGAGCATACCCAGCACACTCGGGGTGAAAAGGGCAAAAAACACAGTTGATGGACATAATGTAGAACAATGTCATACATTCACCCCAGTACAAGGATCTGGGCCTAAATCCATCATTTTTTTGCACTCCACACCACCCTGGGTTAGACACTGGCTATATGCAAATCAGCTCTGATCCTGTGCCTCATGGGAACAGTCCAGTCCGAACTACCAAACCATGTCTTTCCCAGACCGGAATCAGCATCCAAGGACCGGTTTCTGGCTATCAGCCTTCATCAGCCTGGACAGCTTGACTCCAGTGGTGTGGAGAGCCTGGGACTCACGTCTGAGCATACCCAGCACACTCGGGGTGAAAATGGCAAAAAACACAGTTGATGGACAGAATGTAGAACAATGTCATACATTCACCCCAGTACAAGGATCTGGGCCAAAATCCATCATTTTTTTGCACTCCACACCACCCTGGGTTAGACACTGGCTATATGCAAATCAGCTCTGACCCTGTGCCTCATGGGGACAGTCCAGTCCGAACTACCAAGCCATGTCTTTCCCAGACCGGAATCAAGCATCCAAGGACCGGTTTCTGGCTATCAGCCTTCATCAGCCTGGATAGCTTGACTCCAGTGGTGTGGAGAGCCTGGGACTCACGTCTGAGCATACCCAGCACACTCGGGGTGAAAATGGCAAAAAACACAGTTGATGGACAGAATGTAGAACAATGTCATACATTCACCCCAGTACAAGGATCTGGGCCTAAATCCATCATTTTTCTGCACTCCACACCACCCTGGGTTAGACACTGGCTATATGCAAATCAGCTCTGACCCTGTGCCTCATGGGAAAAGTCCAATCCGAAATACCAAGCCATGTCTTTCCCAGACCGGAATCAAGCATCCAAGGACCGGTTTCTGGCTATCAGCCTTCATCAGCCTGGATAGCTTGACTCCAGTGGTGTGGAGAGCCTGGGACTCACGTCTGAGCATACCCAGCACACTTGGGGTGAAAATGGCAAAAAACACAGTTGATGGACAGAATGTAGAACAATGTCATACATTCACCCCAGTACAAGGATCTGGGCCAAAATCCATCATTTTTTTGCACTCCACACCACCCTGGGTTATACACTGGCTATATGCAAATCAGCTCTGACCCTGTGCCTCATGGGAACAGTCCAGTCCGAACTACCAAGCCATGTCTTTCCCGGACCAGAATCAAGCATCCAAGGACCGGTTTCTGGCTATCAGCCTTCATCAGCCTGGATAGCTTGACTCCAGTGGTGTGGAGAGCCTGGGACTCACGTCTGAGCATACCCAGCACACTCAGGGTGAAAATGGCAAAAAATACAGTTGATGGACAGAATGTAGAACAATGTCATACATTCACCCCAGTACAAGGATCTGGGCCTAAATCCATCATTTTTTTGCACTCCACACCACCCTGGGTTATACACTGGCTATATGCAAATCAGCTCTGACCCTGTGCCTCATGGGAACAGTCCAGTCCGAACTACCAAGCCATGTCTTTCCCAGACCAGAATCATGCATCCAAGGACCGGTTTCTGGCTATCAGCCTTCATCAGCCTGGATAGCTTGACTCCAGTGGTGTGGAGAGCCTGGGACTCACGTCTGAGCATACCCAGCACACTCGGGGTGAAAATGGCAAAAAACACAGTTGATGGACAGAATGTAGAACAATGTCATACATTCACCCCAGTACAAGTATCTGGGCCTAAATCCATCATTTTTTTGCACTCCACACCACCCTGGGTTAGACACTGGCTATATGCAAATCAGCTCTGACACTGTGCCTCATGGGAACAGTCCAGTCCGAACTACCAAGCCATGTCTTTCCCAGACCGGAATCAAGCATCCAAGGACCGGTTTCTGGCTATCTGCCTTCATCAGCCTGGACAGCTTGACTCCAGTGGTGTGGAGAGCCTGGGACTCACGTCTGAGCATACCCAGCACACTCGGGGTGAAAAGGGCAAAAAACACAGTTGATGGACATAATGTAGAACAATGTCATACATTCACCCCAGTACAAGGATCTGGGCCTAAATCCATCATTTTTTTGCACTCCACACCACCCTGGGTTAGACACTGGCTATATGCAAATCAGCTCTGACCCTGTGCCTCATGGGAACAGTCCAGTCCGAACTACCAAACCATGTCTTTCCCAGACCGGAATCAGCATCCAAGGACCGGTTTCTGGCTATCAGCCTTCATCAGCCTGGACAGCTTGACTCCAGTGGTGTGGAGAGCCTGGGACTCACGTCTGAGCATACCCAGCACACTCGGGGTGAAAATGGCAAAAAACACAGTTGATGGACAGAATGTAGAACAATGTCATACATTCACCCCAGTACAAGGATCTGGGCCAAAATCCATCATTTTTTTGCACTCCACACCACCCTGGGTTAGACACTGGCTATATGCAAATCAGCTCTGACCCTGTGCCTCATGGGGACAGTCCAGTCCGAACTACCAAGCCATGTCTTTCCCAGACCGGAATCAAGCATCCAAGGACCGGTTTCTGGCTATCAGCCTTCATCAGCCTGGATAGCTTGACTCCAGTGGTGTGGAGAGCCTGGGACTCACGTCTGAGCATACCCAGCACACTCGGGGTGAAAATGGCAAAAAACACAGTTGATGGACAGAATGTAGAACAATGTCATACATTCACCCCAGTACAAGGATCTGGGCCTAAATCCATCATTTTTCTGCACTCCACACCACCCTGGGTTAGACACTGGCTATATGCAAATCAGCTCTGACCCTGTGCCTCATGGGAAAAGTCCAATCCGAAATACCAAGCCATGTCTTTCCCAGACCGGAATCAAGCATCCAAGGACCGGTTTCTGGCTATCAGCCTTCATCAGCCTGGATAGCTTGACTCCAGTGGTGTGGAGAGCCTGAGACTCACGTCTGAGCATACCCAGCACACTTGGGGTGAAAATGGCAAAAAACACAGTTGATGGACAGAATGTAGAACAATGTCATACATTCACCCCAGTACAAGGATCTGGGCCAAAATCCATCATTTTTTTGCACTCCACACCACCCTGGGTTATACACTGGCTATATGCAAATCAGCTCTGACCCTGTGCCTCATGGGAACAGTCCAGTCCGAACTACCAAGCCATGTCTTTCCCGGACCAGAATCAAGCATCCAAGGACCGGTTTCTGGCTATCAGCCTTCATCAGCCTGGATAGCTTGACTCCAGTGGTGTGGAGAGCCTGGGACTCACGTCTGAGCATACCCAGCACACTCGGGTGAAAATGGCAAAAAACACAGTTGATGGACAGAATGTAGAACAATGTCATACATTCACCCCAGTACAAGGATCTGGGCCTAAAGCCATCATTTTTTTGCACTCCACACCACCCTGGGTTAGACACTGGCTATATGCAAATCAGCTCTGACCCTGTGCCTCATGGGAACTGTCCAGTCCGAACTACCAAGCCATGTCTTTCCCAGAGCGGAATCAAGCATCCAAGGACCGGTTTCTGGCTATCAGCCTTCATCAGCGTGGACAGCTTGACTCCAGTGGTGTGGAGAGCCTGGGACTCACGTCTGAGCATACCCAGCACACTCGGGGTGAAAATGGCAAAAAACACAGTTGATGGACAGAATGTAGAACAATGTCATACATTCACCCCAGTACAAGGATCTGGGCCTAAATCCATCATTTATTTGCACTCCACACCACCCTGGGCTAGACACTGGCTATATGCAAATCAGCTCTGACCCTGTGCCTCATGGGAACAGTCCAGTCTGAACTACCAAGCCATGTCTTTCCCAGACCGGAATCAAGCATCCAAGGACCGGTTTCTGGCTATCAGCCTTCATCAGCCTGAACAGCTTGACTCCAGTGGTGTGGAGAGCCTGGGACTCACGTCTGAGCATACCCAGCACACTCGGGGTGAAAATGGCAAAAAACACAGTTGATGGACAGAATGTAGAACAATGTCATACATTCACCCCAGTACAAGGATCTGGGCCTAAATCCATCATTTTATTGCACTGCACACCACCCTGGGTTAGACACTGACTATTTGCAAATCAGCTCTGACCCTGTGCCTCATGGGAACAGTCCAGTCCGAACTACCAAGCCATGTCTTTCCCAGACCAGAATCAAGCATCCAAGGACCGGTTTCTGGCTATCAGCCTTCATCAGCCTGGATAGCTTGACTCCAGTGGTGTGGAGAGCCTGGGACTCACGTCTGAGCATACCCAGCACACTTGGGGTGAAAATGGCAAAAAACACAGTTGATGGACAGAATGTAGAACAATGTCATACATTCACCCCAGTACAAGGATCTGGGCCTAAATCCATCATTTTTCTGCACTCCACACCACCCTGGGTTAGACACTGGCTATATGCAAATCAGCTCTGACCCTGTGCCTCATGGGAAAAGTCCAATCCGAAATACCAAGCCATGTCTTTCCCAGACCGGAATCAAGCATCCAAGGACCGGTTTCTGGCTATCAGCCTTCATCAGCCTGGATAGCTTGACTCCAGTGGTGTGGAGAGCCTGGGACTCACGTCTGAGCATACCCAGCACACTTGGGGTGAAAATGGCAAAAAACACAGTTGATGGACAGAATGTAGAACAATGTCATACATTCACCCCAGTACAAGGATCTGGGCCAAAATCCATCATTTTTTTGCACTCCACACCACCCTGGGTTATACACTGGCTATATGCAAATCAGCTCTGACCCTGTGCCTCATGGGGACAGTCCAGTCCGAACTACCAAGCCATGTCTTTCCCAGACCAGAATCAAGCATCCAAGGACCGGTTTCTGGCTATCAGCCTTCATCAGCCTGGATAGCTTGACTCCAGTGGTGTGGAGAGCCTGGGACTCACGTCTGAGCATACCCAGCACACTCGGGGTGAAAATGGCAAAAAATACAGTTGATGGACAGAATGTAGAACAATGTCATACATTCACCCCAGTACAAGGATCTGGGCCTAAATCCATCATTTTTTTGCACTCCACACCACCCTGGGTTATACACTGGCTATATGCAAATCAGCTCTGACCCTGTGCCTCATGGGAACAGTCCAGTCCGAACTACCAAGCCATGTCTTTCCCAGACCAGAATCATGCATCCAAGGACCGGTTTCTGGCTATCAGCCTTCATCAGCCTGGATAGCTTGACTCCAGTGGTGTGGAGAGCCTGGGACTCACGTCTGAGCATACCCAGCACACTCGGGTGAAAATGGCAAAAAACACAGTTGATGGACAGAATGTAGAACAATGTCATACATTCACCCCAGTACAAGGATCTGGGCCTAAATCCATCACTTTATTGCACTCAACACCACCCTGGGTTAGACACTGGCTATATGCAAATCAGCTCTGACCCTGTGCCTCATGGGAACAGTCCAGTCCGAACTACCAAGCCATGTCTTTCCCAGACCAGAATCAAGCATCCAAGGACCGGTTTCTGGCTATCAGCCTTCATCAGCCTGGATAGCTTGACTCCAGTGGTGTGGAGAGCCTGGAACTCACGTCTGAGCATACCCAGCACACTCGGGGTGAAAATGGCAAAAATACACAGTTGATGGACAGAATGTAGAACAATGTCATACATTCACCCCAGTACAAGGATCTGGGCCTAAATCCATCATTATTCTGCACTCCACACCACCCTGGGTTAGACACTGGCTATATGCAAATCAGCTCTGACCCTGTGCCTCATGGGAACAGTCCAGTCCGAACTACCAAGCCATGTCTTTCCCAGACCGGAATCAAGCATCCAAGGACCGGTTTCTGGCTATCAGCCTTCATCAGCCTGGATAGCTTGACTCCAGTGGTGTGGAGAGCCTGGGACTCACGTCTGAGCATACCCAGCACACTCGGGGTGAAAATGGCAAAAAACACAGTTGATGGACAGAATGTAGAACAATGTCATACATTCACCCCAGTACAAGGATCTGGGCCTAAATCCATCATTTTTTTGCACTCCACACCACCCTGGGTTAGACACTTGCTATATGCAAATCAGCTCTGACCCTGTGCCTCATGGGGACAGTCCAGTCCGAACTACCAAGCCATGTCTTTCCCAGACCAGAATCAAGCATCCAAGGACCGGTTTCTGGCTATCAGCCTTCATCAGCCTGGATAGCTTGACTCCAGTGGTGTGGAGAGCCTGGGACTCACGTCTGAGCATACCCAGCACACTCGGGGTGAAAATGGCAAAAAACACAGTTGATGGACAGAATGTAGAACAATGTTATACATTCACCCCAGTACAAGGATCTGGGCCTAAATCCATCACTTTATTGCACTCAACAACACCCTGGGTTAGACACTGGCTATATGCAAATCAGCTCTGACCCTGTGCCTCATGGGAAAAGTCCAATCCTAACTACCAAGCCATGTCTTTCCCAGACTGGAATCAAGCATCCAAGGACCGGTTTCTGGCTATCAGCCTTCATCAGCCTGGATAGCTTGACTCCAGTGGTGTGGAGAGCCTGGGACTCACGTCTGAGCATACCCAGCACACTCGGGGTGAAAATGGCAAAAAACACAGTTGATGGACAGAATGTAGAAAAATATCATACATTCACCCCAGTACAAGGATCTGGGTCTAAATCCATCATTTTGTTGCACTCCACAACACCCTGTGTTATACACTGGCTATATGCAAATCAGCTCTGACCCTGTGCCTCATGGGAACAGTCCAGTCCGAACTACCAAGCCATGTCTTTCCCAGACCAGAATCAAGCATCCAAGGACCGGTTTCGGGCTATCAGCCTTCATCAGCCTGGATAGCTTGACTCCAGTGGTGTGGAGAGCCTGGGACTCACGTCTGAGCATACCCAGCACACTCGGGGTGAAAATGGCAAAAAAACACAGTTGATGGACAGAATGTGGAACAATGTCATACATTCACCCCAGTACAAGGATCTGTGCCTAAATCCATCATTTTCTTGCACTCCACACCACCTGGGTTAGACATTGGCTATATGCAAATCAGCTCTGACCCTGTGCCTCATGGGGACAGTCCAGTCCGAACTACCAAGCCATGTCTTTCCCAGACCAGAATCAAGCATCCAAGGACCGGTTTCTGGCTATCAGCCTTCATCAGCCTGGATAGCTTGACTCCAGTGGTGTGGAGAGCCTGGGACTCACGTCTGAGCATACCCAGCACACTCGGGGTGAAAATGGCAAAAAATACAGTTGATGGACAGAATGTAGAACAATGTCATACATTCACCCCAGTACAAGGATCTGGGCCTAAATCCATCATTTTTTTGCACTCCACACCACCCTGGGTTATACACTGGCTATATGCAAATCAGCTCTGACCCTGTGCCTCATGGGAACAGTCCAGTCCGAACTACCAAGCCATGTCTTTCCCAGACCAGAATCATGCATCCAAGGACCGGTTTCTGGCTATCAGCCTTCATCAGCCTGGATAGCTTGACTCCAGTGGTGTGGAGAGCCTGGGACTCACGTCTGAGCATACCCAGCACACTCGGGGTGAAAATGGCAAAAAACACAGTTGATGGACAGAATGTAGAACAATGTCATACATTCACCCCAGTACAAGTATCTGGGCCTAAATCCATCATTTTTTTGCAATCCACACCACCCTGGGTTAGACACTGGCTATATGCAAATCAGCTCTGACACTGTGCCTCATGGGAACAGTCCAGTCCGAACTACCAAGCCATGTCTTTCCCAGACCGGAATCAAGCATCCAAGGACCGGTTTCTGGCTATCTGCCTTCATCAGCCTGGACAGCTTGACTCCAGTGGTGTGGAGAGCCTGGGACTCACGTCTGAGCATACCCAGCACACTCGGGGTGAAAAGGGCAAAAAACACAGTTGATGGACATAATGTAGAACAATGTCATACATTCACCCCAGTACAAGGATCTGGGCCTAAATCCATCATTTTTTTGCACTCCACACCACCCTGGGTTAGACACTGGCTATATGCAAATCAGCTCTGACCCTGTGCCTCATGGGGACAGTCCAGTCCGAACTACCAAGCCATGTCTTTCCCAGACCGGAATCAAGCATCCAAGGACCGGTTTCTGGCTATCAGCCTTCATCAGCCTGGATAGCTTGACTCCAGTGGTGTGGAGAGCCTGGGACTCACGTCTGAGCATACCCAGCACACTCGGGGTGAAAATGGCAAAAAACACAGTTGATGGACAGAATGTAGAACAATGTCATACATTCACCCCAGTACAAGGATCTGGGCCTAAATCCATCATTTTTCTGCACTCCACACCACCCTGGGTTAGACACTGGCTATATGCAAATCAGCTCTGACCCTGTGCCTCATGGGAAAAGTCCAATCCGAAATACCAAGCCATGTCTTTCCCAGACCGGAATCAAGCATCCAAGGACCGGTTTCTGGCTATCAGCCTTCATCAGCCTGGATAGCTTGACTCCAGTGGTGTGGAGAGCCTGGGACTCACGTCTGAGCATACCCAGCACACTTGGGGTGAAAATGGCAAAAAACACAGTTGATGGACAGAATGTAGAACAATGTCATACATTCACCCCAGTACAAGGATCTGGGCCAAAATCCATCATTTTTTTGCACTCCACACCACCCTGGGTTATATACTGGCTATATGCAAATCAGCTCTGACCCTGTGCCTCATGGGGACAGTCCAGTCCGAACTACCAAGCCATGTCTTTCCCAGACCAGAATCAAGCATCCAAGGACCGGTTTCTGGCTATCAGCCTTCATCAGCCTGGATAGCTTGACTCCAGTGGTGTGGAGAGCCTGGGACTCACGTCTGAGCATACCCAGCACACTCAGGGTGAAAATGGCAAAAAATACAGTTGATGGACAGAATGTAGAACAATGTCATACATTCACCCCAGTACAAGGATCTGGGCCTAAATCCATCATTTTTTTGCACTCCACACCACCCTGGGTTATACACTGGCTATATGCAAATCAGCTCTGACCCTGTGCCTCATGGGAACAGTCCAGTCCGAACTACCAAGCCATGTCTTTCCCAGACCAGAATCATGCATCCAAGGACCGGTTTCTGGCTATCAGCCTTCATCAGCCTGGATAGCTTGACTCCAGTGGTGTGGAGAGCCTGGGACTCACGTCTGAGCATACCCAGCACACTCGGGGTGAAAATGGCAAAAAACACAGTTGATGGACAGAATGTAGAACAATGTCATACATTCACCCCAGTACAAGTATCTGGGCCTAAATCCATCATTTTTTTGCACTCCACACCACCCTGGGTTAGACACTGGCTATATGCAAATCAGCTCTGACACTGTGCCTCATGGGAACAGTCCAGTCCGAACTACCAAGCCATGTCTTTCCCAGACCGGAATCAAGCATCCAAGGACCGGTTTCTGGCTATCTGCCTTCATCAGCCTGGACAGCTTGACTCCAGTGGTGTGGAGAGCCTGGGACTCACGTCTGAGCATACCCAGCACACTCGGGGTGAAAAGGGCAAAAAACACAGTTGATGGACATAATGTAGAACAATGTCATACATTCACCCCAGTACAAGGATCTGGGCCTAAATCCATCATTTTTTTGCACTCCACACCACCCTGGGTTAGACACTGGCTATATGCAAATCAGCTCTGACCCTGTGCCTCATGGGAACAGTCCAGTCCGAACTACCAAACCATGTCTTTCCCAGACCGGAATCAGCATCCAAGGACCGGTTTCTGGCTATCAGCCTTCATCAGCCTGGACAGCTTGACTCCAGTGGTGTGGAGAGCCTGGGACTCACGTCTGAGCATACCCAGCACACTCGGGGTGAAAATGGCAAAAAACACAGTTGATGGACAGAATGTAGAACAATGTCATACATTCACCCCAGTACAAGGATCTGGGCCAAAATCCATCATTTTTTTGCACTCCACACCACCCTGGGTTAGACACTGGCTATATGCAAATCAGCTCTGACCCTGTGCCTCATGGGGACAGTCCAGTCCGAACTACCAAGCCATGTCTTTCCCAGACCGGAATCAAGCATCCAAGGACCGGTTTCTGGCTATCAGCCTTCATCAGCCTGGATAGCTTGACTCCAGTGGTGTGGAGAGCCTGGGACTCACGTCTGAGCATACCCAGCACACTCGGGGTGAAAATGGCAAAAAACACAGTTGATGGACAGAATGTAGAACAATGTCATACATTCACCCCAGTACAAGGATCTGGGCCTAAATCCATCATTTTTCTGCACTCCACACCACCCTGGGTTAGACACTGGCTATATGCAAATCAGCTCTGACCCTGTGCCTCATGGGAAAAGTCCAATCCGAAATACCAAGCCATGTCTTTCCCAGACCGGAATCAAGCATCCAAGGACCGGTTTCTGGCTATCAGCCTTCATCAGCCTGGATAGCTTGACTCCAGTGGTGTGGAGAGCCTGGGACTCACGTCTGAGCATACCCAGCACACTTGGGGTGAAAATGGCAAAAAACACAGTTGATGGACAGAATGTAGAACAATGTCATACATTCACCCCAGTACAAGGATCTGGGTCTAAATCCATCATTTTTTTGCACTCCACAACACCCTGTGTTATACACTGGCTATATGCAAATCAGCTCTGACCCTGTGCCTCATGGGAACAGTCCAGTCCGAACTACCAAGCCATGTCTTTCCCAGACCAGAATCAAGCATCCAAGGACCGGTTTCGGGCTATCAGCCTTCATCAGCCTGGATAGCTTGACTCCAGTGGTGTGGAGAGCCTGGGACTCACGTCTGAGCATACCCAGCACACTCGGGGTGAAAATGGCAAAAAAACACAGTTGATGGACAGAATGTAGAACAATGTCATACATTCACCCCAGTACAAGGATCTGTGCCTAAATCCATCATTTTCTTGCACTCCACACCACCTGGGTTAGACATTGGCTATATGCAAATCAGCTCTGACCCTGTGCCTCATGGGGACAGTCCAGTCCGAACTACCAAGCCATGTCTTTCCCAGACCAGAATCAAGCATCCAAGGACCGGTTTCTGGCTATCAGCCTTCATCAGCCTGGATAGCTTGACTCCAGTGGTGTGGAGAGCCTGGGACTCACGTCTGAGCATACCCAGCACACTCGGGGTGAAAATGGCAAAAAATACAGTTGATGGACAGAATGTAGAACAATGTCATACATTCACCCCAGTACAAGGATCTGGGCCTAAATCCATCATTTTTTTGCACTCCACACCACCCTGGGTTATACACTGGCTATATGCAAATCAGCTCTGACCCTGTGCCTCATGGGAACAGTCCAGTCCGAACTACCAAGCCATGTCTTTCCCAGACCAGAATCATGCATCCAAGGACCGGTTTCTGGCTATCAGCCTTCATCAGCCTGGATAGCTTGACTCCAGTGGTGTGGAGAGCCTGGGACTCACGTCTGAGCATACCCAGCACACTCGGGGTGAAAATGGCAAAAAACACAGTTGATGGACAGAATGTAGAACAATGTCATACATTCACCCCAGTACAAGTATCTGGGCCTAAATCCATCATTTTTTTGCAATCCACACCACCCTGGGTTAGACACTGGCTATATGCAAATCAGCTCTGACACTGTGCCTCATGGGAACAGTCCAGTCCGAACTACCAAGCCATGTCTTTCCCAGACCGGAATCAAGCATCCAAGGACCGGTTTCTGGCTATCTGCCTTCATCAGCCTGGACAGCTTGACTCCAGTGGTGTGGAGAGCCTGGGACTCACGTCTGAGCATACCCAGCACACTCGGGGTGAAAAGGGCAAAAAACACAGTTGATGGACATAATGTAGAACAATGTCATACATTCACCCCAGTACAAGGATCTGGGCCTAAATCCATCATTTTTTTGCACTCCACACCACCCTGGGTTAGACACTGGCTATATGCAAATCAGCTCTGACCCTGTGCCTCATGGGGACAGTCCAGTCCGAACTACCAAGCCATGTCTTTCCCAGACCGGAATCAAGCATCCAAGGACCGGTTTCTGGCTATCAGCCTTCATCAGCCTGGATAGCTTGACTCCAGTGGTGTGGAGAGCCTGGGACTCACGTCTGAGCATACCCAGCACACTCGGGGTGAAAATGGCAAAAAACACAGTTGATGGACAGAATGTAGAACAATGTCATACATTCACCCCAGTACAAGGATCTGGGCCTAAATCCATCATTTTTCTGCACTCCACACCACCCTGGGTTAGACACTGGCTATATGCAAATCAGCTCTGACCCTGTGCCTCATGGGAAAAGTCCAATCCGAAATACCAAGCCATGTCTTTCCCAGACCGGAATCAAGCATCCAAGGACCGGTTTCTGGCTATCAGCCTTCATCAGCCTGGATAGCTTGACTCCAGTGGTGTGGAGAGCCTGGGACTCACGTCTGAGCATACCCAGCACACTTGGGGTGAAAATGGCAAAAAACACAGTTGATGGACAGAATGTAGAACAATGTCATACATTCACCCCAGTACAAGGATCTGGGCCAAAATCCATCATTTTTTTGCACTCCACACCACCCTGGGTTATACACTGGCTATATGCAAATCAGCTCTGACCCTGTGCCTCATGGGGACAGTCCAGTCCGAACTACCAAGCCATGTCTTTCCCAGACCAGAATCAAGCATCCAAGGACCGGTTTCTGGCTATCAGCCTTCATCAGCCTGGATAGCTTGACTCCAGTGGTGTGGAGAGCCTGGGACTCACGTCTGAGCATACCCAGCACACTCAGGGTGAAAATGGCAAAAAATACAGTTGATGGACAGAATGTAGAACAATGTCATACATTCACCCCAGTACAAGGATCTGGGCCTAAATCCATCATTTTTTTGCACTCCACACCACCCTGGGTTAGACACTGGCTATATGCAAATCAGCTCTGACACTGTGCCTCATGGGAACAGTCCAGTCCGAACTACCAAGCCATGTCTTTCCCAGACCGGAATCAAGCATCCAAGGACCGGTTTCTGGCTATCTGCCTTCATCAGCCTGGACAGCTTGACTCCAGTGGTGTGGAGAGCCTGGGACTCACGTCTGAGCATACCCAGCACACTCGGGGTGAAAAGGGCAAAAAACACAGTTGATGGACATAATGTAGAACAATGTCATACATTCACCCCAGTACAAGGATCTGGGCCTAAATCCATCATTTTTTTGCACTCCACACCACCCTGGGTTAGACACTGGCTATATGCAAATCAGCTCTGACCCTGTGCCTCATGGGAACAGTCCAGTCCGAACTACCAAACCATGTCTTTCCCAGACCGGAATCAGCATCCAAGGACCGGTTTCTGGCTATCAGCCTTCATCAGCCTGGACAGCTTGACTCCAGTGGTGTGGAGAGCCTGGGACTCACGTCTGAGCATACCCAGCACACTCGGGGTGAAAATGGCAAAAAACACAGTTGATGGACAGAATGTAGAACAATGTCATACATTCACCCCAGTACAAGGATCTGGGCCAAAATCCATCATTTTTTTGCACTCCACACCACCCTGGGTTAGACACTGGCTATATGCAAATCAGCTCTGACCCTGTGCCTCATGGGGACAGTCCAGTCCGAACTACCAAGCCATGTCTTTCCCAGACCGGAATCAAGCATCCAAGGACCGGTTTCTGGCTATCAGCCTTCATCAGCCTGGATAGCTTGACTCCAGTGGTGTGGAGAGCCTGGGACTCACGTCTGAGCATACCCAGCACACTCGGGGTGAAAATGGCAAAAAACACAGTTGATGGACAGAATGTAGAACAATGTCATACATTCACCCCAGTACAAGGATCTGGGCCTAAATCCATCATTTTTCTGCACTCCACACCACCCTGGGTTAGACACTGGCTATATGCAAATCAGCTCTGACCCTGTGCCTCATGGGAAAAGTCCAATCCGAAATACCAAGCCATGTCTTTCCCAGACCGGAATCAAGCATCCAAGGACCGGTTTCTGGCTATCAGCCTTCATCAGCCTGGATAGCTTGACTCCAGTGGTGTGGAGAGCCTGGGACTCACGTCTGAGCATACCCAGCACACTTGGGGTGAAAATGGCAAAAAACACAGTTGATGGACAGAATGTAGAACAATGTCATACATTCACCCCAGTACAAGGATCTGGGCCAAAATCCATCATTTTTTTGCACTCCACACCACCCTGGGTTATACACTGGCTATATGCAAATCAGCTCTGACCCTGTGCCTCATGGGAACAGTCCAGTCCGAACTACCAAGCCATGTCTTTCCCGGACCAGAATCAAGCATCCAAGGACCGGTTTCTGGCTATCAGCCTTCATCAGCCTGGATAGCTTGACTCCAGTGGTGTGGAGAGCCTGGGACTCACGTCTGAGCATACCCAGCACACTCGGGTGAAAATGGCAAAAAACACAGTTGATGGACAGAATGGAGAACAATGTCATACATTCACCCCAGTACAAGGATCTGGGCCTAAATCCATCATTTTTTTGCACTCCACACCACCCTGGGTTAGACACTGGCTATATGCAAATCAGCTCTGACCGCCTCATGGGAACTGTCCAGTCCGAACTACCAAGCCATGTCTTTCCCAGAGCGGAATCAAGCATCCAAGGACCGGTTTCTGGCTATCAGCCTTCATCAGCCTGGACAGCTTGACTCCAGTGGTGTGGAGAGCCTGGGACTCACGTCTGAGCATACCCAGCACACTCGGGGTGAAAATGGCAAAAAACACAGTTGATGGACAGAATGTAGAACAATGTCATACATTCACCCCAGTACAAGGATCTGGGCCTAAATCCATCATTTATTTGCACTCCACACCACCCTGGGCTAGACACTGGCTATATGCAAATCAGCTCTGACCCTGTGCCTCATGGGAACAGTCCAGTCTGAACTACCAAGCCATGTCTTTCCCAGACCGGAATCAAGCATCCAAGGACCGGTTTCTGGCTATCAGCCTTCATCAGCCTGAACAGCTTGACTCCAGTGGTGTGGAGAGCCTGGGACTCACGTCTGAGCATACCCAGCACACTCGGGGTGAAAATGGCAAAAAACACAGTTGATGGACAGAATGTAGAACAATGTCATACATTCACCCCAGTACAAGGATCTGGGCCTAAATCCATCATTTTATTGCACTGCACACCACCCTGGGTTAGACACTGACTATTTGCAAATCAGCTCTGACCCTGTGCCTCATGGGAACAGTCCAGTCCGAACTACCAAGCCATGTCTTTCCCAGACCAGAATCAAGCATCCAAGGACCGGTTTCTGGCTATCAGCCTTCATCAGCCTGGATAGCTTGACTCCAGTGGTGTGGAGAGCCTGGGACTCACGTCTGAGCATACCCAGCACACTCGGGGTGAAAATGGCAAAAAACACAGTTGATGGACAGAATGTAGAACAATGTCATACATTCACCCCAGTACAAGGATCTGGGCCTAAATCCATCATTTTTCTGCACTCCACACCACCCTGGGTTAGACACTGGCTATATGCAAATCAGCTCTGACCCTGTGCCTCATGGGAAAAGTCCAATCCGAAATACCAAGCCATGTCTTTCCCAGACCGGAATCAAGCATCCAAGGACCGGTTTCTGGCTATCAGCCTTCATCAGCCTGGATAGCTTGACTCCAGTGGTGTGGAGAGCCTGGGACTCACGTCTGAGCATACCCAGCACACTTGGGGTGAAAATGGCAAAAAACACAGTTGATGGACAGAATGTAGAACAATGTCATACATTCACCCCAGTACAAGGATCTGGGCCAAAATCCATCATTTTTTTGCACTCCACACCACCCTGGGTTATACACTGGCTATATGCAAATCAGCTCTGACCCTGTGCCTCATGGGGACAGTCCAGTCCGAACTACCAAGCCATGTCTTTCCCAGACCAGAATCAAGCATCCAAGGACCGGTTTCTGGCTATCAGCCTTCATCAGCCTGGATAGCTTGACTCCAGTGGTGTGGAGAGCCTGGGACTCACGTCTGAGCATACCCAGCACACTCGGGGTGAAAATGGCAAAAAATACAGTTGATGGACAGAATGTAGAACAATGTCATACATTCACCCCAGTACAAGGATCTGGGCCTAAATCCATCATTTTTTTGCACTCCACACCACCCTGGGTTATACACTGGCTATATGCAAATCAGCTCTGACCCTGTGCCTCATGGGAACAGTCCAGTCCGAACTACCAAGCCATGTCTTTCCCAGACCAGAATCATGCATCCAAGGACCGGTTTCTGGCTATCAGACTTCATCAGCCTGGATAGCTTGACTCCAGTGGTGTGGAGAGCCTGGGACTCACATCTGAGCATACCCAGCACACTCGGGGTGAAAATGGCAAAAAACACAGTTGATGGACAGAATGTAGAACAATGTCATACATTCACCCCAGTACAAGTATCTGGGCCTAAATCCATCATTTTTTTGCACTCCACACCACCCTGGGTTAGACACTGGCTATATGCAAATCAGCTCTGACACTGTGCCTCATGGGAACAGTCCAGTCCGAACTACCAAGCCATGTCTTTCCCAGACCGGAATCAAGCATCCAAGGACCGGTTTCTGGCTATCTGCCTTCATCAGCCTGGACAGCTTGACTCCAGTGGTGTGGAGAGCCTGGGACTCACGTCTGAGCATACCCAGCACACTCGGGGTGAAAAGGGCAAAAAACACAGTTGATGGACATAATGTAGAACAATGTCATACATTCACCCCAGTACAAGGATCTGGGCCTAAATCCATCATTTTTTTGCACTCCACACCACCCTGGGTTAGACACTGGCTATATGCAAATCAGCTCTGACCCTGTGCCTCATGGGAACTGTCCAGTCCGAACTACCAAGCCATGTCTTTCCCAGACCGGAATCAAGCATCCAAGGACCGGTTTCTGGCTATCAGCCTTCATCAGCCTGGATAGCTTGACTCCAGTGGTGTGGAGAGCCTGGGACTCACGTCTGAGCATACCCAGCACACTTGGGGTGAAAATGGCAAAAAACGCAGTTGATGGACAGAATGTAGAACAATGTCATACATTCACCCCAGTACAAGGATCTGAGCCAAAATCCATCATTTTTTTGCACTCCACACCACCCTGGGTTATACACTGGCTATATGCAAATCAGCTCTGACCCTGTGCCGCATGGGAACAGTCCAGTCCGAACTACCAAGCCATGTCTTTCCCGGACCAGAATCAAGCATCCAAGGACCGGTTTCTGGCTATCAGCATTCATCAGCCTGGATAGCTTGACTCCAGTGGTGTGGAGAGCCTGGGACTCACGTCTGAGCATACCCAGCACACTCGGGTGAAAATGGCAAAAAACACAGTTGATGGACAGAATGTAGAACAATGTCATACATTCACCCCAGTACAAGGATCTGGGCCTAAATCCATCATTTTTTTGCACTCCACACCACCCTGGGTTAGACACTGGCTATATGCAAATCAGCTCTGACCCTGTGCCTCATGGGAACTGTCCAGTCCGAACTACCAAGCCATGTCTTTCCCAGAGCGGAATCAAGCATCCAAGGACCGGTTTCTGGCTATCAGCCTTCATCAGCCTGGACAGCTTGACTCCAGTGGTGTGGAGAGCCTGGGACTCACGTCTGAGCATACCCAGCACACTCGGGGTGAAAATGGCAAAAAACACAGTTGATGGACAGAATGTAGAACAATGTCATACATTCACCCCAGTACAAGGATCTGGGCCTAAATCCATCATTTTATTGCACTGCACACCACCCTGGGTTAGACACTGACTATTTGCAAATCAGCTCTGACCCTGTGCCTCATGGGAACAGTCCAGTCCGAACTACCAAGCCATGTCTTTCCCAGACCAGAATCAAGCATCCAAGGACCGGTTTCTGGCTATCAGCCTTCATCAGCCTGGATAGCTTGACTCCAGTGGTGTGGAGAGCCTGGGACTCACGTCTGAGCATACCCAGCACACTCGGGGTGAAAATGGCAAAAAACACAGTTGATGGACAGAATGTAGAACAATGTCATACATTCACCCCAGTACAAGGATCTGGGCCTAAATCCATCATTTTTTTGCACTCCACACCACCCTGGGTTATACACTGGCTATATGCAAATCAGCTCTGACCCTGTGCCTCATGGGAACAGTCCAGTCCGAACTACCAAGCCATGTCTTTCCCAGACCAGAATCATGCATCCAAGGACCGGTTTCTGGCTATCAGCCTTCATCAGCCTGGATAGCTTGACTCCAGTGGTGTGGAGAGCCTGGGACTCACGTCTGAGCATACCCAGCACACTCGGGGTGAAAATGGCAAAAAACACAGTTGATGGACAGAATGTAGAACAATGTCATACATTCACCCCAGTACAAGTATCTGGGCCTAAATCCATCATTTTTTTGCACTCCACACCACCCTGGGTTAGACACTGGCTATATGCAAATCAGCTCTGACACTGTGCCTCATGGGAACAGTCCAGTCCGAACTACCAAGCCATGTCTTTCCCAGACCGGAATCAAGCATCCAAGGACCGGTTTCTGGCTATCTGCCTTCATCAGCCTGGACAGCTTGACTCCAGTGGTGTGGAGAGCCTGGGACTCACGTCTGAGCATACCCAGCACACTCGGGGTGAAAAGGGCAAAAAACACAGTTGATGGACATAATGTAGAACAATGTCATACATTCACCCCAGTACAAGGATCTGGGCCTAAATCCATCATTTTTTTGCACTCCACACCACCCTGGGTTAGACACTGGCTATATGCAAATCAGCTCTGACCCTGTGCCTCATGGGAACAGTCCAGTCCGAACTACCAAACCATGTCTTTCCCAGACCGGAATCAGCATCCAAGGACCGGTTTCTGGCTATCAGCCTTCATCAGTCTGGACAGCTTGACTCCAGTGGTGTGGAGAGCCTGGGACTCACGTCTGAGCATACCCAGCACACTCGGGGTGAAAATGGCAAAAAACACAGTTGATGGACAGAATGTAGAACAATGTCCTACATTCACCCCAGTACAAGGATCTGGGCCTAAATCCATCATTTTTTTGCACTCCACACCACCCTGGGTTAGACACTGGCTATATGCAAATCAGCTCTGACCCTGTGCCTCATGGGGACAGTCCAGTCCGAACTACCAAGCCATGTCTTTCCCAGACCGGAATCAAGCATCCAAGGACCGGTTTCTGGCTATCAGCCTTCATCAGCCTGGATAGCTTGACTCCAGTGGTGTGGAGAGCCTGGGACTCACGTCTGAGCATACCCAGCACACTCGGGGTGAAAATGGCAAAAAACACAGTTGATGGACAGAATGTAGAACAATGTCATACATTCACCCCAGCACAAGGATCTGGGCCTAAATCCATCATTTTTCTGCACTCCACACCACCCTGGGTTAGACACTGGCTATATGCAAATCAGCTCTGACCCTGTGCCTCATGGGAACAGTCCAGTCCGAACTACCAAGCCATGTCTTTCCCGGACCAGAATCAAGCATCCAAGGACCGGTTTCTGGCTATCAGCCTTCATCACCCTGGATAGCTTGACTCCAGTGGTGTGGAGAGCCTGGGACTCACGTCTGAGCATACCCAGCACACTCGGGTGAAAATGGCAAAAAACACAGTTGATGGACAGAATGTAGAACAATGTCATACATTCACCCCAGTACAAGGATCTGGGCCTAAATCCATCATTTTTTTGCACTCCACACCACCCTGGGTTAGACACTGGCTATATGCAAATCAGCTCTGACCCTGTGCCTCATGGGAACTGTCCAGTCCGAACTACCAAGCCATGTCTTTCCCAGAGCGGAATCAAGCATCCAAGGACCGGTTTCTGGCTATCAGCCTTCATCAGCCTGGACAGCTTGACTCCAGTGGTGTGGAGAGCCTGGGACTCACGTCTGAGCATACCCAGCACACTCGGGGTGAAAATGGCAAAAAACACAGTTGATGGACAGAATGTAGAACAATGTCATACATTCACCCCAGTACAAGGATCTGGGCCTAAATCCATCATTTATTTGCACTCCACACCACCCTGGGCTAGACACTGGCTATATGCAAATCAGCTCTGACCCTGTGCCTCATGGGAACAGTCCAGTCTGAACTACCAAGCCATGTCTTTCCCAGACCGGAATCAAGCATCCAAGGACCGGTTTCTGGCTATCAGCCTTCATCAGCCTGAACAGCTTGACTCCAGTGGTGTGGAGAGCCTGGGACTCACGTCTGAGCATACCCAGCACACTCGGGGTGAAAATGGCAAAAAACACAGTTGATGGACAGAATGTAGAACAATGTCATACATTCACCCCAGTACAAGGATCTGGGCCTAAATCCTTCATTTTATTGCACTGCACACCACCCTGGGTTAGACACTGACTATTTGCAAATCAGCTCTGACCCTGTGCCTCATGGGAACAGTCCAGTCCGAACTACCAAGCCATGTCTTTCCCAGACCAGAATCAAGCACCCAAGGACCGGTTTCTGGCTATCAGCCTTCATCAGCCTGGATAGCTTGACTCCAGTGGTGTGGAGAGCCTGGGACTCACGTCTGAGCATACCCAGCACACTCGGGGTGAAAATGGCAAAAAACACAGTTGATGGACAGAATGTAGAACAATGTCATACATTCACCCCAGTACAAGGATCTGGGCCTAAATCCATCATTTTTTTGCACTCCACACCATCCTGGGTTAGACTCTGGCTATATGCAAATCAGCTCTGACCCTGTGCCTCATGGGAACAGTCCAGTCCGAACTACCAAGCCATGTCTTTCCCAGACCGGAATCAAGCATCCAAGGACCGGTTTCTGGCTATCAGCCTTCATCAGCCTGGATAGCTTGACTCCAGTGGTGTGGAGAGCCCGGGAATCACGTCTGAGCATACCCAGCACACTTGGGGTGAAAATGGCAAAAAACACAGTTGATGGACAGAATGTAGAACAATGTCATACATTCACCCCAGTACAAGGATCTGGGCCTAAATCCATCATTTTTTTGCACTCCACACCACCCTTGGTTAGACACTGGCTATATGCAAATCAGCTCTGACCCTGTGCCTCATGGGAACAGTCCAGTCCGAACTACAAAGCCATGTCTTTCCCAGACCGGAATCAAGCATCCAAGGACCGGTTTCTGGCTATCAGCCTTCATCAGCCTGGACAGCTTGACTCCAGTGGTGTGGAGAGCCTGGGACTCACGTCTGAGCATACCCAGCACACTCGGTGTGAAAATGGCAAACCATGTCTTTCCCAGACCGGAATCAAGCATCAACTGTGTTTTTTGCAATTTTCACCCCGAGTGGGCTGGGTATGCTCGGACGTGAGTCCCAGGCTCTCCACACGACTGGAGTCAAGCTATCCAGGCTGAATGAAGGCTGATAGCCAGAAACTGGTCCTTGGATGCTTGATTCCGGTCTGGGAAAGACATGGCTTGGTAGTTCGGACTGGACTGTTCCCATGAGGCACAGGGTCAGAGCTGATTTGCATATAGCCAGAGTCTAACCCAGGGTGGTGTGGAGTGCAAAAAAGAGATGTATTTAGGCCCAGATCCTTGTACTGGGGTGAATGTATGACATTGTTCTACATTCTGTCCATCAACTGTGTTTTTTGCAATTTTCACCCCAAGTGGGCTGGGTATGCTCAGACGTGAGTCCCAGGCTCTCCACACCACTGGAGTCAAGCTATCCAGGCTGAATGAAGGCTGATAGCCAGACACTGGTCCTTGGATGCTTGATTCCGTCTGGGAAAGACATGGCTTGGTAGTTCAGAGTGGACTGTTCCCATGAGGCACAGGGTCAGAGCTGATTTGCATATAGCCAGTGTCTAACCAAGGGTGGTGTGGAGTTCAAAAAAACGATGGATTTAGGCCCAGATCCTTGTACTGGGGTGAATGTATGACATTGTTCTACATTCTGTCCATCAACTATGTTTTTTGCAATTTTCACCCCGAGTGGGCTGGGTATGCTCAGCCGTGAGTCCCAGGCTCTCCACACCACTGGAGTCAAGCTATCCAGGCTGAATGAAGGCTGATAGCCAGAAACCGGTCCTTGGATGCTTGATTCCGGTCTGGGAAAGACATGGCTTGGTAGTTTGGACTGGACTGTTCCCATGAGGCACAGGGTCAGAGCTGATTTGCATATAGCCAGTGTCTAACCCAGGGTGGTGTGGAGTGCAAAAAAAACGATGGATTTAGGCCTAGATCCTTGTACTAGGGTGAATGTATGACATTGTTCTACATTCTGTCCATCAACTGTGTTTTTTGCAATTTTCACCCCGAGTGGGCTGGGTATGCTCAGACGTGAGTCCCAGGCTCCCCACACCACTGGAGTCAAGCTATCCAGGCTGAATGAAGGCTGATAGCCAGAAACCGGTCCTTGGATGCTTGTTTCCGGTCTGGGAAAGACATGGCTTGGCAGTTCGGACTGGACTGGTCCCATGAGGCAGAGGGTCAGAGCTGATTTGCATATAGCCAGTGTGTAACCCAGGGTGGTGTGGAGTGCAAAAAAACGATGGATTTAGACCCAGATCCTTGTACTGAGGTGAATGTATGACATTGTTCTACATTCTGTCCATCAACTGTGTTTTTTGCAATTTTCACCCCGAGTGGGCTGGGTATGCTCAGACGTGAGTCCCAGGCTCTCCACACCACTGGAGTCAAGCTATCCAGGCTGAATGAAGGCTGATAGCCAGAAACCGGTCCTTGGATGTTTGATTCCGGTCTGGGAAAGACATGGCTTGGTAGGTCGGACTGGACTGTTCCCATGAGGCACAGGGTCAGAGCTGATTTGCATATAGCCAGTGTCTAACCCAGGGTGGTGTGGAGTGCAAAAAAACGATGGATTTAGGCCCAGATCCTTGTACTGGGTTGAATGTATGACATTGTTCTACATTCTGTCCATCAACTGTGTTTTTTGAAATGTTCACCCCGAGTGGGCTGGATATGCTCAGACGGGAGTCCCAGGCTCTCCACACCACTGGAGTCAAGCTATCCAGGCTGAATGAAGGCTGATAGCCAGAAAACAGTCCTTGGATGCTTAATTCCGGTCTGGGAAAGACATGGCTTGGTAGTTCGGACTGGACTGTTCCCATGAGGCACAGGGTCAGAGCTGATTTGCATATAGCCAGTGTCTAACCCAGGGTGGTGTGGAGTGCAAAAAAGCGATGTATTTAGGCCCAGATCCTTGTACTGGGGTGAATGTATGACATTGTTCTACATTCTGTCCATCAACTGTGTTTTTTGCAATTTTCACCCCGAGTGGGCTGGGTATGCTCAGACGTGAGTCCCAGGCTCCCCACACCACTGGAGTCAAGCTATCCAGGCTGAATGAAGGCTGATAGCCAGAAACCGGTCCTTGGATGCTTGTTTCCGGTCTGGGAAAGACATGGCTTGGTAGTTCGGACTGGACTGGTCCCATGAGGCAGAGGGTCAGAGCTGATTTGCATATAGCCAGTGTGTAACCCAGGGTGGTGTGGAGTGCAAAAAAACGATGGATTTAGACCCAGATCCTTGTACTGAGGTGAATGTATGACATTGTTCTACATTCTGTCCATCAACTGTGTTTTTTGCAATTTTCACCCCGAGTGGGCTGGGTATGCTCAGACGTGAGTCCCAGGCTCTCCACACCACTGGAGTCAAGCTATCCAGGCTGAATGAAGGCTGATAGCCAGAAACCGGTCCTTGGATGTTTGATTCCGGTCTGGGAAAGACATGGCTTGGTAGTTCGGACTGGACTGTTCCCATGAGGCACAGGGTCAGAGCTGATTTGCATATAGCCAGTGTCTAACCCAGGGTGGTGTGGAGTGCAAAAAAACGATGGATTTAGGCCCAGATCCTTGTACTGGGGTGAATGTATGACATTGTTCTACATTCTGTCCATCAACTGTGTTTTTTGCAATTTTCACCCCGAGTGGGCTGGATATGCTCAGACGGGAGTCCCAGGCTCTCCACACCACTGGAGTCAAGCTATCCAGGCTGAATGAAGGCTGATAGCCAGAAAACGGTCCTTGGATGCTTGATTCCGGTCTGGGAAAGACATGGCTTGGTAGTTCGGACTGGACTGTTCCCATGAGGCACAGGGTCAGAGCTGATTTGCATATAGCCAGTGTCTAACCCAGGGTGGTGTGGAGTGCAAAAAAGCGATGTATTTAGGCCCAGATCCTTGTTCCGGTGGTGAATGTATGACATTGTTCTACATTCTGTCCATCAACTGTGTTTTTTGCAATTTTCACCCCAAGTGGGCTGGGTATGCTCAGACGTGAGTCCCAGGCTCTCCACACCACTGGAGTCAAGCTATCCAGGCTGAATGAAGGCTGATAGACAGACACCGGTCCTTGGATGCTTGATTCCGGTCTGGGAAAGACATGGCTTGGTAGTTCAGACTGGACTGTTCCCATGAGGCACAGGGTCAGAGCTGATTTGCATATAGCCAGTGTCTAACCCAGGGTGGTGTGGAGTGCAAAAAAACGATGGATTTAGGCCCAGATCCTTGTACTGGGGTGAATGTATCACATTGTTCTACATTCTGTCCATCAACTATGTTTTTTGCAATTTTCACCCCGAGTGGGCTGGGTATGCTCAGACGTGAGTCCCAGGCTCTCCACACCACTGGAGTCAAGCTATCCAGGCTGAATGAAGGCTGATAGCCAGAAACCGGTCCTTGGATGCTTGATTCCGGTCTGGGAAAGACATGGCTTGGTAGTTTGGACTGGACTGTTCCCATGAGGCACAGGGTCAGAGCTGATTTGCATATAGCCAGTGTCTAACCCAGGGTGGTGTGGAGTGCAAAAAAACGATGGATTTAGGCCCAGATCCTTGTACTAGGGTGAATGTATGACATTGTTCTACATTCTGTCCATCAACTGTGTTTTTTGCAATTTTCACCCAGAGTGGGCTGGGCATGCTCAGACGTGAGTCCCAGGCTCCCCACACCACTGGAGTCAAGCTATCCAGGCTGAATGAAGGCTGATAACCAGAAACCGGTCCTTGGATGCTTGTTTCCGGTCTGGGAAAGACATGGCTTGGTAGTTCGGACTGGACTGGTTCCATGAGGCAGAGGGTCAGAGCTGATTTGCATATAGCCAGTGTGTAACCCAGGGTGGTGTGGAGTGCAAAAAAACGATGGATTTAGACCCAGATCCTTGTACTGAGGTGAATGTATGACATTGTTCTTCATTCTGTCCATCAACTGTGTTTTTTGCAATTTTCACCCCAAGTGGGCTGGGTATGCTCAGACGTCAGTCCCAGGCTCTCCACACCACTGGAGTCAAGCTATCCAGGCTGAATGAAGGCTGATAGCCAGAAACCGGTCCTTGGATGTTTGATTCCGGTCTGGGAAAGACATGGCTTGGTAGTTCGGACTGGACTGTTCCCATGAGGCACAGGGTCAGAGCTGATTTGCATATAGCCAGTGTCTAACCCAGGGTGGTGTGGAGTGCAAAAAAACGATGGATTTAGGCCCAGATCCTTGTACTAGGGTGAATGTATGACATTGTTCTACATTCTGTCCATCAACTGTGTTTTTTGCAATTTTCACCCAGAGTGGGCTGGGCATGCTCAGACGTGAGTCCCAGGCTCCCCACACCACTGGAGTCAAGCTATCCAAGGCTGAATGAAGGCTGATAACCAGAAACCGGTCCTTGGATGCTTGTTTCCGGTCTGGGAAAGACATGGCTTGGTAGTTCGGACTGGACTGGTTCCATGAGGCAGAGGGTCAGAGCTGATTTGCATATAGCCAGTGTGTAACCCAGGGTGGTGTGGAGTGCAAAAAAACGATGGATTTAGACCCAGATCCTTGTACTGAGGTGAATGTATGACATTGTTCTTCATTCTGTCCATCAACTGTGTTTTTTGCAATTTTCACCCCAAGTGGGCTGGGTATGCTCAGACGTGAGTCCCAGGCTCTCCACACCACTGGAGTCAAGCTATCCAGGCTGAATGAAGGCTGATAGCCAGACACCGGTCCTCGGATGCTTGATTCCGGTCTGGGAAAGACATGGCTTGGTAGTTCAGACTGGACTGTTCCCATGAGGCACAGGGTCAGAGCTGATTTGCATATAGCCAGTGTCTAACCCAGTGGGGTGTGGAGTGCAAAAAAACGATGGATTTAGGCCCAGATCCTTGTACTGGGGTGAATGTATGACATTGTTCTACATTCTGTCCATCAACTATGTTTTTTGCAATTTTCACCCCGAGTGGGCTGGGTATGCTCAGACGTGAGTCCCAGGCTCTCCACACCACTGGAGTCAAGCTATCCAGGCTGAATGAAGGCTGATAGCCAGAAACCGGTCCTTGGATGCTTGATTCCGGTCTGGGAAAGACATGGCTTGGTAGTTTGGACTGGACTGTTCCCATGAGGCACAGTGTTAGAATTGGGGGTCTCTGGTTGGCGCAAGTAAGTACTTGTGACAAGCAGGGACCCTCTCCTCTAAGTCAGGGCAAAGGATGACCCTTCAGAATTACCCTTGCTCACCCTCTAGGTGCGTGGCGTGAGCAGCCAAGGCGATTCTCCAGGCGTTAGTCAGTTAAGCATTTGTAGACACACACACAGTAAAATATACCAATCCCCCCACAAATGGACACCAGGCTGTGAGTATATAAAAATACGCTTCTTTATGTAAAATATATATATATCTCTTAGGTCAGACTTATCACAAGATCAAATAACGGTTCTGTATGCCCACAGGTTGTAAATAGGCAAGCTCTCTTTTAGTTATAGTTCAAAAATGCACTGTTCTTCTCTTAAGTTGTATTCCACAATGTTCTCTTGATTCTTTGTTTGTTTCTGCACTCGGGTGCGCTGTAGACGGGTGAAATCCCGACGCCCTGCCAAGTCTCACGCTTCCCGCGTGAGACGCGATCGGCCCGGCCGGGTCTCTGACAGCTGATGGCCCTCCTGGTCTGCGGGACCCCCTCGGGGGGGAAACACCGACCTCAGAGCTGTCCAGGTGGAGGGGAGGCCCACGGACCCGGCGCAGCCCCAGTCACTCGGTCAGGGGCTCCGGTTGCAGCCTCGTCTCCCCGACAGCTAAAGGATTCCAGCGGGAGGGGCTGGAGCGCTCTTCTCAGCGCGGAGCTGCAGGCAGGCACACAGAGCGGTGCGAGTCAGCGGAACAGGGGCGGCTCGCACCGCGGGTGATATTCACAATTCCTGGGCCCTTGCAGGCAGGCTGGCAACCCCAAAATCAAGGGTAGAAACAAACGTTGCGGGCCCCGAGCCCGTTGACGGTCTCGGTGGCGGCTTTCCTCCGGGGACAAAGGCGAGGTGCCCAGCGGCTCAGGCAGAGCGCGGCTGGCACCCGAGGCGTCCGTCCGGGTCGGAGGTCTGTCCCCTGGGTCTGTTTGCGTCCGGTGGGGATTTCTGGCGGGAGGGTGAGGCACAGCAGCGGGCCCTCTTAGGCGGTCGACACAGCGATCCCCTCAGCGGGGGAAGAGCGGCTCAACGGAGCGGAGCTCTTCCTCGGCGGGGACGAGGAGACACAGTCGGTCACGGCCTCAGAGAGGGGCTGGGGGGCACCAAAGTCACAGCTCCGGCAGTAGTAGATATCCCGGTTAATTACCGGCAGACGAGCAGAGGCAGGTTGAGCCAGATGGTCCTGTGGCTCAGGTCAGGGGGCAAGCTCAGTCAAGCCCTTGGAGAATGTTTAAGCACAAAGCAGCAAAGTCTTTTCTCATCAAGTCTTTTCCCCTCCTTTCTCAGCAAGGCAAGCAGCAGGCCAGTTCTCCCAGCGTCTCTTCTCCTTCTAGTCGGGCAGAGGTCCTTCGTGGTGAAACAGGATTCTAATTCACAAGGAGCAGGGCTCCTACTTTTATACACAGTTTCTTTTGTTCTCACTGGCCAGGGGGGCCTCTGCATAACTGCTTCAGTCTCTGAGTACTTGTTGTGGGTACTTATGACTTCTGTATTCAGTGTGAGGGCAGGCACATCAGCCGCTCCCCAGGGGGGCGGAGCCGGCATTGAGAGGGCAGGAGTGGCCTGAGTATTTTGTTGACAAGCTTCGGTCCTTCCTGGGCCAGGTGCAGGCTGAGTCATCAGTCGCTCCCCAGGAGGGCGGAGCCAGCATTGTGGTGGCAGAGCACAGCCTGATGCATCATTCAGGGGAAACTCCCACCACCCATTAAGGGGTCCTCCTGCTAATCACTACCTGTCAACTCCCAGCCCTGTCACTCACACACACCAGACAGTCAGATCCACATCCAAGCAGAGGCGGGCTGAAATGGTTAGGCAAGCAAATGCTAACTTTCTAAAAGTAGCATTTGCAAACACAGGATATTAAAATAAACTTTACTAAAAGAAGTATTTTATTATTCTGAGTTCAGGCATACTAAACATGAATTTCTACCACGTTCCCTGAGCCTGCTGGGATTATAGAGTGTAATAATTCCAGCAGCCCATCTGGCCTAGAAGGGAACTGGTAGCCTTACAATAGTGAAAAACGAATTTGGCAGTAGTTCACTATTAGAACATGCCACACACATCAGGGCATGTTCTACCTTACACTTACAATGCACCCTGCCCTCAGGCCTACCATAGGGGTGACTAATATGAAGTTAAGGGAAGGTTTAGGGGCTGGCAAGTGTGTGCACTTGCCCAGCCAGGGTGACAGTACCAGACTGCACGCAGGTTCTGCAATGGCAGACCCTAGACACATTTTAAGGCTGCTTCTGTGGGTGGCGCAACCAGCGCTGCAGGCCCACTAGCAGTATTGGCATTCACAAGCCCTGGCACTCCTGGTGCACTTTACTGGGGACTGACAGTAAATCCAATGAACCAATCAGGTATATCAATCACATGTACACTTTACAGTAGGGAGCACTTGCACTGCGGCACGGGTTGGCCGTGGCGCAGTGCCCTGAGTAGCGGACACCAGCAAAAACATCTGAGGCACAACAGCAAAAAGTGGAAGGGAAACTCACGCCAAGGTGCCAGGTCTAACACGTGTCCCCTCCAGCCGAAATGTGGGGGGAACTACCCTTCCCCAGGGAGTTCCACATCACTAAGGCGGAAAAACCTGGACAGACCGTCAGCGTTGGCGTGATCTGTGCCAGGGCGGTGTTCCACCGTAAAGTCCATACCCTGTAGGGAGATGGACCACCTCAACAGTTTTGGGTTCTCACCCCTCATCTGCATCAACCATCTGAGGGGCCTGTGGTCTGTCTGAACCCGGAAGTGAGACCCAAACAAGTAGGGTCTTAGCTTCTTCAGTGCCCAGACCACAGCAAATGCTTCACGCTCTATTGCACTCCACCTACTTTCCCGTGGCAGTAACCTCCTACTGATGAAGGCTACAGGGTGGTCCCAGCCCTCCTCAGTCATCTGTGAGAGAACAGCCCCTACACCATGCTCTGAAGCGTCTGTTTGCACTATGAATTCCTTGGAGAAATCAGGAGCCAGGAGCACGGGTGCCGTGCACATGGCAGTCTTCAGGGTGTCAAAAGCCTTCTGACAGGTGTCAGTCCAAATCACATTCCTGGGCTGCTTCTTAGAAGTCAGCTCTGTCAAGGGGGTCACAATAGTGCCATAGCCCTTGACAAACCTCCTGTAATACCCAGTGAGCCCCAGGAAGGCTCTCACTGCAGTCTGGGTCTTGGGGGGTTCCCAAGCCAGGATGGTCTCAATTTTGGGTTGCAAGGGTGCCACCTTGCCACTCCCCACTTGGTGTCCCAAGTACACCACGGAACCCTGCCCAATCTGGCACTTGCTCGCCTTGATTGTGAGGCCTGCCTTGCGCAGGGCCATCAACACTTCCCAGAGGTGCCGCAGGTGTTCTGGCCAGGTGCCACTGAACACTGCGATGTCATCCAGGTAGGCGGCACTGAACTCATCCAGCCCAACCAACACCTGGTTGACCAACCTCTGAAAGGTGGCAGGGGCATTCTTCATCCCAAATGGCATAACCCGGAACTGGAAATGCCCATCTGGTGTGGAGAATGCGGACCTCTCCTTTGCCCCATCGGTCAAGGCGATCTGCCAGTACCCAGACGTTAAATCAAACGTGCTGAGGAACCGGGCAGCCCCTAGCCGATCAATGAGCTCATCAGCTCTGGGGATAGGGTGCGCGTCAGTCTTGGTGACTGAATTGAGTCCTCTGTAGTCCACACAGAACCGGAGTTCAGGTGTGGCTCCCGGCGCAGCAGCCTTTGGGACCAAGACCACGGGGCTGGACCAAGGACTGCTGGAAGACTCAACCACCCTAAGAGCAAGCATCTTGGAGACCTCCTCCTTGATGCAGGCCCGGACCCTGTCAGTTACCCTGTAAGCCTTATGCTTCACAGGTAAGCTGTCTCCTGTGTCCACATCATGGACGCACCAATCTGTGACACTAGGAACCAGGGAGAACAGGTCTGGAAACTGCCCCAGCAACTGGCGGCAGTCTTCCTGTTGCTCAGGGGTCAGGGTGGGTGAGAGGTTAACTCCATCCACTGACCCATCTTTCTCACAGGCCACTAAGAGGTCAGGAAGAGGCTCAGACTCCTCTTCCATTCCATCATCAGTGGCCAACAGCATGCCCACTTCGGACCTTTTCAAGTGGGGCTTGAGGCGGTTGACATGTAAGACCCTTAAAGGATTCCTGGGCGTCTTCATGTCCACCAAGTATGTCACTGAGCTCTTGCGCTCCACAACCTCAAATGGGCCTGTCCACTTATCCTGAAGTGCACAGGGTTCCACTGGGGCCAAGACATACACCTCTTGTCCAGGCTGAAGCTCTACCAGAGTGGCATTCTGGTCGTACCACCGCTTCATCTCCTCCTGGCTAGCTTCCAGATTTGCCTCAGCAAGTTGTCTGAAGCGCCTGGTTTGGTTTCTGAAGGCCAGCATGTAGCTATATACATTCTGGGGAGGTTTCCTGGGAGATTGCTCCCAGCCTTCCTTTACCAAACTCAGTGGTCCTCTCACGGGGTGACCATACAGCAGCTCAAAGGGGCTGAACCCTAGAGACTTCTGTGGCACCTCGCGGTATGCAAAGAGCAGGCATGGTAAGAGGACGTCCCACTTACGCCTCATTGGACCTTCCAGGCCCATGATCATGCCCTTTAGGGTTCGGTTGAATCTTTCAACCAACCCATTTCCTTGGGGATGGTAAGGTGTGGTGAACTTGTAGGTCACACCACACTCTTGCCAAAGGGACTTCATATACTTGGATATGAAGTTGGTCCCTCTGTCGCTCACCACCTCTAGAGGGAACCCCACTCTGGAGAAAATTCCCATTAGTGCACGCCCCACCACGGGGGCCGTCACTGTCCTCAGAGGGATGGCTTCAGGGTACCGGGTGGCATGATCCACCAAGACCAGGATGAACCTGTTGCCCATGGCTGTCTTGGGGTCCAGAGGCCCAACAATGTCAATACCCACTCGTTGGAATGGAGTACTGACCACAGGGAATGGTTGGAGTGGAGCCTTGTTCTTCCCTCCACTCTTCCCACTTGCCTGGCAAGTTGGACAGGTCCTACAATGAGCATCTGAGCTCTTGTGCATTTGGGGCCAGTAAAAGTGGGTGACAAGCCTGTCATAGGTCTTGTCCATCCCCAAATGTCCTGCTAACGGCACATCATGAGCCAGCCCCAGTAGGAAGGCTCTGAACTTCTGGGGTACCACCAGCACACGGGCTGACCCAGGTTCAGCAGTCTTAGGCTCTGAATACAGGAGGTCATTCTCCCAGTACACATAATGTGTTTTGGCCTGAACACCATTGGCCTGGTCTGCAGCCTGCTGCCGCATACCCACGAGAGAAGGGCATTCTTTCTGCTCCCTGCAGAATTCCTCCCTGGAGGGGCCTCCTTCTTGCTGCCAATGGGTCAGCTCAGGCAGGTCCCCCAGTTCAGCAATCTGTTCCCCTGTGGGCTCCAGGGCATCCCCCTCAAGGTCTGCTTCCTCCTGGACCGTGGGAACAGCAGGGGCCGGTCTCCCGCGCCCCCTGCGCCTTCTCCCTAAGGCCGGTTCCTGGGCCTCTCCTTCAGGTCCCAGGACTTCTTGATCACCCCTACTGGCTGCCATTGACCGGGTGGTCACGCACGCCCAGTCAGGTAGACCCACCATCTTCAGGTGAGTCGTTTTCTCCACCTTTTCCCAAGGGGAGTCCTCCAAGTCATTCCCTAGCAAACAGTCAACAGGCATGGTTTTCCTCACACAGACCTGCAGAGTACCAGAGACCCCCCCCCACTCGAAGGGAACTTGAGCCATCGGACACTGACTCTCTGAATTGTCAGCGTTGACAACCCTACAGTAGGCATGGGGTACAACCTGCTCTTGAGACACCAGGTGCTGCCTCACTGCAGTCACACTGGCTCCGGTATCTCTAAGAGCCTCAGCTTTCTTACCATTGATGGTAACCACCTGCCCATATTTTTTAGTGTTAGAGGGCAGGTAGTTTGTAGGGACCATCTCACTGTCTCCCAGTGAGACTAGGGTCATCTGAACAGGATCTCCACCCCCCGGGACCATCACTTCTTCTCCTAAGTGAACACTGGTCACTTGTCGGGGCGGAGCACCAGTGGGTGCTGGTTTTCCAAACAGGCGACACTTGGGGTCACTGGCTATGTGCCCCGGGTCACCACATTTGTAACAATTGAAGGGCCCCTTTGGAACAGGTCTACCTGTCGGGGCCCCATTCTGCTTTGGGGGTGGGGGAGGCTGAGAACCCTTCTGCTGGTTCCCTTGGGGATTACTTTGGGGGCCTTTAGGGAACCCTTTCTGTTTACCCCTGTCCCCCCCACTCTTCTGCTGGGGACCCTGCCCACCCTTGGCGGAGTCTCCCACTGGACCCTTGTGGACCCTGGTGCTGAGCCAGCGGTCCGCCTCCTCAGCAAGCTTCCTCGGGTTGGACAGCTTGCTATCAATCAGGTGTTGGCGTAACTCAGGAAAACAGTTATCAGACAAGTGCTCCCATGCAATTAAATCAAAGAGACTTTGAAAATCATTCACCTTGTTACCCTTCACCCAACCATCCAGGGCTCTGCAAAAAAAATTCACATACTCCACATACGTAGTCCCAGGACGCTTTGCACACCCCCTGAACCTCTGTCTATATAATTCAGGGGTAAGCCCATACCTGGTCATTAAGGCCTCCTTCATGTGGGGATAGGAAATCTGTTCTGCAGTGGGCAAATCTAGCAGGGTGTCCCGCCCTTCGCTAAGGAACCTTCCCCACAACCCCGCTCCCCAATCTTTCTCAGGGACCCGGTGGGAGGACATGGCTACCTCATATGCCCTAAACCACTGTCCTATGTCATCCCCCCTAAAGAATTCTTTAACTATATCTTTGGGGATGTACACCTTGGACTCTACCTGCACCGGCGTTGTGCTGCCACCAGAAGGAGCTGTTCCCAAACCTCTTTGATCCAACTCCTTCATTCTCAGGTCATGGTCCAGCTGGCGTTGCTGTGCCTCCATGGCCAATCTTTGCTTGTCCATTTCCAGTTTTTGTTTTTCCATTTCCATTTGCCCAGCTAATCTTGCCATCTCCATTGCATGTGCCCTGTCTGCGGCCCTGTCTGCCAGCTCCTCTGGTGACAGGCCTCTGGGGGGCTCTACAGCGCCATCTGGTGGAACGATATCCACGGGGTCTGTGGATCTCTTGACTCCCTCCAGGCTCTCAGCGCCGTCACGAGTTGGGTCTTGTTGCTCAATCCACCTTTGGCAATTCTGCATTTTGTGCAGAGATCTTTCAGCTGGTCATTGGTTAAGCTCCTCAAGGCTCCCTCTCTCCAATCTATGTCATCTGCTCCAGAGAAGGTAGAGAGCGCTCTTCCGGCAGGAAGTGAGCCAGGCATGGCTTCAGTAATGGCAGATGTCTCAACAAAATTAGCAAAAAGGAACTGGAAACCTGTGGCTG
The DNA here is from genome assembly GCF_964261635.1 of Lissotriton helveticus. Lineage (NCBI taxonomy): Eukaryota > Metazoa > Chordata > Amphibia > Caudata > Salamandridae > Lissotriton > Lissotriton helveticus. The sequence goes on along the minus strand of NC_136063.1, from coordinate 1,241,306,306 downwards.
CGTTATAGATCTGCTCTCCCTATGTGGTGATCAGTAATTCACTGTATGTAAACTACAAATGCAAATTCGCAAAATCCTCACCGCTGCGACCAATGTTAGAATTGGGGGTCTCTGGTTGGCGCAAGTAAGTACTTGTGACAAGCAGGGACCCTCTCCTCTAAGTCAGGGCAAAGGATGACCCTTCAGAATTACCCTTGCTCACCCTCTAGGTGCGTGGCGTGAGCAGCCAAGGCGATTCTCCAGGCGTTAGTCAGTTAAGCATTTGTAGACACACACACAGTAAAATATACCAATCCCCCCACAAATGGACACCAGGCTGTGAGTATATAAAAATACGCTTCTTTATGTAAAATATATATATATCTCTTAGGTCAGACTTATCACAAGATCAAATAACGGTTCTGTATGCCCACAGGTTGTAAATAGGCAAGCTCTCTTTTAGTTATAGTTCAAAAATGCACTGTTCTTCTCTTAAGTTGTATTCCACAATGTTCTCTTGATTCTTTGTTTGTTTCTGCACTCGGGTGCGCTGTAGACGGGTGAAATCCCGACGCCCTGCCAAGTCTCACGCTTCCCGCGTGAGACGCGATCGGCCCGGCCGGGTCTCTGACAGCTGATGGCCCTCCTGGTCTGCGGGACCCCCTCGGGGGGGAAACACCGACCTCAGAGCTGTCCAGGTGGAGGGGAGGCCCACGGACCCGGCGCAGCCCCAGTCACTCGGTCAGGGGCTCCGGTTGCAGCCTCGTCTCCCCGACAGCTAAAGGATTCCAGCGGGAGGGGCTGGAGCGCTCTTCTCAGCGCGGAGCTGCAGGCAGGCACACAGAGCGGTGCGAGTCAGCGGAACAGGGGCGGCTCGCACCGCGGGTGATATTCACAATTCCTGGGCCCTTGCAGGCAGGCTGGCAACCCCAAAATCAAGGGTAGAAACAAACGTTGCGGGCCCCGAGCCCGTTGACGGTCTCGGTGGCGGCTTTCCTCCGGGGACAAAGGCGAGGTGCCCAGCGGCTCAGGCAGAGCGCGGCTGGCACCCGAGGCGTCCGTCCGGGTCGGAGGTCTGTCCCCTGGGTCTGTTTGCGTCCGGTGGGGATTTCTGGCGGGAGGGTGAGGCACAGCAGCGGGCCCTCTTAGGCGGTCGACACAGCGATCCCCTCAGCGGGGGAAGAGCGGCTCAACGGAGCGGAGCTCTTCCTCGGCGGGGACGAGGAGACACAGTCGGTCACGGCCTCAGAGAGGGGCTGGGGGGCACCAAAGTCACAGCTCCGGCAGTAGTAGATATCCCGGTTAATTACCGGCAGACGAGCAGAGGCAGGTTGAGCCAGATGGTCCTGTGGCTCAGGTCAGGGGGCAAGCTCAGTCAAGCCCTTGGAGAATGTTTAAGCACAAAGCAGCAAAGTCTTTTCTCATCAAGTCTTTTCCCCTCCTTTCTCAGCAAGGCAAGCAGCAGGCCAGTTCTCCCAGCGTCTCTTCTCCTTCTAGTCGGGCAGAGGTCCTTCGTGGTGAAACAGGATTCTAATTCACAAGGAGCAGGGCTCCTACTTTTATACACAGTTTCTTTTGTTCTCACTGGCCAGGGGGGCCTCTGCATAACTGCTTCAGTCTCTGAGTACTTGTTGTGGGTACTTATGACTTCTGTATTCAGTGTGAGGGCAGGCACATCAGCCGCTCCCCAGGGGGGCGGAGCCGGCATTGAGAGGGCAGGAGTGGCCTGAGTATTTTGTTGACAAGCTTCGGTCCTTCCTGGGCCAGGTGCAGGCTGAGTCATCAGTCGCTCCCCAGGAGGGCGGAGCCAGCATTGTGGTGGCAGAGCACAGCCTGATGCATCATTCAGGGGAAACTCCCACCACCCATTAAGGGGTCCTCCTGCTAATCACTACCTGTCAACTCCCAGCCCTGTCACTCACACACACCAGACAGTCAGATCCACATCCAAGCAGAGGCGGGCTGAAATGGTTAGGCAAGCAAATGCTAACTTTCTAAAAGTAGCATTTGCAAACACAGGATATTAAAATAAACTTTACTAAAAGAAGTATTTTATTATTCTGAGTTCAGGCATACTAAACATGAATTTCTACCACGTTCCCTGAGCCTGCTGGGATTATAGAGTGTAATAATTCCAGCAGCCCATCTGGCCTAGAAGGGAACTGGTAGCCTTACAATAGTGAAAAACGAATTTGGCAGTAGTTCACTATTAGAACATGCCACACACATCAGGGCATGTTCTACCTTACACTTACAATGCACCCTGCCCTCAGGCCTACCATAGGGGTGACTAATATGAAGTTAAGGGAAGGTTTAGGGGCTGGCAAGTGTGTGCACTTGCCCAGCCAGGGTGACAGTACCAGACTGCACGCAGGTTCTGCAATGGCAGACCCTAGACACATTTTAAGGCTGCTTCTGTGGGTGGCGCAACCAGCGCTGCAGGCCCACTAGCAGTATTGGCATTCACAAGCCCTGGCACTCCTGGTGCACTTTACTGGGGACTGACAGTAAATCCAATGAACCAATCAGGTATATCAATCACATGTACACTTTACAGTAGGGAGCACTTGCACTGCGGCACGGGTTGGCCGTGGCGCAGTGCCCTGAGTAGCGGACACCAGCAAAAACATCTGAGGCACAACAGCAAAAAGTGGAAGGGAAACTCACGCCAAGGTGCCAGGTCTAACACACAGGGTCAGAGCTGATTTGCATATAGCCAGTGTCTAACCCAGGGTGGTGTGGAGTGCAAAAAACCGATGGATTTAGGCCCAGATCCTTGTACTAGGGTGAATGTATGACATTGTTCTACATTCTGTCCATCACCTGTGTTTTTTGCAATTTTCACCCAGAGTGGGCTGGGTATGCTCAGACGTGAGTCCCAGGCTCCCCACACCACTGGAGTCAAGCTATCCAGGCTGAATGAAGGCTGATAGCCAGAAACCGGTCCTTGGATGCTTGTTTCCGGTCTGGGAAAGACATGGCTTGGTAGTTCGGACTGGACTGTTCCCATGAGGCAGAGGGTCAGAGCTGATTTGCATATAGCCAGTGTGTAACCCAGGGTGGTGTGGAGTGCAAAAAAACGATGGATTTAGACCCAGATCCTTGTACTGAGGTGAATGTATGACATTGTTCTACATTCTGTCCATCAACTGTGTTTTTTGCAATTTTCACCCCGAGTGGGCTGGGTATGCTCAGACGTGAGTCCCAGGCTCTCCACACCACTGGAGTCAAGCTATCCAGGCTGAATGAAGGCTGATAGTAAGAAACCGGTCCTTGGATGTTTGATTCCGGTCTGGGAAAGACATGGCTTGGTAGTTCGGACTGGACTGGTCCCATGAGGCAGAGGGTCAGAGCTGATTTGCTTATAGCCAGTGTGTAACCCAGGGTGGTGTGGAGTGCAAAAAACCGATGGATTTAGACCCAGATCCTTGTACTGAGGTGAATGTATGACATTGTTCTACATTCTGTCCATCAACTGTGTTTTTTGCAATTTTCACCCCAAGTGGGCTGGGTATGCTCAGACGTGAGTCCCAGGCTCTCCACACCACTGGAGTCAAGCTATCCAGGCTGAATGAAGGCTGATAGCCAGAAACCGGTCCTTGGATGTTTGATTCCGGTCTGGGAAAGACATGGCTTGGTAGTTCGGACTGGACTGTTCCCATGAGGCACAGGGTCAGAGCTGATTTGCATATAGCCAGTGTCTAACCCAGGGTGGTGTGGAGTGCAAAAAAACGATGGATTTAGGCCCAGATCCTTGTACTGGGGTGAATGTATGACATTGTTCTACATTCTGTCCATCAACTGTGTTTTTTGCAATTTTCACCCCGAGTGGGCTGGATATGCTCAGACGGGAGTCCCAGGCTCTCCACACCACTGGAGTCAAGCTATCCAGGCTGAATGAAGGCTGATAGCCAGAAAACGGTCCTTGGATGCTTGATTCCGGTCTGGGAAAGACATGGCTTGGTAGTTCGGACTGGACTGTTCCCATGAGGCACAGGGTCAGAGCTGATTTGCATATAGCCAGTGTCTAACCCAGGGTGGTGTGGAGTGCAAAAAAGCGATGTATTTAGGCCCAGATCCTTGTACTGAGGTGAATGTATGACATTGTTCTACATTCTGTCCATCAACTGTGTTTTTTGCAATTTTCACCCCAAGTGGGCTGGGTATGCTCAGACGTGAGTCCCAGGCTCTCCACACCACTGGAGTCAAGCTATCCAGGCTGAATGAAGGCTGATAGCCAGACACCGGTCCTTGGATGCTTGATTCCGGTCTGGGAAAGACATGGCTTGGTAGTTCAGACTGGACTGTTCCCATGAGGCACAGGGTCAGAGCTGATTTGAATATAGCCAGTGTCTAACCCAGGGTGGTGTGGAGTGCAAAAAAACGATGGATTTAGGCCCAGATCCTTGTACTGGGGTGAATGTATCACATTGTTCTACATTCTGTCCATCAACTATGTTTTTTGCAATTTTCACCCCGAGTGGGCTGGGTATGCTCAGACGTGAGTCCCAGGCTCTCCACACCACTGGAGTCAAGCTATCCAGGCTGAATGAAGGCTGATAGCCAGAAACCGGTCCTTGGATGCTTGATTCCGGTCTGGGAAAGACATGGCTTGGTAGTTTGGACTGGACTGTTCCCATGAGGCACAGGGTCAGAGCTGATTTGGATATAGCCAGTGTCTAACCCAGGGTGGTGTGGAGTGCAAAAAAACGATGGATTTAGGCCCAGATCCTTGTACTGGGGTGAATGTATGACATTGTTCTACATTCTGTCCATCAACTGTGTTTTTTGCAATTTTCACCCCGAGTGGGCTGGGTATGCTCAGACGTGAGTCCCAGGCTCCCCACACCACTGGAGTCAAGCTATCCAGGCTGAATGAAGGCTGATAGCCAGAAACCGGTCCTTGAATGCTTGTTTCCGGTCTGGGAAAGACATGGCTTGGTAGTTCGGACTGGACTGGTCCCATGAGGCAGAGTGTCAGAGCTGATTTGCATATAGCCAGTGTGTAACCCAGGGTGGTGTGGAGTGCAAAAAAACGATGGATTTAGACCCAGATCCTTGTACTGAGGTGAATGTATGACATTGTTCTACATTCTGTCCATCAACTGTGTTTTTTGCAATTTTCACCCCGAGTGGGCCGGGTATGCTCAGACGTGAGTCCCAGGCTCTCCACACCACTGGAGTCAAGCTATCCAGGCTGAATGAAGGCTGATAGCCAGACACCGGTCCTTGGATGCTTGATTCCGGTCTGGGAAAGACATGGCTTGGTAGTTCAGACTGGACTGTTCCCATGAGGCACAGGGTCAGAGCTGATTTGAATATAGCCAGTGTCTAACCCAGGGTGGTGTGGAGTGCAAAAAAACGATGGATTTAGGCCCAGATCCTTGTACTGGGGTGAATGTATCACATTGTTCTACATTCTGTCCATCAACTATGTTTTTTGCAATTTTCACCCCGAGTGGGCTGGGTATGCTCAGACGTGAGTCCCAGGCTCTCCACACCACTGGAGTCAAGCTATCCAGGCTGAATGAAGGCTGATAGCCAGAAACCGGTCCTTGGATGCTTGATTCCGGTCTGGGAAAGACATGGCTTGGTAGTTTGGACTGGACTGTTCCCATGAGGCACAGGGTCAGAGCTGATTTGGATATAGCCAGTGTCTAACCCAGGGTGGTGTGGAGTGCAAAAAAACGATGGATTTAGGCCCAGATCCTTGTACTGGGGTGAATGTATGACATTGTTCTACATTCTGTCCATCAACTGTGTTTTTTGCAATTTTCACCCCGAGTGGGCTGGGTATGCTCAGACGTGAGTCCCAGGCTCCCCACACCACTGGAGTCAAGCTATCCAGGCTGAATGAAGGCTGATAGCCAGAAACCGGTCCTTGAATGCTTGTTTCCGGTCTGGGAAAGACATGGCTTGGTAGTTCGGACTGGACTGGTCCCATGAGGCAGAGTGTCAGAGCTGATTTGCATATAGCCAGTGTGTAACCCAGGGTGGTGTGGAGTGCAAAAAAACGATGGATTTAGACCCAGATCCTTGTACTGAGGTGAATGTATGACATTGTTCTACATTCTGTCCATCAACTGTGTTTTTTGCAATTTTCACCCCGAGTGGGCCGGGTATGCTCAGACGTGAGTCCCAGGCTCTCCACACCACTGGAGTCAAGCTATCCAGGCTGAATGAAGGCTGATAGCCAGAAACTGGTCCTTGGATGTTTGATTCCGGTCTGGGAAAGACATGGCTTGGTAGTTCGGACTGGACTGTTCCCATGAGGCACAGGGTCAGAGCTGATTTGCATATAGCCAGTGTCTAACCCAGGGTGGTGTGGAGTGCAAAAAAACGATGGATTTAGGCCCAGATCCTTGTACTGGGGTGAATGTATGACATTGTTCTACATTCTGTCCATCAACTGTGTTTTTTGCAATTTTCACCCCGAGTGGGCTGGATATGCTCAGACGGGAGTCCCAGGCTCTCCACACCACTGGAGTCAAGCTATCCAGGCTGAATGAAGGCTGATAGCCAGAAAACGGTCCTTGGATGCTTGATTCCGGTCTGGGAAAGACATGGCTTGGTAGTTCGGACTGGACTGTTCCCATGAGGCACAGGGTCAGAGCTGATTTGCATATAGCCAGTGTCTAACCCAGGGTGGTGTGGAGTGCAAAAAAGCGATGTATTTAGGCCCAGATCCTTGTACTGGGGTGAATGTATGACATTGTTCTACATTCTGTCCATCAACTGTGTTTTTTGCAATTTTCACCCCAAGTGGGCTGGGTATGCTCAGACGTGAGTCCCAGGCTCTCCACACCACTGGAGTCAAGCTATCCAGGCTGAATGAAGGCTGATAGCCAGACACCGGTCCTTGGATGCTTGATTCCGGTCTGGGAAAGACAGGGCTTGGTAGTTTGGACTGGACTGTTCCCATGAGGCACAGGGTCAGAGCTGATTTGCATATAGCCAGTGTCTAACCCAGGGTGGTGTGGAGTGCAAAAAAACGATGGATTTAGGCCCAGATCCTTGTACTAGGGTGAATGTATGACATTGTTCTACATTCTGTCCATCACCTGTGTTTTTTGCAATTTTCACCCCGAGTGGGCTGGGTATGCTCAGACGTGAGTCCCAGGCTCCCCACACCACTGGAGTCAAGCTATCCAGGCTGAATGAAGGCTGATAGCCAGAAACCGGTCCTTGGATGCTTGTTTCCGGTCTGGAAAAGACATGGCTTGGTAGTTCGGACTGGACTGGTCCCATGAGGCAGAGGGTCAGAGCTGATTTGCATATAGCCAGTGTGTAACCCAGGGTGGTGTGGAGTGCAAAAAAACGATGGATTTAGACCCAGATCCTTGTACTGAGGTGAATGTATGACATTGTTCTACATTCTGTCCATCAACTGTGTTTTTTGCAATTTTCACCCCGAGTGGGCTGGGTATGCTCAGACGTGAGTCCCAGGCTCTCCACACCACTGGAGTCAAGCTATCCAGGCTGAATGAAGGCTGATAGCCAGAAACCGGTCCTTGGATGTTTGATTCCGGTCTGGGAAAGACATGGCTTGGTAGTTCGGACTGGACTGTTCCCATGAGGCACAGGGTCAGAGCTGATTTGCATATAGCCAGTGTCTAACCCAGGGTGGTGTGGAGTGCAAAAAAACGATGGATTTAGGCCCAGATCCTTGTACTGGGGTGAATGTATGACATTGTTCTACATTCTGTCCATCAACTGTGTTTTTTGCAATTTTCACCCCAAGTGGGCTGGGTATGCTCAGACGTGAGTCCCAGGCTCTCCACACCACTGGAGTCAAGCTATCCAGGCTGAATGAAGGCTGATAGCCAGACACCGGTCCTTGGATGCTTGATTCCGGTCTGGGAAAGACATGGCTTGGTAGTTCAGACTGGACTGTTCCCATGAGGCACAGGGTCAGAGCTGATTTGCATATAGCCAGTGTCTAACCCAGGGTGGTGTGGAGTGCAAAAAAACGATGGATTTAGGCCCAGATCCTTGTACTGGGGTGAATGTATGACATTGTTCTACATTCTGTCCATCAACTATGTTTTTTGCAATTTTCACCCCGAGTGGGCTGGGTATGCTCGGACGTGAGTCCCAGGCTCTCCACACCACTGGAGTCAAGCTATCCAGGCTGAATGAAGGCTGATAGCCAGAAACCGGTCCTTGGATGCTTGTTTCCGGTCTGGGAAAGACATGGCTTGGTAGTTCGGACTGGACTGGTCCCATGAGGCAGAGGGTCAGAGCTGATTTGCATATAGCCAGTGTGTAACCCAGGGTGGTGTGGAGTGCAAAAAAACGATGGATTTAGACCCAGATCCTTGTACTGAGGTGAATGTATGACATTGTTCTACATTCTGTCCATCAACTGTGTTTTTTGCAATTTTCACCCCGAGTGGGCTGGGTATGCTCAGACGTGAGTCCCAGGCTCTCCACACCACTGGAGTCAAGCTATCCAGGCTGAATGAAGGCTGATAGCCAGAAACCGGTCCTTGGGTGTTTGATTCCGGTCTGGGAAAGACATGGCTTGGTAGTTCGGACTGGACTGTTCCCATGAGGCACAGGGTCAGAGCTGATTTGCATATAGCCAGTGTCTAACCCAGGGTGGTGTGGAGTGCAAAAAAGCGATGTATTTAGGCCCAGATCCTTGTACTGGGGTGAATGTATGACATTGTTCTACATTCTGTCCATCAACTGTGTTTTTTGCAATTTTCACCCCAAGTGGGCTGGGTATGCTCAGACGTGAGTCCCAGGCTCTCCACACCACTGGAGTCAAGCTATCCAGGCTGAATGAAGGCTGATAGCCAGACACCGGTCCTTGGATGCTTGATTCCGGTCTGGGAAAGACATGGCTTGGTAGTTCAGATTGGACTGTTCCCATGAGGCACAGGGTCAGAGCTGATTTGCATATAGCCAGTGTCTAACCCAGGGTGGTGTGGAGTGCAAAAAAAACATGGATTTAGGCCCAGATCCTTGTACTGGGGTGAATGTATGACATTGTTCTACATTCTGTCCATCAACTATGTTTTTTGCAATTTTCACTCCGAGTGGGCTGGGTATGCTCAGACGTGAGTCCCAGGCTCTCCACACCACTGGAGTCAAGCTATCCAGGCTGAATGAAGGCTGATAGCCAGAAACCGGTCCTTGGATGCTTGATTCCGGTCTGGGAAAGACATGGCTTGGTAGTTTGGACTGGACTGTTCCCATGAGGCACAGGGTCAGAGCTGATTTCCATATAGCCAGTGTCTAACCCAGGGTGGTGTGGAGTGCAAAAAAACGATGGATTTAGGCCCAGATCCTTGTACTAGGGTGAATGTATGACATTGTTCTACATTCTGTCCATCAACTGTGTTTTTTGCAACTTTCACCCCGAGTGGGCTGGGTATGCTCAGACGTGAGTCCCAGGCTCCCCACACCACTGGAGTCAAGCTATCCAGGCTGAATGAAGGCTGATAGCCAAAAACCGGTCCTTGGATGCTTGATTCCGGTCTGGGAAAGACATGGCTTGGTAGTTCGGACTGGACTGGTCCCAGGAGGCAGAGGGTCAGAGCTGATTTGCATATAGCCAGTGTGTAACCCAGGGTGGTGTGGAGTGCAAAAAAACGATGGATTTAGACCCAGATCCTTGTACTGAGGTGAATGTATGACATTGTTCTACATTCTGTCCATCAACTGTGTTTTTTGCAATTTTCAACCCGAGTGGGCTGGGTATGCTCAGACGTGAGTCCCAGGCTCTCCACACCACTGGAGTCAAGCTATCCAGGCTGAATGAAGGCTGATAGCCAGAAACCGGTCCTTGGATGCTTGATTCCGGTCTGGGAAAGACATGGCTTGGTAATTCAGACTGGACTGTTCCCATGAGGCACAGGGTCAGAGCTGATTTGGATATAGCCAGTGTCTAACCCAGGGTGGTGTGGAGTGCAAAAAAACGATGGATTTAGACCCAGATCCTTGTACTGGGGTGAATGTATAACATTGTTCTACATTCTGTCCATCAACTGTGTTTTTTGCAATTTTCAACCCGAGTGGGCTTGGTATGCTCAGACGTGAGTCCCAGGCTCTCCACACCACTGGAGTCAAGCTATCCAGGCTGAATGAAGGCTGATAGCCAGAAACCGGTCCTTGGATGCTTGATTCCGGTCTGGGAAAGACATGGCTTGGTAGTTCGGACTGGACTGGTCCCATGAGGCAGAGGGTCAGAGCTGATTTGCATATAGCCAGTGTGTAACCCAGGGTGGTGTGGAGTGCAAAAAAACGATGGATTTAGACCCAGATCCTTGTACTGAGGTGAATGTATGACATTGTTCTACATTCTGTCCATCAACTGTGTTTTTTGCAATTTTCACCCCGAGTGGGCTGGGTATGCTCAGACGTGAGTCCCAGGCTCTCCACACCACTGGAGTCAAGCTATCCAGGCTGAATGAAGGCTGATAGCCAGAAACCGGTCCTTGGATGTTTGATTCCGGTCTGGGAAAGACATGGCTTGGTAGTTCGGACTGGACTGTTCCCATGAGGCACAGGGTCAGAGCTGATTTGCATATAGCCAGTGTCTAACCCAGGGTGGTGTGGAGTGCAAAAAAACGATGGATTTAGGCCCAGATCCTTGTACTGGGGTGAATGTATGACATTGTTCTACATTCTGTCCATCAACTGTGTTTTTTGCAATTTTCACCCCAAGTGGGCTGGGTATGCTCAGACGTGAGTCCCAGGCTCTCCACACCACTGGAGTCAAGCTATCCAGGCTGAATGAAGGCTGATAGCCAGACACCGGTCCTTGGATGCTTGATTCCGGTCTGGGAAAGACATGGCTTGGTAGTTCAGACTGGACTGTTCCCATGAGGCACAGGGTCAGAGCTGATTTGCATATAGCCAGTGTCTAACCCAGGGTGGTGTGGAGTGCAAAAAAACGATGGATTTAGGCCCAGATCCTTGTACTGGGGTGAATGTATGACATTGTTCTACATTCTGTCCATCAACTATGTTTTTTGCAATTTTCACCCCGAGTGGGCTGGGTATGCTCGGACGTGAGTCCCAGGCTCTCCACACCACTGGAGTCAAGCTATCCAGGCTGAATGAAGGCTGATAGCCAGAAACCGGTCCTTGGATGCTTGTTTCCGGTCTGGGAAAGACATGGCTTGGTAGTTCGGACTGGACTGGTCCCATGAGGCAGAGGGTCAGAGCTGATTTGCATATAGCCAGTGTGTAACCCAGGGTGGTGTGGAGTGCAAAAAAACGATGGATTTAGACCCAGATCCTTGTACTGAGGTGAATGTATGACATTGTTCTACATTCTGTCCATCAACTGTGTTTTTTGCAATTTTCACCCCGAGTGGGCTGGGTATGCTCAGACGTGAGTCCCAGGCTCTCCACACCACTGGAGTCAAGCTATCCAGGCTGAATGAAGGCTGATAGCCAGAAACCGGTCCTTGGGTGTTTGATTCCGGTCTGGGAAAGACATGGCTTGGTAGTTCGGACTGGACTGTTCCCATGAGGCACAGGGTCAGAGCTGATTTGCATATAGCCAGTGTCTAACCCAGGGTGGTGTGGAGTGCAAAAAAGCGATGTATTTAGGCCCAGATCCTTGTACTGGGGTGAATGTATGACATTGTTCTACATTCTGTCCATCAACTGTGTTTTTTGCAATTTTCACCCCAAGTGGGCTGGGTATGCTCAGACGTGAGTCCCAGGCTCTCCACACCACTGGAGTCAAGCTATCCAGGCTGAATGAAGGCTGATAGCCAGACACCGGTCCTTGGATGCTTGATTCCGGTCTGGGAAAGACATGGCTTGGTAGTTCAGATTGGACTGTTCCCATGAGGCACAGGGTCAGAGCTGATTTGCATATAGCCAGTGTCTAACCCAGGGTGGTGTGGAGTGCAAAAAAAACATGGATTTAGGCCCAGATCCTTGTACTGGGGTGAATGTATGACATTGTTCTACATTCTGTCCATCAACTATGTTTTTTGCAATTTTCACTCCGAGTGGGCTGGGTATGCTCAGACGTGAGTCCCAGGCTCTCCACACCACTGGAGTCAAGCTATCCAGGCTGAATGAAGGCTGATAGCCAGAAACCGGTCCTTGGATGCTTGATTCCGGTCTGGGAAAGACATGGCTTGGTAGTTTGGACTGGACTGTTCCCATGAGGCACAGGGTCAGAGCTGATTTCCATATAGCCAGTGTCTAACCCAGGGTGGTGTGGAGTGCAAAAAAACGATGGATTTAGGCCCAGATCCTTGTACTAGGGTGAATGTATGACATTGTTCTACATTCTGTCCATCAACTGTGTTTTTTGCAACTTTCACCCCGAGTGGGCTGGGTATGCTCAGACGTGAGTCCCAGGCTCCCCACACCACTGGAGTCAAGCTATCCAGGCTGAATGAAGGCTGATAGCCAAAAACCGGTCCTTGGATGCTTGATTCCGGTCTGGGAAAGACATGGCTTGGTAGTTCGGACTGGACTGGTCCCAGGAGGCAGAGGGTCAGAGCTGATTTGCATATAGCCAGTGTGTAACCCAGGGTGGTGTGGAGTGCAAAAAAACGATGGATTTAGACCCAGATCCTTGTACTGAGGTGAATGTATGACATTGTTCTACATTCTGTCCATCAACTGTGTTTTTTGCAATTTTCAACCCGAGTGGGCTGGGTATGCTCAGACGTGAGTCCCAGGCTCTCCACACCACTGGAGTCAAGCTATCCAGGCTGAATGAAGGCTGATAGCCAGAAACCGGTCCTTGGATGCTTGATTCCGGTCTGGGAAAGACATGGCTTGGTAATTCGGACTGGACTGTTCCCATGAGGCACAGGGTCAGAGCTGATTTGGATATAGCCAGTGTCTAACCCAGGGTGGTGTGGAGTGCAAAAAAACGATGGATTTAGACCCAGATCCTTGTACTGGGGTGAATGTATAACATTGTTCTACATTCTGTCCATCAACTGTGTTTTTTGCAATTTTCAACCCGAGTGGGCTTGGTATGCTCAGACGTGAGTCCCAGGCTCTCCACACCACTGGAGTCAAGCTATCCAGGCTGAATGAAGGCTGATAGCCAGAAACCGGTCCTTGGATGCTTGATTCCGGTCTGGGAAAGACATGGCTTGGTAGTTCGGACTGGACTGTTCCCATGAGGCACAGGGTCAGAGCTGATTTGCATATAGCCAGTGTCTAACCCAGGGTGGTGTGGAGTGCAAAAAAAAGATGGATTTAGGCCCAGATCCTTGTATTGGGGTGAATATATGACATTGTTCTACATTCTGTCCATCAACTGTGTTTTTTGCAATTTTCACCCCGAGTGGGCTGGGTATGCTCAGACGTGAGTCCCAGGCTCTCCACACCACTGGAGTCAAGCTATCCAGGTTGAATGAAGGCTGATAGCCAGAAACCGGTCCTTGGATGCTTGATTCCGGTCTGGGAAAGACATGGCTTGGTAGTTCGGACTGGACTGTTCCCATGAGGCACAGAGTCAGAGCTCATTTGCATATAGCCAGTGTCTAACCCAGGGTGGTGTGGAGTGCAAAAAAACGATGGATTTAGGCCCAGATCCTTGTACTGGGGTGAATGTATGACATTGTTCTACATTCTGTCCATCAACTATGTTTTTTGCAATTTTCACCCCGAGTGGGCTGGGTATGCTCAGACGTGAGTCCCAGGCTCTCCACACCACTGGAGTCAAGCTATCTAGGCTGAATGAAGGCTGATAGCCAGAAACCGGTCCTTGGATGCTTGATTCCGGTCTGGGAAAGACATGGCTTGGTAGTTTGGACTGGACTGTTCCCATGAGGCACAGGGTCAGAGCTGATTTGCATATAGCCAGTGTCTAACCCAGGGTGGTGTGGAGTGCAAAAAAACGATGGATTTAGGCCCAGATCCTTTTACTGGGGTGAATGTATGACATTGTTCTACATTCTGTCCATCAACTGTGTTTTTTGCAATTTTCACACCGAGTGGGCTGGATATGCTCAGACGGGAGTCCCAGGCTCTCCACACCACTGGAGTCAAGCTATCCAGGCTGAATGAAGGCTGATAGCCAGAAAACGGTCCTTGGATGCTTGATTCCGGTCTGGGAAAGACATGGCTTGGTAGTTCGGACTGGACTGTTCCCATGAGGCACAGGGTCAGAGCTGATTTGCATATAGCCAGTGTCTAACCCAGGGTGGTGTGGAGTGCAAAAAAACGATGGATTTAGGCCCAGATCCTTGTACTGGGGTGAATGTATAACATTGTTCTACATTCTGTCCATCAACTGTGTTTTTTGCAATTTTCAACCCGAGTGGGCTGGGTATGCTCAGACGTGAGTCCCAGGCTCTCCACACCACTGGAGTCAAGCTATCCAGGCTCAATGAAGGCTGATAGCCAGAAACCGGTCCTTGGATGCTTGATTCCGGTCTGGGAAAGACATGGCTTGGTAGTTCAGACTGGACTGGCCCCATGAGGCAGAGGGTCAGAGCTGATTTGCATATAGCCAGTGTCTAACCGAGGGTGGTGTGGAGTGCAAAAAAACGATGGATTTAGGCCCAGATCCTTGTACTGGGGTAAATGTATGACATTGTTCTACATTCTGTCCATCAACTGTGTTTTTTGCAATTTTCACCCCGAATGGGCTGGGTATGCTCAGACGTGAGTCCCAGGCTCTCCACACCACTGGAGTCAAGCTATCCAGGCTGAATGAAGGCTGATAACCAGAAACCGGTCCTTGGATGCTTGATTCCGGTCTGGGAAAGACATGGCTTGGTAATTCGGACTGGACTGTTCCCATGAGGCACAGGGTCAGAGCTGATTTGGATATAGCCAGTGTCTTACCCAGGGTGGTGTGGAGTGCAAAAAAACGATGGATTTAGGCCCAGATCCTTGTACTGGGGTGAATGTATGACATTGTTCTACATTCTGTCCATCAACTGTGTTTTTTGCAATTTTCACCCCGAGTGGGCTGGGTATGCTCAGACGTGAGTCCCAGGCTCTCCACACCACTGGAGTCAAGCTATCCAGGCTGAATGAAGGCTGATAGCCAAAAACCGGTCCTTGGATGCTTGATTCCGGTCTGGGAAAGACATGGCTTGGTAGTTCGGACTGGACTGTTCCCATGAGGCACAGGGTCAGGTCTGATTTGCATATAGCCAGTGTCTAACCCAGGGTGGTGTGGAGTGCAAAAAAACGATGGATTTAGGCCCAGATCCTTGTACTGGGGTGAATGTATGACATTGTTCTACATTCTGTCCATCAACTGTGTTTTTTGCAATTTTCACCCCGAGTGGGCTGGATATGCTCAGACGGGAGTCCCAGGCTCTCCACACCACTGGAGTCAAGCTATCCAGGCTGAATGAAGGCTGATAGCCAGAAAACGGTCCTTGGATGCTTGATTCCGGTCTGGGAAAGACATGGCTTGGTAGTTCGGACTGGACTGTTCCCATGAGGCACAGGGTCAGAGCTGATTTGCATATAGCCAGTGTCTAACCCAGGGTGGTGTGGAGTGCAAAAAAACGATGGATTTAGGCCCAGATCCTTGTACTGGGGTGAATGTATAACATTGTTCTACATTCTGTCCATCAACTGTGTTTTTTGCAACATTCTGTCCATCAACTGTGTTTTTTGCAATTTTCAACCCGAGTGGGCTGGGTATGCTCAGACGTGAGTCCCAGGCTCTCCACACCACTGGAGTCAAGCTATCCAGGCTCAATGAAGGCTGATAGCCAGAAACCGGTCCTTGGATGCTTGATTCCGGTCTGGGAAAGACATGGCTTGGTAGTTCAGACTGGACTGGCCCCATGAGGCAGAGGGTCAGAGCTGATTTGCATATAGCCAGTGTCTAACCGAGGGTGGTGTGGAGTGCAAAAAAACGATGGATTTAGGCCCAGATCCTTGTACTGGGGTAAATGTATGACATTGTTCTACATTCTGTCCATCAACTGTGTTTTTTGCAATTTTCACCCCGAATGGGCTGGGTATGCTCAGACGTGAGTCCCAGGCTCTCCACACCACTGGAGTCAAGCTATCCAGGCTGAATGAAGGCTGATAACCAGAAACCGGTCCTTGGATGCTTGATTCCGGTCTGGGAAAGACATGGCTTGGTAATTCGGACTGGACTGTTCCCATGAGGCACAGGGTCAGAGCTGATTTGGATATAGCCAGTGTCTAACCCAGGGTGGTGTGGAGTGCAAAAAAACGATGGATTTAGGCCCAGATCCTTGTACTGGGGTGAATGTATGACATTGTTCTACATTCTGTCCATCAACTGTGTTTTTTGCAATTTTCACCCCGAGTGGGCTGGGTATGCTCAGACGTGAGTCCCAGGCTCTCCACACCACTGGAGTCAAGCTATCCAGGCTGAATGAAGGCTGATAGCCAAAAACCGGTCCTTGGATGCTTGATTCCGGTCTGGGAAAGACATGGCTTGGTAGTTCGGACTGGACTGTTCCCATGAGGCACAGGGTCAGGTCTGATTTGCATATAGCCAGTGTCTAACCCAGGGTGGTGTGGAGTGCAAAAAAACGATGGATTTAGGCCCAGATCCTTGTACTGGGGTGAATGTATGACATTGTTCTACATTCTGTCCATCAACTGTGTTTTTTGCAATTTTCACCCCGAGTGGGCTGGATATGCTCAGACGGGAGTCCCAGGCTCTCCACACCACTGGAGTCAAGCTATCCAGGCTGAATGAAGGCTGATAGCCAGAAAACGGTCCTTGGATGCTTGATTCCGGTCTGGGAAAGACATGGCTTGGTAGTTCGGACTGGACTGTTCCCATGAGGCACAGGGTCAGAGCTGATTTGCATATAGCCAGTGTCTAACCCAGGGTGGTGTGGAGTGCAAAAAAACGATGGATTTAGGCCCAGATCCTTGTACTGGGGTGAATGTATAACATTGTTCTACATTCTGTCCATCAACTGTGTTTTTTGCAACATTCTGTCCATCAACTGTGTTTTTTGCAATTTTCAACCCGAGTGGGCTGGGTATGCTCAGACGTGAGTCCCAGGCTCTCCACACCACTGGAGTCAAGCTATCCAGGCTCAATGAAGGCTGATAGCCAGAAACCGGTCCTTGGATGCTTGATTCCGGTCTGGGAAAGACATGGCTTGGTAGTTCAGACTGGACTGGCCCCATGAGGCAGAGTGTCAGAGCTGATTTGCATATAGCCAGTGTCTAACCGAGGGTGGTGTGGAGTGCAAAAAAACGATGGATTTAGGCCCAGATCCTTGTACTGGGGTAAATGTATGACATTGTTCTACATTCTGTCCATCAACTGTGTTTTTTGCAATTTTCACCCCGAATGGGCTGGGTATGCTCAGACGTGAGTCCCCGGCTCTCCACACCACTGGAGTCAAGCTATCCAGGCTGAATGAAGGCTGATAACCAGAAACCGGTCCTTGGATGCTTGATTCCGGTCTGGGAAAGACATGGCTTGGTAATTCGGACTGGACTGTTCCCATGAGGCACAGGGTCAGAGCTGATTTGGATATAGCCAGTGTCTAACCCAGGGTGGTGTGGAGTGCAAAAAAACGATGGATTTAGGCCCAGATCCTTGTACTGGGGTGAATGTATGACATTGTTCTACATTCTGTCCATCAACTGTGTTTTTTGCAATTTTCACCCCGAGTGGGCTGGGTATGCTCAGACGTGAGTCCCAGGCTCTCCACACCACTGGAGTCAAGCTATCCAGGCTGAATGAAGGCTGATAGCCAAAAACCGGTCCTTGGATGCTTGATTCCGGTCTGGGAAAGACATGGCTTGGTAGTTCGGACTGGACTGTTCCCATGAGGCACAGGGTCAGAGCTGATTTGCATATAGCCAGTGTCTAACCCAGGGTGGTGTGGAGTGCAAAAAAAGAGATGGATTTAGGCCCAGATCCTTGTATTGGGGTGAATATATGACATTGTTCTACATTCTGTCCATCAACTGTGTTTTTTGCAATTTTCACCCCGAGTGGGCTGGGTATGCTCATACGTGAGTCCCAGGCTCTCCACACCACTGGAGTCAAGCTATCCAGGCTGAATGAAGGCTGATAGCCAGAAACCGGTCCTTGGATGCTTGATTCCGGTCTGGGAAAGACATGGCTTGGTAATTCGGACTGGACTGTTCCCATGAGGCACAGGGTCAGAGCTGATTTGGATATAGCCAGTGTATAACCCAGGGTGGTGTGGAGTGCAAAAAAACGATGGATTTAGGCCCAGATCCTTGTACTGGGGTGAATGTATGACATTGTTCTACATTCTGTCCATCAACTGTGTTTTTTGCAATTTTCACCCCGAGTGGGCTGGATATGCTCAGACGTGAGTCCCAGGCTCTCCACACCACTGGAGTCAAGCTATCCAGGCTGAATGAAGGCTGATAGCCAGAAACTGGTCCTTGGATGCTTGATTCCGGTCTGGGAAAGACATGGCTTGGTAGTTCAGACTGGACTGTTCCCATGAGGCACAGGGTCAGAGCTGATTTGCATATAGCCAGTGTCTAACCCAGGGTGGTGTGGAGTGCAAAAAACCGATGGATTTAGACCCAGATCCTTGTACTGGGGTGAATGTATAACATTGTTCTACATTCTGTCCATCAACTGTGTTTTTTGCAATTTTCAACCCGAGTGCGCTGGGTATGCTCAGACGTGAGTCCCAGGCTCTCCACACCACTGGAGTCAAGCTATCCAGGCTGAATGAAGGCTGATAGCCAGAAACCGGTCCTTGGATGCTTGATTCCGGTCTGGGAAAGATATGGCTTGGTAGTTCGGACTGGACTGTTCCCATGAGGCACAGGGTCAGAGCTGATTTGCATATAGCCAGTGTCTAACCCAGGGTGGTGTGGAGTGCAAAAAAAAGATGGATTTAGGCCCAGATCCTTGTACTGGGGTGAATGTATGACATTGTTCTACATTCTGTCCATCAACTGTGTTTTTTGCAATTTTCACCCCGAGTGGGCTGGGTATGCTCAGACGTGAGTCCCAGGCTCTCCACACCACTGGAGTCAAGCTATCCAGGCTGAATGAAGGCTGATAGCCAAAAACCGGTCCTTGGATGCTTGATTCCGGTCTGGGAAAGACATGGCTTGGTAGTTCGGACTGGACTGTTCCCATGAGGCACAGGGTCAGAGCTGATTTGCATATAGCCAGTGTCTAACCCAGGGTGGTGTGGAGTGCAAAAAAAGAGATGGATTTAGGCCCAGATCCTTGTATTGGGGTGAATATATGACATTGTTCTACATTCTGTCCATCAACTGTGTTTTTTGCAATTTTCACCCCGAGTGGGCTGGGTATGCTCAGACGTGAGTCCCAGGCTCTCCACACCACTGGAGTCAAGCTATCCAGGCTGAATGAAGGCTGATAGCCAGAAACCGGTCCTTGGATGCTTGATTCCGGTCTGGGAAAGACATGGCTTGGTAATTCGGACTGGACTGTTCCCATGAGGCACAGGGTCAGAGCTGATTTGGATATAGCCAGTGTCTAACCCAGGGTGGTGTGGAGTGCAAAAAAACGATGGATTTAGGCCCAGATCCTTGTACTGGGGTGAATGTATGACATTGTTCTACATTCTGTCCATCAACTGTGTTTTTTGCAATTTTCACCCCGAGTGGGCTGGATATGCTCAGACGTGAGTCCCAGGCTCTCCACACCACTGGAGTCAAGCTATCCAGGCTGAATGAAGGCTGATAGCCAGAAACTGGTCCTTGGATGCTTGATTCCGGTCTGGGAAAGACATGGCTTGGTAGTTCAGACTGGACTGTTCCCATGAGGCACAGGGTCAGAGCTGATTTG
This sequence comes from Lissotriton helveticus, assembly GCF_964261635.1. Classification (NCBI taxonomy): domain Eukaryota; kingdom Metazoa; phylum Chordata; class Amphibia; order Caudata; family Salamandridae; genus Lissotriton; species Lissotriton helveticus. The sequence goes on along the minus strand of NC_136063.1, from coordinate 1,241,286,604 downwards.
CATATAGCCAGTGTCTAACCCAGGGTGGTGTGGAGTGCAAAAAACCGATGGATTTAGACCCAGATCCTTGTACTGGGGTGAATGTATACCATTGTTCTACATTCTGTCCATCAACTGTGTTTTTTGCAATTTTCAACCCGAGTGCGCTGGGTATGCTCAGACGTGAGTCCCAGGCTCTCCACACCACTAAGGTCAAGCTATCCAGGCTGAATGAAGGCTGATAGCCAGAAACTGGTCCTTGGATGCTTGATTCCGGTCTGGGAAAGATATGGCTTGGTAGTTCGGACTGGACTGTTCCCATGAGGCACAGGGTCAGAGCTGATTTGCATATAGCCAGTGTCTAACCCAGGGTGGTGTGGAGTGCAAAAAAAAGATGGATTTAGGCCCAGATCCTTGTATTGGGGTGAATATATGACATTGTTCTACATTCTGTCCATCAACTGTGTTTTTTGCAATTTTCACCCCGAGTGGGCTGGATATGCTCAGACGTGAGTCCCAGGCTCTCCACACCACTGGAGTCAAGCTATCCAGGCTGAATGAAGGCTGATAGCCAGACACCGGTCCTTGGATGCTTGATTCCGGTCTGGGAAAGACATGGCTTGGTAGTTCAGACTGGACTGTTCCCATGAGGCACAGGGTCAGAGCTGATTTGTATATAGCCAGTGTCTAACCCAGGGTGGTGTGGAGTGCAAAAAAACGATGGATTTAGGCCCAGATCCTTGTACTGGGGTGAATGTATGACATTGTTCTACATTCTGTCCATCAACTATGTTTTTTGCAATTTTCACCCCGAGTGGGCTGGGTATGCTCAGACTTGAGTCCCAGGCTCTCCACACCACTGGAGTCAAGCTATCTAGGCTGAATGAAGGCTGATAGCCAGAAACCGGTCCTTGGATGCTTGATTCCGGTCTGGGAAAGACATGGCTTGGTAGTTTGGACTGGACTGTTCCCATGAGGCACAGGGTCAGAGCTGATTTGCATATAGCCAGTGTCTAACCCAGGGTGGTGTGGAGTGCAAAAAAACGATGGATTTAGGCCCAGATCCTTGTACTAGGGTGAATGTATGACATTGTTCTACATTCTGTCCATCAACTGTGTTTTTTGCAATTTTCACCCCGAGTGGGCTGGGTATGGTCAGACGTGAGTCCCAGGCTCCCCACACCACTGGAGTCAAGCTATCCAGGCTGAATGAAGGCTGATAGCCAGAAACCGGTCCTTGGATGCTTGTTTCCGGTCTGGGAAAGACATGGCTTGGTAGTTCGGACTGGACTGGTCCCATGAGGCAGAGGGTCAGAGCTGATTTGCATATAGCCAGTGTGTAACCCAGGGTGGTGTGGAGTGCAAAAAAACGATGGATTTAGACCCAGATCCTTGTACTGAGGTGAATGTATGACATTGTTCTACATTCTGTCCATCAACGGTGTTTTTTGCAATTTTCACCCCGAGTGGGCTGGGTATGCTCAGACGTGAGTCCCAGGCTCTCCACACCACTGGAGTCAAGCTATCCAGGCTGAATGAAGGCTCATAGCCAGAAACCGGTCCTTGGATGTTTGATTCCGGTCTGGGAAAGACATGGCTTGGTAGTTCGGACTGGACTGTTCCCATGAGGCACAGGGTCAGGTCTGATTTGCATATAGCCAGTGTCTAACCCAGGGTGGTGTGGAGTGCAAAAAAACGATGGATTTAGGCCCAGATCCTTGTACTGGGGTGAATGTATGACATTGTTCTACATTCTGTCCATCAACTGTGTTTTTTGCAATTTTCACCCCGAGTGGGCTGGATACGCTCAGACGGGAGTCCTAGGCTCTCCACACCACTGGAGTCAAGCTATCCAGGCTGAATGAAGGCAGATAGCCAGAAAACGGTCCTTGGATGCTTGATTCCGGTCTGGGAAAGACATGGCTTGGTAGTTCGGACTGGACTGTTCCCATGAGGCACAGGGTCAGAGCTGATTTGCATATAGCCAGTGTCTAACCGAGGGTGGTGTGGAGTGCAAAAAAACGATGGATTTAGGCCCAGATCCTTGTACTGGGGTAAATGTATGACATTGTTCTACATTCTGTCCATCAACTGTGTTTTTTGCAATTTTCACCCCGAATGGGCTGGGTATGCTCAGACGTGAGTCCCAGGCTCTCCACACCACTGGAGTCAAGCTATCCAGGCTGAATGAAGGCTGATAGCCAGAAACCGGTCCTTGGATGCTTGATTCCGGTCTCGGAAAGACATGGCTTGGTAGTTCGGACTGGACTGTTCCCATGAGGCACAGGGTCAGAGCTGATTTGCATATAGCCAGTGTCTAACCCAGGGTGGTGTGGAGTGCAAAAAAACGATGGATTTAGACCCAGATCCTTGTACTGGGGTGAATGTATAACATTGTTCTACATTTTGTCCATCAACTGTGTTTTTTGCAATTTTCAACCCGAGTGGGCTGGGTATGCTCAGACGTGAGTCCCAGGCTCTCCACACCACTGGAGTCAAGCTATCCAGGCTGAATGAAGGCTGATAGCCAGAAACCGGTCCTTGGATGCTTGATTCCGGTCTGGGAAAGACATGGCTTGGTAGTTCGGACTGGACTGTTCCCATGAGGCACAGGGTCAGAGCTGATTTGCATATAGCCAGTGTCTAACCCAGGGTGGTGTGGAGTGCAAAAAAAAGATGGATTTAGGCCCAGATCCTTGTATTGGGGTGAATATATGACATTGTTCTACATTCTGTCCATCAACTGTGTTTTTTGCAATTTTCACCCCGAGTGGGCTGGATATGCTCAGACGTGAGTCCCAGGCTCTCCACACCACTGGAGTCAAGCTATCCAGGCTGAATGAAGGCTGATAGCCAGACACCGGTCCTTGGATGCTTGATTCCGGTCTGGGAAAGACATGGCTTGGTAGTTCAGACTGGACTGTTCCCATGAGGCACAGGGTCAGAGCTGATTTGTATATAGCCAGTGTCTAACCCAGGGTGGTGTGGAGTGCAAAAAAACGATGGATTTAGGCCCAGATCCTTGTACTGGGGTGAATGTATGACATTGTTCTACATTCTGTCCATCAACTATGTTTTTTGCAATTTTCACCCCGAGTGGGCTGGGTATGCTCAGACGTGAGTCCCAGGCTCTCCACACCACTGGAGTCAAGCTATCTAGGCTGAATGAAGGCTGATAGCCAGAAACCGGTCCTTGGATGCTTGATTCCGGTCTGGGAAAGACATGGCTTGGTAGTTTGGACTGGACTGTTCCCATGAGGCACAGGGTCAGAGCTGATTTGCATATAGCCAGTGTCTAACCCAGGGTGGTGTGGAGTGCAAAAAAACGATGGATTTAGGCCCAGATCCTTGTACTAGGGTGAATGTATGACATTGTTCTACATTCTGTCCATCAACTGTGTTTTTTGCAATTTTCACCCCGAGTGGGCTGGGTATGCTCAGACGTGAGTCCCAGGCTCCCCACACCACTGGAGTCAAGCTATCCAGGCTGAATGAAGGCTGATAGCCAGAAACCAGTCCTTGGATGCTTGTTTCCGATCTGGGAAAGACATGGCTTGGTAGTTCGGACTGGACTGGTCCCATGAGGCAGAGGGTCAGAGCTGATTTGCATATAGCCAGTGTGTAACCCAGGGTGGTGTGGAGTGCAAAAAAACGATGGATTTAGAGCCAGATCCTTGTACTGAGGTGAATGTATGACATTGTTCTACATTCTGTCCATCAACTGTGTTTTTTGCAATTTTCACCCCGAGTGGGCTGGATATGCTCAGACGGGAGTCCCAGGCTCTCCACACCACTGGAGTCAAGCTATCCAGGCTGAATGAAGGCTGATAGCCAGAAAACGGTCCTTGGATGCTTGATTCCGGTCTGGGAAAGACATGGCTTGGTAGTTCGGACTGGACTGTTCCCATGAGGCACAGGGTCAGAGCTGATTTGCATATAGCCAGTGTCTAACCCAGGGTGGTGTGGAGTGCAACAAAACGATGGATTTAGGCCCAGATCCTTGTACTGGGGTGAATGTATAACATTGTTCTACAGTCTGTCCATCAACTGTGTTTTTTGCAATTTTCAACCCGAGTGGGCTGGGTATGCTCAGACGTGAGTCCCAGGCTCTCCACACCACTGGAGTCAAGCTATCCAGGCTCAATGAAGGCTGATAGCCAGAAACCGGTCCTTGGATGCTTGATTCCGGTCTGGGAAAGACATGGCTTGGTAGTTCAGGCTGGACTGGTCCCATGAGGCAGAGGGTCAGAGCTGATTTGCATATAGCCAGTGTCTAACCGAGGGTGGTGTGGAGTGCAAAAAAACGATGGATTTAGGCCCAGATCCTTGTACTGGGGTAAATGTATGACATTGTTCTACATTCTGTCCATCATCTGTGTTTTTTGCAATTTTCACCCCGAATGGGCTGGGTATGCTCAGACGTGAGTCCCAGGCTCTCCACACCACTGGAGTCAAGCTATCCAGGCTGAATGAAGGCTGATAGCCAGAAACCGGTCCTTGGATGCTTGATTCCGGTCTGGGAAAGACATGGCTTGGTAATTCGGACTGGACTGTTCCTATGAGGCACAGGGTCAGAGCTGATTTGGATATAGCCAGTGTCTAACCCAGGGTGGTGTGGAGTGCAAAAAAACGATGGATTTAGGCCCAGATCCTTGTACTGGGGTGAATGTATAACATTGTTCTACATTCTGTCCATCAACTGTGTTTTTTGCAATTTTCAACCCGAGTTGGCTGGGTATGCTCAGACGTGAGTCCCAGGCTCTCCACACCACTGGAGTCAAGCTATCCAGGTTGAATGAAGGCTGATAGCCAGAAACCGGTCCTTGGATGCTTGATTCCGGTCTGGGAAAGACATGGCTTGGTAGTTCGGACTGGACTGTTCCCATGAGGCACAGGGTCAGAGCTGATTTGCATATAGCCAGTGTCTAACCCAGGGTGGTGTGGAGTGCAAAAAAAGAGATGGATTTAGGCCCAGATCCTTGTATTGGGGTGAATATATGACATTGTTCTACATTCTGTCCATCAACTGTGTTTTTTGCAATTTTCACCCCGAGTGGGCTGGGTATGCTCAGACGTGAGTCCCAGGCTCTCCACACCACTGGAGTCAAGCTATCCAGGCTCAATGAAGGCTGATAGCCAGAAACCGGTCCTTGGATGCTTGATTCCGGTCTGGGAAAGACATGGCTTGGTAGTTCAGGCTGGACTGGTCCCATGAGGCAGAGGGTCAGAGCTGATTTGCATATAGCCAGTGTCTAACCGAGGGTGGTGTGGAGTGCAAAAAAACGATGGATTTAGGCCCAGATCCTTGTACTGGGGTAAATGTATGACATTGTTCTACATTCTGTCCATCATCTGTGTTTTTTGCAATTTTCACCCCGAATGGGCTGGGTATGCTCAGACGTGAGTCCCAGGCTCTCCACACCACTGGAGTCAAGCTATCCAGGCTGAATGAAGGCTGATAGCCAGAAACCGGTCCTTGGATGCTTGATTCCGGTCTGGGAAAGACATGGCTTGGTAATTCGGACTGGACTGTTCCTATGAGGCACAGGGTCAGAGCTGATTTGGATATAGCCAGTGTCTAACCCAGGGTGGTGTGGAGTGCAAAAAAACGATGGATTTAGGCCCAGATCCTTGTACTGGGGTGAATGTATAACATTGTTCTACATTCTGTCCATCAACTGTGTTTTTTGCAATTTTCAACCCGAGTTGGCTGGGTATGCTCAGACGTGAGTCCCAGGCTCTCCACACCACTGGAGTCAAGCTATCCAGGTTGAATGAAGGCTGATAGCCAGAAACCGGTCCTTGGATGCTTGATTCCGGTCTGGGAAAGACATGGCTTGGTAGTTCGGACTGGACTGTTCCCATGAGGCACAGGGTCAGAGCTGATTTGCATATAGCCAGTGTCTAACCCAGGGTGGTGTGGAGTGCAAAAAAAGAGATGGATTTAGGCCCAGATCCTTGTATTGGGGTGAATATATGACATTGTTCTACATTCTGTCCATCAACTGTGTTTTTTGCAATTTTCACCCCGAGTGGGCTGGGTATGCTCAGACGTGAGTCCCAGGCTCTCCACACCACTGGAGTCAAGCTATCCAGGCTGAATGAAGGCTGATAGCCAGAAACCGGTCCTTGGATGCTTGATTCCGGTCTGGGAAAGACATGGATTGGTAATTCGGACTGGACTGTTCCCATGAGGCACAGGGTCAGAGCTGATTTGGATATAGCCAGTGTCTAACCCAGGGTGGTGTGGAGTGCAAAAAAACGATAGATTTAGGCCCAGATCCTTGAACCGGGGTGAATGTATGACATTGTTCTACATTCTGTCCATCAACTGTGTTTTTTGCAATTTTCACCCCGAGTGGGCTGGATATGCTCAGACGTGAGTCCCAGGCTCTCCACACCACTGGAGTCAAGCTATCCAGGCTGAATGAAGGCTGATAGCCAGAAACCGGTCCTTGGATGCTTGATTCCGGTCTGGGAAAGACATGGCTTGGTAGTTCGGACTGGACTGTTCCCATGAGGCACAGGGTCAGAGCTGATTTGCATATAGCCAGTGTCTAACCCAGGGTTGGTGTGGAGTGCAAAAAAACGATGGATTTAGACCCAGATCCTTGTACTGGGGTGAATGTATAACATTGTTCTACATTCTGTCCATCAACTGTGTTTTTTGCAATTTTCAACCCGAGTGGGCTGGGTATGCTCAGACGTGAGTCCCAGGCTCTCCACACCACTGGAGTCAAGCTATCCAGGCTGAATGAAGGCTGATAGCCAGAAACTGGTCCTTGGATGCTTGATTCCGGTCTGGGAAAGACATGGCTTGGTAGTTCAGACTGGACTGTTCCCATGAGGCACAGGGTCAGAGCTGATTTGCATATAGCCAGTGTCTAACCCAGGGTGGTGTGGAGTGCAAAAAACCGATGGATTTAGACCCAGATCCTTGTACTGGGGTGAATGTATAACATTGTTCTACATTCTGTCCATCAACTGTGTTTTTTGCAATTTTCAACCCGAGTGGGCTGGGTATGCTCAGACGTGAGTCCCAGGCTCTCCACACCACTGGAGTCAAGCTATCCAGGCTGAATGAAGGCTGATAGCCAGAAACCGGTCCTTGGATGCTTGATTCCGGTCTGGGAAAGACATGGCTTGGTAGTTCGGACTGGACTGTTCCCATGAGGCACAGGGTCAGAACTGATTTGCATATAGCCAGTGACTAACCCAGGGTGGTGTGGAGTGCAAAAAAAGATGGATTTAGGCCCAGATCCTTGTATTGGGGTGAATATATGACATTGTTCTACATTCTGTCCATCAACTGTGTTTCTTGCAATTTTCACCCCGAGTGGGCTGGGTATGCTCAGACGTGAGTCCCAGGCTCTCCACACCACTGGAGTCAAGCTATCCAGGTTGAATGAAGGCTGATAGCCAGAAACCGGTCCTTGGATGCTTGATTCCGGTCTGGGAAAGACATGGCTTGGTAGTTCGGACTGGACTGTTCCCATGAGGCACAGAGTCAGAGCTCATTTGCATATAGCCAGTGTCTAAGCCAGGGTGGTATGGAGTGCAAAAAAGCGATGCATTTAGGCCCAGATCCTTGTACTGGGGTGAATGTATGACATTGTTCTACATTCTGTCCATCAACTGTGTTTTTTGCAATTTTCAACCCGAGTGGGCTGGGTATGCTCAGACGTGAGTCCCAGGCTCTCCACACCACTGGAGTCAAGCTATCCAGGCTGAATGAAGGCTGATAGCCAGAAACTGGTCCTTGGATGCTTGATTCCGGTCTGGGAAAGACATGGCTTGGTAGTTCAGACTGGACTGTTCCCATGAGGCACAGGGTCAGAGCTGATTTGCATATAGCCAGTGTCTAACCCAGGGTGGTGTGGAGTGCAAAAAACCGATGGATTTAGACCCAGATCCTTGTACTGGGTTGAATGTATAACATTGTTCTACATTCTGTCCATCAACTGTGTTTTTTGCAATTTTCAACCCGAGTGGGCTGGGTATGCTCAGACGTGAGTCCCAGGCTCTCCACACCACTGGAGTCAAGCTATCCAGGCTGAATGAAGGCTGATAGCCAGAAACCGGTCCTTGGATGCTTGATTCCGGTCTGGGAAAGACATGGCTTGGTAGTTCGGACTGGACTGTTCCCATGAGGCACAGGGTCAGAACTGATTTGCATATAGCCAGTGACTAACCCAGGGTGGTGTGGAGTGCAAAAAAAGATGGATTTAGGCCCAGATCCTTGTATTGGGGTGAATATATGACATTGTTCTACATTCTGTCCATCAACTGTGTTTCTTGCAATTTTCACCCCGAGTGGGCTGGGTATGCTCAGACGTGAGTCCCAGGCTCTCCACACCACTGGAGTCAAGCTATCCAGGTTGAATGAAGGCTGATAGCCAGAAACCGGTCCTTGGATGCTTGATTCCGGTCTGGGAAAGACATGGCTTGGTAGTTCGGACTGGACTGTTCCCATGAGGCACAGAGTCAGAGCTCATTTGCATATAGCCAGTGTCTAAGCCAGGGTGGTATGGAGTGCAAAAAAGCGATGCATTTAGGCCCAGATCCTTGTACTGGGGTGAATGTATGACATTGTTCTACATTCTGTCCATCAACTGTGTTTTTTGCAATTTTCACCCCAAGTGGGCTGGGTATGCTCAGACGTGAGTCCCAGGCTCTCCACACCACTGGAGTCAAGCTATCCAGGCTGAATGAAGGCTGATAGCCAGACACCGGTCCTTGGATGCTTGATTCCGGTCTGGGAAAGACATGGCTTGGTAGTTCAGACTGGACTGTTCCCATGAGGCACAGGGTCAGAGCTGATTTGTATATAGCCAGTGTCTAACCCAGGGTGGTGTGGAGTGCAAAAAACGATGGATTTAGGCCCACATCCTTGTACTGGGGTGAATGTATGACATTGTTCTACATTCTGTCCATCAACTGTGTTTTTTGCAATTTTCACCCCGAGTGGGCTGGGTATGCTCAGACGTGAGTCCCAGGCTCTCCACACCACTGGAGTCAAGCTATCCAGGCTGAATGAAGGCTGATAGCCAGAAACCGGTCCTTGAATGCTTGATTCCGGTCTGGGAAAGACATGGCTTGGTAGTTCGGACTGGACTGTTCCCATGAGGCACAGGGTCAGAGCTGATTTGCATATAGCCAGTGTCTAACCCAGGGTGGTGTGGAGTGCAAAAAAAGATGGATTTTGGCCCAGATCCTTGTATTGGGGTGAATATATGACATTGTTCTACATTCTGTCCATCAACTGTGTTTTTTGGAATTTTCACCCCGAGTGGGCTGGATATTCTCAGACGTGAGTCCCAGGCTCTCCACACCACTGGAGTCAAGCTATCCAGGCTGAATGAAGGCTGATAGCCAGAAACCGGTCCTTGGATGCTTGATTCCGGTCTGGGAAAGACATGGCTTGGTAGTTCGGACTGGACTGTTCCCATGAGGCACAGGGACAGAGCTGATTTGCATATAGCCAGTATCTAACCCAGGGTGGTGTGGAGTGCAAAAAAACGATGGATTTTGGCCCAGATCCTTGTATTGGGGTGAATATATGACATTGTTCTACATTCTGTCCATCAACTGTGTTTTTTGCAATTTTCACCCCGAGTGGGCTGGGTATGCTCAGACGTGAGTCCCAGGCTCTCCACACCACTGGAGTCAAGCTATCCAGGTTGAATGAAGGCTGATAGCCAGAAACCGGTCCTTGGATGCTTGATTCCGGTCTGGGAAAGACATGGCTTGGTAGTTCGGACTGGACTGTTCCCATGAGGCACAGAGTCAGAGCTCATTTGCATATAGCCAGTGTCTAAGCCAGGGTGGTATGGAGTGCAAAAAAGCGATGCATTTAGGCCCAGATCCTTGTACTGGGGTGAATGTATGACATTGTTCTACATTCTGTCCATCAACTGTGTTTTTTGCAATTTTCACCCCAAGTGGGCTGGGTATGCTCAGACGTGAGTCCCAGGCTCTCCACACCACTGGAGTCAAGCTATCCAGGCTGAATGAAGGCTGATAGCCAGACACCGGTCCTTGGATGCTTGATTCCGGTCTGGGAAAGACATGGCTTGGTAGTTCAGACTGGACTGTTCCCATGAGGCACAGGGTCAGAGCTGATTTGTATATAGCCAGTGTCTAACCCAGGGTGGTGTGGAGTGCAAAAAACGATGGATTTAGGCCCAGATCCTTGTACTGGGGTGAATGTATGACATTGTTCTACATTCTGTCCATCAACTGTGTTTTTTGCAATTTTCACCCCGAGTGGGCTGGGTATGCTCAGACGTGAGTCCCAGGCTCTCCACACCACTGGAGTCAAGCTATCCAGGCTGAATGAAGGCTGATAGCCAGAAACCGGTCCTTGGATGCTTGATTCCGGTCTGGGAAAGACATGGCTTGGTAGTTCGGACTGGACTGTTCCCATGAGGCACAGGGTCAGAGCTGATTTGCATATAGCCAGTGTCTAACCCAGGGTGGTGTGGAGTGCAAAAAAATGATGGATTTAGGCCCAGATCCTTGTACTAGGGTGAATGTATGACATTGTTCTACATTCTGTCCATCAACTGTGTTTTTTGCAATTTTCACCCCGAGTGGGCTGGGTATGCTCAGACGTCAGTCCCAGGCTCCCCACACCACTGGAGTCAAGCTATCCAGGCTGAATGAAGGCTGATAGCCAGAAACCGGTCCTTGGATGCTTGATTCCGGTCTGGGAAAGACATGGCTTGGTAGTTCGGACTGGACTGTTCCCATGAGGCACAGGGTCAGAGCTGATTTGCATATAGCCAGTGTCTAACCCAGGGTGGTGTGGAGTGCAAAAAAACGATGGACTTAGACCCAGATCCTTGTACTGGGGTGAATGTATAACATTGTTCTACATTCTGTCCATCAACTGTGTTTTTTGCAATTTTCAACCCGAGTGGGCTGGGTATGCTCAGACGTGAGTCCCAGGCTCTCCACACCACTGGAGTCAAGCTATCCAGGCTGAATGAAGGCTGATAGCCAGAAACCGGTCCTTGGATGCTTGATTCCGGTCTGGGAAAGACATGGCTTGGTAGTTCGGACTGGACTGTTCCCATGAGGCACAGGGTCAGAGCTGATTTGCATATAGCCAGTGTCTAACCCAGGGTGGTGTGGAGTGCAAAAAAAAGATGGATTTAGGCCCAGATCCTTGTATTGGGGTGAATGTATGACATTGTTCTACATTCTGTCCATCAACTGTGTTTTTTGGAATTTTCACCCCGAGTGGGCTGGATATGCTCAGACGTGAGTCCCAGGCTCTCCACACCACTGGAGTCAAGCTATCCAGGCTGAATGAAGGCTGATAGCCAGAAACCGGTCCTTGGATGCTTGATTCCGGTCTGGGAAAGACATGGCTTGGTAGTTCGGACTGGACTGTTCCCATGAGGCACAGGGACAGAGCTGATTTGCATATAGCCAGTGTCTAACCCAGGGTGGTGTGGAGTGCAAAAAACGATGGATTTAGACCCAGATCCTTGTACTGGGGTGAATGTATAACAATGTTCTACATTCTGTCCATCAACTGTGTTTTTTGCAATTTTCAACCCGAGTGGGCTGGGTATGCTCAGACGTGAGTCCCAGGCTCTCCACACCACTGGAGTCAAGCTATCCAGGCTGAATGAAGGCTGATAGCCAGAAACCGGTCCTTGGATGCTTGATTCCGGTCTGGGAAAGACATGGCTTGGTAGTTCGGACTGGACTGTTCCCATGAGGCACAGGGTCAGAGCTGATTTGCATATAGCCAGTGTCTAACCCAGGGTGGTGTGGAGTGCAAAAAAAGATGGATTTAGGCCCAGATCCTTGTATTGGGGTGAATATATGACATTGTTCTACATTCTGTCCATCAACTGTGTTTTTTGCAATTTTCACCCCGAGTGGGCTGGGTATGCTCAGACGTGAGTCCCAGGCTCTCCACACCACTGGAGTCAAGCTATCCAGGTTGAATGAAGGCTGATAGCCAGAAACCGGTCCTTGGATGCTTGATTCCGGTCTGGGAAAGACATGGCTTGGTAGTTCGGACTGGACTGTTCCCATGAGGCACAGAGTCAGAGCTCATTTGCATATAGCCAGTGTCTAAGCCAGGGTGGTATGGAGTGCAAAAAAGCGATGTATTTAGGCCCAGATCCTTGTACTGGGGTGAATGTATGACATTGTTATACATTCTGTCCATCAACTGTGTTTTTTGCAATTTTCACCCCAAGTGGGCTGGGTATGCTCAGACGTGAGTCCCAGGCTCTCCACACCACTGGAGTCAAGCTATCCAGGCTGAATGAAGGCTGATAGCCAGAAACCGGTCCTTGGATGCTTGTTTCCGGTCTGGGAAAGACATGGCTTGGTAGTTCGGACTGGACTGGTCCCATGAGGCAGAGGGTCAGAGCTGATTTGCATATAGCCATTGTGTAACCCAGGGTGGTGTGGAGTGCAAAAAAACGATGGATTTAGACCCAGATCCTTGTACTGAGGTGAATGTATGACATTGTTCTACATTCTGTCCATCAACTGTGTTTTTTGCAATTTTCACCCCGAATGGGCTGGGTATGCTCAGACGTGAGTCCCAGGCTCTCCACACCACTGGAGTCAAGCTATCCAGGCTGAATGAAGGCTGATAGCCAGAAACCGGTCCTTGGATGCTTGATTCCGGTCTGGGAAAGACATGGCTTGGTAATTCGGACTGGACTGTTCCCATGAGGCACAGGGTCAGAGCTGATTTGGATATAGCCAGTGTCTAACCCAGGGTGGTGTGGAGTGCAAAAAAACGATGGATTTAGGCCCAGATCCTTGTACTGGGGTGAATGTATGACATTGTTCTACATTCTGTCCATCAACTGTGTTTTTTGCAATTTTCACCCCGAGTGGGCTGGATATGCTCAGACGTGAGTCCCAGGCTCTCCACACCACTGGAGTCAAGCTATCCAGGCTGAATGAAGGCTGATAGCCAAAAACCGGTCCTTGGATGCTTGATTCCGGTCTGGGAAAGACATGGCTTGGTAGTTCGGACTGGACTGTTCCCATGAGGCACAGGGTCAGAGCTGATTTGCATATAGCCAGTGTCTAACCCAGGGTGGTGTGGAGTGCAAAAAAACAATGGATTTAGACCCAGATCCTTGTACCCGGGTGAATGTATAACATTGTTCTACATTCTGTCCATCAACTGTGTTTTTTGCAATTTTCAACCCGAGTGGGCTGGGTATGCTCAGACGTGAGTCCCAGGCTCTCCACACCACTGGAGTCAAACTATCCAGGTTGAATGAAGGCTGATAGCCAGAAACTGGTCCTTGGATGCTTGATTCCGGTCTGGGAAAGACATGGCTTGGTAGTTCGGACTGGACTGTTCCCATGAGGCACAGGGTCAGAGCTGATTTGCATATAGCCAGTGTCTAACCCAGGGTGGTGTGGAGTGCAAAAAAAGATGGATTTAGGCCCAGATCCTTGTATTGGGGTGAATATATGACATTGTTCTACATTCTGTCCATCAACTGTGTTTTTTGCAATTTTCACCCCAAGTGGGCTGGGTATGCTCAGACGTGAGTCCCAGGCTCTCCACACCACTGGAGTCAAGCTATCCAGGCTGAATGAAGGCTGATAGCCAGACACCGGTCCTTGGATGCTTGATTCCGGTCTGGGAAAGACATGGCTTGGTAGTTCAGACTGGACTGTTCCCATGAGGCACAGGGTCAGAGCTGATTTGCATATAGCCAGTGTCTAACCCAGGGTGGTGTGGAGTGCAAAAAAACGATGGATTTAGGCCCAGATCCTTGTACTGGGGTGAATGTATGACATTGTTCTACATTCTGTCCATCAACTATGTTTTTTGCAATTTTCACCCCAAGTGGGCTGGGTATGCTCAGACGTGAGTCCCAGGCTCTCCACACCACTGGAGTCAAGCTATCCAGGCTGAATGAAGGCTGATAGCCAGAAACCGGTCCTTGGATGCTTGATTCCGGTCTGGGAAAGACATGGCTTGGTAGTTTGGACTGGACTGTTCCCATGAGGCACAGGGTCAGAGCTGATTTGCATATAGCCAGTGTCTAACCCAGGGTGGTGTGGAGTGCAAAAAAACGATGGATTTAGGCCCAGATCCTTGTACTAGGGTGAATGTATGACATTGTTCTACATTCTGTCCATCAACTGTGTTTTTTGCAATTTTCACCCCGAGTGGGCTGGGTATGCTCAGACGTGAGTCCCAGGCTCCCCACACCACTGGAGTCAAGCTATCCAGGCTGAATGAAGGCTGATAGCCAGAAACCGGTCCTTGGATGCTTGTTTCCGGTCTGGGAAAGACATGGCTTGGTAGTTCGGACTGGACTGGTCCCATGAGGCAGAGGGTCAGAGCTGATTTGCATATAGCCAGTGTCTAACCCAGGGTGGTGTGGAGTGCAAAAAAACGATGGATTTAGGCCCAGATCCTTGTACTAGGGTGAATGTATGACATTGTTCTACATTCTGTCCATCAACTGTGTTTTTTGCAATTTTCACCCCGAGTGGGCTGGGTATGCTCAGACGTGAGTCCCAGGCTCTCCACACCACTGGAGTCAAGCTATCCAGGCTGAATGAAGGCTGATAGCCAGAAACCGGTCCTTGGATGTTTGATTCCGGTCTGGGAAAGACATGGCTTGGTAGTTCGGACTGGACTGTTCCCATGAGGCACAGAGTCAGAGCTGATTTGCATATAGCCAGTGTCTAACCCAGGGTGGTGTGGAGTGCAAAAAAACGATGGATTTAGGCCCAGATCCTTGTACTGGGGTGAATGTATGACATTGTTCTACATTCTGTCCATCAACTGTGTTTTTTGCAATTTTCACCCCGAGTGGGCTGGATATGCTCAGACGGGATTCCCAGGCTCTCCACACCACTGGAGTCAAGCTATCCAGGCTGAATGAAGGCTGATAGCCAGAAAACGGTCCTTGGATGCTTGATTCCGGTCTGGGAAAGACATGGCTTGGTAGTTCGGACTGGACTGTTCCCATGAGGCACAGGGTCAGAGCTGATTTGCATATAGCCAGTGTCTAACCCAGGGTGGTGTGGAGTGCAAAAAAACGATGGATTTAGGCCCAGATCCTTGTACTGGGGTGAATGTATGACATTGTTCTACATTCTGTCCATCAACTATGTTTTTTGCAATTTTCACCCCGAGTGGGCTGGGTATGCTCAGACGTGAGTCCCAGGCTCTCCACACCACTGGAGTCAAGCTATCCAGGCTGAATGAAGGCTGATAGCCAGAAACCGGTCCTTGGATGCTTGATTCCGGTCTGGGAAAGACATGGCTTGGTAGTTTGGACTGGACTGTTCCCATGAGGCACAGGGTCAGAGCTGATTTGCATATAGCCAGTGTCTAACCCAGGGTGGTGTGGAGTGCAAAAAAACGATGGATTTAGGCCCAGATCCTTGTACTAGGGTGAATGTATGACATTGTTCTACATTCTGTCCATCAACTGTGTTTTTTGCAATTTTCACCCCGAGTGGGCTGGGTATGCTCAGACGTGAGTCCCAGGCTCCCCACACCACTGGAGTCAAGCTATCCAGGCTGAATGAAGGCTGATAGCCAGAAACCGGTCCTTGGATGCTTGTTTCCGGTCTGGGAAAGACATGGCTTGGTAGTTCGGACTGGACTGGTCCCATGAGGCAGAGGGTCAGAGCTGATTTGCATATAGCCAGTGTGTAACCCAGGGTGGTGTGGAGTGCAAAAAAAGATGGATTTAGGCCCAGATCCTTGTATTGGGGTGAATATATGACATTGTTCTACATTCTGTCCATCAACTGTGTTTTTTGCAATTTTCACCCCAAGTGGGCTGGGTATGCTCAGACGTGAGTCCCAGGCTCTCCACACCACTGGAGTCAAGCTATCCAGGCTGAATGAAGGCTGATAGCCAGACACCGGTCCTTGGATGCTTGATTCCGGTCTGGGAAAGACATGGCTTGGTAGTTCAGACTGGACTGTTCCCATGAGGCACAGGGTCAGAGCTGATTTGCATATAGCCAGTGTCTAACCCAGGGTGGTGTGGAGTGCAAAAAAACGATGGATTTAGGCCCAGATCCTTGTACTGGGGTGAATGTATGACATTGTTCTACATTCTGTCCATCAACTATGTTTTTTGCAATTTTCACCCCGAGTGGGCTGGGTATGCTCAGACGTGAGTCCCAGGCTCTCCACACCACTGGAGTCAAGCTATCCAGGCTGAATGAAGGCTGATAGCCAGAAACCGGTCCTTGGATGCTTGATTCCGGTCTGGGAAAGACATGGCTTGGTAGTTTGGACTGGACTGTTCCCATGAGGCACAGGGTCAGAGCTGATTTGCATATAGCCAGTGTCTAACCCAGGGTGGTGTGGAGTGCAAAAAAACGATGGATTTAGGCCCAGATCCTTGTACTAGGGTGAATGTATGACATTGTTCTACATTCTGTCCATCAACTGTGTTTTTTGCAATTTTCACCCCGAGTGGGCTGGGTATGCTCAGACGTGAGTCCCAGGCTCCCCACACCACTGGAGTCAAGCTATCCAGGCTGAATGAAGGCTGATAGCCAGAAACCGGTCCTTGGATGCTTGTTTCCGGTCTGGGAAAGACATGGCTTGGTAGTTCGGACTGGACTGGTCCCATGAGGCAGAGGGTCAGAGCAGATTTGCATATAGCCAGTGTCTAACCCAGGGTGGTGTGGAGTGCAAAAAAACGATGGATTTAGGCCCAGATCCTTGTACTAGGGTGAATGTATGACATTGTTCTACATTCTGTCCATCAACTGTGTTTTTTGCAATTTTCACCCCGAGTGGGCTGGGTATGCTCAGACGTGAGTCCCAGGCTCTCCACACCACTGGAGTCAAGCTATCCAGGCTGAATGAAGGCTGATAGCCAGAAACCGGTCCTTGGATGTTTGATTCCGGTCTGGGAAAGACATGGCTTGGTAGTTCGGACTGGACTGGTCCCATGAGGCAGAGGGTCAGAGCTGATTTGCATATAGCCAGTGTGTAACCCAGGGTGGTGTGGAGTGCAAAAAAATGATGGATTTAGACCCGGATCCTTGTACTGAGGTGAATGTATGACATTGTTCTACATTCTGTCCATCAACTGTGTTTTTTGCAATTTTCACCCCGAGTGGGCTGGGTATGCTCAGACGTGAGTCCCAGGCTCTCCACACCACTGGAGTCAAGCTATCCAGGCTGAATGAAGGCTGATAGCCAGAAACCGGTCCTTGGATGTTTGATTCCGGTCTGGGAAAGACATGGCTTGGTAGTTCGGACTGGACTGTTCCCATGAGGCACAGAGTCAGAGCTGATTTGCATATAGCCAGTGTCTAACCCAGGGTGGTGTGGAGTGCAAAAAAACGATGGATTTAGGCCCAGATCCTTGTACTGGGGTGAATGTATGACATTGTTCTACATTCTGTCCATCAACTGTGTTTTTTGCAATTTTCACCCCGAGTGGGCTGGATATGCTCAGACGGGATTCCCAGGCTCTCCACACCACTGGAGTCAAGCTATCCAGGCTGAATGAAGGCTGATAGCCAGAAAACGGTCCTTGGATGCTTGATTCCGGTCTGGGAAAGACATGGCTTGGTAGTTCGGACTGGACTGTTCCCATGAGGCACAGGGTCAGAGCTGATTTGCATATAGCCAGTGTCTAACCCAGGGTGGTGTGGAGTGCAAAAAAACGATGGATTTAGGCCCAGATCCTTGTACTGGGGTGAATGTATAACATTGCTCTACATTCTGTCCATCAACTGTGTTTTTTGCAATTTTCAACCCGAGTGGGCTGGGTATGCTCAGACGTGAGTCCCAGGCTCTCCACACCACTGGAGTCAAGCTATCCAGGCTGAATGAAGGCTGATAGCCAGAAACCGGTCCTTGGATGTTTGATTCCGGTCTGGGAAAGACATGGCTTGGTAGTTCAGACTGGACTGTTCCCATGAGGCACAGAGTCAGAGCTGATTTGCATATAGCCAGTGTCTAACCCAGGGTGGTGTGGAGTGCAAAAAAACGATGGATTTAGGCCCAGATCCTTGTACTAGGGTGAATGTATGACATTGTTCTACATTCTGTCCATCAACTGTGTTTTTTGCAATTTTCACCCCGAGTGGGCTGGGTATGCTCAGACGTCAGTCCCAGGCTCCCCACACCACTGGAGTCAAGCTATCCAGGCTGAATGAAGGCTGATAGCCAGAAACCGGTCCTTGGATGCTTGATTCCGGTCTGGGAAAGACATGGCTTGGTAGTTCGGACTGGACTGTTCCCATGAGGCACAGGGTCAGAGCTGATTTGCATATAGCCAGTGTCTAACCCAGGGTGGTGTGGAGTGCAAAAAAACGATGGACTTAGACCCAGATCCTTGTACTGGGGTGAATGTATAACATTGTTCTACATTCTGTCCATCAACTGTGTTTTTTGCAATTTTCAACCCGAGTGGGCTGGGTATGCTCAGACGTGAGTCCCAGGCTCTCCACACCACTGGAGTCAAGCTGAATGAAGGCTGATAGCCAGAAACCGGTCCTTGGATGCTTGATTCCGTTCTGGGAAAGACATGGCTTGGTAGTTCGGACTGGACTGTTCCCATGAGGCACAGGGTCAGAGCTGATTTGCATATAGCCAGTGTCTAACCCAGGGTGGTGTGGAGTGCAAAAAAAAGATGGATTTAGGCCCAGATCCTTGTATTGGGGTGAATGTATGACATTGTTCTACATTCTGTCCATCAACTGTGTTTTTTGGAATTTTCACCCCGAGTGGGCTGGATATGCTCAGACGTGAGTCCCAGGCTCTCCACACCACTGGAGTCAAGCTATCCAGGCTGAATGAAGGCTGATAGCCAGAAACCGGTCCTTGGATGCTTGATTCCGGTCTGGGAAAGACATGGCTTGGTAGTTCGGACTGGACTGTTCCCATGAGGCACAGGGACAGAGCTGATTTGCATATAGCCAGTGTCTAACCCAGGGTGGTGTGGAGTGCAAAAAAACGATGGATTTAGACCCAGATCCTTGTACTGGGGTGAATGTATAACAATGTTCTACATTCTGTCCATCAACTGTGTTTTTTGCAATTTTCAACCCGAGTGGGCTGGGTATGCTCAGACGTGAGTCCCAGGCTCTCCACACCACTGGAGTCAAGCTATCCAGGCTGAATGAAGGCTGATAGCCAGAAACCGGTCCTTGGATGCTTGATTCCGGTCTGGGAAAGACATGGCTTGGTAGTTCGGACTGGACTGTTCCCATGAGGCACAGGGTCAGAGCTGATTTGCATATAGCCAGTGTCTAACCCAGGGTGGTGTGGAGTGCAAAAAAAGATGGATTTAGGCCCAGATCCTTGTATTGGGGTGAATATATGACATTGTTCTACATTCTGTCCATCAACTGTGTTTTTTGCAATTTTCACCCCGAGTGGGCTGGGTATGCTCAGACGTGAGTCCCAGGCTCTCCACACCACTGGAGTCAAGCTATCCAGGTTGAATGAAGGCTGATAGCCAGAAACCGGTCCTTGGATGCTTGATTCCGGTCTGGGAAAGACATGGCTTGGTAGTTCGGACTGGACTGTTCCCATGAGGCACAGAGTCAGAGCTCATTTGCATATAGCCAGTGTCTAAGCCAGGGTGGTATGGAGTGCAAAAAAACGATGTATTTAGGCCCAGATCCTTGTACTGGGGTGAATGTATAACATTGTTCTACATTCTGTCCATCAACTGTGTTTTTTGCAATTTTCAACCCGAGTGGGCTGGGTATGCTCAGACGTGAGTCCCAGGCTCTCCACACCACTGGAGTCAAGCTGAATGAAGGCTGATAGCCAGAAACCGGTCCTTGGATGCTTGATTCCGTTCTGGGAAAGACATGGCTTGGTAGTTCGGACTGGACTGTTCCCATGAGGCACAGGGTCAGAGCTGATTTGCATATAGCCAGTGTCTAACCCAGGGTGGTGTGGAGTGCAAAAAAACGATGGATTTAGGCCCAGATCCTTGTACTGGGGTGAATGTATAACATTGCTCTACATTCTGTCCATCAACTGTGTTTTTTGCAATGTTCAACCCGAGTGGGCTGGGTATGCTCAGACGTGAGTCCCAGGCTCTCCACACCACTGGAGTCAAGCTATCCAGGCTGAATGAAGGCTGATAGCCAGAAACCGGTCCTTGGATGTTTGATTCCGGTCTGGGAAAGACATGGCTTGGTAGTTCAGACTGGACTGTTCCCATGAGGCACAGAGTCAGAGCTGATTTGCATATAGCCAGTGTCTAACCCAGGGTGGTGTGGAGTGCAAAAAAACGATGGATTTAGGCCCAGATCCTTGTACTAGGGTGAATGTATGACATTGTTCTACATTCTGTCCATCAACTGTGTTTTTTGCAATTTTCACCCCGAGTGGGCTGGGTATGCTCAGACGTCAGTCCCAGGCTCCCCACACCACTGGAGTCAAGCTATCCAGGCTGAATGAAGGCTGATAGCCAGAAACCGGTCCTTGGATGCTTGATTCCGGTCTGGGAAAGACATGGCTTGGTAGTTCGGACTGGACTGTTCCCATGAGGCACAGGGTCAGAGCTGATTTGCATATAGCCAGTGTCTAACCCAGGGTGGTGTGGAGTGCAAAAAAACGATGGACTTAGACCCAGATCCTTGTACTGGGGTGAATGTATAACATTGTTCTACATTCTGTCCATCAACTGTGTTTTTTGCAATTTTCAACCCGAGTGGGCTGGGTATGCTCAGACGTGAGTCCCAGGCTCTCCACACCACTGGAGTCAAGCTGAATGAAGGCTGATAGCCAGAAACCGGTCCTTGGATGCTTGATTCCGTTCTGGGAAAGACATGGCTTGGTAGTTCGGACTGGACTGTTCCCATGAGGCACAGGGTCAGAGCTGATTTGCATATAGCCAGTGTCTAACCCAGGGTGGTGTGGAGTGCAAAAAAAAGATGGATTTAGGCCCAGATCCTTGTATTGGGGTGAATGTATGACATTGTTCTACATTCTGTCCATCAACTGTGTTTTTTGGAATTTTCACCCCGAGTGGGCTGGATATGCTCAGACGTGAGTCCCAGGCTCTCCACACCACTGGAGTCAAGCTATCCAGGCTGAATGAAGGCTGATAGCCAGAAACCGGTCCTTGGATGCTTGATTCCGGTCTGGGAAAGACATGGCTTGGTAGTTCGGACTGGACTGTTCCCATGAGGCACAGGGACAGAGCTGATTTGCATATAGCCAGTGTCTAACCCAGGGTGGTGTGGAGTGCAAAAAAACGATGGATTTAGACCCAGATCCTTGTACTGGGGTGAATGTATAACAATGTTCTACATTCTGTCCATCAACTGTGTTTTTTGCAATTTTCAACCCGAGTGGGCTGGGTATGCTCAGACGTGAGTCCCAGGCTCTCCACACCACTGGAGTCAAGCTATCCAGGCTGAATGAAGGCTGATAGCCAGAAACCGGTCCTTGGATGCTTGATTCCGGTCTGGGAAAGACATGGCTTGGTAGTTCGGACTGGACTGTTCCCATGAGGCACAGGGTCAGAGCTGATTTGCATATAGCCAGTGTCTAACCCAGGGTGGTGTGGAGTGCAAAAAAAGATGGATTTAGGCCCAGATCCTTGTATTGGGGTGAATATATGACATTGTTCTACATTCTGTCCATCAACTGTGTTTTTTGCAATTTTCACCCCGAGTGGGCTGGGTATGCTCAGACGTGAGTCCCAGGCTCTCCACACCACTGGAGTCAAGCTATCCAGGTTGAATGAAGGCTGATAGCCAGAAACCGGTCCTTGGATGCTTGATTCCGGTCTGGGAAAGACATGGCTTGGTAGTTCGGACTGGACTGTTCCCATGAGGCACAGAGTCAGAGCTCATTTGCATATAGCCAGTGTCTAAGCCAGGGTGGTATGGAGTGCAAAAAAACGATGTATTTAGGCCCAGATCCTTGTACTGGGGTGAATGTATGACATTGTTCTACATTCTGTCCATCAACTGTGTTTTTTGCAATTTTCACCCCAAGTGGGCTGGGTATGCTCAGACGTGAGTCCCAGGCTCTCCACACCACTGGAGTCAAGCTATCCAGGCTGAATGAAGGCTGATAGCCAGACACCGGTCCTTGGATGCTTGATTCCGGTCTGGGAAAGACATGGCTTGGTAGTTCAGACTGGACTGTTCCCATGAGGCACAGGGTCAGAGCTGATTTGTATATAGCCAGTGTCTAACCCAGGGTGGTGTGGAGTGCAAAAAACGATGGATTTAGGCCCAGATCCTTGTACTGGGGTGAATGTATGACATTGTTCTACATTCTGTCCATCAACTATGTTTTTTGCAATTTTCACCCCGAGTGGGCTGAGTATGCTCAGACGTGAGTCCCAGGCTCTCCACACCACTGGAGTCAAGCTATCCAGGCTGAATGAAGGCTGATAGCCAGAAACCGGTCCTTGGATGCTTGATTCCGGTCTGGGAAAGACATGGCTTGGTAGTTTGGACTGGACTGTTCCCATGAGGCACAGGGTCAGAGCTGATTTGCATATAGCCAGTGTCTAACCCAGGGTGGTGTGGAGTGCAAAAAAACGATGGATTTAGGCCCAGATCCTTGTACTAGGGTGAATGTATGACATTGTTCTACATTCTGTCCATCAACTGTGTTTTTTGCAATTTTCACCCCGAGTGGGCTGGGTATGCTCAGACGTGAGTCCCAGGCTCCCCACACCACTGGAGTCAAGCTATCCAGGCTGAATGAAGGCTGATAGCCAGAAACCGGTCCTTGGATGCTTGTTTCCGGTCTGGGAAAGACATGGCTTGGTAGTTCGGACTGGACTGGTCCCATGAGGCAGAGGGTCAGAGCTGATTTGCATATAGCCATTGTGTAACCCAGGGTGGTGTGGAGTGCAAAAAAACGATGGATTTAGACCCAGATCCTTGTACTGAGGTGAATGTATGACAATGTTCTACATTCTGTCCATCAACTGTGTTTTTTGCAATTTTCACCCCGAATGGGCTGGGTATGCTCAGACGTGAGTCCCAGGCTCTCCACACCACTGGAGTCAAGCTATCCAGGCTGAATGAAGGCTGATAGCCAGAAACCGGTCCTTGGATGCTTGATTCCGGTCTGGGAAAGACATGGCTTGGTAATTCGGACTGGACTGTTCCCATGAGGCACAGGGTCAGAGCTGATTTGGATATAGCCAGTGTCTAACCCAGGGTGGTGTGGAGTGCAAAAAAACGATGGATTTAGGCCCAGATCCTTGTACTGGGGTGAATGTATGACATTGTTCTACATTCTGTCCATCAACTGTGTTTTTTGCAATTTTCACCCCGAGTGGGCTGGATATGCTCAGACGTGAGTCCCAGGCTCTCCACACCACTGGAGTCAAGCTATCCAGGCTGAATGAAGGCTGATAGCCAAAAAACGGTCCTTGGATGCTTGATTCCGGTCTGGGAAAGACATGGCTTGGTAGTTCGGACTGGACTGTTCCCATGAGGCACAGGGTCAGAGCTGATTTGCATATAGCCAGTGTCTAACCCAGGGTGGTGTGGAGTGCAAAAAAACAATGGATTTAGACCCAGATCCTTGTACTGGGGTGAATGTATAACATTGTTCTACATTCTGTCCATCAACTGTGTTTTTTGCAATTTTCAACCCGAGTGGGCTGGGTATGCTCAGACGTGAGTCCCAGGCTCTCCACACCACTGGAGTCAAACTATCCAGGTTGAATGAAGGCTGATAGCCAGAAACTGGTCCTTGGATGCTTGATTCCGGTCTGGGAAAGACATGGCTTGGTAGTTCGGACTGGACTGTTCCCATGAGGCACAGGGTCAGAGCTGATTTGCATATAGCCAGTGTCTAACCCAGGGTGGTGTGGAGTGCAAAAAAAAGATGGATTTAGGCCCAGATCCTTGTATTGGGGTGAATATATGACATTGTTCTACATTCTGTCCATCAACTGTGTTTTTTGCAATTTTCACCCCGAGTGGGCTGGGTATGCTCAGACGTGAGTCCCAGGCTCTCCACACCACTGGAGTCAAGCTATCCAGGTTGAATGAAGGCTGATAGCCAGAAACCGGTCCTTGGATGCTTGATTCCGGTCTGGGAAAGACATGGCTTGGTAGTTCAGACTGGACTGTTCCCATGAGGCACAGGGTCAGAGCTGATTTGCATATAGCCAGTGTCTAACCCAGGGTGGTGTGGAGTGCAAAAAAACGATGGATTTAGGCCCAGATCCTTGTACTGGGGTGAATGTATGACATTGTTCTACATTCTGTCCATCAACTATGTTTTTTGCAATTTTCACCCCGAGTGGGCTGGGTATGCTCAGACGTGAGTCCCAGGCTCTCCACACCACTGGAGTCAAGCTATCCAGGCTGAATGAAGGCTGATAGCCAGAAACCGGTCCTTGGATGCTTGATTCCGGTCTGGGAAAGACATGGCTTGGTAGTTTGGACTGGACTGTTCCCATGAGGCACAGGGTCAGAGCTGATTTGCATATAGCCAGTGTCTAACCCAGGGTGGTGTGGAGTGCAAAAAAACGATGGATTTAGGCCCAGATCCTTGTACTAGGGTGAATGTATGACATTGTTCTACATTCTGTCCATCAACTGTGTTTTTTGCAATTTTCACCCCGAGTGGGCTGGGTATGCTCAGACGTGAGTCCCAGGCTCCCCACACCACTGGAGTCAAGCTATCCAGGCTGAATGAAGGCTGATAGCCAGAAACCGGTCCTTGGATGCTTGTTTCCGGTCTGGGAAAGACATGGCTTGGTAGTTCGGACTGGACTGGTCCCATGAGGCAGAGGGTCAGAGCTGATTTGCATATAGCCAGTGTGTAACCCAGGGTGGTGTGGAGTGCAAAAAAACGATGGATTTAGACCCGGATCCTTGTACTGAGTTGAATGTATGACATTGTTCTACATTCTGTCCATCAACTGTGTTTTTTGCAATTTTCACCCCGAGTGGGCTGGGTATGCTCAGACGTGAGTCCCAGGCTCTCCACACCACTGGAGTCAAGCTATCCAGGCTGAATGAAGGCTGATAGCCAGAAACCGGTCCTTGGATGTTTGATTCCGGTCTGGGAAAGACATGGCTTGGTAGTTCGGACTGGACTGTTCCCATGAGTCACAGAGTCAGAGCTGATTTGCATATAGCCAGTGTCTAACCCAGGGTGGTGTGGAGTGCAAAAAAACGATGGATTTAGGCCCAGATCCTTGTACTGGGGTGAATGTATGACATTGTTCTACATTCTGTCCATCAACTGTGTTTTTTGCAATTTTCACCCCGAGTGGGCTGGATATGCTCAGACGGGATTCCCAGGCTCTCCACACCACTGGAGTCAAGCTATCCAGGCTGAATGAAGGCTGATAGCCAGAAAACGGTCCTTGGATGCTTGATTCCGGTCTGGGAAAGACATGGCTTGGTAGTTCGGACTGGACTGTTCCCATGAGGCACAGGGTCAGAGCTGATTTGCATATAGCCAGTGTCTAACCCAGGGTGGTGTGGAGTGCAAAAAAACGATGGATTTAGGCCCAGATCCTTGTACTGGGGTGAATGTATGACATTGTTCTACATTCTGTCCATCAACTATGTTTTTTGCAATTTTCACCCCGAGTGGGCTGGGTATGCTCAGACGTGAGTCCCAGGCTCTCCACACCACTGGAGTCAAGCTATCCAGGCTGAATGAAGGCTGATAGCCAGAAACCGGTCCTTGGATGCTTGATTCCGGTCTGGGAAAGACATGGCTTGGTAGTTTGGACTGGACTGTTCCCATGAGGCACAGGGTCAGAGCTGATTTGCATATAGCCAGTGTCTAACCCAGGGTGGTGTGGAGTGCAAAAAAACGATGGATTTAGGCCCAGATCCTTGTACTAGGGTGAATGTATGACATTGTTCTACATTCTGTCCATCAACTGTGTTTTTTGCAATTTTCACCCCGAGTGGGCTGGGTATGCTCAGACTTGAGTCCCAGGCTCTCCACACCACTGGAGTCAAGCTATCCAGGCTGAATGAAGGCTGATAGCCAGAAACCGGTCCTTGGATGTTTGATTCCGGTCTGGGAAAGACATGGCTTGGTAGTTCGGACTGGACTGTTCCCATGAGGCACAGAGTCAGAGCTGATTTGCATATAGCCAGTGTCTAACCCAGGGTGGTGTGGAGTGCAAAAAAACGATGGATTTAGGCCCAGATCCTTGTACTGGGGTGAATGTATGACATTGTTCTACATTCTGTCCATCAACTGTGTTTTTTGCAGTTTTCACCCCGAGTGGGCTGGGTATGCTCAGACGTGAGTCCCAGGCTCCCCACACCACTGGAGTCAAGCTATCCAGGCTGAATGAAGGCTGATAGCCAGAAACCGGTCCTTGGATGCTTGTTTCCGGTCTGGGAAAGACATGGCTTGGTAGTTCGGACTGGACTGGTCCCATGAGGCAGAGGGTCAGAGCTGATTTGCATATAGCCAGTGTGTAACCCAGGGTGGTGTGGAGTGCAAAAAAACGATGGATTTAGACCCGGATCCTTGTACTGAGGTGAATGTATGACATTGTTCTACATTCTGTCCATCAACTGTGTTTTTTGCAATTTTCACCCCGAGTGGGCTGGGTATGCTCAGACGTGAGTCCCAGGCTCTCCACACCACTGGAGTCAAGCTATCCAGGCTGAATGAAGGCTGATAGCCAGAAACCGGTCCTTGGATGTTTGATTCCGGTCTGGGAAAGACATGGCTTGGTAGTTCGGACTGGACTGTTCCCATGAGGCACAGAGTCAGAGCTGATTTGCATATAGCCAGTGTCTAACCCAGGGTGGTGTGGAGTGCAAAAAAACGATGGATTTAGGCCCAGATCCTTGTACTGGGGTGAATGTATAACATTGCTCTACATTCTGTCCATCAACTGTGTTTTTTGCAATTTTCAACCCGAGTGGGCTGGGTATGCTCAGACGTGAGTCCCAGGCTCTCCACACCACTGGAGTCAAGCTATCCAGGCTGAATGAAGGCTGATAGCCAGAAACCGGTCCTTGGATGCTTGATTCCGGTCTGGGAAAGACATGGCTTGGTAGTTCGGACTGGACTGTTCCCATGAGGCACAGGGTCAGAGCTGATTTGCATATAGCCAGTGTCTAACCCAGGGTGGTGTGGAGTGCAAAAAAACTATGGATTTAGGCCCAGATCCTTGTACTGGGGTGAATGTATGACATTGTTCTACATTCTGTCCATCAACTGTGTTTTTTGCAATATTCGTCCAAAAGCATTAACTCCCTCAGAGTCTGCCTGTAAATCTCTGGTTCATCGATTGTCCATAATCTAATCGGAAAGACCAGTAGCCTCGATATAGGCTAGATGTTCGAATTTTTTTATCCCGATGTCGTATGTAAGGGGATCATCGGGGTATTTTTGGTCAAGCGAGGAAATATTCTTAGGATTTTATTTTCCCCTGTGATAAGTGGCTGAAGGTTTTCTCCTCCCCGTAGCTCAGATCCATAGACTACAGCTGATTGGACTCTAGCTTTATAAACTTCTAGTGTGGGGGTGATGACCTTTGATGAAGTAGAATGCTGTTTTTTCACTATAGGAACAGAATTCTGCAGTAGGATTATTATACTTGACTTCTTTATTTGAAAATTCCATGTAAGGTTTGAACCTATTGTAACACCTAGATATACGAAGCTGGAGACACATTTCAAAAGTACCCCATTCAGTACTAAT
The DNA here is from genome assembly GCF_964261635.1 of Lissotriton helveticus. Classification (NCBI taxonomy): domain Eukaryota; kingdom Metazoa; phylum Chordata; class Amphibia; order Caudata; family Salamandridae; genus Lissotriton; species Lissotriton helveticus. The sequence continues at coordinate 1,241,258,982 of NC_136063.1, read as the reverse complement.
CCTTTCTGTAAGTTTTTGTGTGGTTTGATAGCCATGTACTTCGATTTGTTGGGGTTTATCTCAAGACCCTTTGTCTTACAATAATTGTCTAGGCTATCAAGTACATTTTGGAGACCCCTCGGTGTTTGCAACAACAATATTGTGTCATCAGTGAAGGTGAGGGCACAAATATGAGTCTCTCCAAACTTGGAGGAGTCATGTAGGGCTGAATGCAGGCACGCTACCATATCATTTACATATAGTCGGAACACGGTTGGTGACAGGACACAGCCCTGGTGCACCCCTCTCTTAATTGGAATTTCCTGTGTCAGCTCCCCTCCTTGGCCCAACAAACCTTTGCAAAGTTACAGCCGTGAAGCCTTATGATCTGATCTAAAATCTTCACTGGGACTCCCTGACTCCGTAACGATTTCCTTAAAAGATCTCTCTGAACGAAATCAAAAGTTGCCTTCAAACCTATGAATGCAACATATAAGTGTCTGTGTTTTATCTTTGTGTACTTCTGAGCTATACTTAAGAGTCTAAATACTTGATCAGTTGTGCTTATTCTCCGTCTAAAGCCGGCCTGACAAGGGCAGAGGATATCTTTCTTTTCTATCCATGCATTTAGTTTGGCCAGAATTTGTACGGCATACACCGTCTGGGTGATATCTATCAAGCTGATAAGCCTGTAATTTGGTGGGTCATCCCTGCTACCCTTTTTGTGGATAGAGACAATCTCAGCCCCCTTCTAGGTTTCTGGGATAGGCTCTCCACTAGCTTTTTCCGTTGCACAGTGTATTCATATATGGGGCCCAAACCTCTGGAGCATGCTTCAAAAGGTCCCTGGGAATTTTATCTGGGCCAGGCGCCTTTGCTAACTTTAAGCTATCTATAGCTATGTTAGTGTCCTCCAGACTGAATTCGAGGTGTATAGTGTGTACTTCTGGCGAAGGCACCTCAGAGAGATCTCATGGGTATGGGGCTAATGCATCTGGTGCAGCATACAGCGTGGAAAAATGTTTGCACCATGTGCCAGGATCCAGAAAGTGATCAGTAGTCATTTTACTTGCTTTGTCCCCCTGAACTCAAAATTTCCAAAATGTGGATTGATCTCTAGCTTTTGCGGCTACAATGAGATAACTCCAACTGGTTTCCTCCCAGCCCGTCAGGGCATTTATACTTACTTTTTTAAAGTTAGATCTTTGGAATCTGGCCTGAATTACATCTTTAGATTTTAAAGCCACAAGTAGTCTGTGTTTGGCATTGGCATATTCCTTACTAAACCATTTGTTCAAGGATTCGGGTCAGGATTTTGGTTTATCAATAGTCCTCTGGGTGTTGGTTAACTGCATTTTTATGATTTCTGACTTCAATATGAGTGAACTGTATGGTCCCCGGGCATGATTCTGCGTAGCCCATTAGTAGCTCGCAGAAGTTGTTATATATATTAGTGAGGGGCTCGACCTGATCTAATATTGTTTATTAATTTAACAGATCTCCGATTATTGCTTACTGATAGAAGCCAAATATTTTCTCCCCAGTTCTTTGGATTCAATGAGTGTTTGGCGAACCAACTCCCCTCTAGATCTAAACATAGTGGGAAGTGATCACTTTTGCATCTTTTGTCAACCCTGAAATCTTGCATTTGGTTCCAGTATGCTAGGCTTCCCATCACATAATCAATACAAGAAGTGGCCTTTCCTCTAGTAAACGTATTCGAGCACTCATTATCAGAAGGGAACCGGCCATTGCATGCCCTTAACCCTCTACCAACGGTAAAGTTCAATATTTGAGTTGCAGATGTAGAGAATGCCACCTTTTTGTTTGTTGCGAGTAGAGAAATTCAACTGGCCACGTCTTCCTCCTGGAAGATCGTGTCCATTGCAGACATTGGTTCAGAGCAGCAATTAAAATTGCCGCCAACAAGAACCGCTCCATGTGGCTCAGTGCTGTCAAGCACTTCCTCAAGTTGACAAATGCCCAGTGCTTCCATTGTACACCCCCTTGGTCTTAGGTAGATGTTAAATAGGTGTGCCAGTGTTCCCTTCTTAGGTCTTAATTGTAATCCTAATAAGTCCTTGGAGCCAGAGTTCACTGTCTCTATGGTGATATTTAAAGCAGTTTTTACCCAGATAAACAACTCACCTGATGGTGTTCCTCTCTTCTATGGGATGGCCCCTATATAAAAGGTTTTATAGTCTAATTTATGTAAGGGCTCAACCGCTCAGGTCTCCTGAAATAAGCACAGGTCAAAGGTATTAACATAAGACTGCCAGTCGGGATCAGAGAGTTTGTGATATAGTCCAGCTATGTTCCAAGACATCATCTTTAGGGTTTTTGGCACTGAATCAGGAGGTGGCCTATCGGGATTTCTACTTAGGGAACTCTGCCTATTGTTATCAGTGTTCGTTGGAATTATTAACAAATCTTGTAGATGGTTCCTGCGTAAATCAGCAACATGTGACGCAGGGGGATCTTGATCTGGACTCGTGGACCTCACATTTATATTTGTTAATCTAAAGCTGATTTTTGAGTCATAGGGTGAATGTGTTCTTAAATTCATGGTTATTAGATTGTCTACACTAGAGACTTAATGTTATGTCATCCAGGTTCCCTGATTCTTGCCTTATACTTTTTGCTTTTACAATGTGGGATCTAATTATAGAACGGCATTTGCGTTTATTTCTAATCCAATGCGCAACTTTGTTTATTAGAGATTCTTTGTTCTCTCTAGATTCGTTTCTTAAGATTGGGACATTTGTAAGGAAAATGCTGTGCGCATTTTTCCTCAGACTAGTTGTGAGTTGCAATGAGTAAGATTCCCTTTGGCATTGGCTACCTCCAGGCCCCCACTCTACATTGGACTTCTGGCGCGGCCCTTCCTGTCCTCTATGGATTAGCTCATTGTGTGTGTTAGTCTTAGAAGAATTGCTGTCAGGTGTCCCTTGCCCCCAGAGCAGGGGCATTCTGGGACGAATCTCCAGGCTGGTATGTAAATTATAATTATTGGCTGGTAAGGAATGGAGGAGGTTGTTGCGAGCAGGAAAATTCTTATTGCGGACAGCCTCCCTTGCAACAGACGTAACAAAAGATCTAGGTGGACACCTTTCTATTGTTCCTGTTGTCTGGTTACAGGAAGCATGCTCTATTGTAGGTTTAGTGTTCCCTTGCGTTTTGTTTGCGGGAGATGTGGGTCGTAGTGATTGATGTCCGGCTATTACCTTAAGGGTTTTTATCTCATCTTGTATGGTATCTAAACTTTGGTGTAAAGTTGTTATAAGTACGTAGATGTCTATGCTCTCGGTCTGAGTTTCCATGTCCCTAACACTTGCTTTCATGCGCGGGGAACTTCACAGGTTTGTGTTACCTGGTCTACCTCATGCCTGGTTTCTAGAGGTGAGTATCTATTAAAGCAGGGTATTGTTGGGAACTCATGGTTTGATGAACTAACATGATCAGGCACCACAGTCCCCAGCGTGCTGGGGGAGGGGCTGACAGTCTTGCTCTGACTTTGCTTCGAGGGGGATGCTGAGGTATGTGCGGTGTTCTTGCTATTGGCATGATGGACTATAGTGGGAACAATGGGAGGCCTGGTAGTGTTTGACTTTTTGTTATAAGATGAGGATATCTTTTTTGTTCCATATGATGTTAGATCCCTCTCACTTGCTAGAATTGTTTCCACTTCTTCTATTAGATTATATTGCAGCCTCTACTGCCTTACCTCTTGCCCATTATCACTAGTCTATCTAAGAGATCACAATTTGTTTCTACTTCCGGTTGAGCTTCCTAATTAGTCAACCTTTATTACAAAAGTATACACTAGCGGTTGCCTGGATAATAGAAGCAAACCCCCCCCAAAACTAGTCATGTATTAAAGTCACGATAGTCATGTATAATCAAAGCGTTAGGTGGAAACAGTGGTCCGATGGTACAATCCTTCCAATTGATCCCCCAAGTAATAACAACACCTGAACCAGTTGCCAAGCACAAAAAAATCTTGCAGAACTGACCCCAATGACTCATGTAGTTTCAGGAAATAAGTCCTAAGTGCTTAGTTTCAAGATTTGAATATGTAAAAGGGTCAAATAAAATAGTGTTAGTACGCATTTACTTCTCTTGTCAGAAGATCAAATGAGTCAGATTTGTGACGGCGCTTCCACATCTGATTGTCTAGCGCGTATACTGGATTAGTGTGTGGTATTAAAATCAATGAATGTCTGTATCCAGCATTAAATGCGCAGGTTGCAGAGCCTTACCAGTATACCGGAGTGACAGAGATGTGGTATTCAGGCCCAAAGGGGGCCCTGCCCTGCTGCCTCCTGTTGCTGACGGGCTCAGACGGACGCAGATGGGCCCACCCTTGGCCCAGGCTTTGCTCGGGAGCGGCATGGCAAGCCCCCGCACGTCCCATGCTGCGGGAGCGTTCGCCCGCTTATTACAGCGCCTCCGGGCCCGGTAAATAGCATGGGCAGCCGCTCACAGCTGCTGGGCAGGCTGGGACTCGTAGTCCCTTTGTCACGCTGGCCTAGTGGCTTGAAGGCTCCTATGGGTTGGTGGTCCAGAACTTATCACACTCCTCTGACAGGATCTAGGTACTGCAATTGCTACAGTTTTGTTTTGCTCCTTCATGTGTGGCAGCCATGCCGCATCACCTGGTCATCCCAGAATACCTCTTCTGCCCCGCCCTATACAGGCCTCACCTCCTTTGCAACTACGCCCTACGTCTCCGCTTGTGCACTATAATTTTGCCACAAATGGTGGTATGATTATGGAACATGTTGTACTGGTTTGATTGCAGGGAATTCATTTAACAAACATAACACTAAATTTCCGAAATTCCACAAATTAATCTGGCATAATTTATCTTTCAACTAGGCCCAGTTTTCTTAATATTAAAGTGCATTGTGGTAAGTATCTGTGACATATTTCTGAAATGTCTAAAAATATTTAAACTCTTTGGTTATGGGTTGTTAAAAAGAATGCTAAGGACATGCAAAATGAGCTTCCTAGAAAGCAAGCCTCTCAACAGGTGTTCCCATACATAAACCTAGTGCCACATTAGGCACATGCTAGCAAGTAGTTGGCGGTAAAGTGTTGGAGGTCTGAAGTTGTTAAAAGGCTACTTGGATGGGTTGTATATCACAATATTGATGAGAGGAATGTCGACCTACCTGAATATGACCACCACAGTATTGACTACCATGATATGGTCTAGGAAAGTATATAGAGAGGTTAGATGTAATATCCCAACTACCCATCTACGTAGCTTGATGATGTAGGGCTTTTCAAACATGAAGTTGATACTTGTGCAGGTTAATTTTAAAAGTCTATTATTGTGATTCTCTGCTCTTTAATAGAGAGGTAGGGTAAGGCTTACAAATTACATCCTCACCCCCTTTACCTAAAAGTGAAATATCGATATAAACATACTAATGACACATTGATCCCACTATACACTTCCCTCACACAAATCAACCCTCTTGATCTAATATCGCCCTCCCACACCTCTTCTCAGTTTTTTTCTTCCTTTTACTACTTTCCTTAGCCTATCTCCCCTTAAACAGGCCTATCAGCATCCTTAACTTATCTCATGAAGCCTGCACACATGTGAGCCAGGCCTCCTGCAACTTAACTGTATCATTGCTCATAAGACCATCCCATCTTGCTCAACAGCGCATGCATCAACGACAATTCAATATTGACTTGGAAAGATCTATACTTCTATAAAGAATTGTTCAGTTCAAGGCCCATCTTAAGTAACAATCTGACGAGCCAAGGCACTTGTTCAACTGTTGGCATAAACACCATGATCTCCGTCTGGCTTGCGAACTCCCTTACATCTGCCTAATCTCCATCACCCTTATTTAATGATGTCCTTCCTAGCCGCATCTAGTTTGTGTCCCTTCGCAAATGCTTCAGAGAACAAGGAGTGGTTAGCACATTCTTTTAGAGGACAACTGTATGGCTGTGGACCTTTTTACAGCACTTTCAATGCTTCCTTACTTAACACATTCATCTTGTCTGGGTGCTAAAAAACCTTTTTTTATTCTCTACCACTTCCTTTCTGAAGACCACTATTCATTTTACAGGATCTTTTCAGGTTCACATAAGCACCTTTGACTTTCTGCTCATATATTTTTGTTAACTTGACTTGTTTTTCTATACCGCCTTCGGGCCCGATTCACAAATGTAATCTGAGCCAAAATCCTAACTTTACGACTTTCGATATTCACAAAAGGCATTTAGGAGTAGAAAAGTTAGGAATCCTAACTTTACCACACCTAAATATCTTTTGTGAATACCGAAAGTCGTAAAGTTAGGATTTTGTCTAAGATTAGGAGTAGTAAAATTAGGAATCCTAACTTTACAACTCCTAAATGCCTTTTGTGAATACCGAAAGTCATAAAGTTAGAATTTTGTCTCACATTACTTTTGTGAACCGGGCCCTTTGTTTCCAAAGCCTTTTCAAACATTTCAGGAAGCTCTGTTCTGTAAATTAGGATTTCTTGTGTGAAAGCGCATTCTAAAGTCACAAATGATGTTGTACCAATGAACAATGCTTCTTTGATATCTTTCCTGCTTCCCTCTTCTGAGTGCACCTATTTCGACTCTACACAGAATCCCACCTTACAGCATTTATCGTCAAAAATGTTATCCACACAATGCTATTCCAGGTAAAATTCCAGCTCTGGTGAAAGGTGTCAATGCTCCATAAATCATGTTCTAAATTAATTTTATTAGGCTTACATTTTGTTTTCATTCCTTTCCTCAATGTACTTCTTATGCTTGCCTCACTTACTTTAAATGTGTCTCACACCTGTTTAGGTACCGCCAGCTTCAACAGTTACAAAACTTTTGATAATGTGTGGTGTGTTCACTCTCCTACACTACAGAGTTCTATTTTTACAGGGATAATAAACGATTCATACTCGGGCATCAACTAGTGGAACCTCAAAACATCAAATGAAATAATAAATACGCTGTTTTTGCCTTATACGTCTTTTGTAACAAAGCTTATATTCCATTTCTGGCAGGGATTAGCAATACCTTAGCCTTCACAGTACATACTGGTCCTGGGAGGAAAGCCAATTTACCATGCTTGTTACTGGCTTTTCCTGATGAAAAATGGCAGTCTCTTGGCAAACTCATAACACACAGGCACTTTGATAACACCTTCGTGATAAATCAAAATAGACAATACTGTGCTTTTTTACATTTCAAATTATTTGTACCACAGGCTTACTGACAGTACCAAGTTGTTTAATCAGGGAAGACAATTCTGTTCTATTTGACACTTCAAGCGTTGAAGGCTATCCCTTCCACTAGCACTAGTCATAACACTATTCTGCAGTATTTTTAAAAATAAAGGTACAACTTCCAGTGATATTTTCCACCAGTAACTATCCGGAAATGTGATTGGAGCCATCCAGGAATTTGAGCCAAATTATGATTGGACCTTTTTTCGTTTCAGTTCTATAGTAGGGTAGTAGGGTTTGCCACTCATCACATTGCCATTGCATTGTGATTTCCTCCAAAATGGCCTCACAGTGCCGCAGGTGTAAATGCAATTCCAGGTGGGCCAAGAGCAGGTCACCTTCCCTCATTGCACATTGATCATTATCCTTCATTTTGAGATCCAGGGTCCTCAGTTTGCCCAACTCTGGTTTAGTTACAATGGTTGCTGTTGGACTTGGCCCTTTTTGCAGGGTTATTCCCAAACTGTTTGCTTCTTCCTCCTATTTTTTCCTGGCATGTTGTTGTTGGTTTTAGGACTCTGGGCACTTTACCACTACTAATCAGTGCTAAGGTGCATATGCTCTCTGTGTAAATTGCTCTCATGATTGGTTATCCATGTAAAAACGATGGACTTAGGCCCAGATCTCTGTACTGGGGTGAAAGTATGATATTGTTCTGCATTCTGTCCATCAATTGTTCTTTTTGCATTTGTCACCCCGAGTGGGACAGGTATGCCCAGACGTGGGTCCCTTGCTCACCATGCCACTGGAGTCAAGCTATTGTGGCTGATGAGGGCTGAAAGCCCGAAACTGGTCCTATGATGCTTGTTTCCAGTCCAGGGCGGACCTGGCAGTTCAGCTGGACTGTTCCCATTGGGCGCAGGTTCAAGACTGATTTGCATATGGCTGGGTCCAAACGGGAATGGCATGTGATCATAAAACAATGGACTTAGGCCCAGATCTCTGTACTGGGGTGAATGTGTGATATTGTTCTGCATTCTGTCCAACAATTGTTCTTTTTGCATTGGTTATCCATAATTGGCATATTGTATTTACTGGTAAGCCCCTAGTAAAGTGCACTAAGTGTGCCAGGGCCTGGAAATCAAATGCTACTAGTGGGCCTCGGGCACTGAGTAGCTCTGAAAAGGTAACACAGGCCTGCCACTGCAGTGTCTGTGTGCAGTTGTTAACTGCCATGTCGACTTGGCAAGTGCACCCACTTGCCAGGTCTTTTTCTACATGTGAGTCATCCCTAAGGTAGACTCAAGGTACCCCCCTGGGCAGGGTGCAGTGTATGTGAAAGCCACGACGTGTACTGGTGTGTGTGACATGTCCTGATAGTGAAATAGTGACAATTTCTTTTTTCACTATTGAAAGGCTATCTTGCCCCATAGGACAGAATTGGAGTTTATTTATAACATCTTATAAATGTAACTTCCCATTGGAACAAGATTGAGAAATAAAGTTTAAGCTCTCTGAACTCAGAATTTAATTACACATCTTATAGTAAAGATGTTTTTTAAATTGTGTGTTTGAAATTGCCACTTTTAGAAAGTAGGCATTTTCTTGCTAAACCATTCTGTATGACTGCCTGTTTGTGTATTGACTGTCTAGTTTTGAATGACAGAGGCTGGAGATGTGCATTTTTCTTAGACGGCCATTGGGAAGGTGGGGGGGGGGAGATTGGGAAGCATCCTGCCTTTCCTGTATACTATTGCTCTCCATGTCCACCTTAGACCTCATGAGTGCTAAATTAATTAAATGGTTGATTTAATTAAATGTGGATTTAAGTTAAACCTCTTATAATTTAATATGAGAGAGATTCTAGGTAGGTTTGTAATGTGAAAACTATACACTGGGGCCACCTCCACTATCGCTCCTCGATAGATATGGTGCACAGCTCTCATTGCACTTTTGTACAAGTCAAAATCATATTCTAGCTGTATCCCAGAGGTTTATGTCAACCTAGCCACAACATTTAGTGATGAAATCACAGCAACTACGCAGCTTCTGGCTGACACATGAATGTTCATTTCAGTGCAGTGAAAACATGCCTAGCCTTCACAGACAAAAACTCTGCTCAAATGCACAAATGTAAAGAATACAAATCATGAATATGAATGCAATGCACTCTAAGAATTAAATGCAAGATGCAGTCAAGCATCAGTCAAGTCTAACTTCGGACACGTAACTAAATAATCAGATAACTAGGCGGCACTATTTCTAGACATTACTGTGGCTGAAACTTCAATTGCTGTCCTTTGATATGGTATCATAGTGTTTTGCAGCACCTCCTCAAAAACCAGCAACAGTTTTACTGTCTACCCCAAACTGTGCTGAATATCTCAAGTACTGTGCTTTCCTGATGAGTAACACATGGATATAACAAGGTTTGCAAAAATGTTTCCTTCACGTTCAACCCTTGATAAACAAAGGTCTTCAAGATACTCGCGCTGCAGCCTCAGAGCTTGCTTAAATCTCATATTGATATCTTTGCTACTGCTTTATGTAAATGGTTAGCTTAACCATTTGACTTCAAGGGCTTCCCAACCTAGTGCTAAGCCCTTTTGAACGTGTTTGGTGTAGCCCACCCTTAAACCTTCATAACTTTTTTCCCCACTAACATTATCTATACCTATAAGAAACTGGGGTGGTGGTTGAGGACCTACCTCAAGTAATAATCATAATCTTTGTCAGGATGAACTACCAAAGTAATTAAATAAATCTGAGATACAGCCCCTAATAGCTATGTCACAGAGTAGACAGGCTTCACTTAGTGGCAATATATAAAGCATTTATGCAGCCCTAAAACAGAAATAAAGACAAAACACAACACAAGAAAAAACAAAAAACAATTTGAATAGAGCTTACTCTAATAATTAATTGAGATCACATCAAAAGAAACCAACATCCAATAGGAGAAACCAGAGATGAGAATTTCTTAAGTTTAATGTTCAAAATAGGGCCAAAAAAGTGGACACCCGGATGACCCGCACCTTGGCACAAATTAAAGTAAAGTGCACATTTGTAAAGCGCACAATCACCCGTAAGGGTCTCTAGGCGCTGGGGGCCGTCGGGAAGATTAGGCGAGCTATTATTGCCCAGAGTCACATGGTGCTGGGCTAACCTGCCGCCGGAGCCGGGGATCGAGCCGTGGTCCCCAGATTCCAGCGTCAGTCGCCCTGGCCGCGGCGCCACACCTCTCCCTTAATTAATTAATTAAGACCCACCACAATAGAGCAGGGGTCAGATACAGAAACCAGGTTTGACCCACTCAGACACGGAGCCGGATTTTCAAAGTTTGTGTCAAATTATTTAAACGAACTCAATGTAAAATCCTTTGTAGAATTTAAAAAGCAAACCAACTGGTTATTGTAATTGCTTTGTAAACAAGAGTAATGAAAGGCAGCACATTGCACTGACTTGCATTACTAAGTGTCAGGTAGGTGTTCCCCGGTGGTGTACACACGTTCCCATTGGTATTGACACAAATCCACATCTCTAATGCTTATGGACATGGTTTTGAGCTAAAATGATGTGTCTGCCTGAGGCTGGCATAACAAGAAAAATATCTTTATTTCACCTCAATATTTCCTCTTTGTATGTGTGCTGCATATTCTGCAGCACACTTGCAAAGATGAAATATCCTCAAAGGATAACCTTTGTGCAGAAGGTTATCCCTCCCGCCGCAAAAAATATCCTGACCTTAAGGCAGACACCCTTACACCCTGGTGAAGGCTGCTGCATTGGCATCCCATTACTCAAGATTTCACAGACAAACTGGCAAATCATTACAAGGCCAAAGCAGAAACCTTGGACTCATATTTTTTTTAAAAAGAGAAACCACCAGCACTGACCCTTTTCCAAAACAACATTCCAAGAATACACTAATCCAGCCTCTCCATTCCTTCCAACAAATTTCACATGATGAATATATGGATTGGGTCAAAGCAAGCAGGCCTGCTAACATCCCTTCTGACCTCTGTCCACCACAAACCTTAAAAAAAGAATCTTCTTACAACTTCTGCTGCCACCAGTAAGAAGAATCATCAACAATTTCTAAACTACAGGAATATTTCTAAAAGAAATAAAAAAAGTCATACATACGCCCATTACTACAGAAAACAAACCTGGACCCCCTGAACCCCAACAACTACAGACCGATTACAAATGGACCTTTCCTGGGAAAACTGATAGAAAGAGCAGCATTCATCCTAATGTCACAATTCATTGAAGATAAGGCCATAATTTCATACGTCCAGATGGGGTTCCATCCAGGAAGAAGCATAGAATCTGCCCTCGTTGCCATCTAGTATGACTTTAAGAACACAGTTGACCTCGACAGGGTTGCTGCACCACTTCTCTTAGACCTCTCAGGTGCCTTTGACATGGTGGACCATAACACTCTGATACAAAGACTCTACGAATCAGGCATCAAGGGGACTGCTCTGACTGGATCACATCCTACCTTCACAACAGAACTAATGTAATTCATACCCTTTCTCTTCCAAACTGTGCTTCACAAAAACAGAAGTCCCTCCAGGCTCTATCATCTCACCCATGCTTTTCAAAATATGCATGAAGTAATTACCGGCATTGATTAATACGTTTCACCTCACGTCCTATTACTATGCAAATGACACACAAATAATCATTCAACTGGAATTCCCCAAAGATATTGCAGAGTCAGCAATTTTCAGTTGTCTCAGAGCTGTGGATCAATGGTTGTCCTGGAGCCATCTCAAACTGAATGCTTCCCAAACAGAATTACTCAGGTGTGGCGATTGGAAAAATGATGTCCCACTCACCGCATGGCCTGATGATCAGAGAACACTGCCTAAAGTATCAAAGAAAGTAAGAAACCTTGGAGTGGCCTTTGACTCCAAAATATCAATGAATGCCCAAGTGGAGAAACTAGCAAGATCAAACTTTGCTACTATAAAAACTCTGCAGGGCATCTTCCCCTACCTGAGATTCCCACACAAATGTAATGTTACCATCTCTCTTGTTCTGCTGGAACTCGAGTACGCCAATAGCCTTTACCACGGATCACCTTTAACAACTATGAAAAGACTACGATGGACTCAGAATTCTGCTGCGGGACTACTCTTACATATAAAACCACAAGCCCACATCCACCCTGCCTTGAATGCTCTACAATACTTACTGGTTGCTAGATACCGCATTCAAGCTGCTTTGTATCACTCACAAAGCGATACATTGGACAAGACTGCTCTTCATCAGTAACAAACTCACAAACTATATTCAAGAAAATAACCTCCGCATTAGATTGGCACTTCACCTCAAAATACCACTGTATAAGGAAAAAAACATGGGAGGCACATCCTTCTCTGTTCAAGCAGCCAAACGATGGAACTCTTTACCCCCAAACATAAGATCCTCTGATAACCACCCTATCTTCAGATGTAGATTTACTGAAGAATTGACTCTTCCCCACATAATCACCATACACAAACATAAATATACAGCATATCCATCTGTAAATAAGCATTTATTTGGACTACAGAGGTGTACCCACTTATGCTTATTGCTTTGTTTAAGCATGTACATAAATATACATATCCCTCGTAGTGATCTATGTATAACATGTATATAAGTGACTGCATAAATAAGTGTGATCCAGCGGCCTATAGAAAATATATCATAAACAACGCTACCCTACTTCATAACCTATAAACAAAATTCTACACTAACTTATGGACCCATTTATAAACATGACATATTTGGGCCTACTGAATCAGGTGGTCAAATTAAATCTATATACACATTATCTACAAACTATATACAATTTTATACATCTGCGGAAAGAATATTGTCATTAGAATAAATCCTAACCATTTAAACGACCACCATTGGCGATGGGATCTAGCTAATAGTAACCTACACTTCTGAATAACCAAGACTAGCTTGTTTGTCAAAAGTAAGATTTTATTTACTAAATTATGGTATTTCAATTGATAGTTTTATAAATGTTATTTATTAGCATTGAAACAAGCATGATTGTAAAGAAACGTGAGAAAAATATAATTTAAGCAAGTGAATCAAAGTTAAAGTAAATATTTAAAGTTTAGCATTTCTAAAACCTAAGTCCCTAACTGAGCTAAATAGATAGAAATTAAAGTAAAGTTCTTTGAGGATTCCTACGTGCTCCACGCAATGTCCGACAGCACTTCACCCTCATCGGAAAGTCAGAAAGCAGCAGCCAACCCATCCCTAGGGGCATGACTTTTTATACCTTTCTACTCTAACTAAACTACGCAAAGGAAAGTTTTCAGAAATCTTCGACGTCCCATTGGCTGAGAGTGACAAGTGACATGTCACCCACATTTCAAATCTTCCATTAGGTCACTTTTCTTAAGGACCATTGTCCTTTCCGAATACAACCAGGAGCTTCCTAGGTTTGCAACAAATGTACAATAATGTTCTCATTGCTTCCAATTGACTTCCGCGGATGCCAAGTTAAGGGCTGACAAAATGTTCTTTTTCGACCTTGGCCATGTCCGACAAAATGATGATAGCACGTCAGTTTTTGCTTTGTGAATGCAGCTTTTGACGAACACTTTATTTCAGAATGGGCGTCTCGTGACTTTTGCAGAAGTAAAATTCAGCTCTTAGCAACTTGAGCAAACTAGGCCCAAAAGCAGGCAACTTATGCTTTCTAGTATAAAACAAACACAAGAAAAGTATTAATGTAAGAAATAATGTAGATTCTGTATCCACCCCAGGATTTACTAATTAATTAACCCACCCGATTAATCAAATGTTACCTAGCAAATGCAAACAAATAAAGCAGCGTTTATATCTACCAGTCTTCATTAATCCATGAGACTTATGTGCACCTAGAATAGTAGAAATGACATCACACAGACAAGGAAAAGCAAAACAAGCACATGCTTCTTTTAAGTTTGCAGCAGTTAGTAGTGACAAAAACGAAAACAATAAATTATTTTATTATTTTGCACGAACAAAAAGATGCAACAATTATGCACGTTTATGAGCACACATGTTAGTCCCCCCATGTGTAAAATTTAATCTAAGTTGTATTAGCACGACATATCACAATTCATTAATATTATTATTCATGTTATGGAAATGTGACTTCACGAGTTTAAACAAAATTTTGTTTTCTATCTCGCTCCATCAACTCCCTCATCTGGTGATTAACAAATCACCACACCAGCACCCAAAAATGTTGGTAATTTAAACTTCCGAGAAATCGATTCAAATTCATTTGTATCAGTAATCCTAAAAGTCTGTTTCTGCATAATCTTTGGAATTAGCATAACGCTCTCTATGTAACTCCTGTAATTCTATCTCCCTTTCTTCTTCTTTTCTAAGTTTATAGATTATTTTCTTCTCTTTCAACTGCTTCTTTCTTTTATGTAACAAACAACCTATTTTGGTTAAAATAAAAATGAATACTATTATAATCAAAGGTGCCAAAATCTTGCCAAGAATTGAACTTCCGATATCATGAAACCAGTTTTTAATTGCTTGAAACCTTTTTGAAAGTTTCCCTGTAAAATCTTCTTCTTCTAAAGGAATTATCTCTGAATGCATTTGTGTAATATTCTTGATATACATTTCAATATTCTTACTTTCGTCGGGTATATATGTGCAACAATGTTGTACATGTAAAATGCCACAGACTCCTCCCTCTTTTGCTAGGAGTATGTCTAAAGCAAGGCGATCTTGAATTACCATGGATCTAATTGCAATAACTTCAACATTCACTAATTGGAACCCATCAGCTGTGTCAGTTGATAATCTATCAACTATAGTGGACAATTTTCTGATTCTCCCTGCATTTAAGGTTATACCAACAAAAGGTATTACTGCTTGAAAAATATCTCCCAGAACTTCAGTAAAAGTTTCTCTTTTAACTCTATTTACATAATTATGAATTTTAAACAATCCTTCTGAATCTCTGTCAACATGAAACACTTTAGGAAAAACAATTCCCACATAACAAGTTCCATACCAGTGGTCTGGAAGGTTGTAGTAGGCTTTGTCACCACAAACAAAATAAATCCCAGGAAAGATTGGATCCTTTCCACCTTTGAATCCCCAACCTCCCAAAATCTGATAAGTATCTTCACAGTTACTTGCACCTACAAAGTAATTATCAAAAAGTGTGTTATCTCTCCTAATGCAAAGCTTTCCACTAACTGGTTTGTCTATGTGAATTGCAATATTTTCAAGCATTTTGCCATTTAACTTTTCATCCTCTTTTTGCCAGAATCTAGACTTAGTCTGCTTGACTAATTCATTCCTCTTATAAATTGCTCTTCTCTCCTCAACCATATTCAAAAATTTCTTTCCTTCAGCACTTAATTTGCAAGTTAGATTATTTTTATAAGCATACTCATAAGTAAGTTCGTTAGTAACAAGGAAAAATTCTCTCATTTGCTTTGCTTTCTTATGCTTATTTAAAGCATTTTCAATCTTAATATTTGCAAAAATCTCGTCATAATCTGAATAGTAATATTCTAAACGTCCAGTTTGATAAAATAAGCTAGTTAACACACTACATGTTACACCATAAGTGAGAGGAAGCATATTATATGTTACTCCCTCAGAAACAGAAGCAGGTAACTTAACGCAGACGTAGCAGTCTTTTGCATCCATTACCTTAACATATTCACTCAATAGCTTTGTGAATGTATTACTTGAAAAATCACTAATTGATTTATCTTGATGAATGTTAGGCTGATGATCAATAACTTTTGCAGACGCACTATGTTTAGTTTGGCTAACCAGAGCTTTGCTTGTTATGTTAACTTTGTGTAATTCTCTATTCATCTCCAAAGGGATAATCACAGCTAAAACTAACCAGAGCAGAACTAAAATGAGCAGACACACCAGAGTCATCTTACAGCATCTCTTAAAAACAGAACACTTTGAAGTGCTCTCCTTAACATAAGGCATTTTTGGTTAGTTTAGCTTCAAAATAAAATAAAATAAAACAAAATTTTTAAAATCTAAATTTATATTTACACCCCCCTTTTAAAATATTTTTTTTTTTTTTTTTTTTTTAAAACCCTAAACAAGATTTCTTCGACCTTATGTCATACATAAGTTTTCTTCAACTAAACAGTTTTTCTTCGACCTTGTGTCAACTAACAAATTTTCTTCAGCCTTTTGCCAATTTAATATTTCTGTACTTCAATCATTGTCACTAATTTCTTGGACTTCGTCTTCTTCTTCACTACTACCATATATGTCAATAACGGGTGGAATTACTAAATAAGTCCACTCAGGTGACTTGTATTTTTGGTTTGGTCTTACTATTCTTTTTCCTTTTCTCGACACTACTTCAATTTTCCTTCCAACTCCAACTTCTTTTCCAGGACTCTTTTGACTACTGATTTCTTCAACTTGTTCTTTTGGTTTCTTGATCAATCTGACTCTCAATCTTCCACCAGGCCAGTAGTCTGCTTTTCTCACGTACTTCTTCTTTGGTTCAGAATTATTTGATTCTGACTTCCAAGTCCTTTTCTTTCTGTTTTCACTTTCACCATCCACGTCACTTTCTTCAGTTTCGTAGTCTGAAATTTCAATTGACTCAGGAACTTCTCTATTCGGCAATTTCACTCCTTCAGGAACTTCACTTTGTTTTCCATCACTGGTACTCGGTAATTCGTCTTCTTCCTCTTCTTCAATTACCCCCAACTTCCCAGATTTTGGATTTCCGTTCCTTACTCCAGAGCTTGTTCTCTGCCTTTCGATACTCTCCTGGTCTAAAACTTCTTTTTGTTCTGCTTCTTTATCTTCGATAGAGACAACCGAATCCTCAGTTATCTTTCCCTTTAACAGATTCTCTTCACCTTCAGAATCTATTTCAATGATTTCCAAGTCTTTTCTTGTCAATTTTCCATTTACTGGTACAGTTTCCAGATGTCGACTTTCTTGTCGATCTTCAAATTCTGGATTTATTTCACCTTCTGTTTCGCCTTCTGCTTCAGAATCGGAATCATCTGTGGTATCACTTTCAACATCAGAACTTTCAGGAGTTGGTACTGGAATAGTATGACTAGGATGAATCCAACGTTTCAATCCTCTGCACTTTACAGCATTAGTAGTGATCAAAATTATCTGCCTAGGCTTCTGCCATCTAGGAGCTAGACAATTCCTTCTCCGATGTACTTTCGTTCTGACCCAATCGCCAGGTCTCAGATCATGTGTCAAAACCTTTTCATTTGATTGTGCTTCAGTTCCCACCTGATTAGACACAGAAGTTACCATATCAGATAACCTTTTACAGTAATCCAAAATAGCACTGTCATTTATGCTCAACAGTTTACCTACAGGTACAAAAGCTTGCCTCATAACTCTTCCCATTAAAATTTCATGAGGACTCAAACCTGTCTTTTTATCTGGTGTACTTCTTAATGACATCAAAACAAGTGGAAGAGCATCAGTCCACTTTACACCTGTTTCAAGACACATTTTTCCAATTCTGTTTTTAATTGTTCCATTAATTTGTTCAACCACTCCTGATGCCTCTGGTCTGTATGCACAGTGTATTTTCTGCTCAATGCTCAAAGCTTCGCAAATTAACTTCATCAGTTTGTTATCAAAATGGCTTCCTCCATCACTCTCAATAGTGACTGGAAAACCGTACCTTGGGATGATTTCTCTGAGCATTAGTTTTGCTACTGTAATTGAATCACAATGTCGTGTAGGGAAAGCCTCTACCCATCTTGAAAACAAGCAAACAATTACAAGCACATATTTCAAACAATTGTGTAAGGGCATTTCGATGAAATCCATTTGTAACCTGGTAAAGGGACCACCCTCTCGACCAATTATTCCTGTCCCCACCACTGATTTTCTGTTTGGATTCATTTGTTGGCATGACAAACACCTTTGACAAAAAGATTCTGCAATAGTTCTGAACTTAGTATTGAACCATGTTTCTCTGAAAAGTCTAACCATAGAATCTCTTCCCAGATGTGCTGGACCATGATATAATCTGGCCATGTCAGCAATCAAGCAATTTGGTAAGACTACTCTGCCATCTTTGTAAACCCACACTCCATCTTCTTCACGTGGTCTACAATCTGATCTTAACCACAAGTCTTTTTCTTCATCATCTGTTTCATTTTGTAAATCTCTAATCTCATGCCATGTTTCTACAACTGTTGTTAGCATTAATGAATTTGAATCAGTTTCTTTACTCCTCTCCCGATTGTAAGAATAATTTTTTCTTGCGCAGTATTTAGCTGTTTCATCTGCGAAGGCATTGCCCTTGGAAATATAATCAATTCCTCTAGTGTGCGCTGCACACTTAACAATGGCGATTTCTTTCGGCAATTGTATTGCTTCAATTAATCTCCTAATGAAAACTGCATTTTTAATTGGTGATCCTGCTGATGTCATGTACCCTCTCTGTGACCAGAGTTGTCCATAATCATGCACAACTCCATACCCATATTGACTATCAGTAATGATGGTAACTCTTATATCTTTTGATATTTCACATGCACGTATCAAAGCAATTAATTCAGCCACTTGTGCTGAACGAACTCCTTCAAGACATGATGCTTCTTCGACATCCTTAACTGTACAAACTGAATATGAAGCTTTTAAGACACCTCCTTCGGATCTTAAGCATGAGCCATCTACAAAGTAGACAAAATCCGATTCAGATAAAGGTCTGTCTTTGATGTCTTTTCTTGGTTTAGTGTAGAATTCCATGACATCTAAACATTCATGTTCTGTTTCAATGTCATCAACAATTTCAGAATCAGGCAGTAATGTAGAAGGATTCAGATTCAAACATCTCGAAATCGAAACATTATCTGCTCCTAGTATGATTTTCTCATACTTTGTCAATCTGCTACTTGTTAAATGCTGAGTCTTACCTCTTGTCAGTAATATTTCTACTGAATGAGGCACAAAAACTTTCACAGGAAATCCCATAATGATCCCCTCACTTTGTTCGAGACTAATACTTGTAGCTGCAACTGCTTTTAAGCAACCTGGTAATGCTTTTGCAATTGGATCAAGAACTGCAGAGAAGTATGCAATAGGTTTCTTTAAATTTCCGTGTCTCTGAATCAACACAGATAATGCACATCCTTCTCTCTCACTGCAATACAGTTCAAAATCTTTCTCATAATTTGGCATACCTAAAGCAGGAGCTTGACATAAACTCTTTTTCAGGTTTTCAAAAGAATCCATCTCAGCATCATTGAGAATAATTGGATCTTTTACATCTGACTTTGTCAGTCTTTGTAGTGGTTTTGCAATTACTGAAAATCCACTTATCCATTGTCGACAGTAACTAACCATTCCCAAGAACATTCTGACCTGTCTTTGTGTTCTTGGTGGTAACATTGCTTGAATCATTTTTATTCTCTCTATTGTTACTTGTCTTTTTCCCTTTGCAATTCTGTGACCAAGATATTTTATTTCTTGTTTGCAAAACTGTAGTTTTGCTGGGGACACTTTATGTCCTTCTTCTGCAAGGCGATTTAACAGAATTATTGTGTCTGTCACACAATTTTCTCTTGTCTTTGCAGCTATTAACAGATCATCAATATACTGCACTAACGTTGACCTACCAGGTAAGTCTAGGTCTTCTAATGATCTTTTTAACAGTTCATTAAAGATTGAAGGACTTTCTGTATAGCCCTGTGGGATTCTTGACCATCCGAGGGTCTTACCTTGGAATCTGAAAGCAAAGATTTTATAACTGTCTGGATGTAAGGGAACAGTAAAGAATGCATTGCAAAGATCAATGACTGTATACCATTCAGCATCATGTGGAATCTGATATAGAATTACTGCTGGATTTGGAACCACAGGACAACATGGAACGACAATTTGATTAACCTTTCTCAAATCTTGTACGATTCTAAATGTTCCATTAGACTTTTTAACTCCCATAATTGGTGAATTACAAGGACTACTCTCCATTTCTTTTAATACACCTTGTTTGATTAATTTTTCAATTATAGGTGTAATACCTTCAATTGTTTCTGCTTTCATTTTATACTGTGGAATGTTTGGAAATTCTATTCCCTGTTTCAATGTAATTTTTACTGGATCTACATTTTTCATTAGACCCATCCCGTTCCCAGTAAAATCCCATATATCAGATTTCACTGTTTCTTTGAGCTCTTCAGGTAAATCCTTTTCTTCAAATGCAGGAAACAATTTTGTTTCTTCTGCTTCCATCATCATCATTGTCATTCTGTATAAACCATCTTCCTCCATTGTTTGTAACTCAACTCCATCAGGAGAACAATATATTCTGCAATTCATTTTACATAGGATGTCTCTGCCCAATAGATTCACTGGACTACTATTACAAACCACAAATCTGTGTTTGTCTCTGTAGTTTCCAATTTCAACTGGTACTGGATCAGTTAAGTCAGTTTTAATTTGCTGATTACTTACTCCAACAACTTGGATGGTATCCCCAGAGAGAGGTAGGTTTTCAATTTCCACTGATCTAACAGTAGAACGGGTAGCACCAGTGTCCACTAGAAAAGTGATGTCTACATCATTAACTTTCCCGTTTACAAAAGGACCAGACTAGTCAACCTCAAGAGTGGCTCCAACAACACACTCTTCCTCCTCTCTCGGGCACCGTCAGCAATAATCATCAGAATCGCTGTCTTGACTTTCTGCTAATAAAAACTGTTGTGAAGCATTTTGCATTTGTACTCTTTGCTGCTTTTGCTGTTTTTGCGGTTTTATTACCTGTTCACTTCCCTGAAATCCCACGTTTGGATTATATTTTTGGACTCCCCCACAATTCGGAAAAGGTGGTTGTGGCAATTGATCTTGACGATTATTCACCTGTTGCTGTTGCTGTTGCTGCAACTGTCGCTGAATGTTTAATTCGTTTAACCCCTGTTGCATCTGTAGCTGTCGCTGCAGGTCAACACCATTCTGCATCTGTGGATTCAATAAGGGATTCTTTAAGTTTTTAGGAGGATGAGGACACTCGTCTCTCCAATGTCCAATTTCGCCACAATTAAAACAAGGTAATCTTTGTTTCAACTCCTCAATCTTTTGGCTAAATTTCTTTGGGAAATTATTACTTTTAAACTTTCCTTGTATCTGGTTTGTATTTCCAGTTTGAACAAAATTAGTGTTCTTATTACCCATGCTGGCAATCTGTTGCTCAGCCACTTTTACCTGAGCCCACATGGCTTTTTCCTTGAGCTTTTTCTGTTTTACTTCTATTTCATCACTACAGTACTTAGCCTTTCTTAGAATATCATCTACAGAAAGTGATTGCCATCCTACAATGCTATTTCTGATCATTTCTCCGATTTCAGGTTTTAGTCCATAAACAAATCTATAGACAAAATGACTCATATCCTTTTCATCTAGTTTTTCATAACCACTGTATTGTTTAAAGATTAACAGTAGTCTTTCATAAAAAGAATGAACTGATTCTTTTGTTTCCTGTTCTGTCCTTTCTATTTTAACCCAATCGACTTCTTTGGGTGGAATTTTGTTTTTCATCCAAACAATCACCTTTTCATAAAAATCCATTACAAGAGGATTTGGAGCACCTGTTTCTTTGATTCGCTCAGGTTCTGTTTTTGGCCAACTAATCGATATTTTGCATTCTGTCCAAAGATCTGATGGAACGACAATGTCAAAAAATCCATCTAAATCAATCCACAGAACTTTTGACACTTTGATAAATCTATCTACTTGTCTGTACCATTCCACAGGTTTTTCCCTCAATTTTGGAAAGTCATTCGTAAACAACAGAATGTCCTGTCTCGACCAAGGGACATGAACATATCCTCCACCTGCAATTTCTCTCATTGGAAATTGTTTTGACAATTTTTCCAATCTTTCATCTTCCTTCTTTTTCGTCCATTTTACTCTCCACTTATTCAGTTCTCCTAGCTTTTTGATATAAACAATCAAATCTTTTATATGTACTATTCTTCCCATTGAGTTCAAACTCTCAATGTCACTTTCTGAAAAGTCTAATCTGTAATGTTTCGCAAAATTCTTTTGTTTGCTCACATCGATTTCAAGTTCCGCTGCTAGATCCTCTAGTTGATCATATTTATTTTTTGTTTTCCACTGAATGCTTTTGCAAATGAACAGTAGTTCATCATCTCGATAGTAATTTAAACTATCTGGACCGATTGTTCCGATTATTAATTCTTCGATATTCGCTTTTAATTTGGCCACATCAAGTTTTGGTGTGGTTACCCTGACTTCAGGACTCCCTATATCTGATATAGCACCCATTGGTGTTTTCGGAGATAAATCCTCATTAAAGGTTAAATCAGGCATTCTTGATTTAGAAGAGTTTATTTCAGATAAGTCTGAATAAAATTTTTCAGCAACCTTTTGAATTTCTGCATTTAAAGGAATAGTTAATCCTGTCTTGTTTGTTTCCTTTTGGTCAAATACAGGCTGAACAGGACCAATTGTTACTGGAACTGTCACAGCTTCCATGCCTTTTGTCATTCTTTTTATTAATTCTTCTTTAGATCTTAAATATTCATTATAATCGACATCTTCAACATTTCTTGCCTCTCTTGTATAATCTTTTGGAGCTTCTCTTGCCCTTGGAGCCATTGTAAAATGTCTACCTTCATTTCGAGCATTATCAAATTCTGGTCTTCTAGGAGTTTCAATGATTTCACAATTATTTGGATAAAGTTTAGGAGCTTCATTAATTGGAGGTGCACTCGGTGAAGTTTCAGTAGAAACCACCGGAGTAGACCATGATCTAGGAGGACTCAGAGGTTGATTCTTTCTAGCTGTAGTGTATATTTCTTCCATAACTGCATCTTCAGATTCACTTTCTAAAGATTTCCCAGCAGGAGTACCCATAACCATTTCCTGAGTTAAATACAATCCTTCACTCATATTTCCCTGTCTCCACATTCGCAATCTATCTTCATGAGTTTCTCTTCTCCAAGGTGGATTTTTAGAAGGTCTTTTAATTCCACTAGCTTCTCTTTGTAACTGATACATCTCATCTTCCCACTCAACTAAAGCTTCAAATTGAGTTGGTCTCGGTTTTGGAATAAGAGCATTCATTTTCTCTCGCAAATTTCTCAAAACTTTTACGTTAAATGAACCATCATCAGGCCAAGTTAAAACACCGTCGTTCTTAGTATAGCGTTTCCAACTATCAAACCATAAGACAGTATGATATCCATATTCACCTTCCATGTACGCTGCAGGTGTTTTATACTTATGAAGTAGTTTACCACCTCGCGTTTCAATTTTCTTGTCAGGTGAAAATAAATTTTTAAATTTCTGAAATAATGTTGGCTTTTTCTCAACATGTTTAAAATGATAACTCATTTTTAAGAGTTAATTCTAATTCACAAATTCGTTCGTAAAATATTTCCGGGATGCTCCGCAAAACAACCAATCCGTGCGCGAAACACACCGACAAGCCAATGACAGTTGAGCTACGTCACTTTTCTGCTCAACCAATAAAAATGGAGTTTTCCTAAAGAACCAATTAGCTTACAGATCGTCAGAGACTCAAGAGCCAATCAGAGTATAGTTTGTGACGTAGGTCACCCAATCCCAGCGCGGCTCTGTGACGTACACAGCAGCTGCGGTTTCTCGTTTCTCACTCCTGGCGCTTACTCCTCCTTCACAAAATCTTTTCACAGCGCCATTTTAAGAACACTTTTCAGTGTAAATTAATTCTTAACAATGACTATAAGGACATCATCTGTTCGTTTCACTATTTAGGATAGTTTACATACATTCAAGTATCCACACTTCGGAATAGACGGCGCTATTCACACTAAGGATAATATTCAATTGTCAGTAGAGTAACCCTTACCCCACCCTTCTAACACGTATAATTATGAACTCGCTTTCCTCTGAACGCACCGCGAAGTGACAGTTCTAAGAGTTCCACTTGAACATAAAATACAAATCAAACTCGCACTTTCATACTGAAAATTCCTTAATTTCAAACACACATGAAATCCGTACAGGACTCTCACCTGTTTATAGAATTCATGCACCGTTAGCAAAATAACGACGTTATCCGTACAGGGCTCTCACCTGTTTATAGATATGAAACATGTACCCGTACAGGACTCTAACCTGTTTATAGATAATCATGCACCGACGCTACTTTACCCTTCACTCAAGCTCGGATATAACTAATACTCTTATCACAGTGAGTTTTATGGAAGGCGCTTTGTCCCTATTCTCATGCTGCTTTAATTTCTTAGAAAACCCTCACTATACAAGATTCACACCTAGCCCTAAAACTGTGCTGCTCGGCGACAACACTATGGTACACGGCGATACCTCTTGTGATACTCGGCGATATCACTACAAACAGAACAGATGGCTTGCGTGACTAATTTCTCGCCACACAATCTATACCGGTATAGCTTACAGATAGCACGAAAAACGAACTCAACATGTGTTAAAACATCGATCCTATTTCCATACCATAACACTTTAGTAACCCTTAGCAACCAACATATTACCTTGGTTACCCTTAGCAACCATCAATATGGTATTTCAATTGATAGTTTTATAAATGTTATTTATTAGCATTGAAACAAGCATGATTGTAAAGAAACGTGAGAAAAATATAATTTAAGCAAGTGAATCAAAGTTAAAGTAAATATTTAAAGTTTAGCATTTCTAAAACCTAAGTCCCTAACTGAGCTAAATAGATAGAAATTAAAGTAAAGTTCTTTGAGGATTCTTACGTGCTCCACGCAATGTCCGACAGCACTTCACCCTCATCGGAAAGTCAGAAAGCAGCAGCCAACCCATCCCTAGGGGCATGACTTTTTATACCTTTCTACTCTAACTAAACTACGCAAAGGAAAGTTTTCAGAAATCTTCGACGTCCCATTGGCTGAGAGTGACAAGTGACATGTCACCCACATTTCAAATCTTCCATTAGGTCACTTTTCTTAAGGACCATTGTCCTTTCCGAATGCAACCAGGAGCTTCCTAGGTTTGCAACAAATGTACAATAATGTTCTCATTGCTTCCAATTGACTTCCGCGGATGCCAAGTTAAGGGCTGACAAAATGTTCTTTTTCGACCTTGGCCATGTCCGACAGAATGATGATAGCACGTCAGTTTTTGCTTTGTGAATGCAGCTTTTGACGAACACTTTATTTCAGAATGGGCGTCTCGTGACTTTTGCAGAAGTAAAATTCAGCTCTTAGCAACTTGAGCAAACTAGGCCCAAAAGCAGGCAACTTATGCTTTCTAGTATAAAACAAACACAAGAAAAGTATTAATGTAAGAAATAATGTAGATTCTGTATCCACCCCAGGATTTACTAATTAA
This sequence comes from Lissotriton helveticus, assembly GCF_964261635.1. NCBI lineage: Eukaryota > Metazoa > Chordata > Amphibia > Caudata > Salamandridae > Lissotriton > Lissotriton helveticus. The sequence continues at coordinate 1,241,233,453 of NC_136063.1, read as the reverse complement.
TTAACCCACCCGATTAATCAAATGTTACCTAGCAAATGCAAACAAATAAAGCAGCGTTTATATCTACCAGTCTTCATTAATCCATGAGACTTATGTGCACCTAGAATAGTAGAAATGACATCACACAGACAAGGAAAAGCAAAACAAGCACATGCTTCTTTTAAGTTTGCAGCAGTTAGTAGTGACAAAAACGAAAACAATAAATTATTTTATTATTTTGCACGAACAAAAAGATGCAACAATTATGCACGTTTATGAGCACACATGTTAGTCCCCCCATGTGTAAAATTTAATCTAAGTTGTATTAGCACGACATATCACAATTCATTAATATTATTATTCATGTTATGGAAATGTGACTTCACGAGTTTAAACAAAATTTTGTTTTCTATCTCGCTCCATCAGTGCATCTTTCATCAGAACTATGTATCTACAAAGGCTTCACTATTGTATTACAAGAAAACAATTTAAATACAGTAACACTTGAAAGTCTGAGTTTTTTCAATGGAGAGGAGTTGGCCTAATGGCAAGGGCGGTCAACCTCAAGTCTGGGGAATGGGGCTCGAGTCTCTGCAAAGACGTGCAACATCCTGTGATTCTGGGCAAATCACTTCATCTCCCTCTGCCTAACAAAAAAAATGAAAGTGTCCTCATGTAACTCAACTGCTGCTTGTGTAAAGCGCTCTGATACCCGATACCTTTGGGTCAAGTTCGCACTATATAAAAGTCTGTAAAACAAATAATCAGGATATTTTACTTTCCTTATACATATATACATTTAATGTACTTATGATGTACCTTCCATGTACTTATGTATCTTTATATTTATAACTTTGCTTCTAATTCAGCATATCCAATGCACTACCCTATATCTCACCCTATATATCTCGCAATATATCCTCTACCTCCACTCTGAGTTATCTCAAACCTCATTCCACTACTCTCTCCAATGTACTACCCCACAAACCCCCTCCCACTGCAATGTACTAAAAAAACAACTTTCTAGACCCTTCCTTCTTCTATCCTCCCTTATTCCTTTTACAGTCCAAATAACAGACTAACATGTCCACCATTCAAATCAAATTAATTTTATATTTTGCTACACTAATTCACTGTGAATCCTTTTTGGGTTTCAGAGTAGCCTGCTACTCGCCGAACAGTGCTACAACTCCACATCAGGGGAGCAAGCTCTATATAAATGAAAATCCTTCCCTCTTCCATCCATCTGCTATCATTTTTAATCTAAATATCAGACTAACATATCCACCACTCAAATTAATTTCATATTTCCCTAGACTAATTCACCACTAATCCGTTTCTGGTTCCAGAGTAAAGTACTACTCACCGATTAGCACTGCAACACCTCATCAAGGCTAGCAAGTGCTATATAAATGCAAACCTTTACCTCTTATATACCTTCACTATACTTCCTAATCCAAATAACAGACTAACATATCCACCGCTCAAATTAATTTCACATTTTAGTACGCTAATTCACCACTAATCTTTTTTGGGTTCCAGAATAGCGAGCTACTCATGATTCAACACCTTGTCAAGGATATAAATAAATTACAATACAATACAATACAATCCTATTACGCCCAATAGCCAGTACTAGTCACCGGGGATTATAGGATTTTTAGGTTTTCTAAAAACACACAATACACAGAGCTAACAACTGAACTGCACTTTTCAATGATTTTCCATTGCAAATCAACTATACAGCAATTTATATGGTAAAATATAAGAATGGAAAATGAGTATGAAGTGAATCTATGTATTTCTGAAATATAAACATGATACTGAGTTTAGGAAGAATGGTTATTTGCACACCTCTGAATGGATGTTTACCTGTAGTGTTGCAAGATTCACAGGACATTTTGCAAAATGTTTTCTATTTTACACACTGACTAACTTCACACATGTTTCCTAATAGAACGGTACCCTGTTTGTGTAGGTAGGTCTAGTGGATAGGGAAGTGCCTAAAATGCAACATGAAAGATCAACTTTTTCCACTCTTAACTGACCCTATTATTGCAATGTGAGTGGATGTGGATTTTGGCCTCGGCTTGAGTGCCATACAGGAGAAGATCACATTTTCCCCTCAAAACTGACCCCATGAAAACCTACCAAATTCAGACTTTTCTGATACTAGACACACTAGGGAGTCCAGGATGGTGTGACTTGTGTGGATCTCATGAGGTTTTTTTTAGCAGGAGCCATTGCAAAACTCAAATGTTGGCTAAAAACATATATTTTCTTCTCATTTTTTGTTAGGGGAAGTTCCGGAATCTGTGGGGATCCACAAATATCCTACCAGCCAACATTCCAACAGATCTGCCAAAAATGACAACCCGCTTGTGTGGGTGGGCCTAGCACCTGAAACTGAAAAGGGCCCAATACACTACATGAACAGATCAAATTTTTCTACTTCAAATCATACCTTTTGTTTGCAATGAAGGTAGCTGTAGAAATTCGGAATGTACTTGGCCACCACACATGGGATCCTGAATGGTGACATTCTGGAGAGCACAAAAAACCAAAGGGGGAAGCGTAGAGGTTGAGATAGAATCACCCTCCTAAACGGTTCATGTAAACATAGAGATTCTATCAATGTGTAGAGGTGCAAAATATTTTTTGATTTTGTAGTTTTTTGTGAAATGATAGGCTCTCTCTTAACAGTGGAAAGAGGAGAGCACGTGTGCTTGTTTAAAATACCCCTCACACACTAAAAAAATCCGTTAGTGTCATGCTTCATCATAGGGGTCTTCCCGTCCCTATAACGGGGCGGGGCGTGCTACGACCAGACGAAATACGCGGGAGCACTGTAAATGTGACAGAGCTATGTGTGGGTGCAGTGGTGTCAGTGGAGTGTAGGGATCTAACTAGTGAATGCACAAAAAAATACAAAAATTAAAAATTCCCTGGCTAGTAGAAAAAATACATTTTATTGGTTTCTCTGGCTGGGAATATTAAAAAGGGGATATAGGTAGAGCAATTACTGACTACCAAGTCGACATGTTTCATAGGCAGTCCCCAACTGCCTACTCATCAGGACCATATGGCGATCCCTACTGTAAATAGCTCAGTTCTACAGAAGTAGGCCTACTGTCCTACAAATATACCAGCAAAAATAGGCTGAATATTTGGGCTTCAGGGCATGAGCTGGCCCAGTTGAAGCAAGGCACCAGTAATCAGTGCCAAAAAAAGAATGACCAGTGGTCTCTGTAAAAGAAGAGGAGAAAAAACGGGGGAGAAAGCACAAACATATTCGTGTTTTCATTTCTGATCATTAAATGTACATCATTAATTCGAGATTACATTCACAACATTAGCTAATTCACTAAGATTTCGCTGGGTTTGGTGCCATTTCCTTTGCCACAATTGTTGTGCATTAATCAGTATACACCTCTCATTGTTGGACTATGTGTCCGACGTTTTATCCAGAACCATCCAAATGGACGAGGTTCGTGATTAACTCATCACCCATACAGTAGTGACTCAACACATTCACACACCCAATCGCTATGGTTTCAAAAAAGGACCTATATATCATATTTTGTCAAGATCGATATTCTCGAAGTGGTATTGGCAAAGATGGTAGTCAATACATTCGTTTTATACATACTTTTCCGATATTTTTCACTGCCCCATGAGCTTGCAGGCGGAGGAAGTTTTGCTCGGTCTACTGGAAAAATAAATAAATGTTGCCGCCCCCACTGTTAGATGTGGTTCGTTCTTATTGTGACAGAAAAATGGCCCTGTGACCCATTTATTAAAGACTCGGGGTCCGAGTCTATTACTTACGTTACTGGCATAGCAATTCGCCTATCGTTCCTACCGTGCAGCTCCGAGGATGTGTGGTCACTCGTCTGCCCGCTAGATATACTCTGCCATGTCCTTCCGTAATGCTCATTGCTTCAAGTGAACGCCCAAGAAAAAAGCTAGAACGCTCAGTCCTAAGATGGCCGCCGCTATTCGGCACAATGTCAGGATTGAGGTCGGAAGTCTTTTCACGCTTTCTATGACTAGCGTGGAGGAAACGAAGGATCTTAAATTGTCGGTATCCAGTGTAATGTACTACTAAATCTCAAAAATGGATGATTTTAAATAATGCTCATGGGTCAAAGTATAATGGAGTCGTGTTATTTGAAAACAAATTATTTTTCGAAGTATCCAATGGGTCAAAACTGTCAGTTGCCAGGGGGTTCCCTCAGCAGGGTGTAGTGACATGTCCCTTTGAATATGTTGGTACAGCCCAAGGCTTAAAGGATTTAACTCCCACCCTGAACAAGGAATAGGTGGTGAAATTATATATCAGTTACATGGGGGTCAAATGATGACGTCCAAAAGGAGACTATTGGTACAGCCCAAGGGTTATAAGATTTAACTCCCACCCTGAACAAGGAGTAGGTGGTATAATTATATTTCAGATACATGGGGGTCAAATGATGACGTCCAAAAAGCGAGGGGTCACAGCTGTCCCCACGGTATGTCATCGTTCAGTCCCCTTTTGTGGGATTGGATGCGGAACACCCATCTTTGTTCTTTCTCCAGAAGGAACCTTTCGTTATTCACTTGCTCTATCACAGTCCAAGATATTTCATCAGGTTTGTGGTTCATCTCTAGGAAGAGATTCGTGAGTTTCGTGCTGTTTTTTTTGCATTTTATGGTGCTCTTGTGCTCACCTATCCGGATTTTCACTGCCCTGCTCGTCATGCCTACATACTCCAATCCACAGGGGCATGTGATAAGGTAGACTACATTGGTACTATTGCAGTTGCTAAAGCCCCTTTGCTCCCAGGTCGTCCCATCACTGAAGGTTAGGTTGTTGCTTTTCTTCGTGAGACAACAAACTTTGCAGTTTCCACATGGATGGTGACCATGTACAAAGTTAGGATTTTTTTGCACAGTGTTGCTATTTGTTTTGGGTCTTGTGTGGACTAATACATCCCTTATGCTCTGTGCTTTCTTGTGAGAGAACATCGGTTTCGGGATTTGCAACCCACCACTGGTTAGAATCTTCCAGTTCCTGTTAATGATCTTAGTCACTTGGTTGGAACAGGTGTTGTAGGTAGTGACGCAGATAGGTCTCTTGTCCTCCTCTTTTGGTATTTTTTCTTCCAGAAGGCTCTCTCGGCAGTTGTTCTTTGCCCGTTTGTATGCCTGATCAATGATCTTGTCAGGGTACATTCTAGCTTCCAACTTCTTTTTCATGTCTCTAGACTGCAATTTGAAGTCACCAATCTCTGTACAATTCCTGCGGAGGCGCAGGAACTGGCCGTAAGGGAGATTATCCCGCAGATGTCTGGGGTGGAAGCTGTTGTACAACAGTAGACAGTTTTTAGAAGTGTGTTTAAAGTGGGTTGTGGTCATTAGTCTGCCTTCCTTGGGGAAGATGTTCAGATCCAGAAATACCAAGTTACAGTTGGAGGTGGTACTGGTGAATTTCAAATAGTCGTCTTGCAGATTCAACCAGCTCAGGAATTGTTTGGAGGTCCTCTCATCTCCATCCCAGATGATCAGGATGTCATCGATGTACCGTTTCCATACCTTGATGTTATCTCTGAAAGGGTTATTTGGATGCAGTATTTTGGTCACTTCCAGGTGGTGTACATATAGCCCAGCTATGCTGGGAGCAAATGTGCTTCCCATACTGCAGCCGTGTTTTTGTAGATAAAGGATACCTTTATACTCAAAGAAGTTTTCTCTAAGGGCTAGGGAACAACATTCCATCACCACATTCCGTGGTGTCTGGTACTCCCAGTAGTCTTCAAAAAGGACGTCTTCCACAATCTCCAAAGTGGCATGATGTGGCAAGCTAGTGTAGAGACTCTCCACATCACAGCTGATTAATAGCTGGTTGTTGGGATCAAAAGTGATATTTTCTAATAGGTTCAGTACATCCTTCGTGTCCCTAAGGTATGTTGAAGTTTTTTGAACAATTGGTCTAAGGAAAGCATCTGCAAACCTCAACAAGGGTTCCAATATTGACCCGATGCCGGATACGATGGGTTGTCCCGGAGGGTTTTGTAAGTTCTTGTGTATCTTGGGAAGGGTGTATAGGTAAGGGGTCCTTGGATTCTTTTGGCACAGGAATTCACCCTCCTTTCTTGGTAATCCAACCATGTGTCACGGCTTCCTCTACCATCGTGCTGATTTTTGTTGCTATCTTATCCGTTGGATCCATGTGAAGGATTTCATAGTTCCTTTCGTCTTGGAGCAGTCTCATACATTCAGTATCATACGGGCTTACATTCTGTATCACAGTTGCGCCGCCCTTATCAGCCGGTTTAATCACTATACGTTTGTTGTTGCTCAACTCTCGTAGTGCTTGTCTTTCTTCATTGTTTATGTTCTGAAAGGTACTTCTTTCCCGTGGGTTTATGTCTTCAAGTTCCCTCATCACTGACTTCTCAAAAGCCAGTAGTTCGATTGGTAGGGTATTGTTCATCGGTGTGAATGTAGATTTTGGTCTGAGTTTCGTATCGCCAGGTTCATTCTCATCTCCTGAAGGTAGCTGTAGAAATTCGGAATGTACTTGGCCACCACACATGGGATCCTGAATGGTGACATTCTGGAGAGTCCAGAGCTCAAATTTATTAGTTTAATACTCCCAGCATATATGGTATGAACAATGGTGTGATCAGCCCCACGGAAAAACAAAGAAGAAATTCTTTCAAAGACATAAAACCTCATAGGATTCGGTCCCATGCTATGTGGACACTGCAATGCCTAGCGGCCCGTCAACAGGAACTCTTTTCACTGCACGTGTTAAGTGCTTGTGTGCCAGTGATAATAGTGGTTGTGTGGAAAAGTAAATTTTGCCATGTTATATGTGCCTACGTGTTCCCCATCTTATGCTATATGTGCATGATCGATATGCATGTATTTCCCCCTGATCGATTAAAGACGCAATTACCGTTGTGTCCATCTCTAGTATGCCAGTTTCCAGTCCTCGTGAAAGCAACGAATATTAGGCCTATGTAAACCTACGTTGCCACGTTTTACAGTGTGCACGTTAATTCATTGAATTATCCCCGTTTCTAGGCCTCAAAAGGGCCCGGACTCAGATTCAGCTCCTGTTTCCTGAACCCTCTCCGAGGAGCGATACAGCCCCCACCTGTATCCCTGACCCTTAGCTTACTTTCATGCCTCGCAGTGCCCGGCTCGGCCTGGCTCTGCCTCTTAGTCTGCCAAGAGTATGTTATGATTCTAGTTATCAGTCCAGCCCTCCTTCTCTGCATTCCTAAGCTACTGAATCGCATCAATAGTTTCCGTCATGGTCTAGCCTTTATGTCTCCATGTAAGAGAAATACAGTATTAATATTCATAGAATATTCCTCACACACGCACTACATATAGAATTATGCATGCACCAGTCTTAGAGTCTATTAGCCTTTGTCCTGATAACTTTTGGATTCTATCAACATGTTCTCTAAACACCAGATACTAGATAGGCTTTAGGTACATGTCGCTCTGACCCTCCAGACTTTCGTCTCCTCTTCTAGCGCAGAAGTCATAGCCCCCCAGTTCTCCCTAGTAGCACGTCATTGCCAGTTTGCGCGCACCACTAGGTTAGAGGTCCCAGCTGCTCAGGTAGCCCCCTCCATGTTTCCGCCCCGTTTATGACATATTCTGTTACGTTTGCATCACATGTCTATGTATACGCCCTGTACACACCTCTTGTTACACCCACTTTATGCCTTATCTTTCGCGACTGCTACAAACTCCGCCTACTGCTACGCCTACTGTATTGAATACAATGTATCTGTTTAACTATAAATATTGTGCACTGTTATTAAACGTTTGCTAGCCATTCCCAGATCCTGTCCCGGCAGCTGCCGGGCCCTGCCATCTCATTCCCATGCAGGCTGTCCTGTTCCAGTCCTTTTATGCCTGATTAAAGCCTGTATACTCTAGCTACCTCGTATCTTGACTCTTATTTATTGAGCTAACCGTTTATTGATTATAGTCAAAAAATAGATCAGGTAATTAATTATTTATTTACCACATAATGGCGCCCGAATAGGGACTTGCCCTTTCCCCACGCGCCGGAGAAGCCACGCAGGCCCCCTGATCCTCTGCAGCCGTGACGGAACCATACCGTGCACGTGCAGATATTTCTGCTTCAAGTATCCCTCAGGCCCACGGAGGAGACGGAGGTTGCGGTCCAGCGTCCAGACGAGGCAGTGGAGGAACGCGGCGAGTCCCGACCAGAGCCCAAGCCGAGAGTCCAAGGTCCGAGGTATCCGGAGGCGCACCTGTAACTGAAGTCCGAAGTTCGTCCGTCCGTCGTCGTAGCAGTCCAGTCCAGTCCGAGGCCTTCCGTTCTTGCTGCCCGGTGAGTACCGTTGCTGGGGTAGTATCTAGACAGGGTCAATTAATTTGTCTCTGGTCCGTGGGTTTGGGTACACAGATCCAACACGAAGTGTCCACCTAGGTGGATGCGGGTCCTGACGTGTCTCTTTATGAGACTGGTAAGTTTCGTACTGTTTTAGCAGTGCATCTAGTCTGTTCTAGTAAGTTCTGTTCTCGAGAAATTCATGTGTTCTGTTCTCAGTATTCCAGGTAGTATTTTGTCCGAACTGTTATTTTAAATGTTATTCCATGTGTTTTCAATGTCGTGGTATGAATGATTTGTTTTTCAGTTATTATCGTGTTCATTGTGTATTGTATTGTGTCCAGACTCCAGCCTAGTCATGCCTCTGTTCTCTAAGTTACGTCAGTTAAAAACTAGAAAAGGTCTGCTCGAAGAAGCAGTTCCTGTCCCGCTTAGGGACAGTCCAGGTCATTTTATGTATCAAAAGCATGGCATAAGTGCCATATTATATCTAGATTTATGGGTAGAGTACACCAAGGAATTAGAGGAGAAATATAGATGGCCCGTATCAGGTACGTGGGATGCCGAGTGCATCATGCGAGTAGAAGAAGCATTATGGAAAAAGAAATCTAGACAGTCCCAGAAAGATGCCATCGAGTTATGGCGCAAAGAATCTCACAAAAGAACCGAAAAAGAAATCAGAAAGTCTGAATTAAGTAGAGAATCCTCAGAAAGAGCCCAAGAAAGGGAATTAATCGAAGTAGGTGAACGAGTAAAAGCCGAACAGTCAGACAGACAGAGAAATGCTCTTATTAAGGGTATGTATCCTCTTCTTGCCGAGGGCTTGCCGAGAGCAACCCCGGAAGCACCATGTAATTTTCCGCCGCCATTAGTTCCGATTAAGCTACGTCACAAACCGACCGCAGCTGATATTTTTCTCTCGTCCTATTTGGACAACACAGTCCCAGAATATGCGAATCCTGCTCCGCCAGCTCCAGTAAATAATGTAATTCCTGTTCCTCCAGTCAAAGGGGCACCTGTTACAGCACCTGTTACGGTACCCCCGGTCCAGCCCATAGTACAAGTTCCCGCTACATCGGTCACTCTGCCAGCACGAAGAGTATCAGTCGACGATTCCAGTTTAGGGGCCGCGGGAGGAGGTCCTCCTGGTACCCCGCCGCCACACAAACGTGTAACATTAGTCGAGTTACATGAACGTGCGTTACAGCGTACGCCCAAATATCAATCCGTTGCAGATATCAGACGAGCTCTTACCGAATGCCGTTATGATCCAGTCCCAGGCGATGATAATATGGTTATATATTCATTGCGCGTAAGACGGGTGACCGAGTATTTGGACACCCTACCGAATATGAAAGAAGATCTAGACAGAATATATCGTTTCATCCGTACAGGAGACGATTCAGAAAGTATTGGTGAAATCATGTCTCTAAGGAAAGCTGAGACCCAGCTCATGCTATTAAAGTTTCTAATCAATTGTTTAGTAAGGGAACAAGATGGTCCGACTAAAGATCCGACCGAAATGAAAGTCCTGACAAGGTGGAGTGATAATATAGCCGAGGGAAGACACAAGACACTCAGTAGTATAGAGAGTATGTACAAGAAAATTCGTAAGGAAATAATAAAGTTACACGAAAATCGTAAAGCAGCACAAGTAAGCGAGAAAGAAAACGACTCTTCTACTGAAGAGGTAGATGACGAGAATCCCACCAGAATAGCGTATGTAGGTAGATCTAGACTTCCAGACCGACATTCACGCCTAGAACACAAGAAAGTTTTTCACCTTCCAGCACTAGAACAAGATTCTCTAGAACAAGTATTTCAAGCTACCGATCACATCCTGAAATCACGAATCGGTTATAGTGAACTTAGTACCATGCATGAACAAGAACTAGCCCGATCAGCAGTCCGATGGGTTACTGATTCTACCACTTTTCCAGACGAAATAGTGGCACAAATGTTTCTGAAACTGCCCCCAGCCGAGCAGCGACTGGTGGGTATGTATATGATCCAGCACCTCATTACATTATATGAGGGACAACATTCTGATCCAGGTCCGTTACATGATGTCCTGAACGAGTTACTCCAGTATAAATGGAAAGGTTTAGGTACCGATTTAATTAGTGTCATTCTAGAACAGCGCCACAAATATCGAACGTTTCTGAATCCGCATTTTGTTCATGTCTCACCCCCAGAAAGTAAACCATTTTACATAGATAGACAGAATCCGTTACGAGAAGTACATCCAGTTAGGACACCGGATGGTGAAATGCAACGAGTATTTGTTTACACCCCTATTACAAAGATGGAACTCTTAGAGATGAAGAAATTAATTCCCTGTCACGACAAAGATCCAGCAGGGTTCCATCGAGAATTAAAAGACATGCTCCGTATGGGAGAATACACATATCCAGATATTATTAAAATGTTAAAAGTCCTGTTGCCCGCAGGGGTATATGAAAAACTCAAGGAAAAAGAATGGGAGGTGGGAGAGAAAAAGATCGATTGGACAGCTCTAGAAGCTGAAGATAAAATACGAGTACCAGGTACCGGTCTTGGGGACAAATGTAAAGAATTGCCAGAGTTATTGATTCAGGTTTTGCCAAGATTATTAGCCACGAAAAAGGAAGATTGGGATGCAATCTCAGCATGCAAACAGAAACAGGATGAAGACACTAGTGATTTTTATTCTAGATTCGAAAAATGTTTCATTATCAACAGTGGTCTGAAGACAGGTAGCGAGTCATACCCTCATCTTTTTGTTACTAAACTAGTCGAGAATTCAAGCCCACAAGTTAAAAATCGAGTTTTGAAAGTCGAAAGTACCTGGCAAGCTAGTACCCCGTCACAGATGTTACAGATGCTCCAGTATCACCAGAATAGAATCAGGGAAGAGCAAGAACACGAAAGGAGACGTATGAAAGACACGAAAATGAAGGTACTAGTTGCACAATCTGTTCCACAAGACAGTCAGAAGAGGGGTCCGAATCAAGCCAGTCATCCTGCAGCTCCCGTTAAAGGGACATGCAATTATTGTAAACAGCCAGGTCATTTTATAAACGAGTGTGCAGTTCTGAAACACAACATAGCAACTGGTAAGACTAAAGAAAGACCACGTCCGCCTAGACAAGAGCAAGTTTCACAGACTTCTCAGTCACCACAGAATGCACAACAGACAGTTCCAGCACCGCAGCCTATTGCTGCAACACAGCATGTTACACAGCAGATGTACCAGTATGCCCAGTCAGAGTATCCAGAGTATCAACCGTATTCATGAAACAGCCTAGAGAGGGAGGTAGGTTTGCCTCTCATCGAGATACCTGTAGATCAAGAGGGTCCCTATGTACACAGTCAAGTATTGGGGAAAGACAGAAAGTTTCTGATTGATACAGGGGCAAGTAGGACTACTATCAGTCATGACAAGGTTCCAGGGGCTCCGCTCTCAGGCTCTAGAAATGTTTCCCTTGGATTTTCAGGAAAGCCTATTGTAAACGAGATATCAAAGCCAGTTACTCTAGAAGTTGGTCCATTGTCCCGAACTACTGATTTGTTACTTACGAAGTCATGTCCAGAAAATTTGTTAGGCATTAAAACATTGAAAGAATTAGGTGCAGTTATTTGCGGCTCCCCAGAAGGAATACGTTTGTTTTTAAGGGACTTTAAAGGTCACTATGTATTACGAGATTTTGATCCAAGATTGTCCAATGTACCGCAGCATTTATGGGCGCAAGGTCCAACAGATGTAGGTTTTATGCAAATCACACCCCATCGTGTGACTCTCAAGCAAGGTATAGTCCTGCCACGAATCAGACAGTACAGATTGCCACCTGAGGCTGTAGCAGCCTTATCCAAAATTATTGGCGAGCTCATTGCTCAAGGAGTGGTTGTAGAAACTGACTCCAATGTATGTAATTCTCCTATTATTCCAGTCATGAAACGTACTGATCCAAATGCACCTCCAGTATATCGATTAGTGATTGACCTTCGAGAACTTAATAAATGTATCATACCCCAGTATCCAGTAGTCCCAGATATTTCATCTCTATTGACAGCTATTGATTCCGAAGCTACATTTTTTACTGTAATAGACCTCAAGAATGCATTTTTCAGTGTCCCCATTCATCCAGACAGCCAGTACCTTTTCGGTTTTTGTTTAAATGGAAGGAGCTATAAATTCACACGAGCTCCTCAAGGTTTCACAGAAAGTCGTAGTATTTACAGTCAAGCACTTAAAAGACAACTAGACAACATTCACATGCCAACTGACACTGCCCTGCTCCAGTATGTCGATGATCTACTGATCGCAGCCCGTTCTGAACGTGATTGCGAGCGAGCGTCACTTACAGTTCTGTATTTCCTAGCCGAGATGGGGCACAAGGTGTCCCCTTCGAAGCTCCAATTCTGTGTCCAGCAAGTGATCTACCTAGGCCACTTACTGTCCAAGTGGGGTAGGCAGTTGACACCAGACCGTATCCAGTTAATAGCGAGTCTTCCACAGCCCAAGACACAGAAGGAGGTACGTGCTTTTATTGGCCTCACTTCTTACTGCAGACAATGGATTCCTCAGTATGCATTTCTAGCCAAGCCACTGATACAGTTAACGACACAGGAGGCAGCCGTATCGACTGTCCTCCCTTGGACCCAGGAACATACACTTAGTTTTAATGAATTAAAGAAAGCCTTATGCCAAGCACCTGTTCTAGCTACACCGAACTACAGTAAGCCTTTTACACTTTTTGTCACAGAACGTAATGGTACTGCATTATCTGTTCTCACACAAGATCAAGCAGGACAGTACAAGCCCTGTGCTTATTTTTCGAGCACACTAGATCCAGTAGCCCAGGCTCTGCCTGCGTGCCTCAAGTCAGTTGCAGCCACAGCTCTAGCTATCAGACAAAGTGATTCTATAGTATTAGGACACTCCCTGACAGTACAAGTTCCACACTCCGTGGAAGTTCTTTTAAACCGAACACAGACTCAGCACTTGACAATTGCACGTTTAACAGGTTATGAACTGACACTGTTCCAGCCACACATAGAAATCAGACGCTGCAACGTTTTAAATCCTGCTACACTGTTACCGTCAGTTACTTCAAATCCTGCCACACATGACTGCGTGGAAGTCATTAACACTATGACCAAGCCAAGACAAGACCTGACAGACATTGCATTACCTAATCCCGACCTGACACTTTATGTGGATGGTTCATGTATGAGAACAAGTACAGGAGAACTAGTAGCCGCGTATGCAGTGACTACTGAAACTGAAGTTATTGAAACACACCGTATTGACACCCTGTCTGCTCAAGCAGCAGAGCTAGTTGCTCTGACCCAAGCCTGCATACGTGCCAAGAACCTGAAAGTAAACATATATACAGATTCACGTTACGCATTCGGAGTTGTACACGACTTAGGAGTGCTCTGGCAGGAGAGAGGTTTCATGACTTCTCATGGGACCAAGATTCAGCATGGTCTCCTCATTCAAGCTCTATTAGATGCAATACATTTACCGACAGCTATCGCTATCATGAAGTGCAAGGCACATACGAAAGTTACTGACATCATTTCCCAAGGTAATGATCTAGCCGATCGAACAGCCAAGCTTACAGCTCAGACACCAGACATTCAAATTAACAAGACACAGACATCCACTCCAGAACAGACTACTTGTATGACAGTTAAGAACCCTACACAAGATGTCATAGACATACAGTTACATGCTACTCCCGAAGAAATCGAGAAATGGTCCGAACAAGGAGGGGTCCAGACAGATCAGGGATGGGTGACGAAGGGAAAAGCCACATGGTTTCTCCCCGACTCTATGGTTCAAGTCATTATTAATACCGCACATAGTCCAGCACATCTAGGAGAAAAAGCCATGTTAGACAGTATACAGAACCTTTGGTTCAACAAGCACTTACGAGCTGCAGCCAAGCAGAAAGTCCGTACCTGTATGATATGTTGTCAATTCAATCCAGGTAAAAGTGTCCCGGTGGAACAAGGTGGATTCCAACCTCCTGACCACCCTTTTGAAGTCCTCCAGATGGATTATATTCAGATGGAGCGATGTCGAGGTTTCAAGTTTGTTCTTGTAGTTGTATGCTCTTTGTCCAGGTGGACAGAAGCATATCCAGTTCCAGATTACACAGCAGCGACCACTGCCAGGCAGTTGGTTCGTGAATTCTTCCCCCGTTATGGACTCCCTAGGGTCGTGTATTCTGATAACGGCCAGCCATTCTCATCTGAGCTCATGAAACATGTTTCCCTTTTGTTAGGGTACCAGTGGAAGTTCCATTGTGTGCGCCATCCTGAAGCAGCCGGTCTCGTAGAGAGACATAATCAAACCCTAAAAGTCTGTATTGCCAAGACATGTAAAGAGAAAGGTGTAGACTGGCTAGTTGCCCTGCCAGTTGCTTTATTCTTCATGAGGATGGTTGCACACTCCAGATCAGGTCTGTCCCCTTATGAGGTCGTATTCGGCCGTCCCCCAAATATGTGGGGTACACCGAGAACCCGCAGTATTACAGATGTTTCCAGTAATATGTTGACAGATTACCTAGCTTCCTTGATGTCTGCCCTACACTCTTGTCGTTCACAGGTTGCCGCCGCATTTCCAGACAATACCGAAGTGAAACCACATGAGGTCATTCCAGGTGACCTAGTACTGGTCAGGAACTTTGATCGTTCGAGTCCGCTGGAGCCTCGCTGGAAGGAGCCGAAACTAGTCCTTCTGACCACCCGTACGGCCGTGAAGTTGGAAGGCCGCAAGGGTTGGGTCCATCTGTCGCATATCAAGAAATTTCATGGAATCCGAAAAAAGACTTTTAATGACAATTCTAAAGACTGCCTGAAACAAGACTCTAAATCAGACATTAATCTCAATCCTGAATTGAAAGTTCCTCTGTTAGAGAAAACTCCGCAGCAGGAGTATAAGTTAAAACTCCGGTCTAGTAAAATAAGTCAGCCAGTTTAATTGTCTAAGTCCCCCTCGGGTGAAACGGTTAGACAGGTATCTGACATGTATGAGATAGACCCCCATAGTGA
Organism: Lissotriton helveticus; assembly: GCF_964261635.1. Classification (NCBI taxonomy): domain Eukaryota; kingdom Metazoa; phylum Chordata; class Amphibia; order Caudata; family Salamandridae; genus Lissotriton; species Lissotriton helveticus. Next base: position 1,241,218,065 of record NC_136063.1, on the reverse strand, counting down.
GAGAGTTAGTCAAAACTCTATCCGATGTATCGTTTTTCTAAGTTTTCTATTGTTTCTAAGTTTGATGGTTACCTGCACAAGTTATGCATTGCATTTATGTTTTCCAATTTCTCATGTAAATAAGTTTTCTAATGCTACAGTAGAGCACATGTTTAGTGATCTGCCTCCTCACGAGCTATCCTATCGTCTTGCTATGAGAAATAATACATTCATCAGAATGTTACACTATTCACACCAGACCAGCAATGCCACTAATTGTTGGGTGTGTGGTCGACTCCCCCCTTTCCAGATACCGAAGGGAGTTCTGCCACTCTTTCCTTATCCGTTTTCACATAATGGTTCGTGTGGAGCATGGTCCACGTTAACGTCATCCTCCAATGATATGTCCCTTCTGAATAGAACATGTTTTCCAGACAAGCAAGGTCTCTCCCATAGAACAGGGTTAGATCTAGAAAATGAAGTATATGATTTAGGTAATTATTCTTCGAATTTTATGGTCCTGAATGTTCAGTCTGATACTACTCCAGACTTACCTGCTATTTCAGTACTACCAGTCAAAGGCGAATTATGTGTCAGAAAGAATGGTTCCGCACATGTAGGACATAGTGATTGTACTACTATTGTCAAGTATAGTGACAGTGGGAAATCTATTTTCAAAGCTTCACGTCATTCCTATTTTGTTTGTGGTCAGACCGCATATGTTCGTCTGCCCCTCGATTGGGATGGAACATGTTACATTGCCTTCCTACTGCCACCAGTTTTTCTAGCCCCATCTGATTATCACAGAAACACACATCTACTACACGTCAGACATAGAAGGGAGATCGAGTCCCCAATTGTCGATCAAACTGAAACTACTCTAGAACAATATCAAGACTTCAATAAAGGTTTCTTCTTCTTTATAGGCCCTGTCCAGAATAGTAAGCTAATACGTAGATTAACCAGAACCCTTGAAGCAGTAGTGAATGAGACTACTTCTGCTCTAGGTAACTTAACTGAAGAGCAATCTGCTATGAGATTTGTCGTGCTCCAAAATCGTCTTGTTCTTGACGTCATACTGGCCGATAGAGGAGGAGCATGTAGAGTCATCGGATCTAGTTGCTGCATTTTCATTCCTAATAACGCGCCGTCTGTTTATTCAGCTATAACCAGACTTCATAAAATTGCCCATCAGTTACACCAGAATCCAGGCACCTGGACATGGTCCGGTTGGCTCTGGAGTATTATATCTGCCTGGGGATGGAAAGTATTGTCATTTCTAGGTATTGCAGTAATGATCATTTTCAGTTGCTGCCTCTGTATACAATGTGGCCCTGCGATTTGCGGCATTTGTGCTACCTCTTGTATTCCTAGTCCTAAATCCCGTTCCAAGACAATTCGAGACGAGCAAATGATGCTATATGAAATGATAGATGGTATCATGAATATAGATGTTTCCTGATGGAAACGTAGGGCACAAGGAGGGAATGTGGAAAAGTAAATTTTGCCATGTTATATGTGCCTACGTGTTCCCCATCTTATGCTATATGTGCATGATCGATATGCATGTATTTCCCCCTGATCGATTAAAGACGCAATTACCGTTGTGTCCATCTCTAGTATGCCAGTTTCCAGTCCTCGTGAAAGCAACGAATATTAGGCCTATGTAAACCTACGTTGCCACGTTTTACAGTGTGCACGTTAATTCATTGAATTATCCCCGTTTCTAGGCCTCAAAAGGGCCCGGACTCAGATTCAGCTCCTGTTTCCTGAACCCTCTCCGAGGAGCGATACAGCCCCCACCTGTATCCCTGACCCTTAGCTTACTTTCATGCCTCGCAGTGCCCGGCTCGGCCTGGCTCTGCCTCTTAGTCTGCCAAGAGTATGTTATGATTCTAGTTATCAGTCCAGCCCTCCTTCTCTGCATTCCTAAGCTACTGAATCGCATCAATAGTTTCCGTCATGGTCTAGCCTTTATGTCTCCATGTAAGAGAAATACAGTATTAATATTCATAGAATATTCCTCACACACGCACTACATATAGAATTATGCATGCACCAGTCTTAGAGTCTATTAGCCTTTGTCCTGATAACTTTTGGATTCTATCAACATGTTCTCTAAACACCAGATACTAGATAGGCTTTAGGTACATGTCGCTCTGACCCTCCAGACTTTTGTCTCCTCTTCTAGCGCAGAAGTCATAGCCCCCCAGTTCTCCCTAGTAACACGTCATTGCCAGTTTGCGCGCACCACTAGGTTAGAGGTCCCAGCTGCTCAGGTAGCCCCCTCCATGTTTCCGCCCCGTTTATGACATATTCTGTTACGTTTGCATCACATGTCTATGTATACGCCCTGTACACACCTCTTGTTACACCCACTTTATGCCTTATCTTTCGCGACTGCTACAAACTCCGCCTACTGCTACGCCTACTGTATTGAATACAATGTATCTGTTTAACTATAAATATTGTGCACTGTTATTAAACGTTTGCTAGCCATTCCCAGATCCTGTCCCGGCAGCTGCCGGGCCCTGCCATCTCATTCGCATGCAGGCTGTCCTGTTCCAGTCCTTTTATGCCTGATTAAAGCCTGTATACTCTAGCTACCTCGTATCTTGACTCTTATTTATTGAGCTAACCGTTTATTGATTATAGTCAAAAAATAGATCAGGTAATTAATTATTTATTTACCACAGTTGTAGTATCAGATGGATTAGGTAATTAAACTTGTTTATAGCTCCCCATTGAACTTTAGATCTCTTTTTGGGAACTAGCGATCTATGGCAAGATTACAATTACAGAGGACCAGGTGATCCTGAGGTGTTCTGTGGGACCACTCCTGAGGTCAACATGTTGCATGCTCTATTGCATCATATGGTAAGCCTAAGCCGAGTCTGGTGGTTTAGTGGACTTATGTGTCCACTGTAGGGGCCTGTGTTTGACCTTATGAACACAGGTTCAAATCCCAGTTGGTCCACTAAGCCTTTCATCCTAGTAAGGTCGATAAAATGAGTACCGTTGGGTAAAAATGAACATCTGTTATTCAGCAACAAATTGCCCACGGGTGAACGTGCACTTTACAAATACACATGTTATGTTATATGGTCAAGTGGCATTTGTTCAGGACCTTTTGGTTGAACCCTACTGTATAGCGATGTGATTATTCTTATGCATGCAGTACTGAATGTGTCAAACCAGATAAGACTTTCCTACTTTTGGTGACTCACGTGTTCCAAGAGATATACCTTCTGTAGAATAGAAATATAACAGCACACACATATTATTAGACATGCAAACTTAGTATTGGCATGAAGAGCATTGTCTCTTTCATAAGTGATGATGATTCTTCTCATTCCAACACCATGTATCATGCAGATGGGAGCAGACACATGCAATTCACTTGTGATTCCTTCCAAGAAAATCAATTCTGAGTCTGATATGTAATTAACAAAGCAGTCTTACGCCTTATTTAGGACTTATCTGCTCCGTAGACATGAGTTGCCTAAAAAAAACAAGGGTCAGAGAGGTTTGGGGGAATGTATTTTTTTAAACAACTCTAGCTTTTTTAAAAGAGAACATGCTCCTTTGTTGATTTCACGACAATAGCCAAAACCCCACGGAGTCAGCCATCTAGAACAAAGCGTCTTGGCATAATCCTTAACCTACTTGTGCAAATAGTGTGCCTGCCAGGGCCCTACCCACACTCTCCGGTCCCAAATAGTGAATGGGAACCAAACATATGTCTTTTTATCTGTCTCAGTAATATGTTAATTAGGAACAGGTGCCGACTTCTCCTGCCAGCACATACCATAGGTAATGTGACTTTTTATGATAACTGTGGCTGTTATTTTGTAGTGTGTATCCTATTGAATCAGTCATAATTTATAGAGAATGTATATACTCGTAGCAGTCCTAGGGCCAGATGTAGGTAGGCTATTACCGATCGGAATCGGCCGAAAATACCGATTTCCGTCCGTTTCCGATCGGTAGTGAGCGTTCGATATGTAGGTGACCAAAAATAGGCTGATTCGTTAATTATACCGATCGGTATAATTACCGAGCAGTAAAATACCGATAATTGAATGTTACCTATCGGTAATGTTACCTATCGGTAATGTTACCTATCGGTAATGTCACCGATCGGTAATGTTACCTATCGGTAATGTTACCTATCGGTAATGTCACCGATCGGTAAAGTTACCGATCGGAAATGTTACCGATCGGTAATGTCACAGATCGGTATTGTTACCGATCGGAAATGTTACAGATCGGTAAATAAAAGTAGGTAAAATTGAAAATCGAGATGTAGGGAGGCCCAGAAATACCGATTTTGCCTCAAAATCGGTATTTGAGAGTCGGAATTTACCATGGATTCAAATCAGGTGGTAACCAGGTGCAGCCTATAAAAAAGGACCCAAAATGCAATTCAGTTTGCACAATGGCGGCATTCTATGTAATAGCAAGACGTCTACGGCTACGGGAGGAAGGAGAGAGGGAATGGCTGAGACAGGAGCAGGTCTACAGGCAGAGGGTCACCCTGTTGATGCTGACAGAGGAGGAGATAGTACAAAGGTACAGGTTGGCTCCAGTAACCATCATGGAGCTCATCAGGGACCTTAAACCACTGTTGGAGCACCCCACCCCAAGGGCACATGCAATTCCAGCACATGTGCAGGTGCTGTGCAGCCTCCACCTGCTGGCGTCAGGGAGCTACCAGAGCGTGGTTGCTGTGGCGGGAGGGGTGACCCAGAGCAGCCTCTCAAGGTTCTTCCACAGATTCCTTGACGCCATGTTGCACAGGATGGAGCATTATATTTCATTTCCATCCACCCATGCTGAACTGGTACAAACAAAATCAGACTTTTACCAGATGGCAAGATTTCCCCATATCATCGGATGCATTGATGGGACACACATCCCCATTTGTCCCCCTGCTGCCACCGAATACATTTACCGCAATAGGAAGTCAAGCCACACCATCAACGTCCAGGTGATTTGCAATGCAAAGTACGTTATCACAGACCTTGTAGCTAAATTCCCTGGAAGTACACATGACTCCTATATATTTCAGAACAGCGGCATCTATGAACGGCTGTCAGCAGGGGAATTTGGCGAAGGATACCTCCTAGGTAAGACAGAGTCTGCGACAGCATTCACACATATTGCAGTGAGACTTACAAGTATACATGTGACTAATGTACTCCCATTTCCCTTTTAGGAGACAGTGCATATGCCCTACGTTCTTTTATTCTCACTCCCTACCTCAACCCCTCCACACCCAGCCAAAGGAGGTATAACCGGGCACATAAAAGTACAAGGAATGTGGTTGAACGGACATTTGGCATCTGGAAGAGCCGATTTAGATGCCTTCACAAGAGTGGAGGCGCAAGGCAGTATACCCCCACAACATGCTGCAAAATCATAGCTGCCTGTGCCATGTTGCACAACTTGGCTGTCAAAAAGGGTACAGAGGTGGAGTTGGAGGAGTACGAGGACCATGATGACGACAATGCCGTGCCTGACATACAACCTGCTGGAGTCACAACACCAAGTGATGGGAGATACAGGCGTGAGGAAATAACAGCCAACTATTTCTGAGTAAGTAATGACACACAGACAGGTTGTGAATGGAAGTAAAGTATTTATCTGTTGGCACGAACTTACAGCACTTAGGTGCAACAAATTAACATGTACAAAGGTGGGGACAACATGTCCAGGGTTACTTCACCCAAACTTTTAAAGTCACTTTCTCTGCCGCTTCCCAGACACACTGGGAGTATCCCCACTGCCTTCCTCCAGGCTTGAAGGCTCAGCTGTGCGCCTCCGGCCCCTACGAGCAGGCACCACAGCACTACCCAAGCTGCTGCGGCTACTACTGTCCTCCCCTTCAGCCACATCCAGGGCAGGATTGTGAGCAGCATTACTGATCATCATTGCCTCTAGGGCACTGGTTATTTTGGCTATGCCCCTTGTGACCTCTGCTGTATTTTGTGTTAGGCTTTCCTGCATATTGTTTCCTCTCCTGCATAGCTGTGCAGTGGCAGTGGCAAGGCGATTCAGCGCCCTGTTGGTAGCGCGGGTGTCCCTGCGCCTTGTATTCTCTATGTGGTCCATCTTATCGCACAGCTGCGTGATAGCAGACGTAATACCAGCAACTAGGTTGTCATTTGATTTTACCATGTCCCTGCTGCAATTGGCTATATCAGTAATGCCCTTCCCCATCTCTCCTACAGTTTGATTGAGAGCACGGAATTGCCGGTGGCAGGCCTGGATGGATCTCCCCTGCATGCGCTGGATGCGCACCATGCTTCCCTCCAGCCCCCGGAAGACAGTGCCTTCTCCAGTGCCTCCTGCAGTGCTGTGCATGCGGCGACGTCTGTGCATGGTGTCTTCATCAGTGTTTGCCTGCAGTGCAGCATGAGGCATAGGTGGAGTTTGCTCAGCCTGATCTAATGCTGCCTCCATCAAGGGCAGTGTGGCCACGAGTCGCCTCCTGGCTGGTGGTGTTGCAGGTGCAGCCTGTTGCATTACTGGGGAAGTCTCCGGTGAGAATACCAATGCAGGTGATTGTGACAGGTGTGGGGAGTGTGGAAGCTCGGGGGTGAGGCCTGTCTCCTCCTCCTGTGCAATGCCACTTGTGTCCTCCTCATCTTGCGATGGTTGCACATGGCTTGGCCCTGCCTCCTCTCTCTCCTCCCTCGCTGCTGCAGTCCCTGGTGTCGATGTGCCTTGCTTGGCTGATGGTGCCCCTAGGCGTATGTACATTGATTGTTACTGTGTCACACTGACTATAAATAAATCTTTACACATTTAACTTTCATGATTCTGCAATACTTTCACTGCCTTGCTGATGTCTGTTCAGTTATACATGGTCTAATATTAGCAGACTACATTTCCCATTATGCATTGCTCCTGTATAGTGCTAGCAGTACTGGACTGGGCTTGGCCTGTGCTCAGAGGTTTAAGGGATGCTGCTTGGTATGGGGTGTTGTGCTGCGCATGCATCTTACCTTTTGATTTGGCTCGGGCTGAGCTGTCCACTGCTCCCAGTCCCGCCACACTCTCTGGCTCGATGGTAGACGCCACCAACTCCTCCAGCTCAGTCAGGGGGAGTGCAGGATTCCTGCCTCCTCCAGTGACACCAGCCTGTTTATGCAGCTCTGCAAGCTTCCTCTTGGTTTGGCTCCTGAGGTCATAGAATCTTTTCTTTAAATCCTCCATGCTCCTGCTGGTGACTCCCACTGCATTTACCCTTTCCACTATGTGCAGCCACAGCTTTCGCTTAGCTGACTCAGCCATGGTGAGGGAGAGCTTCCCAAATAGTTGGGTGTGCACCTTGACCACCTCCTCAACTAGGAGTTCAAGCTCAGTGTTGCTGAACTTAATTTTTCTCTTTCTCTCACTGCTGCTTGACATTATTCCTGGGTTTTAAACACAAACAACTCTCCCCCTGCTCCTCTCTCTGTGTGCTCTGCTCTGCCTGTCTCCAGAACTTTCTAATGAGTTGCACCTGGCTGGGCAGGCACTTCCTGGGAGGAAGGGGGAGGGTGGTTGCACCTGATTGGCTGTTGTGTTCAGTTTCACTTTTGTTTGCTGCACGTTTGTTTGTAATACCGATCGGTATTTACCGATCGGTATTACAGATCGGTATTTCCAATGCATTCCTATGGGACTTTTGGCCCATAGGAATGCATTGGAAATACCGATCTGTAATACCGATCGGCAAATACCGATCGGTAATACCGATCGGTAAATACAGATCACCCGTTACCGATTTTTACCGATTCGGTATATTTTTCCGATTTTTTACCTACATATCATTTTCCGATTTTTAAATACCGAATCTGTAAAAATCGGTAAAATTCGGTATTTAAAAATCGGTAAAATGGATTTACCTACATCTGGCCCCTAATGTTTTATAACGTTTGTGAAAGTGACCAGTACTATGAACTCAGCATGTTTCTTTTTATCTGTCTTGAACAAAGCTCATATCTTTAGTCCATCCAAGTAACAAGCTAATTAGGAACAGGAGACTTATGCCAGCAGATCCAACAGGTCGGGTGACTGTAATGTGTATCCTATTGAATCCGTCATTATTTATAGAAAATGTACATAGCAATCTTAATGTTTCATAACAGTCGTAAAACGTGCAGCATATTTATTTTAATCTGTCACAATAATGAGTTTACTTATGATCAGGTACCATTATCTTCTGACAGCTTGAGTCGAGAGTCAAGTGACTCTACAAGTGGAATACGGTCAACACTTTGTAGAGTATATCTTATTGAATCAGTCACAATCTAAAAAGATATAAATACTCATAATAGTGAAATTAAAATAAAAGGAAAATATGATCTATAAAGTGCGACTAGTAGAATACCTTTTTTTTGGTTACCATGAACCATCAAAATGTACTTATAATAATACACTAAAAAGGGTCTATAAAAAAAAGTAATAACGAGTTGGCAATAAGATAGCTCATACTCGTCAGTTTAAAAATGTTCCCATTATTAAAAACTCAACCAATACGCATCCAATTCTTCCAAATAATCAACTGATACAATGTTAACTGAGAGATTGGGTATGAGTAATTAACTGTCAGGGGTTTAAAACCTCTATCAGATATAAAAAAACATTGTAAATATAAAAATATATGCAATGAGAAAGACAGTGCGATTATAAAGAATTAATATATTGCATAATTCATCGTAGTTTCTCCGCCTATGCCAAACAGCTTGCAAAATTTAGCTGACAGCAAAAACAATAGCCGGGGTGAGATCAATTTTTAAAATTCTATGGGCCACTAGATATCTGGACGAGCCCAAGGAATGGCACATTGGACGAAACCATTTACAATGAGACCCATGATATGCGGGACAAAAAAAAATGTGCGTCTCAGTCTCTGTATCCAAAGCACAAGCAGGACAGAGGTTTGTGGACAGGGCATTGTTCTATTTATCAGTAAAGGATCTTAATGGAAGAATGCTAAGGCGAAAACGAACATACAAACGTTCTGCTTATACATTCTAAGCATGGTTCAAAACAAGAGTTCAATTTAAAATCGAAATAAAGGTTAGTTAGTGATCCATTTGATTCATGTCTTCTATAACCTTCATGTACATGTGCCCAATAGCATATTTTCAGATTGGCAATATCAGCTTGAGATATGACATTTGCTGCTTCCCAAAGCCTGTTAAGACCCAGCCTCTGAAAACATTGTGAAACAAATTCGAGCAAGGGAATTGACTTTGCACCCATCAAGTTAAGTACATCTTTGAGTGCATCTCTATACTCACTTAACTCTGGTGTAGACCATAGGCGAACCCAGTACGTTAGCGGTTTAGGCTCTGCCTGATCATTAATTCTCTTCAATACCAGTCCATGATATACTGGAATTAAAGGGATGCTATTAGGGAGTGGGATGAATTGCCTTGCAAATTTTTTTTGAGCTACAGATAGTGGGTGCACATATGAGTAGCCTCGGATCTTGGCACCATAAAGAGCAGCGCCCTGTGCCTTTGCGCGATAGACCTCTAGGGCTGGTGAAACAAGGCGTAAGCTTGTTTGCTTTTGTAGCCTGATAATAGCATTATATCTCTGTTCTACTAATATGGCAGCTCTGGTAGGTTGTCCAGTCCATTTAAAATTCTCCATTACCTTGACGCCAACATAGTCAAAACTATGCACCCTCTTTAGTTCCTTCCCACCCACACGGATGACATAATTTTTAGCCACACACATTCCAAACGCCATCTATTTTGTTTTATTTACTTTAAGGTCTAGGCCCCTTGGCCCGCAAAACCCTTGAACCTTGTCAATTAGAATTTGTAGACCCATCTGGGCTTTAGAAATAAGTAATGAATCTTTTGCAAATAAAAGAGTAGGAATCTTCCTTTTATTCAGAACAGGAGAATAATTTTTACAGTTCAACAGTACATCCACTATGTCATTCATATATAAAGTGAATAGTGTGGGTGCAAGAACGCACCCCTGGTGGACACCACACTCAACAGGGATACATTCAGTTAGTTCACCCTGGCTGCCATATCAAACCTGAGCAAAAGTAAGCCTCTGGTCCAGGCCAGCACTCCCCAGCAGCTCAGGCTCTCTGTCGCACTGCCCGGCTCAAAGACCCACCGCAACCGGAGTTCGCAACCGGAGTTCGCACCAGCAGCGCGCCCCAGGTGTCTTCCGTATTTTCTTTCTTCTGCTGTTCCATTTTGAGGATTGTAAATCCCCCTTTTCTCGTGTGTACTCAGTTCTTGGTCCCTGTGTGTGTATAATTTGTTTTTCTCTCTCTTGTCCATGCCTCCTACTCTATTTTCTTTTTTCCCGCTGCTGCTGCACCTGCTGCCCTGACCCCCTACACAGCCCGCTCCCGCCACCCTACCACTGGTCCCACCCTCCTCCCCTACTTAATGCCGACCGCTGCATGGTCGCGCTGCGGGTGTGCCGCTGGCGCGCCTAAGACTAGCCCGTCTGCACAAGTCCGTGGCCCGACCGCGACCAGCGCCAGGGACCCAGGTTCTCCGTGGTCTCACCGCTACGATGCAGCCACCTTCCACGCACTCAATCCCGGGAGAAACGCCGACTGCGCAAGACACTCGCCAAACACCACTCACGGACAGTTCTCATGCAGACCATTCCGCAGATCTTTTGCCATCGACAGCGCCCTAGCAATCACCGAAGAAATTCCCAACAAACACACCAATGAAACTCTGACTTGCATCCTGTTCAACATGCGCTCCCTGTACGACACTTCATTGAGATTTTGGACCTACTCAACACCCTCTCACCCGATGTCGCCTTCTTTCCGGAAAACTGGACCAATGCGACCTCCAGTCCGGTCCTCGCCACCGCCATCCCTGACAGCTGCAAGATCCAGAGAAAGGACTGTCTGCTCCGCCCAGGAGGAGGACTCACCATCGCTCACAAAACCCACCTCAGGCTCTCCGACTTCCAGCAACGGGAGACCCCCTCTCAAGGACAGAACACCTCCACTTCCAGGTGCCGACAAACTCCAGGATCACCCTACGCAGCACCCTCCTCTACAGACTGCCAGAACCTCTCACCCACCAAGCAACCACCATCGCCGAGCTCGCCGCACCCAACGCCATCACCTCCACAGACTACATTCTACTCAGGGACCTGAACTTCCACCTCGACAATGACAACGACCCCGACTCCACCACTCTCCTTGACAACCTTGCCAACCTAGAGTTGAAGAAGATCGTCAACACACCTACCCACAGAGTGGGCCACACCCTCGACCCCATCTTCACGGGATGAACCAACATCCGCTTCTGCCACACCACCAAGCCCCTCTGGGTTGACCACCACTGCGTCCATTTCAAGTTCAATACCACCACGGCACCCAAACCCACCCGACGTCCACCACGATCAAACCAGGAGCAAGGTCACAGAGGAAATCCTCAAAACCGCACTCCGTCAAGACCCCCCCACCACTGCGACCGACCCCAACAATGCTGCCAGGGAATTTCACTACTGGATTGACAAGATCGCACCCCTCCGCCCCTACCAAACAACGCCCCCTGTAAAACGCATGGTTCACCACTGAACTTCTAGAAGCAAGACACACCTGCCGATGCCTTGAGAAAACATGGAGAACCCTGAAAACCACAGAAGCACGGAACTACCACAAGTGCGCCCGGAAGGAATATCACTAGCGCGTACAAGACACCAAACGGACCTTCATAAGAGACAAAGTCCAGACCAACGTAACCAACGCCAAAGAACTCTTCAACATCATTCAGCAATTCGCAAAACCCACCTGCGAAACCTCAGACATCACACCCTCCCAGGAACTCTACGACAAGCTCATCTCCTACTTCCATCTTAAGATCAAGATCCTCTACGACAACTTCAGCAAACCAATGACGAGCACCACCCCCCTACCCACCGCAGCCAGCAAGCCGACCATCACGTCCTGGGACCCAGCTACCATTGAACTAACCACCGCAACTATGAAGAAAACCCACTCAGGAAGCTGCAACAGACCCCTGCCCACCGCACATCTTCCACAGAGCCGCCGCCGTCACCGCACCCAAACTGGAACGCACCATCAAAGCCTCCTACAGATCAGGCATCTGCCTAGATGATGAGAAACAGGCAGAAGTAAAATCCCTCCTCAAAAAACCAGCGGCCGACCCAACAGACCTGAAAAACTACCGGCCCATCTCTCTCCTCCCCTTTGCAGCCAAAGTCAGAGAGAGACTCGTAAACACCCATCTGACCCCCTTCATAAAAGAAAACTCCATCCTGGATGCCTCCCAGTTTGGATTCCGCAGCAACCACAGTACCGGGACCACCCTCCTCGCCACCATAGACGACATCCGCAGTCTACTCTGCCAGGGACACACCACTGCCCTCATCCTCCTAGACCTCTCCGCAGCCTTCAACACCGTCTCTCATTGCATTCTCGCGGCCAGACTGCACGACGCAGGAATTCAAGGAGCCGCCCTCGATTGGATCCAATCCTTCCTCTCTGGCAGAATCCAGAGGACCTGACTCCCTCCCTTCCTTTCCAAACCCACGGAAATCAACTGCGGAGTAACACAGAGGTCATCACTCAGCCCCACAATTTTCAACATGTACATGGCCCCCCTCACCGCCATCGTCAGACAGCATGGGCTCAGAATCATATCCTATGCCGATGACACCCAGCTCAGCCTCTTGCTCACAAACAACCCTGATGAGACCAGACTCTGTTTCCAGGAAGGTATGAAGAACGTGGCAGCATGGATGAAGAACAGCTGCCTGAAGCTAAACTCAGAGAAGACAAAGGTCCTCATCCTCGGCCCCTGCACCTCCGCCTGGGACAACACCTGGTGGCCCTCTGCCGTAGGGAGCCCACCCGACCCTACAGACCACACTCGGAATCTCAGCATCATCCTTGACTCCTCCCTCTCCATGAACCGCCTGATCAATGCCGTCACCTCCACCAGTTTCAACTGCCTCCGCATCCTCCGTAAGACGTTCAAGTGGATCCCCCCAGACTGCAGAAGGACCGTCACCCACGCACTCATTATCAGCTGACTGGACAAAAGCAACGCCCTTTACACCGGAATTAACAAGACTCTCCTGCAAAGGCTTGAGACCATCCAGAACGCCGCTGCCAGAATCATCTTCGGGACAGTGCGCCATGAACACAGGACTCATCACCTACACAGCCTCCACTGGCTCCCCATCGAGAAGAGGGTCACCTTCAAACTCCTCACCCACACCTACAAATCCCTCCACAACATCGGACCCAAATACCTCAACAAAAAAGTAACCTTCCTCCTACCCAAGAGAAACCTCCGCTCAGCCAACCTTGTCCTGGCAGAGGTCACTCACATCCGCAGAAACAGAACCGGCGGGAGACCTTTCTCCTTCATCGCGGCCAAAACCTGGAACAAACTCAGGACCTGGCTCTTTGAATGATCGGGAGCCAACCCCCCCTCAGCGCCTTGATACCCTCACGGGTGAGTAGTGCGCTTTACAAACCCCTGATTGACTGATTGACCCATGGTTGACAGAACCTGCAATGAAGTGTTTTGTGGAATAAGATCGAAGGCAGACTTGAGATCTACAAAGTCCACAAAATAGTGGGACATACTTCCAGTATAACCTGCAAATCCTGCAAATCTAAAAATGTGGTCACAGGTACTGATCTTTGCTCACAATCCAGCCTGGAGGGGAGTCATAACATCATTTGATTCAACTCAATCTGTCAAGTTATCTAGCACTTGTCGTGCAAACACCTTCTGCTAGTTATCGATCGAACTGATAGGCCTGAATTTAGAAGGGACCAAAGCATCCCCTTTATTATCAATGCAAAGGATTTCAGCTCCTCTCCACGATACCGGTATCTCACCCCCTGCCGCTACTGCATTCAACAGTAAATTAATATATGATGTCCAAACAAGTGGCTCCGTCTTATATAAATTGCCTGGAATTTTATACGGACATGGTGCCTTGGCTGGTTTTTAGACATCAACTGCTCTGGCTGTGTCCTCAATACTAAAAAAGACTTGGAGTATGATTCGCAAGTTAAGGCTGGTGTGTCAGTGACAGTGGCCTGATCATCTCTTAGAATTGGGTCATGAGAGTCTATTGCAGCACACAAGTCTGCGAAGTGCGACCCCCATATGACTGGTTGAATTTGGTAATAATAGGTTGTTGCTCTTCCCAAATTAGCCTGGGCTACAGCCTGCTAAAAATACAGAGATTCATTCATTTTGGAAGTTTCTAACTTTTTATCAGACAGATTGTATCCTCCCAGTCTTTCCTGTGTTAATTATAGCTGTTTTATAGTTGCAGCTGTCTTCAACAATTGATGCCCTGTCACTTCCTAGGACGGCTGTTCTCAAGTGTGTCTTAGCCTGTTTACAGGCATAATTAAACCACTTATCCTCTTTAGCCAAAGTCATTTTTTTATAGGCAACCTTATTATACAATATCTTATGCATCTCAACGAAAAAAGAGTTATGCATATTTAGTATGGGAATATCTACAACCCTGGTCCCTACGTACAGAAATGCTAAAATCAACATATACATTTGCAAGTGTATTTTTTGATTGATAAAACATTTGGCCACGTCACGTAGCGGTGATTGTTAGCTAAAATTGGTTTGGGCGTAAAAGTACGACTTGTGCTGTTCACCCTTGTCAGGTGTTCCCCAGTTAATAGTAAATTCTGCAAGCTATGATCACTGTCAGTTTGTGGCTCCACTTTCATATCAGTGACCATAACCTCACATCTAAAATGCCATAGTCTATAATGCTCGTATGGGGACCTCTTTTGAAATGTTGGGGCCATTTAGTCAGAAATAATATGACCATTGCAAGCTCTTAGACCTCTTCCTATTGTTAGAGAACTTAATGTAAGAGCAGAGGGACGCTTCCTGAGGTCACCTATCAGCAAAGGAATTCCCCACAGTTTGTCCTACATTTCATGAGCTCTTTAGTGTGCAGTGATGGTTCAAAAGTGGAGTTTAAGTCACCTGCTAGCAGGATTCCGGTATTTGCGTTCAGGGTGTCAAAAACCTCTTTCAGGGTCGATAAGGGAGGGGGACCAGGGCTTGTCTTAGAAGATCTTGCATAGATGTTAAATATCGCCAAGCAGCACTCTTAGACTTTAACTACAAAATCCTGGGCAAAATCATGGCAACTAGATTGTTGCTCCTAATGGAGCAGATCATATCGCCGGCACAATCTGGTTTTGTGCGACATAGATCCACTGCCCTCAACCTTTGTACCTTCTTTTCAGTGGTCAATATAGTAAACCCCATCACGCCTGCAATTGCAGCATATTTAGATTGTGAGAAGGCGTTTGACTCTGTGGAATGGCCCTTCCTATATGCTGTGATGGCCAAATTGGGCATACCCAAAAGCTTCACATGCTTGGTGAAGGTTCTTTAACAGGCCCGTCAGCTCGTATCCGTTTTAACGGCACGATAACTGAACCATTTCCGGTGTCGAGAGGCACCTGTCAGGGATGTGTGCAGTCTCCCTTACTTTTTATAATAGCAATGGACCCACTCATATGCTATTTTCAAATAGATCATTTACACAGAGGGCTCCACTTCAAACATGGCCCAGTGCTGGTGACGCTATACGTGGACGACATGGCACTATACGTCAGGAAGCCTGAACTTGCAACCGATATTATGGGAAATAGATCATTTTGGCGCCCTATAGGGCCTCAAAATTAATTGGGCCAAATCGGAATGATTCCCTTTGACCGACGTCCAGAACCACGGGTGCGGGGACTACCCAGTACAATGGTGCGAAGCGAACTCTAAGTACCTGGGCTTACACCTGCATAAAGACCGAGAGCAAGTCCTGCGATTGAACTACGGTCCAGCCATGAGCCGCTTACAGACCCAAGTGGGACAGAAGATCAAACTACCACTTTTACTGGCAGGATGTATCACCATTATAAAAATGGTGATATTGCCCCGCTTTCTTTAGCTATTTGCTAATATCCCCATCCCATTGACTAATCAAATTTTTACTCAATTGCGCACACAACTTATAAAACTGATATGGGTAGGGAAACAGCTTTAAATCTGGTGTGACACCTTAATGCTCCCGTACAAAAGAGGGGGGGGGTTCAGAGTTCGGGATCTGCTGCTCTATTTTCCAGTAGCACAATGTGGGTATGCATGTCATTGGTATCACCCTGATGCGCGCATACCTTACGCTAAGCGGGAGAGAGATTTGGCTGACCCCACTCCTTTAAGACATGATTCTCAGTCAGGTTTTAGAGCTGACTATAGTACAGAGACGGCCCTTCTGTAAGTGGCAGAAACAATACGAGAAACCCTAGATCATGGTAAATATTCGATGCTGGTGCTGTTGGACTTGTCCGCAGCTTTTGACACTGTATCACACTAGATTCTTCTGGAGAGGCTCGAGCAATTAGGCGTAGGGAATACTGTTCTAACTTGATTCCGTTCTTTTCTTGAGGACCGATCCCAGAAAACCTATCTACGTCCTTTCATATCCACTTCCTGCCCACTTATCTGTGGAGTCCCCCAGGGATCGGCCCATAGGCCTACCCTTTTATATGTTTACCTCGCCCCTCTTGCCTCAATCATTGAGCCTCATGGTGTCAAGGTGGTCTCCTATGCGGATGATACCCAGCTAGTGTTCTCTTTCAGTGACCACTCTGAGGCTGCGTTTACAAACTTTAAACATTGTTTACTCAATATATCATCTTGGATGACAGACATTTGTTTAAAGTTAAACACGGATAAAACAGAAGTCCTATTTAGGTCTCGCGACCTCTCAATGCGCATGCGCATTGAGCGGAGCGAGACTATAGGCACTTAAACAGACTTTACCCAACTGGCGATTTGGTGCTGTGCCCGTGCACAGCAACAAATCGTCAGCCTTCTGTTGCACAGCTTGGTGCCGCTCCACCCCCTGCGGCATCAAAGGCTTTCACGGCCGGCCGGCCGTGCTTTCTGTTTCAAGAGCGCTGCATTGTTTCGGCCATGACTCGCATTTCTCCTTCCTTCGTGCCCAGCCCCCCTCCCAGCGCTGCCTTATTTAGTCCATGTGAACAAATTATTTATACCACTTGAAGGTGATATAAACTGCCTGTCTTTGTGCCAAAAGTCATCATCCAAGTTTTAACAGTCCAGTGTCTCTAAAAGTGGGTCACGTACTTCACCCGGTGTATATGCTTATAACTCCTCACACATCTAAACATACCTCGTGCTCGCTTCTCTTTTTCAGTATACCTGAGGCGCCTCAACCTATCCGTCTGTGCCTCAAGCACCTCACCCTTTCTGTACACACCTCAAGCTTCTAACTCACCGGTCTATATGACTGAGGCTCCTAACCCTATGTATATATTCCGCATCCTTCCTCATCCTCTCTTTGTATAACCGGGCATAGCTCAAGCTCCTCACCTCTCGGCATATACCTCATGCGCTTCATCACCCTGTGTACATGCCTCGAGTTCCAGCTCACCCTGTGTATATATATTCCTCAAACTGATCCTTATTGTATAAACCGGCTGTAGCTTCCTGAAGCTCCTCAACCTGTATATATGCCTCGAGCTCCTACCTTGTACCACCACCACCAGTACTTCCACTATCATTACCACCATCACCAGTACCACCTCCACCAATACCACCAGTACCAGTACTACCACCACCAGTAACACAACCACCAACACCACCAGTACTTCCACTAACACCACCACCACCAGTACTAACACCACCAGTACCACCACCACCAATAACACTACTACCAGAACTACCACCACCACCAGTACTACCACCACCAGTACCACCTCCACCAATACCACCACTACTACCACCACCAATCCCACCACTACCAGTACTACTACCACCAGTACCACCACTATCAGTACCACCACCACCACTACTAGTACTACCACCAATACCACCACTACCAGTACTACCACCACACCACCAGTACTACTACAACCAGTACCACCACCACCACCACCACCAGTACTACCACCACAGTACCACCACCACCACCAATACCACCACCACCAGTACTACCACTACCAGTAACACCAGTACCACCACCACCAGTACTACCACTACCAGTACTACCACTACCAGTACTTCCACTACCAGTACTACCACCACCAGTACCACCACCACCAGTACCACCACTACCACTAATACTACCACTACCAGTACCACCACCACCACCAATACAACCACTATCAGAACAACCACCACCAGTGCTACCACTACCAGTACCACCACCACCACCACCAATACTACAACTACCAGTACCATCACCACCAATACTACCACTACCAGTACCACCACCACCAATACTACCAGTACCAACACCACCAGTACTACCAGTACCACCACCACCAACAACACTACCAATACCACCACCAATACTACCAATACCACCACCACCACCAGTACTACCACCACCAGTACCACCACCACCAATACTACCACCACCACCAATACTACCACCACCACCAATACTACCAGTACCACCAGTACCACCACTACCAGTACTACCACTACCAGTACTACCACCACCAAAACTACCACTACCACCACCACCAATACTACCACTACCAGTACCACCACCACCACCACCAGTACTACCAGTACCACCACCACCAGTACTACCACTACCGGTACCACCACCAGTACTACCACTACCAGTACCACCACCACCAGTATCACCAGTACTACCACCACCAGTACTACCACCACCAGTACTACAACCACCAGTACTACAACCACCAGTACCACCACCTCCAGTACCACCACCTCCAGTACTACCACTACTACCACTACCAGTACCACCACCACCAGTACTACCAGTACCACCACCACCAGTACTACCACTACCACCACCACCAGTACTACCACTACCAGTACCACCACCACCACCACCAGTACTACCAGTACTACCACCGCCAGTACTACCAGTACTACCACCACCAGTACTACCACTACTACAGCCACCAGTACTACCACTACCACAGCCACCAGTACTACCACCACCACCAGTACTACCACCACCACCAGTACTACCAGTACCACCACCACCAGTACTACCACTACCAGTACTATCACTACCAGTACCACTACCACCACGACCACCAGTACTACCACCACCAGTACTACCAGTACCACCACTACCACCAGTACTACCACTACCAGTACCACCACCACCACCAGTACTACCAGTACTACAGCCACCAGTACTACCACTACCACCACCACCAGTACTACCAGTACCACGACCACCAGTACTACCACTACCAGTACTACCACTACCAGTTCCACCACCACCAGTACTACCACCACCAGTACCACCACCACCAGTACTACCGCTACCAATACTTCCACTACCAGTACTACCACCACCAATACCACCACCACCAGTACCACCACCACCAGTACCACCACTACCACCAGTACTACCACTACCAGTACCACCACCACCAGTACCACCACTACCAGTACTACCACCAACAGTACTACCACCACCAGTACTACCACCACCAGTACCACCACCTCCAGTACTACCACTACTGCCACTACCAGTACCACCACCACCAGTACTACCAGTACCACCACCACCACCAGTACTACCACTACCAGTAGCACCACCACCAGTACTACCACTACCAGTACCACCACCACCAGTACTACCAGTACTACCAACACCAGTACTACCAGTACTACCACCACCAGTACCACCACCACCAGTACTACCACTACTACAGCCACCAGTGCTACCACTACTACAGCCACCAGTACTACCACTACCGCCACCACTACTACTACCACCACCAGTACTACCAGTACCACCACCACCAGTACTACCACTACCAGTACTACCACTACCAGTACTACCACTACCAGTACTACCAGTACCACTACCACCACCACCAGTACCACCACCACCAGTACTACCACCACCAGTACTACCAGTACCACCACCACCACCAGTACTACCAATACCAGTACCACCACCACCACCAGTACTACCACTACCACCACCACCAGTACTACCAGTACCATGACCACCAGTACTACCACTACCAGTACTACCACTACCAGTACCACCACCACTGGTACCACCACCACCAGAACTAGCACCACCAGTACCACCACCACCAGTACTACCACTACCAATACTACCAGTACTACCACCACCAGTACCACCACCACCAGTACCACCACCACCAGTACCACCACTACCACTAATACTACCACTACCAGTACCACCACCACCACCAATACTGCCACTATCAGTACCACCACCACCAGTACTACCACTACCAGTACCACCACCACCAATACTACCACTACCAGTACCACCACCACCAATACTACCAGTACCACCACCACCAATACTACCAGTACCACCACCACCACCAACACTACCAATACCACCACCAATACTACCAATACCACTACCAGTACCACCATCACCACCAATACTACCACCACCACCAATACTACCACCACCAACAATACTACCACTACCAGTACCACCACCACCAGTACTACCACTACCAGTACTACCACCACCAATACTACCACTACCAGTACCACCAGTACCACCACCACCAGTACTACAACTACCAGTACCACCACCACCAATACTACCAGTACCACCACCACCAATACTACCACTACCAGTACTACCACTATCAGTACCACCACCACCAGTACTACTACCACCAGTACCACCACCACCAGTACCAATACTACCAGAACTACCACCACCAGTACCACCACCACCAGTACCACCACCACCAGTACCACCACTACCACCAGTACCACCACCACCAGTACCACCACTACCAGTACTACCACCAACAGTACTACCACCACCAGTACTACCACCACCAGTACTACCACCACCAGTACTACCACCACCAGTACCACCACCACCAATACTACCAGTACCACCACCACCAATACTACCACTACCAGTACCACCACCACCACCACCACCACCAGTACTACCAGTACCACCACCACCAGTACTACCACTACTGGTACCACCACCAGTACTACCACTACCAGTACCACCACCACCACCACCAGTACTACCAGTACCACTACTACCAGTACTACCACCACCAGTACTACCACCACCAGTACTACAACCACCAGTACTACAACCACCAGTACCACCACCTCCAGTACCACCACCTCCAGTACTACCACTACTACCACTACCAGTACCACCACCACCAGTACTACCAGTACCAGTACCACCACCACCACCACCACCACCAGTACTACCAGTACTACCACCACCAGTACTACCAGTACTACCACCACCAGTACTACCACTACTACAGCCACCAGTATTACCACTACTGCAGCCACCAGTACTACCACCACCACCAGTACTACCACCACCACCAGTACTACCACCACCAGTACTACCAGTACCACCACCACCAGTACTACCACTACCAGTACTACCACTACCAGTACCACTACCACCACTACCAGTACTACCACCACCAGTACTACCAGTACCACCACCACCACCAGTACTACCAGTACTACAGCCAACAGTACTACCACTACCACCACCACCAGTACCACCACTACCAGTACTACCACCAACAGTACTACCACCACCAGTACTACCACCGACAGTACTACCACCACCAGTACCACCCCCTCCAGTACTACCACTACTACCACTACCAGTACCACCACCACCAGTACTACCAGTACCACCACCACCAGTACTACCACCACCAGTACCACCACCACCAGTACTACCACTACCAGTACCACCGCCACCACCACCAGTACTACCAGTACCACCACTACCAGTACTACCACCACCAGTACTACCACCACCAGTACTACAACCACCAGTACTACAACCACCAGTACCACCACCTCCAGTACCACCACCTCCAGTACTACCACTACTACCACTACCAGTACCACCACCACCAGTACTACCAGTACCAGTACCACCACCACCACCACCACCACCACCAGTACTACCAGTACTACCACCACCAGTACTACCAGTACTACCACCACCAGTACTACCACTACTACAGCCACCAGTACTACCACTACTGGAGCCACCAGTACTACCACCACCACCAGTACTACCACCACCACCAGTACTACCACCACCAGTACTACCAGAACCACCACCACCAGTACTACCACTACCAGTACTACCACTACCAGTACCACTACCACCACCACCAGTACTACCACCACCAGTACTACCAGTACCACCACCACCACCAGTACGACCAGTACTACAGCCAACAGTACTACCACTACCACCACCACCAGTACCACCACTACCAGTACTACCACCAACAGTACTACCACCACCAGTACTACCACCGACAGTACTTCCACCACCAGTACCACCCCCTCCAGTACTACCACTACTACCACTACCAGTACCACCACCACCAGTACTACCACCACCAGTACCACCACCACCAGTACTACCACTACCAGTACCACCGCCACCACCACCAGTACTACCAGTACTACCACCACCAGTACTACCAGTACTACACCAACAGTACTACCACCACCAGTAATACCACTACTACAGCCACCAGTACTACCACTACTACAGCCACCAGTACTACCACTACCACCACCACTACTACCACCACCACCAGTACTGCCACTACCAGTACTACCACTACCAGTACTACCACTACCAGTACTACCAGTACCACTACCACCACCACCAGTACCACCACCACCAGTACTACCACCACCAGTACTACCAGTACCACCACCACCACCAGTACTACCACTACCAGTACCACCACCACCACCACCAGTACTACCAGTACTACAGCCACCAGTACTACCACTACCACCACCACCAGTACCACGACCACCAGTACTACCACTACCAGTACTACCACTACCAGTACCACCACCACCAGTACCACCACCACCAGTACTACCACCACCGGTACCACCACCACCAGTACTACCACTACCAATACTACCACTACCAGTACTACCACCACCAGTACCACCACCACCAGTACCACCACCACCAGTACCATCACCACCAGTACCACCACCACCAGTACCACCATTACCACTAATACTACCAGTACCACCACCACCACCAATACTGCCACTATCAGTACCACCACCACCAGTACTACCACTACCAGTACCACCACAACCAATACTACCACTACCAGTACCACCACCACCAATACTACCAGTACCACCTCCACCAGTACCACCACCAACACTACCAATACCACCACCAATACTACCACCAGTACCACCATCACCACCAATACTACCACCACCACCAATACTACCACCACCACCAATGCTACCACTACCAGTACCACCACCACCAGTACTACCACTACCAGTACTACCACCACCAATACTACCACTACCAGTACCACCAGTACCACCACCACCAATACTACCAGTACCACCACCACCAATACTACCACTAGCAGTACCACCACCACCACCACCAGTACTACCAGTACCACCACCACCAGTACTACCACTACCGGTACCACCACCAGTACCACCACCACCAGTACTACCACCACCAGTACCACCACCACCAGTACTACCACCACCAGTACTACCACCACCAGTACTAGCACCACCAGTACCACCACCCCCAGTACTACCACTACTACCACTACCAGTACCACCACCACCAGTACTACCAGTACCACCACCACCAGTACTACCACTACCAGTACCACCACCACCAGTACTACCAAAACCAGTACCACCACCACCACCACCAGTACTACCAGTACTACCACCACCAGTACTACCAGTACTACCACCACCAGTACTACCACCACCAGTACTACCACTACTACAGCCACCAGTACTACCACTACTACAGCCACCAGTACTACCACTACCACCACCACCAGTACTACCACCACCACCAGTACTACCAGTACCACCACCACCAGTACTACCACTACCAGTACAACCAGTACCAGTACTAACAGTACCAGTACTACCAGTACCACTACCACCGCCACCAGTACCAGTACCACCACCACCAGTACTACCACCACCAGTACTACCAGTACCACCACCACCACCAGTACTGCCACCACCACCAGTACCTCCACCACCACCAGTACTACCAGTACCACCACTACCAGTACTACCACTACCAGTACTACCAGTACCACTACCACCACCACCAGTACTACCACCACCAGTACTACCAGTACCACCACCACCAGTACTACCACTACCAGTACCACCACCACCACCAGTACTACCAGTACTACAGCCATCAGTACTACCACTACCACCATCACCAGTACTACCAGTACCACGACCACCAGTACTACCACTACCAGTACTACCACTACCAGTACCACCACCACCAGTACTACCACCACCAGTACTACCACCACCAGTACCACCACCACCAGTACTACCACTACCAAGACTACCACTACCAGTACTACCACCACCAGTACCACCACCACCAGTATCACCATCACCAGTACCACCAATACCACCAGTACTACCAGCACCAGTACTACCACTACCAGTACCACCAGTACCACCACTACCAGTACTACCACCACCAGTACTACCACCACCAGTACTACCACCACCAGTACCACCACCTCCAGTACTACCACTACTACTACTACCAGTACCACCACCACCAGTACTACCAGTACCACCACCACCAGTACTACCACTACCAGTACCACCGCCACCAGTACTACCACTACCAGTACCACCACCACCACCAGTACTACCAGTACTACCACCACCACTACTACCACCACCAGTACTACCACTACTACAGCCACCAGTACTACCACTACCACCACCACTACTACCACCACCACCACCAGTACTACCAGTACCACCACCACCAGTACTACCACTACCAGTACTACCACTACCAGTACTACCACTACCAGTACCATTACCACCACCACCAGTACCACCACCACCAGTACTACCACCACCAGTACTACCAGTACCACCACCACCAGTACTACCACTACCAGTACCACCACCACCACCAGTACTACCACTACTACAGCCACCAGTACTACCACTACTACAGCCACCAGTATTACCACAACCACCACCAGTACTACCACCACCAGTACTACCAGTACCACCACCACCAGTACTACCACTACCAGTACTACCAGTACCAGTACTACCAGTACCACTACCACCACCACCAGTACTACCAGTACCACCACCACCACCAGTACTACCACTACCAGTACCACCACCACCACCAGTACTACCGGTACTATAGCCAACAGTACTACCACTACCACCACCAGTACTACCAGTACCACGACCCCCAGTACTACCACTACCACTACCAGTACTACCACTACCAGTACCACCACCACCAGTACTACCACCACCAGTACCACCACCACCAGTACCACCACTACCAATACTACCACTACCAGTACTACCACCACCACTACCACCACCACCAGTACCACCACCACCAGTACCATCACCACCAGTACCACCACCACCAGTACCACCATTACCACTAATACTACCAGTACCACCACCACCACCAATACTGCCACTATCAGTACCACCACCACCAGTACTACCACTACCAGTACCACCACAACCAATACTACCACTACCAGTACCACCACCACCAATACTACCAGTACCACCTCCACCAGTACTACCAGTGCCACCACCAACACTACCAATACCACCACCAATACTACCAATACCACCACCAGTACCACCATCACCACCAATACTACCACCACCACCAATACTACCACCACCACCAATGCTACCACTACCAGTACCACCACCACCAGTACTACCACTACCAGTACCACCACCACCAATACTACCAGTACCACCACCACCAATACTACCACTAGCAGTACCACCACCACCACCACCAGTACTACCAGTACCACCACCACCAGTACTACCACTACCGGTACCACCACCAGTACCAACACCACCAGTACTACCGCCACCAGTACCACCACCACCAGTACTACCACCACCAGTACTACCACCACCAGTACTAGCACCACCAGTACCACCACCCCCTGTACTACCACTACCAGTACCACCACCACCAGTACTACCAGTACCACCACCACCAGTACTACCACTACCAGTACCACCACCACCAGTACTACCACTACCAGTACCACCACCACCACCACCAGTACTACCAGTACTACCAGTACTACCACCACCAGTACTACCCCCACCAGTACTACCACTACTACAGCCACCAGTACTACCACTACTACAGCCACCAGTACTACCACTACCACCACCACCAGTACTACCACCACCACCAGTACTACCAGTACCACCACCACCAGTACTACCACTACCAGTACTACCAGTACCAGTACTACCAGTACCAGTACTACCAGTACCACTACCACCGCCACCAGTACCAGTACCACCACCACCAGTACTACCACCACCAGTACTACCAGTACCACCACCACCACCAGTACTACCACCACCACCAGTACTACCACCACCACCAGTACTACCAGTACCACCACCACCAGTACTACCACTACCAGTACTACCAGTACCACTACCACCACCACCAGTACTACCACCACCAGTACTACCAGTACCACCACCACCAGTACTACCACTACCAGTACCACCACCACCACCAGTACTACAAGTACTACAGCCATCAGTACTACCACTACCACCATCACCAGTACTACCAGTACCACCACCACCAGTACTACCACTACCAGTACTACCACTACCAGTACCACCACCACCAGTACTACCACCACCAGTACTACCACCACCAGTATCACCACCACCAGTACTACCACTACCAAGACTACCACTACCAGTACTACCACCACCAGTACCACCACCACCAGTACCACCATCACCAGTACCACCACTACCACCAGTACTACCAGCACCAGTACTACCACTACCAGTACCACCAGTACCAACACTACCAGTACTACCACCACCAGTACTACCACCACCAGTACTACCACCACCAGTACCACCACCTCCAGTACTACCACTACTACTACTACCAGTACCACCACCACCAGTACTACCAGTACCACCACGACCAGTACTACCACTACCAGTACCACCACCACCAGTACTACCACTACCAGTACCACCACCACCACCAGTACTACCAGTACTACCACCACCAGTACTACCACCACCAGTACTACCACCACCAGTACTACCACTACTACAGCCACCAGTACTACCACTACTACAGCCACCAGTACTACCACTACCACCACCACCACCAGTACTACCAGTACCACCACCACCAGTACTACCACTACCAGTACTACCACCACCAGTACTACCAGTACCACCACCACCAGTACTACCACTACCAGTACCACTACCACCACCAGTACTACCACTACTACAGCCACCAGTACTACCACTACTACAGCCACCGGTATTACCACCACCACCAATACTACCACCACCACCAGTACTACCACCACCAGTACTACCAGTACCACCACCACCAGTACTACCACTACCAGTACTACCAGTACCAGTACTACTAGTACCACTACCACCACCACCAGTACTACGAGTACCACCACCACCACCAGTACTACCACTACCAGTACCACCACCACCACCAGTACTACCAGTACTACAGCCAACAGTACTACCACTACCACCACCACCAGTACTACCAGTACCATGACCACCAGTACTACCACTACCAGTACTACCACTACCAGTACCACCACCACCAGTACTACCACCACCAGTACCACCACCACCAGTACCACCACTACCAATACTACCACTACCAGTACTACCACCACCACTACCACCACCACCAGTACCACCACTACCACCAGTACTACCACTACCACTACCAGTACTACCACTACCAGTACCACCACCACCAGTACTACCACCACCAGTACCACCACCACCAGTACCACCACTACCAATACTACCACTACCAGTACTACCACTACCAATACTACCACTACCAGTACTATCAACACCAGTACCACCACCACCAGTACCACCACCACCAGTACCACCACTACCACTAATACTACCACTACCAGTACCACCACCACCAC
Source organism: Lissotriton helveticus (assembly GCF_964261635.1). Classification (NCBI taxonomy): domain Eukaryota; kingdom Metazoa; phylum Chordata; class Amphibia; order Caudata; family Salamandridae; genus Lissotriton; species Lissotriton helveticus. The sequence continues at coordinate 1,241,189,948 of NC_136063.1, read as the reverse complement.
CAATAATGCCACTATCAGTACCACCACCACCAGTACTACCACTACCAGGACCACCACCACCAATACTACCACTACCAGTACCACCACCTCCAATACTACCAGTACCACCACCACCAGTACTACCAGTACCACCACCACCACCAACACTACCAATACCACCACCAATACTACCAATACCACCAAGCATTGGCATGGCCAATAGGTCTCGCTTTTGGGACCTTATAAGTATTTAGTTATGCAGCACAATATCCTTGGTGCAACAACATCAACTGCTGCATGGCTAAACACTTATAAGGTCCCAAAGGCGAGACCTATTGGCTATGCCAATGCTTGTTTTTTTTACCAGCCATCACCCCAAAAGCAGAACTTTGGTGGCCCTTGGAACTCAATCCCCCTCCTAAGCCAGTCTCGTCAACGAGAAACTTAGGATTCAAATTTAACTCGGCCCTCTCAGAGATGGCCCAGATAGGCCAACTATCTTCATCATGCTTCTGGAAGTTGAAAGCACTTAGAAGATTTCTACATTTACTACCTATGGACTGCAGAAAAACGGTCGTGCATGCACTTATTACTTCTCAATTAGACTATACCAACAGTGTACTTGGGTCTTCCGGATTACCTCATCAAAAAGCTGCAGGTCATTTAAAATGCTGCAGCCAGGCTTATCAGGAATGTACCCCTTCGCCACCATATCTCTCCCCATCTTTGCAGCCTACACTGGCTGCCTATAAAAAACAGGATCCAATTTAAGGCTCTGATCTTGGCCTTTCGATCCACCAGAGACACTGGCCCAAAATATTTAAAACTAAGATTACCCAATTACACCCAAAACAGGACACTGAGATCAAATACCCAGAGACTCCTATCTGTATCACGTTTAAAAAAAGCTAGATTAGGTGGTCGCTCTTTCTCTTTCATTACTGCCTTGCTCTTGAACGCTACGCGAGAGCATCTTCGAATGGCCAATTCAGAACCGATATTTAGAAAGCCAATCAAGACTTGGCTCTTTAGTTCACCCTAGAGCCTTTCTTTTTGTTTCACTTCTTCTCACCAGGACATCTACCCCACACCACTCATCAGGACCGGGACACCTCCGTTGGAGGTCGCTGTTGCACTTGACAAAATGCAATAATAATAATTAAATGCTGTTCTCCCGGTAGGGATCCCACGAGACTCACACGATATCCAACCACTACATACCAGATGCTGGGCATGAAAAAAACTTCTTATGAAAACAGGAGAGTCAACATTGTAATTTTCCAGCCCTACCACTAACCACGAATCCCTGAATCCCCCCTACGATGGACACTGGGACTATCTTCACTCTATCCCGACTAGGGTTAGAAACTATAGGAGACTTACTCCTGGGAGGTCACGCTTTTATTTGTACTGAAGAGCCACGTTTCGCTGCCGCCACATTCATGGATCATTTCTGATTGGAAAGTATACAGAGTGCAATCAGAGGTGCGATTTCCACTTACCCGCTAGAACTGGCAACATTTAGCCCACTCACATCAGTAATAACAGATAACAGTGGAGAACACAGTACTTCTAGGTTATATAAAACTTGCCTCACGCTACTACCACAACGTGACGCTAAGGTCAGAGACCCCTGGGCTACCGATATAGAACAACCGCTCACAGATGATATTTGGAAGTGGTGCTGCAAACAAACTACGCTGGTTTCATGTAATCATAGACACAAGTTACTACACTTCAAGACTCTAAGAAGCCTACGCCACACCGCAGCAGATGGTCCGGATAAAAAGCACCACTTTCACACATTGTCCCAAATATAATTTACAGGCAGCGCCCTTCCTCCACATTACTTGGTCCTGCAGCATAATTAACGCTTACTGGCAGAAAATATATGGTTTAATACAGCAGATGGCGGGGATACAAATACCAGCAGCTACCTTAATAGCATTGATGGGCTACGCAGAGTCACTGCCTAAAAAAACATGCAGATTTACGGCAATCATTCTGAATCATTTTGTCCATCATAAGCGTGGAAGGGTATACTCAGATGTGAGTCCCTTGCTCATTGCACCATCAGGATTCAAGCAAGCCGGGCCGACGATGCCTGAAATGGCAGAAACCATTCCCCGGAAGCTTGTTTCCTTCCCAGTATAAGAATTGGCTTGGTAGTTTGGTTTGCCCTGTTCCCATCATGCACTGGGACAGGAACAGACTAATTTGCATATAGCCAAGTCCTGAGCTGGGATGGTGCAGTGAGCTAAAAAACGGTGATGGATCAAGCCCTGATCTTTGGACTGGGTAAGAGTGGTCTGCTTAATTCAGGCACTCTGTTCATCACCACCCCCTTTTCTGAATCATTTTGTCCACCATAAGCGTGGAAGGGTATACTCAGATGTGAGTCCCTTGCTCATTGCACCATCAGGATTCAAGCAAGCCGGGCCGACGATGCCTGAAATGGCAGAAACCGGTCCCCGGAAGCTTGTTTCCTTCCCAGTATAAGAATTGGCTTGGTAGTTTGGTTTGCCCTGTTCCCATCATGCACTGGGACAGGAACAGACTAATTTGCATATAGCCAAGTTCTGAGCTGGGATGATGCAGTGAGCTAAAAAACGGTGATGGATCATGCCCTGATCTTTGGAATGGGTAAGAGTGGTCTGCTTAATTCAGGCACTCTGTTCATCACCACCCCCTTTTCTGAATCATTTTGTCCACCATAAGCGTGGAAGGGTATACTCAGATGTGAGTCCCTTGCTCATTGCACCATCAGGATTCAAGCAAGCCGGGCCGACGATGCCTGAAATGGCAGAAACCGGTCCCCGGAAGCTTGTCTTCTTCCCAGTATAAGAATTGGCCTGGTAGTTTGGTTTGCCCTGTTCCCATCATGCACTGGGACAGGAACAGACTAATTTGCATGTAGCCAAGTTCTGAGCTGGGATGGTACAGTGAGCTAAAAAAAGGTGATGGATCAAGCCCTGATCTTTGGACTGGGTAAGAGTGGTCTGCTTAATTCAGGCACTCTGTTCATCACCACCCCCTTTTCTGAATCATTTTGTCCACCATAAGCGTGGAAGGGTATACTCAGATGTGAGTCCCTTGCTCATTGCACCATCAGGATTCAAACAAGCCGGACCGACGACGCCTGAAAAGGTAGAAACCGGTCCCCGGAAGCTTGTTTCCTTCCCAGTATAAGAATTGGCTTGGTAGTTTGGTTTGCCCTGTTCCCATCATGCACTGGGACAGGAACAGACTAATTTGCATATAGCCAAGTTCTGAGCTGGGATGGTGCAGTGAGCTAAAAAACGGTGATGGATCAAGCCCTGATCTTTGGACTGGGTAAGAGTGGTCTGCTTAATTCAGGCACTCTGTTCATCACCACCCCCTTTTCTGAATCATTTTGTCCACCATAAGCGTGGAAGGGTATACTCAGATGTGAGTCCCTTGCTCATTGCACCATCAGGATTCAAGCAAGTCGGGCCGACGACGCCTGAAATGGCAGAAACCGGTCCCCGGAAGCTTGTTTCCTTCCCAGTATAAGAATTGGCTTGGTAGTTTGGTTTGCCCTGTTCCCATCATGCACTGGGACAGGAACAGACTAATTTGCATATAGCCAAGTTCTGAGCTGGGATGGTGCAGTGAGCTAAAAAAAGGTGATGGATCAAGCCCTGATCTTTGGACTGGGTAAGAGTGGTCTGCTTAATTCAGGCACTCTGTTCATCACCACCCCCTTTTCTGAATCATTTTGTCCACCATAAGCGTGGAAGGGTATACTCAGATGTGAGTCCCTTGCTCATTGCACCATCAGGATTCAAACAAGCCGGACCAACGACGCCTGAAATGGCAGAAACCGGTCCCCGGAAGCTTGTTTCCTTCCCAGTATAAGAATTGGCTTGGTAGTTTGGTTTGCCCTGTTCCCATCATGCACTGGGACAGGAACAGACTAATTTGCATATAGCCAAGTTCTGAGCTGGGATGGTGCAGTGAGCTAAAAAACGGTGATGGATCAAGCCCTCATCTTTGGACTGGGTAAGAGTGGTCTGCTTAATTCAGGCACTCTGTTCATCACCACCCCCTTTTCTGAATCATTTTGTCCACCATAAGCGTGGAAGGGTATACTCAGATGTGAGTCCCTTGCTCATTGCACCATCAGGATTCAAGCAAGTCGGGCCGACGACGCCTGAAATGGCAGAAACCGGTCCCCGGAAGCTTGTTTCCTTCCCAGTATAAGAATTGGCTTGGTAGTTTGGTTTGCCCTGTTCCCATCATGCACTGGGACAGGAACAGACTAATTTGCATATAGCCAAGTTCTGAGCTGGGATGGTGCAGTGAGCTAAAAAACGGTGATGGATCAAGCCCTGATCTTTGGACTGGGTAAGAGTGGTCTGCTTAATTCAGGCACTCTGTTCATCACCACCCCCTTTTCTGAATCATTTTGTCCACCATAGGCGTGGAAGGGTATACTCAGATGTGAGTCCCTTGCTCATTGCACCATCAGGATTCAAGCAAGCCGGGCCGACGACGCCTGAAATGGCAGAAACCGGTCCCCGGAAGCTTGTTTCCTTCCCAGTATAAGAATTGGCTTGGTAGTTTGGTTTGCCCTGTTCCCATCATGCACTGGGACAGGAACAGACTAATTTGCATATAGCCAAGTTCTGAGCTGGGATGGTGCAGTGAGCGAAAAAACGGTGATGGATCAAGCCCTGATCTTTGGACTGGGTAAGAGTGGTCTGCTTAATTCAGGCACTCTGTTCATCACCACCCCCTTTTCTGAATCATTTTGTCCACCATAAGCGTGGAAGGGTATACTCAGATGTGAGTCCCTTGCTCATTGCACCATCAGGATTCAAGCAAGCCGGGCCGACGACGCCTGAAATGGCAGAAACCGGTCCCTGGAAGCTTGTTTCCTTCCCAGTATAAGAATTGGCTTGGTAGTTTGGTTTGCCCTGTTCCCATCATGCACTGGGACAGGAACAGACTAATTTGCATATAGCCAAGTTCTGAGCTGGGATGATGCAGTGAGCTAAAAAACGGTGATGGATCATGCCCTGATCTTTGGACTGGGTAAGAGTGGTCTGCTTAATTCAGGCACTCTGTTCATCACCACCCCCTTTTCTGAATCATTTTGTCCACCATAAGCGTGGAAGGGTATACTCAGATGTGAGTCCCTTGCTCATTGCACCATCAGGATTCAAGCAAGTCGGGCCGACGACGCCTGAAATGGCAGAAACCGGTCCCCGGAAGCTTGTTTCCTTCCCAGTATAAGAATTGGCCTGGTAGTTTGGTTTGCCCTGTTCCCATCATGCACTGGGACAGGAACAGACTAATTTGCATATAGCCAAGTTCTGAGCTGGGATGGTGCAGTGAGCTAAAAAACGGTGATGGATCAAGCCCTGATCTTTGGACTGGGTAAGAGTGGTCTGCTTAATTCAGGCACTCTGTTCATCACCACCCCCTTTTCTGAATGATTTTGTCCACCATAAGCGTGGAAGGGTATACTCAGATGTGAGTCCCTTGCTCATTGCACCATCAGGATTCAAGCAAGCCGGGCCGACGACGCCTGAAATCCAGAAACCGGTCCCCGGAAGCTTGTTTCCTTCCCAGTATAAGAATTGGCTTGGTAGTTTGGTTTGCCCTGTTCCCATCATGCACTGGGACAGGAACAGACTAATTTGCATACAGCCAAGTTCTGAGCTGGGATGGTGCAGTGAGCTAAAAAAAGGTGATGGATCAAGCCCTGATCTTTGGACTGGGTAAGAGTGGTCTGCTTAATTCAGGCACTCTGTTCATCACCACCCCCTTTTCTGAATCATTTTGTCCACCATAAGCGTGGAAGGGTATACTCAGATGTGAGTCCCTTGCTCATTGCACCATCAGGATTTAAACAAGCCGGACCGACGACGCCTGAAATGGCAGAAACCGGTCCCCGGAAGCTTGTTTCCTTCCCAGTATAAGAATTGGCTTGGTAGTTTGGTTTGCCCTGTTCCCATCATGCACTGGGACAGGAACAGACTAATTTGCATATAGCCAAGTTCTGAGCTGGGATGGTGCAGTGAGCTAAAAAATGGTGATGGATCAAGCCCTGATCTTTGGACTGGGTAAGAGTGGTCTGCTTAATTCAGGCACTCTGTTCATCACCACCCCCTTTTCTGAATCATTTTGTCCACCATAAGCGTGGAAGGGTATACTCAGATGTGAGTCCCTTGCTCATTGCACCATCAGGATTCAAGCAAGTCGGGCCGACGACGCCTGAAATGGCAGAAACCGGTCCCCGGAAGCTTGTTTCCTTCCCAGTATAAGAATTGGCTTGGTAGTTTGGTTTGCCCTGTTCCCATCATGCACTGGGACAGGAACAGACTAATTTGCATATAGCCAAGTTCTGAGCTGGGATGGTGCAGTGAGCTAAAAAAAGGTGATGGATCAAGCCCTGATCTTTGGACTGGGTAAGAGTGGTCTGCTTAATTCAGGCACTCTGTTCATCACCACCCCCTTTTCTGAATCATTTTGTCCACCATAAGCGTGGAAGGGTATACTCAGATGTGAGTCCCTTGCTCATTGCACCATCAGGATTCAAACAAGCCGGACCGACGACGCCTGAAATGGCAGAAACCGGTCCCCGGAAGCTTGTTTCCTTCCCAGTATAAGAATTGGCTTGGTAGTTTGGTTTGCCCTGTTCCCATCATGCACTGGGACAGGAACAGACTAATTTGCATATAGCCAAGTTCTGAGCTGGGATGGTGCAGTGAGCTAAAAAACGGTGATGGATCAAGCCCTGATCTTTGGACTGGGTAAGAGTGGTCTGCTTAATTCAGGCACTCTGTTCATCACCACCCCCTTTTCTGAATCATTTTGTCCACCATAAGCGTGGAAGGGTATACTCAGATGTGAGTCCCTTGCTCATTGCACCATCAGGATTCAAGCAAGTCGGGCCGACGACGCCTGAAATGGCAGAAACCGGTCCCCGGAAGCTTGTTTCCTTCCCAGTATAAGAATTGGCTTGGTAGTTTGGTTTGCCCTGTTCCCATCATGCACTGGGACAGGAACAGACTAATTTGCATATAGCCAAGTTCTGAGCTGGGATGGTGCAGTGAGCTAAAAAACGGTGATGGATCAAGCCCTGATCTTTGGACTGGGTAAGAGTGGTCTGCTTAATTCAGGCACTCTGTTCATCACCACCCCCTTTTCTGAATCATTTTGTCCACCATAGGCGTGGAAGGGTATACTCAGATGTGAGTCCCTTGCTCATTGCACCATCAGGATTCAAGCAAGCCGGGCCGACGACGCCTGAAATGGCAGAAACCGGTCCCCGGAAGCTTGTTTCCTTCCCAGTATAAGAATTGGCTTGGTAGTTTGGTTTGCCCTGTTCCCATCATGCACTGGGACAGGAACAGACTAATTTGCATATAGCCAAGTTCTGAGCTGGGATGGTGCAGTGAGCTAAAAAAAGGTGATGGATCAAGCCCTGATCTTTGGACTGGGTAAGAGTGGTCTGCTTAATTCAGGCACTCTGTTCATCACCACCCCCTTTTCTGAATCATTTTGTCCACCATAAGCGTGGAAGGGTATACTCAGATGTGAGTCCCTTGCTCATTGCACCATCAGGATTCAAACAAGCCGGACCGACGACGCCTGAAATGGCAGAAACCGGTCCCCGGAAGCTTGTTTCCTTCCCAGTATAAGAATTGGCTTGGTAGTTTGGTTTGCCCTGTTCCCATCATGCACTGGGACAGGAACAGACTAATTTGCATATAGCCAAGTTCTGAGCTGGGATGGTGCAGTGAGCTAAAAAACGGTGATGGATCAAGCCCTGATCTTTGGACTGGGTAAGAGTGGTCTGCTTAATTCAGGCACTCTGTTCATCACCACCCCCTTTTCTGAATCATTTTGTCCACCATAAGCGTGGAAGGGTATACTCAGATGTGAGTCCCTTGCTCATTGCACCATCAGGATTCAAGCAAGTCGGGCCGACGACGCCTGAAATGGCAGAAACCGGTCCCCGGAAGCTTGTTTCCTTCCCAGTATAAGAATTGGCTTGGTAGTTTGGTTTGCCCTGTTCCCATCATGCACTGGGACAGGAACAGACTAATTTGCATATAGCCAAGTTCTGAGCTGGGATGGTGCAGTGAGCTAAAAAACGGTGATGGATCAAGCCCTGATCTTTGGACTGGGTAAGAGTGGTCTGCTTAATTCAGGCACTCTGTTCATCACCACCCCCTTTTCTGAATCATTTTGTCCACCATAGGCGTGGAAGGGTATACTCAGATGTGAGTCCCTTGCTCATTGCACCATCAGGATTCAAGCAAGCCGGGCCGACGACGCCTGAAATGGCAGAAACCGGTCCCCGGAAGCTTGTTTCCTTCCCAGTATAAGAATTGGCTTAGTAGTTTGGTTTGCCCTGTTCCCATCATGCACTGGGACAGGAACAGACTAATTTGCATATAGCCAAGTTCTGAGCTGGGATGGTGCAGTGAGCTAAAAAACGGTGATGGATCAAGCCCTGATCTTTGGACTGGGTAAGAGTGGTCTGCTTAATTCAGGCACTCTGTTCATCACCACCCCCTTTTCTGAATCATTTTGTCCACCATAAGCGTGGAAGGGTATACTCAGATGTGAGTCCCTTGCTCATTGCACCATCAGGATTCAAGCAAGTTGAGCCGACGACGCCTGAAATGGCAGAAACCGGTCCCCGGAAGCTTGTTTCCTTCCCAGTATAAGAATTGGCTTGGTAGTTTGGTTTGCCCTGTTCCCATCATGCACTGGGACAGGAACAGACTAATTTGCATATAGCCAAGTTCTGAGCTGGGATGGTGCAGTGAGCTAAAAAACGGTGATGGATCAAGCCCTGATCTTTGGACTGGGTAAGAGTGGTCTGCTTAATTCAGGCACTCTGTTCATCACCACCCCCTTTTCTGAATCATTTTGTCCACCATAAGCGTGGAAGGGTATACTCAGATGTGAGTCCCTTGCTCATTGCACCATCAGGATTCAAGCAAGTCGGGCCGACGACGCCTGAAATGGCAGAAACCGGTCCCCGGAAGCTTGTTTCCTTCCCAGTATAAGAATTGGCTTGGTAGTTTGGTTTGCCCTGTTCCCATCATGCACTGGGACAGGAACAGACTAATTTGCATATAGCCAAGTTCTGAGCTGGGATGGTGCAGTGAGCTAAAAAAACGGTGATGGATCAAGCCCTGATCTTTGGACTGGGTAAGAGTGGTCTGCTTAATTCAGGCACTCTGTTCATCACCACCCCCTTTTCTGAATCATTTTGTCCACCATAGGCGTGGAAGGGTATACTCAGATGTGAGTCCCTTGCTCATTGCACCATCAGGATTCAAGCAAGCCGGACCGACGACGCCTGAAATGGCAGAAACCGGTCCCCGGAAGCTTGTTTTCTTCCCAGTATAAGAATTGGCCTGGTAGTTTGGTTTGCCCTGTTCCCATCATGCACTGGGACAGGAACAGACTAATTTGCATATAGCCAAGTTCTGAGCTGGGATGGTACAGTGAGCTAAAAAACGGTGATGGATCAAGCCCTGATCTTTGGACTGGGTAAGAGTGGTCTGCTTAATTCAGGCACTCTGTTCATCACCACCCCCTTTTCTGAATCATTTTGTCCACCATAAGCGTGGAAGGGTATACTCAGATGTGAGTCCCTTGCTCATTGCACCATCAGGATTCAAGCAAGCCGGGCCGACGACGGCTGAAATGGCAGAAACCGGTCCCCGGAAGCTTGTTTCCTTCCCAGTATAAGAATTGGCTTGGTAGTTTGGTTTGCCCTGTTCCCATCATGCACTGGGACAGGAACAGACTAATTTGCATATAGCCAAGTTCTGAGCTGGGATGATGCAGTGAGCTAAAAAACGGTGATGGATCATGCCCTGATCTTTGGACTGGGTAAGAGTGGTCTGCTTAATTCAGGCACTCTGTTCATCACCACCCCCTTTTCTGAATCATTTTGTCCACCATAAGCGTGGAAGGGTATACTCAGATGTGAGTCCCTTGCTCATTGCACCATCAGGATTCAAGCAAGCCGGGCCGACGACGCCTGAAATGGCAGAAACCGGTCCCCGGAAGCTTGTTTTCTTCCCAGTATAAGAATTGGCCTGGTAGTTTGGTTTGCCCTGTTCCCATCATGCACTGGGACAGGAACAGACTAATTTGCATATAGCCAAGTTCTGAGCTGGGATGGTACAGTGAGCTAAAAAACGGTGATGGATCAAGCCCTGATCTTTGGACTGGGTAAGAGTGGTCTGCTTAATTCAGGCACTCTGTTCATCACCACCCCCTTTTCTGAATGATTTTGTCCACCATGAGCGTGGAAGGGTATACTCAGATGTGAGTCCCTTGCTCATTGCACCATCAGGATTCAAGCAAGCCGGGCCGACGACGCCTGAAATGGCAGAAACCGGTCCCCGGAAGCTTGTTTCCTTCCCAGTATAAGAATTGGCTTGGTAGTTTGGTTTGCCCTGTTCCCATCATGCACTGGGACAGGAACAGACTAATTTGCATACAGCCAAGTTCTGAGCTGGGATGGTGCAGTGAGCTAAAAAAAGGTGATGGATCAAGCCCTGATCTTTGGACTGGGTAAGAGTGGTCTGCTTAATTCAGGCACTCTGTTCATCACCACCCCCTTTTCTGAATCATTTTGTCCACCATAAGCGTGGAAGGGTATACTCAGATGTGAGTCCCTTGCTCATTGCACCATCAGGATTCAAACAAGCCGGACCGACGACGCCTGAAATGGCAGAAACCGGTCCCCGGAAGCTTGTTTCCTTCCCAGTATAAGAATTGGCTTGGTAGTTTGGTTTGCCCTGTTCCCATCATGCACTGGGACAGGAACAGACTAATTTGCATATAGCCAAGTTCTGAGCAGGGATGATGCAGTGAGCTAAAAAACGGTGATGGATCAAGCCCTGATCTTTGGACTGGGTAAGAGTGGTCTGCTTAATTCAGGCACTCTGTTCATCACCACCCCCTTTTCTGAATGATTTTGTCCACCATAAGCGTGGAAGGGTATACTCAGATGTGAGTCCCTTGCTCATTGCACCATCAGGATTCAAGCAAGTCGGGCCGACGACGCCTGAAATGGCAGAAACCGGTCCCCGGAAGCTTGTTTCCTTCCCAGTATAAGAATTGGCTTGGTAGTTTGGTTTGCCCTGTTCCCATCATGCACTGGGACAGGAACAGACTAATTTGCATATAGCCAAGTTCTGAGCTGGGATGGTGCAGTGAGCTAAAAAACGGTGATGGATCAAGCCCTGATCTTTGGACTGGGTAAGAGTGGTCTGCTTAATTCAGGCACTCTGTTCATCACCATCCCCTTTTCTGAATCATTTTGTCCACCATAGGCGTGGAAGGGTATACTCAGATGTGAGTCCCTTGCTCATTGCACCATCAGGATTCAAACAAGCCGGACCAACGACGCCTGAAATGGCAGAAACCGGTCCCCGGAAGCTTGTTTCCTTCCCAGTATAAGAATTGGCTTGGTAGTTTGGTTTGCCCTGTTCCCATCATGCACTGGGACAGGAACAGACTAATTTGCATATAGCCAAGTTCTGAGCTGGGATGGTGCAGTGAGCTAAAAAACGGTGATGGATCAAGCCCTCATCTTTGGACTGGGTAAGAGTGGTCTGCTTAATTCAGGCACTCTGTTCATCACCACCCCCTTTTCTGAATCATTTTGTCCACCATAAGCGTGGAAGGGTATACTCAGATGTGAGTCCCTTGCTCATTGCACCATCAGGATTCAAGCAAGTCGGGCCGACGACGCCTGAAATGGCAGAAACCGGTCCCCGGAAGCTTGTTTCCTTCCCAGTATAAGAATTGGCTTGGTAGTTTGGTTTGCCCTGTTCCCATCATGCACTGGGACAGGAACAGACTAATTTGCATATAGCCAAGTTCTGAGCTGGGATGGTGCAGTGAGCTAAAAAACGGTGATGGATCAAGCCCTGATCTTTGGACTGGGTAAGAGTGGTCCGCTTAATTCAGGCACTCTGTTCATCACCACCCCCTTTTCTGAATCATTTTGTCCACCATAGGCGTGGAATGGTATACTCAGATGTGAGTCCCTTGCTCATTGCACCATCAGGATTCAAGCAAGCCGGGCCGACGACGCCTGAAATGGCAGAAACCGGTCCCCGGAAGCTTGTTTCCTTCCCAGTATAAAAATTGGCTTGGTAGTTTGGTTTGCCCTGTTCCCATCATGCACTGGGACAGGAACAGACTAATTTGCATATAGCCAAGTTCTGAACTGGGATGGTGCAGTGAGCGAAAAAACGGTGATGGATCAAGCCCTGATCTTTGGACTGGGTAAGAGTGGTCTGCTTAATTCAGGCACTCTGTTCATCACCACCCCCTTTTCTGAATCATTTTGTCCACCATAAGCGTGGAAGGGTATACTCAGATGTGAGTCCCTTGCTCATTGCACCATCAGGATTCAAGCAAGCCGGGCCGACGACGCCTGAAATGGCAGAAACCGGTCCCCGGAAGCTTGTTTCCTTCCCAGTATAAGAATTGGCCGGGTAGTTTGGTTTGCCCTGTTCCCATCATGCACTGGGACAGGAACAGACTAATTTGCATATAGCCAAGTTCTGAGCTGGGATGGTGCAGTGAGCTAAAAAACGGTGATGGATCAAGCCCTGATCTTTGGACTGGGTAAGAGTGGTCTGCTTAATTCAGGCACTCTGTTCATCACCACCCCCTTTTCTGAATGATTTTGTCCACCATAAGCGTGGAAGGGTATACTCAGATGTGAGTCCCTTGCTCATTGCACCATCAGGATTCAAGCAAGCCGGGCCGACGACGCCTGAAATGGCAGAAACCGGTCCCCGGAAGCTTGTTTCCTTCCCAGTATAAGAATTGGCTTGGTAGTTTGGTTTGCCCTGTTCCCATCATGCACTGGGACAGGAACAGACTAATTTGCATACAGCCAAGTTCTGAGCTGGGATGGTGCAGTGAGCTAAAAAAAGGTGATGGATCAAGCCCTGATCTTTGGACTGGGTAAGAGTGGTCTGCTTAATTCAGGCACTCTGTTCATCACCACCCCCTTTTCTGAATCATTTTGTCCACCATAAGCGTGGAAGGGTATACTCAGATGTGAGTCCCTTGCTCATTGCACCATCAGGATTCAAACAAGCCGGACCGACGACGCCTGAAATGGCAGAAACCGGTCCCCGGAAGCTTGTTTCCTTCCCAGTATAAGAATTGGCTTGGAAGTTTGGTTTGCCCTGTTCCCATCATGCACTGGGACAGGAACAGACTAATTTGCATATAGCCAAGTTCTGAGCTGGGATGGTGCAGTGAGCTAAAAAACGGTGATGGATCAAGCCCTGATCTTTGGACTGGGTAAGAGTGGTCTGCTTAATTCAGGCACTCTGTTCATCACCACCCCCTTTTCTGAATCATTTTGTCCACCATAAGCGTGGAAGGGTATACTCAGATGTGAGTCCCTTGCTCATTGCACCATCAGGATTCAAGCAAGTCGGGCCGACGACGCCTGAAATGGCAGAAACCGGTCCCCGGAAGCTTGTTTCCTTCCCAGTATAAGAATTGGCTTGGTAGTTTGGTTTGCCCTGTTCCCATCATGCACTGGGACAGGAACAGACTAATTTGCATATAGCCAAGTTCTGAGCTGGGATGGTGCAGTGAGCTAAAAAAAGGTGATGGATCAAGCCCTGATCTTTGGACTGGGTAAGAGTGGTCTGCTTAATTCAGGCACTCTGTTCATCACCACCCCCTTTTCTGAATCATTTTGTCCACCATAAGCGTGGAAGGGTATACTCAGATGTGAGTCCCTTGCTCATTGCACCATCAGGATTCAAACAAGCCGGACCGACGACGCCTGAAATGGCAGAAACCGGTCCCCGGAAGCTTGTTTCCTTCCCAGTATAAGAATTGGCTTGGTAGTTTGGTTTGCCCTGTTCCCATCATGCACTGGGACAGGAACAGACTAATTTGCATATAGCCAAGTTCTGAGCTGGGATGGTGCAGTGAGCTAAAAAACGGTGATGGATCAAGCCCTGATCTTTGGACTGGGTAAGAGTGGTCTGCTTAATTCAGGCACTCTGTTCATCACCACCCCCTTTTCTGAATCATTTTGTCCACCATAAGCGTGGAAGGGTATACTCAGGTGTGAGTCCCTTGCTCATTGCACCATCAGGATTCAAGCAAGTCGGGCCGACGACGCCTGAAATGGCAGAAACCGGTCCCCGGAAGCTTGTTTCCTTCCCAGTATAAGAATTGGCTTGGTAGTTTGGTTTGCCCTGTTCCCATCATGCACTGGGACAGGAACAGACTAATTTGCATATAGCCAAGTTCTGAGCTGGGATGGTGCAGTGAGCTAAAAAACGGTGATGGATCAAGCCCTGATCTTTGGACTGGGTAAGAGTGGTCTGCTTAATTCAGGCACTCTGTTCATCACCACCCCCTTTTCTGAATCATTTTGTCCACCATAGGCGTGGAAGGGTATACTCAGATGTGAGTCCCTTGCTCATTGCACCATCAGGATTCAAGCAAGCCGGGCCGACGACGCCTGAAATGGCAGAAACCGGTCCCCGGAAGCTTGTTTCCTTCCCAGTATAAGAATTGGCTTGGTAGTTTGGTTTGCCCTGTTCCCATCATGCACTGGGACAGGAACAGACTAATTTGCATATAGCCAAGTTCTGAGCTGGGATGGTGCAGTGAGCTAAAAAACGGTGATGGATCAAGCCCTGATCTTTGGACTGGGTAAGAGTGGTCTGCTTAATTCAGGCACTCTGTTCATCACCACCCCCTTTTCTGAATCATTTTGTCCACCATAAGCGTGGAAGGGTATACTCAGATGTGAGTCCCTTGCTCATTGCACCATCAGGATTCAAGCAAGTTGGGCCGACGACGCCTGAAATGGCAGAAACCGGTCCCCGGAAGCTTGTTTCCTTCCCAGTATAAGAATTGGCTTGGTAGTTTGGTTTGCCCTGTTCCCATCATGCACTGGGACAGGAACAGACTAATTTGCATATAGCGAAGTTCTGAGCTGGGATGGTGCAGTGAGCTAAAAAAAGGTGATGGATCAAGCCCTGATCTTTGGACTGGGTAAGAGTGGTCTGCTTAATTCAGGCACTCTGTTCATCACCACCCCCTTTTCTGAATCATTTTGTCCACCATAAGCGTGGAAGGGTATACTCAGATGTGAGTCCCTTGCTCATTGCACCATCAGGATTCAAACAAGCCGGACCGACGACGCCTGAAATGGCAGAAACCGGTCCCCGGAAGCTTGTTTCCTTCCCAGTATAAGAATTGGCTTGGTAGTTTGGTTTGCCCTGTTCCCATCATGCACTGGGACAGGAACAGACTAATTTGCATATAGCCAAGTTCTGAGCTGGGATGGTGCAGTGAGCTAAAAAACGGTGATGGATCAAGCCCTGATCTTTGGACTGGGTAAGAGTGGTCTGCTTAATTCAGGCACTCTGTTCATCACCACCCCCTTTTCTGAATCATTTTGTCCACCATAAGCGTGGAAGGGTATACTCAGATGTGAGTCCCTTGCTCATTGCACCATCAGGATTCAAGCAAGTCGGGCCGACGACGCCTGAAATGGCAGAAACCGGTCCCCGGAAGCTTGTTTCCTTCCCAGTATAAGAATTGGCTTGGTAGTTTGGTTTGCCCTGTTCCCATCATGCACTGGGACAGGAACAGACTAATTTGCATATAGCCAAGTTCTGAGCTGGGATGGTGCAGTGAGCTAAAAAAACGGTGATGGATCAAGCCCTGATCTTTGGACTGGGTAAGAGTGGTCTGCTTAATTCAGGCACTCTGTTCATCACCACCCCCTTTTCTGAATCATTTTGTCCACCATAGGCGTGGAAGGGTATACTCAGATGTGAGTCCCTTGCTCATTGCACCATCAGGATTCAAGCAAGCCGGGCCGACGACGCCTGAAATGGCAGAAACCGGTCCCCGGAAGCTTGTTTCCTTCCCAGTATAAGAATTGGCTTGGTAGTTTGGTTTGCCCTGTTCCCATCATGCACTGGGACAGGAACAGACTAATTTGCATATAGCCAAGTTCTGAGCTGGGATGGTGCAGTGAGCGAAAAAACGGTGATGGATCAAGCCCTGATCTTTGGACTGGGTAAGAGTGGTCTGCTTAATTCAGGCACTCTGTTCATCACCACCCCCTTTTCTGAATGATTTTGTCCACCATAAGCGTGGAAGGGTATACTCAGATGTGAGTCCCTTGCTCATTGCACCATCAGGATTCAAGCAAGCCGGGCCGACGACGCCTGAAATGGCAGAAACCGGTCCCCGGAAGCTTGTTTCCTTCCCAGTATAAGAATTGGCTTGGTAGTTTGGTTTGCCCTGTTCCCATCATGCACTGGGACAGGAACAGACTAATTTGGATATAGCCAAGTTCTGAGCTGGGATGGTGCAGTGAGCTAAAAAAACGGTGATGGATCAAGCCCTGATCTTTGGACTGGGTAAGAGTGGTCTGCTTAATTCAGGCACTCTGTTCATCACCACCCCCTTTTCTGAATCATTTTGTCCACCATAAGCGTGGAAGGGTATACTCAGATGTGAGTCCCTTCCTCATTGCACCATCAGGATTCAAGCAAGCAGGGCCACCGACGCCTGAAATGGCAGAAACCGGTCCCCGGAAGCTTGTTTCCTTCCCAGTATAAGAATTGGCTTGGTAGTTTGGTTTGCCCTGTTCCCATCATGCACTGGGACAGGAACAGACTAATTTGCATATAGCCAAGTTCTGAGCAGGGATGATGCAGTGAGCTAAAAAACGGTGATGGATCAAGCCCTGATCTTTGGACTGGGTAAGAGTGGTCTGCTTAATTCAGGCACTCTGTTCATCACCACCCCCTTTTCTGAATGATTTTGTCCACCATAAGCGTGGAAGGGTATACTCAGATGTGAGTCCCTTGCTCATTGCACCATCAGGATTCAAGCAAGTCGGGCCGACGACGCCTGAAATGGCAGAAACCGGTCCCCGGAAGCTTGTTTCCTTCCCAGTATAAGAATTGGCTTGGTAGTTTGGTTTGCCCTGTTCCCATCATGCACTGGGACAGGAACAGACTAATTTGCATATAGCCAAGTTCTGA
The DNA here is from genome assembly GCF_964261635.1 of Lissotriton helveticus. Classification (NCBI taxonomy): domain Eukaryota; kingdom Metazoa; phylum Chordata; class Amphibia; order Caudata; family Salamandridae; genus Lissotriton; species Lissotriton helveticus. The sequence continues at coordinate 1,241,172,894 of NC_136063.1, read as the reverse complement.
GCTGGGATGGTGCAGTGAGCTAAAAAACGGTGATGGATCAAGCCCTGATCTTTGGACTGGGTAAGAGTGGTCTGCTTAATTCAGGCACTCTGTTCATCACCACCCCCTTTTCTGAATCATTTTGTCCACCATAGGCGTGGAAGGGTATACTCAGATGTGAGTCCCTTGCTCATTGCACCATCAGGATTCAAGCAAGCCGGGCCGACGACGCCTGAAATGGCAGAAACCGGTCCCCGGAAGCTTGTTTCCTTCCCAGTATAAGAATTGGCTTAGTAGTTTGGTTTGCCCTGTTCCCATCATGCACTGGGACAGGAACAGACTAATTTGCATATAGCCAAGTTCTGAGCTGGGATGGTGCAGTGAGCTAAAAAATGGTGATGGATCAAGCCCTGATCTTTGGACTGGGTAAGAGTGGTCTGCTTAATTCAGGCACTCTGTTCATCACCACCCCCTTTTCTGAATCATTTTGTCCACCATAAGCGTGGAAGGGTATACTCAGATGTGAGTCCCTTGCTCATTGCACCATCAGGATTCAAGCAAGTTGAGCCGACGACGCCTGAAATGGCAGAAACCGGTCCCCGGAAGCTTGTTTCCTTCCCAGTATAAGAATTGGCTTGGTAGTTTGGTTTGCCCTGTTCCCATCATGCACTGGGACAGGAACAGACTAATTTGCATATAGCCAAGTTCTGAGCTGGGATGGTGCAGTGAGCTAAAAAACGGTGATGGATCAAGCCCTGATCTTTGGACTGGGTAAGAGTGGTCTGCTTAATTCAGGCACTCTGTTCATCACCACCCCCTTTTCTGAATCATTTTGTCCACCATAAGCGTGGAAGGGTATACTCAGATGTGAGTCCCTTGCTCATTGCACCATCAGGATTCAAGCAAGTCGGGCCGACGATGCCTGAAATGGCAGAAACCGGTCCCCGGAAGCTTGTTTCCTTCCCAGTATAAGAATTGGCTTGGTAGTTTGGTTTGCCCTGTTCCCATCATGCACTGGGACAGGAACAGACTAATTTGCATATAGCCAAGTTCTGAGCTGGGATGGTGCAGTGAGCTAAAAAACGGTGATGGATCAAGCCCTCATCTTTGGACTGGGTAAGAGTGGTCTGCTTAATTCAGGCACTCTGTTCATCACCACCCCCTTTTCTGAATCATTTTGTCCACCATAAGCGTGGAAGGGTATACTCAGATGTGAGTCCCTTGCTCATTGCACCATCAGGATTCAAGCAAGTCGGGCCGACGACGCCTGAAATGGCAGAAACCGGTCCCCGGAAGCTTGTTTCCTTCCCAGTATAAGAATTGGCTTGGTAGTTTGGTTTGCCCTGTTCCCATCATGCACTGGGACAGGAACAGACTAATTTGCATATAGCCAAGTTCTGAGCTGGGATGGTGCAGTGAGCTAAAAAACGGTGATGGATCAAGCCCTGATCTTTGGACTGGGTAAGAGTGGTCTGCTTAATTCAGGCACTCTGTTCATCACCACCCCCTTTTCTGAATCATTTTGTCCACCATAGGCGTGGAAGGGTATACTCAGATGTGAGTCCCTTGCTCATTGCACCATCAGGATTCAAGCAAGCCGGGCCGACGACGCCTGAAATGGCAGAAACCGGTCCCCGGAAGCTTGTTTCCTTCCCAGTATAAGAATTGGCTTGGTAGTTTGGTTTGCCCTGTTCCCATCATGCACTGGGACAGGAACAGACTAATTTGCATATAGCCAAGTTCTGAGCTGGGATGGTGCATTGAGCGAAAAAACGGTGATGGATCAAGCCCTGATCTTTGGACTGGGTAAGAGTGGTCTGCTTAATTCAGGCACTCTGTTCATCACCACCCCCTTTTCTGAATCATTTTGTCCACCATAAGCGTGGAAGGGTATACTCAGATGTGAGTCCCTTGCTCATTGCACCATCAGGATTCAAGCAAGCCGGGCCGACGACGCCTGAAATGGCAGAAACCGGTCCCTGGAAGCTTGTTTCCTTCCCAGTATAAGAATTGGCTTGGTAGTTTGGTTTGCCCTGTTCCCATCATGCACTGGGACAGGAACAGACTAATTTGCATATAGCCAAGTTCTGAGCTGGGATGATGCAGTGAGCTAAAAAACGGTGATGGATCATGCCCTGATCTTTGGACTGGGTAAGAGTGGTCTGCTTAATTCAGGCACTCTGTTCATCACCACCCCCTTTTCTGAATCATTTTGTCCACCATAAGCGTGGAAGGGTATACTCAGATGTGAGTCCCTTGCTCATTGCACCATCAGGATTCAAGCAAGTCGGGCCGACGACGCCTGAAATGGCAGAAACCGGTCCCCGGAAGCTTGTTTCCTTCCCAGTATAAGAATTGGCCTGGTAGTTTGGTTTGCCCTGTTCCCATCATGCACTGGGACAGGAACAGACTAATTTGCATATAGCCAAGTTCTGAGCTGGGATGGTGCAGTGAGCTAAAAAACGGTGATGGATCAAGCCCTGATCTTTGGACTGGGTAAGAGTGGTCTGCTTAATTCAGGCACTCTGTTCATCACCACCCCCTTTTCTGAATGATTTTGTCCACCATAAGCGTGGAAGGGTATACTCAGATGTGAGTCCCTTGCTCATTGCACCATCAGGATTCAAGCAAGCCGGGCCGACGACGCCTGAAATGGCAGAAACCGGTCCCCGGAAGCTTGTTTCCTTCCCAGTATAAGAATTGGCTTGGTAGTTTGGTTTGCCCTGTTCCCATCATGCACTGGGACAGGAACAGACTAATTTGCATACAGCCAAGTTCTGAGCTGGGATGGTGCAGTGAGCTAAAAAAAGGTGATGGATCAAGCCCTGATCTTTGGACTGGGTAAGAGTGGTCTGCTTAATTCAGGCACTCTGTTCATCACCACCCCCTTTTCTGAATCATTTTGTCCACCATAAGCGTGGAAGGGTATACTCAGATGTGAGTCCCTTGCTCATTGCACCATCAGGATTTAAACAAGCCGGACCGACGACGCCTGAAATGGCAGAAACCGGTCCCCGGAAGCTTGTTTCCTTCCCAGTATAAGAATTGGCTTGGTAGTTTGGTTTGCCCTGTTCCCATCATGCACTGGGACAGGAACAGACTAATTTGCATATAGCCAAGTTCTGAGCTGGGATGGTGCAGTGAGCTAAAAAATGGTGATGGATCAAGCCCTGATCTTTGGACTGGGTAAGAGTGGTCTGCTTAATTCAGGCACTCTGTTCATCACCACCCCCTTTTCTGAATCATTTTGTCCACCATAAGCGTGGAAGGGTATACTCAGATGTGAGTCCCTTGCTCATTGCACCATCAGGATTCAAGCAAGTCGGGCCGACGACGCCTGAAATGGCAGAAACCGGTCCCCGGAAGCTTGTTTCCTTCCCAGTATAAGAATTGGCTTGGTAGTTTGGTTTGCCCTGTTCCCATCATGCACTGGGACAGGAACAGACTAATTTGCATATAGCCAAGTTCTGAGCTGGGATGGTGCAGTGAGCTAAAAAAAGGTGATGGATCAAGCCCTGATCTTTGGACTGGGTAAGAGTGGTCTGCTTAATTCAGGCACTCTGTTCATCACCACCCCCTTTTCTGAATCATTTTGTCCACCATAAGCGTGGAAGGGTATACTCAGATGTGAGTCCCTTGCTCATTGCACCATCAGGATTCAAACAAGCCGGACCGACGACGCCTGAAATGGCAGAAACCGGTCCCCGGAAGCTTGTTTCCTTCCCAGTATAAGAATTGGCTTGGTAGTTTGGTTTGCCCTGTTCCCATCATGCACTGGGACAGGAACAGACTAATTTGCATATAGCCAAGTTCTGAGCTGGGATGGTGCAGTGAGCTAAAAAACGGTGATGGATCAAGCCCTGATCTTTGGACTGGGTAAGAGTGGTCTGCTTAATTCAGGCACTCTGTTCATCACCACCCCCTTTTCTGAATCATTTTGTCCACCATAAGCGTGGAAGGGTATACTCAGATGTGAGTCCCTTGCTCATTGCACCATCAGGATTCAAGCAAGTCGGGCCGACGACGCCTGAAATGGCAGAAACCGGTCCCCGGAAGCTTGTTTCCTTCCCAGTATAAGAATTGGCTTGGTAGTTTGGTTTGCCCTGTTCCCATCATGCACTGGGACAGGAACAGACTAATTTGCATATAGCCAAGTTCTGAGCTGGGATGGTGCAGTGAGCTAAAAAACGGTGATGGATCAAGCCCTGATCTTTGGACTGGGTAAGAGTGGTCTGCTTAATTCAGGCACTCTGTTCATCACCACCCCCTTTTCTGAATCATTTTGTCCACCATAGGCGTGGAAGGGTATACTCAGATGTGAGTCCCTTGCTCATTGCACCATCAGGATTCAAGCAAGCCGGGCCGACGACGCCTGAAATGGCAGAAACCGGTCCCCGGAAGCTTGTTTCCTTCCCAGTATAAGAATTGGCTTAGTAGTTTGGTTTGCCCTGTTCCCATCATGCACTGGGACAGGAACAGACTAATTTGCATATAGCCAAGTTCTGAGCTGGGATGGTGCAGTGAGCTAAAAAACGGTGATGGATCAAGCCCTGATCTTTGGACTGGGTAAGAGTGGTCTGCTTAATTCAGGCACTCTGTTCATCACCACCCCCTTTTCTGAATCATTTTGTCCACCATAAGCGTGGAAGGGTATACTCAGATGTGAGTCCCTTGCTCATTGCACCATCAGGATTCAAGCAAGTTGAGCCGACGACGCCTGAAATGGCAGAAACCGGTCCCCGGAAGCTTGTTTCCTTCCCAGTATAAGAATTGGCTTGGTAGTTTGGTTTGCCCTGTTCCCATCATGCACTGGGACAGGAACAGACTAATTTGCATATAGCCAAGTTCTGAGCTGGGATGGTGCAGTGAGCTAAAAAACGGTGATGGATCAAGCCCTGATCTTTGGACTGGGTAAGAGTGGTCTGCTTAATTCAGGCACTCTGTTCATCACCACCCCCTTTTCTGAATCATTTTGTCCACCATAAGCGTGGAAGGGTATACTCAGATGTGAGTCCCTTGCTCATTGCACCATCAGGATTCAAGCAAGTCGGGCCGACGACGCCTGAAATGGCAGAAACCGGTCCCCGGAAGCTTGTTTCCTTCCCAGTATAAGAATTGGCTTGGTAGTTTGGTTTGCCCTGTTCCCATCATGCACTGGGACAGGAACAGACTAATTTGCATATAGCCAAGTTCTGAGCTGGGATGGTGCAGTGAGCTAAAAAAACGGTGATGGATCAAGCCCTGATCTTTGGACTGGGTAAGAGTGGTCTGCTTAATTCAGGCACTCTGTTCATCACCACCCCCTTTTCTGAATCATTTTGTCCACCATAGGCGTGGAAGGGTATACTCAGATGTGAGTCCCTTGCTCATTGCACCATCAGGATTCAAGCAAGCCGGGCCGACGACGCCTGAAATGGCAGAAACCGGTCCCCGGAAGCTTGTTTTCTTCCCAGTATAAGAATTGGCCTGGTAGTTTGGTTTGCCCTGTTCCCATCATGCACTGGGACAGGAACAGACTAATTTGCATATAGCCAAGTTCTGAGCTGGGATGGTACAGTGAGCTAAAAAACGGTGATGGATCAAGCCCTGATCTTTGGACTGGGTAAGAGTGGTCTGCTTAATTCAGGCACTCTGTTCATCACCACCCCCTTTTCTGAATCATTTTGTCCACCATAAGCGTGGAAGGGTATACTCAGATGTGAGTCCCTTGCTCATTGCACCATCAGGATTCAAGCAAGCCGGGCCGACGACGCCTGAAATGGCAGAAACCGGTCCCCGGAAGCTTGTTTCCTTCCCAGTATAAGAATTGGCTTGGTAGTTTGGTTTGCCCTGTTCCCATCATGCACTGGGACAGGAACAGACTAATTTGCATATAGCCAAGTTCTGAGCTGGGATGATGCAGTGAGCTAAAAAACGGTGATGGATCATGCCCTGATCTTTGGACTGGGTAAGAGTGGTCTGCTTAATTCAGGCACTCTGTTCATCACCACCCCCTTTTCTGAATCATTTTGTCCACCATAAGCGTGGAAGGGTATACTCAGATGTGAGTCCCTTGCTCATTGCACCATCAGGATTCAAGCAAGCCGGGCCGACGACGCCTGAAATGGCAGAAACCGGTCCCCGGAAGCTTGTTTTCTTCCCAGTATAAGAATTGGCCTGGTAGTTTGGTTTGCCCTGTTCCCATCATGCACTGGGACAGGAACAGACTAATTTGCATATAGCCAAGTTCTGAGCTGGGATGGTACAGTGAGCTAAAAAGACGGTGATGGATCAAGCCCTGATCTTTGGACTGGGTAAGAGTGGTCTGCTTAATTCAGGCACTCTGTTCATCACCACCCCCTTTTCTGAATGATTTTGTCCACCATGAGCGTGGAAGGGTATACTCAGATGTGAGTCCCTTGCTCATTGCACCATCAGGATTCAAGCAAGCCGGGCCGACGACGCCTGAAATGGCAGAAACCGGTCCCCGGAAGCTTGTTTCCTTCCCAGTATAAGAATTGGCTTGGTAGTTTGGTTTGCCCTGTTCCCATCATGCACTGGGACAGGAACAGACTAATTTGCATACAGCCAAGTTCTGAGCTGGGATGGTGCAGTGAGCTAAAAAAAGGTGATGGATCAAGCCCTGATCTTTGGACTGGGTAAGAGTGGTCTGCTTAATTCAGGCACTCTGTTCATCACCACCCCCTTTTCTGAATCATTTTGTCCACCATAAGCGTGGAAGGGTATACTCAGATGTGAGTCCCTTGCTCATTGCACCATCAGGATTCAAACAAGCCGGACCGACGACGCCTGAAATGGCAGAAACCGGTCCCCGGAAGCTTGTTTCCTTCCCAGTATAAGAATTGGCTTGGTAGTTTGGTTTGCCCTGTTCCCATCATGCACTGGGACAGGAACAGACTAATTTGCATATAGCCAAGTTTCGAGCTGGGATGGTGCAGTGAGCTAAAAAACGGTGATGGATCAAGCCCTGATCTTTGGACTGGGTAAGAGTGGTCTGCTTAATTCAGGCACTCTGTTCATCACCACCCCCTTTTCTGAATCATTTTGTCCACCATAAGCGTGGAAGGGTATACTCAGATGTGAGTCCCTTGCTCATTGCACCATCAGGATTCAAGCAAGTCGGGCCGACGACGCCTGAAATGGCAGAAACCGGTCCCCGGAAGCTTGTTTCCTTCCCAGTATAAGAATTGGCTTGGTAGTTTGGTTTGCCCTGTTCCCATCATGCACTGGGACAGGAACAGACTAATTTGCATATAGCCAAGTTCTGAGCTGGGATGGTGCAGTGAGCTAAAAAAAGGTGATGGATCAAGCCCTGATCTTTGGACTGGGTAAGAGTGGTCTGCTTAATTCAGGCACTCTGTTCATCACCACCCCCTTTTCTGAATCATTTTGTCCACCATAAGCGTGGAAGGGTATACTCAGATGTGAGTCCCTTGCTCATTGCACCATCAGGATTCAAACAAGCCGGACCAACGACGCCTGAAATGGCAGAAACCGGTCCCCGGAAGCTTGTTTCCTTCCCAGTATAAGAATTGGCTTGGTAGTTTGGTTTGCCCTGTTCCCATCATGCACTGGGACAGGAACAGACTAATTTGCATATAGCCAAGTTCTGAGCTGGGATGGTGCAGTGAGCTAAAAAACGGTGATGGATCAAGCCCTCATCTTTGGACTGGGTAAGAGTGGTCTGCTTAATTCAGGCACTCTGTTCATCACCACCCCCTTTTCTGAATCATTTTGTCCACCATAAGCGTGGAAGGGTATACTCAGATGTGAGTCCCTTGCTCATTGCACCATCAGGATTCAAGCAAGTCGGGCCGACGACGCCTGAAATGGCAGAAACCGGTCCCCGGAAGCTTGTTTCCTTCCCAGTATAAGAATTGGCTTGGTAGTTTGGTTTGCCCTGTTCCCATCATGCACTGGGACAGGAACAGACTAATTTGCATATAGCCAAGTTCTGAGCTGGGATGGTGCAGTGAGCGAAAAAACGGTGATGGATCAAGCCCTGATCTTTGGACTGGGTAAGAGTGGTCTGCTTAATTCAGGCACTCTGTTCATCACCACCCCCTTTTCTGAATCATTTTGTCCACCATAAGCGTGGAAGGGTATACTCAGATGTGAGTCCCTTGCTCATTGCACCATCAGGATTCAAGCAAGCCGGGCCGACGACGCCTGAAATGGCAGAAACCGGTCCCCGGAAGCTTGTTTCCTTCCCAGTATAAGAATTGGCCGGGTAGTTTGGTTTGCCCTGTTCCCATCATGCACTGGGACAGGAACAGACTAATTTGCATATAGCCAAGTTCTGAGCTGGGATGGTGCAGTGAGCTAAAAAACGGTGATGGATCAAGCCCTGATCTTTGGACTGGGTAAGAGTGGTCTGCTTAATTCAGGCACTCTGTTCATCACCACCCCCTTTTCTGAATGATTTTGTCCACCATAAGCGTGGAAGGGTATACTCAGATGTGAGTCCCTTGCTCATTGCACCATCAGGATTCAAGCAAGCCGGGCCGACGACGCCTGAAATGGCAGAAACCGGTCCCCGGAAGCTTGTTTCCTTCCCAGTATAAGAATTGGCTTGGTAGTTTGGTTTGCCCTGTTCCCATCATGCACTGGGACAGGAACAGACTAATTTGCATACAGCCAAGTTCTGAGCTGGGATGGTGCAGTGAGCTAAAAAAAGGTGATGGATCAAGCCCTGATCTTTGGACTGGGTAAGAGTGGTCTGCTTAATTCAGGCACTCTGTTCATCACCACCCCCTTTTCTGAATCATTTTGTCCACCATAAGCGTGGAAGGGTATACTCAGATGTGAGTCCCTTGCTCATTGCACCATCAGGATTCAAACAAGCCGGACCGACGACGCCTGAAATGGCAGAAACCGGTCCCCGGAAGCTTGTTTCCTTCCCAGTATAAGAATTGGCTTGGTAGTTTGGTTTGCCCTGTTCCCATCATGCACTGGGACAGGAACAGACTAATTTGCATATAGCCAAGTTCTGAGCTGGGATGGTGCAGTGAGCTAAAAAACGGTGATGGATCAAGCCCTGATCTTTGGACTGGGTAAGAGTGGTCTGCTTAATTCAGGCACTCTGTTCATCACCACCCCCTTTTCTGAATCATTTTGTCCACCATAAGCGTGGAAGGGTATACTCAGATGTGAGTCCCTTGCTCATTGCACCATCAGGATTCAAGCAAGCCGGGCCGACGACGCCTGAAATGGCAGAAACCGGTCCCCGGAAGCTTGTTTCCTTCCCAGTATAAGAATTGGCCGGGTAGTTTGGTTTGCCCTGTTCCCATCATGCACTGGGACAGGAACAGACTAATTTGCATATAGCCAAGTTCTGAGCTGGGATGGTGCAGTGAGCTAAAAAACGGTGATGGATCAAGCCCTGATCTTTGGACTGGGTAAGAGTGGTCTGCTTAATTCAGGCACTCTGTTCATCACCACCCCCTTTTCTGAATGATTTTGTCCACCATAAGCGTGGAAGGGTATACTCAGATGTGAGTCCCTTGCTCATTGCACCATCAGGATTCAAGCAAGCCGGGCCGACGACGCCTGAAATGGCAGAAACCGGTCCCCGGAAGCTTGTTTCCTTCCCAGTATAAGAATTGGCTTGGTAGTTTGGTTTGCCCTGTTCCCATCATGCACTGGGACAGGAACAGACTAATTTGCATACAGCCAAGTTCTGAGCTGGGATGGTGCAGTGAGCTAAAAAAAGGTGATGGATCAAGCCCTGATCTTTGGACTGGGTAAGAGTGGTCTGCTTAATTCAGGCACTCTGTTCATCACCACCCCCTTTTCTGAATCATTTTGTCCACCATAAGCGTGGAAGGGTATACTCAGATGTGAGTCCCTTGCTCATTGCACCATCAGGATTCAAACAAGCCGGACCGACGACGCCTGAAATGGCAGAAACCGGTCCCCGGAAGCTTGTTTCCTTCCCAGTATAAGAATTGGCTTGGTAGTTTGGTTTGCCCTGTTCCCATCATGCACTGGGACAGGAACAGACTAATTTGCATATAGCCAAGTTCTGAGCTGGGATGGTGCAGTGAGCTAAAAAACGGTGATGGATCAAGCCCTGATCTTTGGACTGGGTAAGAGTGGTCTGCTTAATTCAGGCACTCTGTTCATCACCACCCCCTTTTCTGAATCATTTTGTCCACCATAAGCGTGGAAGGGTATACTCAGATGTGAGTCCCTTGCTCATTGCACCATCAGGATTCAAGCAAGTCGGGCCGACGACGCCTGAAATGGCAGAAACCGGTCCCCGGAAGCTTGTTTCCTTCCCAGTATAAGAATTGGCTTGGTAGTTTGGTTTGCCCTGTTCCCATCATGCACTGGGACAGGAACAGACTAATTTGCATATAGCCAAGTTCTGAGCTGGGATGGTGCAGTGAGCTAAAAAAAGGTGATGGATCAAGCCCTGATCTTTGGACTGGGTAAGAGTGGTCTGCTTAATTCAGGCACTCTGTTCATCACCACCCCCTTTTCTGAATCATTTTGTCCACCATAAGCGTGGAAGGGTATACTCAGATGTGAGTCCCTTGCTCATTGCACCATCAGGATTCAAACAAGCCGGACCGACGACGCCTGAAATGGCAGAAACCGGTCCCCGGAAGCTTGTTTCCTTCCCAGTATAAGAATTGGCTTGGTAGTTTGGTTTGCCCTGTTCCCATCATGCACTGGGACAGGAACAGACTAATTTGCATATAGCCAAGTTCTGAGCTGGGATGGTGCAGTGAGCTAAAAAACGGTGATGGATCAAGCCCTGATCTTTGGACTGGGTAAGAGTGGTCTGCTTAATTCAGGCACTCTGTTCATCACCACCCCCTTTTCTGAATCATTTTGTCCACCATAAGCGTGGAAGGGTATACTCAGATGTGAGTCCCTTGCTCATTGCACCATCAGGATTCAAGCAAGTCGGGCCGACGACGCCTGAAATGGCAGAAACCGGTCCCCGGAAGCTTGTTTCCTTCCCAGTATAAGAATTGGCTTGGTAGTTTGGTTTGCCCTGTTCCCATCATGCACTGGGACAGGAACAGACTAATTTGCATATAGCCAAGTTCTGAGCTGGGATGGTGCAGTGAGCTAAAAAAACGGTGATGGATCAAGCCCTGATCTTTGGACTGGGTAAGAGTGGTCTGCTTAATTCAGGCACTCTGTTCATCACCACCCCCTTTTCTGAATCATTTTGTCCACCATAGGCGTGGAAGGGTATACTCAGATGTGAGTCCCTTGCTCATTGCACCATCAGGATTCAAGCAAGCCGGGCCGACGACGCCTGAAATGGCAGAAACCGGTCCCCGGAAGCTTGTTTTCTTCCCAGTATAAGAATTGGCCTGGTAGTTTGGTTTGCCCTGTTCCCATCATGCACTGGGACAGGAACAGACTAATTTGCATATAGCCAAGTTCTGAGCTGGGATGGTACAGTGAGCTAAAAAACGGTGATGGATCAAGCCCTGATCTTTGGACTGGGTAAGAGTGGTCTGCTTAATTCAGGCACTCTGTTCATCACCACCCCCTTTTCTGAATCATTTTGTCCACCATAAGCGTGGAAGGGTATACTCAGATGTGAGTCCCTTGCTCATTGCACCATCAGGATTCAAGCAAGCCGGGCCGACGACGCCTGAAATGGCAGAAACCGGTCCCCGGAAGCTTGTTTCCTTCCCAGTATAAGAATTGGCTTGGTAGTTTGGTTTGCCCTGTTCCCATCATGCACTGGGACAGGAACAGACTAATTTGCATATAGCCAAGTTCTGAGCTGGGATGATGCAGTGAGCTAAAAAACGGTGATGGATCATGCCCTGATCTTTGGACTGGGTAAGAGTGGTCTGCTTAATTCAGGCACTCTGTTCATCACCACCCCCTTTTCTGAATCATTTTGTCCACCATAAGCGTGGAAGGGTATACTCAGATGTGAGTCCCTTGCTCATTGCACCATCAGGATTCAAGCAAGCCGGGCCGACGACGCCTGAAATGGCAGAAACCGGTCCCCGGAAGCTTGTTTTCTTCCCAGTATAAGAATTGGCCTGGTAGTTTGGTTTGCCCTGTTCCCATCATGCACTGGGACAGGAACAGACTAATTTGCATATAGCCAAGTTCTGAGCTGGGATGGTACAGTGAGCTAAAAAACGGTGATGGATCAAGCCCTGATCTTTGGACTGGGTAAGAGTGGTCTGCTTAATTCAGGCACTCTGTTCATCACCACCCCCTTTTCTGAATGATTTTGTCCACCATGAGCGTGGAAGGGTATACTCAGATGTGAGTCCCTTGCTCATTGCACCATCAGGATTCAAGCAAGCCGGGCCGACGACGCCTGAAATGGCAGAAACCGGTCCCCGGAAGCTTGTTTCCTTCCCAGTATAAGAATTGGCTTGGTAGTTTGGTTTGCCCTGTTCCCATCATGCACTGGGACAGGAACAGACTAATTTGCATACAGCCAAGTTCTGAGCTGGGATGGTGCAGTGAGCTAAAAAAAGGTGATGGATCAAGCCCTGATCTTTGGACTGGGTAAGAGTGGTCTGCTTAATTCAGGCACTCTGTTCATCACCACCCCCTTTTCTGAATCATTTTGTCCACCATAAGCGTGGAAGGGTATACTCAGATGTGAGTCCCTTGCTCATTGCACCATCAGGATTCAAACAAGCCGGACCGACGACGCCTGAAATGGCAGAAACCGGTCCCCGGAAGCTTGTTTCCTTCCCAGTATAAGAATTGGCTTGGTAGTTTGGTTTGCCCTGTTCCCATCATGCACTGGGACAGGAACAGACTAATTTGCATATAGCCAAGTTTCGAGCTGGGATGGTGCAGTGAGCTAAAAAACGGTGATGGATCAAGCCCTGATCTTTGGACTGGGTAAGAGTGGTCTGCTTAATTCAGGCACTCTGTTCATCACCACCCCCTTTTCTGAATCATTTTGTCCACCATAAGCGTGGAAGGGTATACTCAGATGTGAGTCCCTTGCTCATTGCACCATCAGGATTCAAGCAAGTCGGGCCGACGACGCCTGAAATGGCAGAAACCGGTCCCCGGAAGCTTGTTTCCTTCCCAGTATAAGAATTGGCTTGGTAGTTTGGTTTGCCCTGTTCCCATCATGCACTGGGACAGGAACAGACTAATTTGCATATAGCCAAGTTCTGAGTTGGGATGGTGCAGTGAGCTAAAAAAAGGTGATGGATCAAGCCCTGATCTTTGGACTGGGTAAGAGTGGTCTGCTTAATTCAGGCACTCTGTTCATCACCACCCCCTTTTCTGAATCATTTTGTCCACCATAAGCGTGGAAGGGTATACTCAGATGTGAGTCCCTTGCTCATTGCACCATCAGGATTCAAACAAGCCGGACCAACGACGCCTGAAATGGCAGAAACCGGTCCCCGGAAGCTTGTTTCCTTCCCAGTATAAGAATTGGCTTGGTAGTTTGGTTTGCCCTGTTCCCATCATGCACTGGGACAGGAACAGACTAATTTGCATATAGCCAAGTTCTGAGCTGGGATGGTGCAGTGAGCTAAAAAACGGTGATGGATCAAGCCCTCATCTTTGGACTGGGTAAGAGTGGTCTGCTTAATTCAGGCACTCTGTTCATCACCACCCCCTTTTCTGAATCATTTTGTCCACCATAAGCGTGGAAGGGTATACTCAGATGTGAGTCCCTTGCTCATTGCACCATCAGGATTCAAGCAAGTCGGGCCGACGACGCCTGAAATGGCAGAAACCGGTCCCCGGAAGCTTGTTTCCTTCCCAGTATAAGAATTGGCTTGGTAGTTTGGTTTGCCCTGTTCCCATCATGCACTGGGACAGGAACAGACTAATTTGCATATAGCCAAGTTCTGAGCTGGGATGGTGCAGTGAGCGAAAAAACGGTGATGGATCAAGCCCTGATCTTTGGACTGGGTAAGAGTGGTCTGCTTAATTCAGGCACTCTGTTCATCACCACCCCCTTTTCTGAATCATTTTGTCCACCATAAGCGTGGAAGGGTATACTCAGATGTGAGTCCCTTGCTCATTGCACCATCAGGATTCAAGCAAGCCGGGCCGACGACGCCTGAAATGGCAGAAACCGGTCCCCGGAAGCTTGTTTCCTTCCCAGTATAAGAATTGGCCGGGTAGTTTGGTTTGCCCTGTTCCCATCATGCACTGGGACAGGAACAGACTAATTTGCATATAGCCAAGTTCTGAGCTGGGATGGTGCAGTGAGCTAAAAAACGGTGATGGATCAAGCCCTGATCTTTGGACTGGGTAAGAGTGGTCTGCTTAATTCAGGCACTCTGTTCATCACCACCCCCTTTTCTGAATGATTTTGTCCACCATAAGCGTGGAAGGGTATACTCAGATGTGAGTCCCTTGCTCATTGCACCATCAGGATTCAAGCAAGCCGGGCCGACGACGCCTGAAATGGCAGAAACCGGTCCCCGGAAGCTTGTTTCCTTCCCAGTATAAGAATTGGCTTGGTAGTTTGGTTTGCCCTGTTCCCATCATGCACTGGGACAGGAACAGACTAATTTGCATACAGCCAAGTTCTGAGCTGGGATGGTGCAGTGAGCTAAAAAAAGGTGATGGATCAAGCCCTGATCTTTGGACTGGGTAAGAGTGGTCTGCTTAATTCAGGCACTCTGTTCATCACCACCCCCTTTTCTGAATCATTTTGTCCACCATAAGCGTGGAAGGGTATACTCAGATGTGAGTCCCTTGCTCATTGCACCATCAGGATTCAAACAAGCCGGACCGACGACGCCTGAAATGGCAGAAACCGGTCCCCGGAAGCTTGTTTCCTTCCCAGTATAAGAATTGGCTTGGTAGTTTGGTTTGCCCTGTTCCCATCATGCACTGGGACAGGAACAGACTAATTTGCATATAGCCAAGTTGTGAGCTGGGATGGTGCAGTGAGCTAAAAAACGGTGATGGATCAAGCCCTGATCTTTGGACTGGGTAAGAGTGGTCTGCTTAATTCAGGCACTCTGTTCATCACCACCCCCTTTTCTGAATCATTTTGTCCACCATAAGCGTGGAAGGGTATACTCAGATGTGAGTCCCTTGCTCATTGCACCATCAGGATTCAAGCAAGTCGGGCCGACGACGCCTGAAATGGCAGAAACCGGTCCCCGGAAGCTTGTTTCCTTCCCAGTATAAGAATTGGCTTGGTAGTTTGGTTTGCCCTGTTCCCATCATGCACTGGGACAGGAACAGACTAATTTGCATATAGCCAAGTTCTGAGCTGGGATGGTGCAGTGAGCGAAAAAACGGTGATGGATCAAGCCCTGATCTTTGGACTGGGTAAGAGTGGTCTGCTTAATTCAGGCACTCTGTTCATCACCACCCCCTTTTCTGAATCATTTTGTCCACCATAAGCGTGGAAGGGTATACTCAGATGTGAGTCCCTTGCTCATTGCACCATCAGGATTCAAGCAAGCCGGGCCGACGACGCCTGAAATGGCAGAAACCGGTCCCCGGAAGCTTGTTTCCTTCCCAGTATAAGAATTGGCCGGGTAGTTTGGTTTGCCCTGTTCCCATCATGCACTGGGACAGGAACAGACTAATTTGCATATAGCCAAGTTCTGAGCTGGGATGGTGCAGTGAGCTAAAAAACGGTGATGGATCAAGCCCTGATCTTTGGACTGGGTAAGAGTGGTCTGCTTAATTCAGGCACTCTGTTCATCACCACCCCCTTTTCTGAATGATTTTGTCCACCATAAGCGTGGAAGGGTATACTCAGATGTGAGTCCCTTGCTCATTGCACCATCAGGATTCAAGCAAGCCGGGCCGACGACGCCTGAAATGGCAGAAACCGGTCCCCGGAAGCTTGTTTCCTTCCCAGTATAAGAATTGGCTTGGTAGTTTGGTTTGCCCTGTTCCCATCATGCACTGGGACAGGAACAGACTAATTTGC
This sequence comes from Lissotriton helveticus, assembly GCF_964261635.1. Lineage (NCBI taxonomy): Eukaryota > Metazoa > Chordata > Amphibia > Caudata > Salamandridae > Lissotriton > Lissotriton helveticus. Next base: position 1,241,157,038 of record NC_136063.1, on the reverse strand, counting down.
ATACAGCCAAGTTCTGAGCTGGGATGGTGCAGTGAGCTAAAAAAAGGTGATGGATCAAGCCCTGATCTTTGGACTGGGTAAGAGTGGTCTGCTTAATTCAGGCACTCTGTTCATCACCACCCCCTTTTCTGAATCATTTTGTCCACCATAAGCGTGGAAGGGTATACTCAGATGTGAGTCCCTTGCTCATTGCACCATCAGGATTCAAACAAGCCGGACCGACGACGCCTGAAATGGCAGAAACCGGTCCCCGGAAGCTTGTTTCCTTCCCAGTATAAGAATTGGCTTGGTAGTTTGGTTTGCCCTGTTCCCATCATGCACTGGGACAGGAACAGACTAATTTGCATATAGCCAAGTTCTGAGCTGGGATGGTGCAGTGAGCTAAAAAACGGTGATGGATCAAGCCCTGATCTTTGGACTGGGTAAGAGTGGTCTGCTTAATTCAGGCACTCTGTTCATCACCACCCCCTTTTCTGAATCATTTTGTCCACCATAAGCGTGGAAGGGTATACTCAGATGTGAGTCCCTTGCTCATTGCACCATCAGGATTCAAGCAAGCCGGGCCGACGACGCCTGAAATGGCAGAAACCGGTCCCCGGAAGCTTGTTTCCTTCCCAGTATAAGAATTGGCCGGGTAGTTTGGTTTGCCCTGTTCCCATCATGCACTGGGACAGGAACAGACTAATTTGCATATAGCCAAGTTCTGAGCTGGGATGGTGCAGTGAGCTAAAAAACGGTGATGGATCAAGCCCTGATCTTTGGACTGGGTAAGAGTGGTCTGCTTAATTCAGGCACTCTGTTCATCACCACCCCCTTTTCTGAATGATTTTGTCCACCATAAGCGTGGAAGGGTATACTCAGATGTGAGTCCCTTGCTCATTGCACCATCAGGATTCAAGCAAGCCGGGCCGACGACGCCTGAAATGGCAGAAACCGGTCCCCGGAAGCTTGTTTCCTTCCCAGTATAAGAATTGGCTTGGTAGTTTGGTTTGCCCTGTTCCCATCATGCACTGGGACAGGAACAGACTAATTTGCATACAGCCAAGTTCTGAGCTGGGATGGTGCAGTGAGCTAAAAAAAGGTGATGGATCAAGCCCTGATCTTTGGACTGGGTAAGAGTGGTCTGCTTAATTCAGGCACTCTGTTCATCACCACCCCCTTTTCTGAATCATTTTGTCCACCATAAGCGTGGAAGGGTATACTCAGATGTGAGTCCCTTGCTCATTGCACCATCAGGATTCAAACAAGCCGGACCGACGACGCCTGAAATGGCAGAAACCGGTCCCCGGAAGCTTGTTTCCTTCCCAGTATAAGAATTGGCTTGGTAGTTTGGTTTGCCCTGTTCCCATCATGCACTGGGACAGGAACAGACTAATTTGCATATAGCCAAGTTCTGAGCTGGGATGGTGCAGTGAGCTAAAAAACGGTGATGGATCAAGCCCTGATCTTTGGACTGGGTAAGAGTGGTCTGCTTAATTCAGGCACTCTGTTCATCACCACCCCCTTTTCTGAATCATTTTGTCCACCATAAGCGTGGAAGGGTATACTCAGATGTGAGTCCCTTGCTCATTGCACCATCAGGATTCAAGCAAGTCGGGCCGACGACGCCTGAAATGGCAGAAACCGGTCCCCGGAAGCTTGTTTCCTTCCCAGTATAAGAATTGGCTTGGTAGTTTGGTTTGCCCTGTTCCCATCATGCACTGGGACAGGAACAGACTAATTTGCATATAGCCAAGTTCTGAGCTGGGATGGTGCAGTGAGCTAAAAAAAGGTGATGGATCAAGCCCTGATCTTTGGACTGGGTAAGAGTGGTCTGCTTAATTCAGGCACTCTGTTCATCACCACCCCCTTTTCTGAATCATTTTGTCCACCATAAGCGTGGAAGGGTATACTCAGATGTGAGTCCCTTGCTCATTGCACCATCAGGATTCAAACAAGCCGGACCGACGACGCCTGAAATGGCAGAAACCGGTCCCCGGAAGCTTGTTTCCTTCCCAGTATAAGAATTGGCTTGGTAGTTTGGTTTGCCCTGTTCCCATCATGCACTGGGACAGGAACAGACTAATTTGCATATAGCCAAGTTCTGAGCTGGGATGGTGCAGTGAGCTAAAAAACGGTGATGGATCAAGCCCTGATCTTTGGACTGGGTAAGAGTGGTCTGCTTAATTCAGGCACTCTGTTCATCACCACCCCCTTTTCTGAATCATTTTGTCCACCATAAGCGTGGAAGGGTATACTCAGATGTGAGTCCCTTGCTCATTGCACCATCAGGATTCAAGCAAGTCGGGCCGACGACGCCTGAAATGGCAGAAACCGGTCCCCGGAAGCTTGTTTCCTTCCCAGTATAAGAATTGGCTTGGTAGTTTGGTTTGCCCTGTTCCCATCATGCACTGGGACAGGAACAGACTAATTTGCATATAGCCAAGTTCTGAGCTGGGATGGTGCAGTGAGCTAAAAAAACGGTGATGGATCAAGCCCTGATCTTTGGACTGGGTAAGAGTGGTCTGCTTAATTCAGGCACTCTGTTCATCACCACCCCCTTTTCTGAATCATTTTGTCCACCATAGGCGTGGAAGGGTATACTCAGATGTGAGTCCCTTGCTCATTGCACCATCAGGATTCAAGCAAGCCGGGCCGACGACGCCTGAAATGGCAGAAACCGGTCCCCGGAAGCTTGTTTTCTTCCCAGTATAAGAATTGGCCTGGTAGTTTGGTTTGCCCTGTTCCCATCATGCACTGGGACAGGAACAGACTAATTTGCATATAGCCAAGTTCTGAGCTGGGATGGTACAGTGAGCTAAAAAACGGTGATGGATCAAGCCCTGATCTTTGGACTGGGTAAGAGTGGTCTGCTTAATTCAGGCACTCTGTTCATCACCACCCCCTTTTCTGAATCATTTTGTCCACCATAAGCGTGGAAGGGTATACTCAGATGTGAGTCCCTTGCTCATTGCACCATCAGGATTCAAGCAAGCCGGGCCGACGACGCCTGAAATGGCAGAAACCGGTCCCCGGAAGCTTGTTTCCTTCCCAGTATAAGAATTGGCTTGGTAGTTTGGTTTGCCCTGTTCCCATCATGCACTGGGACAGGAACAGACTAATTTGCATATAGCCAAGTTCTGAGCTGGGATGATGCAGTGAGCTAAAAAACGGTGATGGATCATGCCCTGATCTTTGGACTGGGTAAGAGTGGTCTGCTTAATTCAGGCACTCTGTTCATCACCACCCCCTTTTCTGAATCATTTTGTCCACCATAAGCGTGGAAGGGTATACTCAGATGTGAGTCCCTTGCTCATTGCACCATCAGGATTCAAGCAAGCCGGGCCGACGACGCCTGAAATGGCAGAAACCGGTCCCCGGAAGCTTGTTTTCTTCCCAGTATAAGAATTGGCCTGGTAGTTTGGTTTGCCCTGTTCCCATCATGCACTGGGACAGGAACAGACTAATTTGCATATAGCCAAGTTCTGAGCTGGGATGGTACAGTGAGCTAAAAAACGGTGATGGATCAAGCCCTGATCTTTGGACTGGGTAAGAGTGGTCTGCTTAATTCAGGCACTCTGTTCATCACCACCCCCTTTTCTGAATGATTTTGTCCACCATGAGCGTGGAAGGGTATACTCAGATGTGAGTCCCTTGCTCATTGCACCATCAGGATTCAAGCAAGCCGGGCCGACGACGCCTGAAATGGCAGAAACCGGTCCCCGGAAGCTTGTTTCCTTCCCAGTATAAGAATTGGCTTGGTAGTTTGGTTTGCCCTGTTCCCATCATGCACTGGGACAGGAACAGACTAATTTGCATACAGCCAAGTTCTGAGCTGGGATGGTGCAGTGAGCTAAAAAAAGGTGATGGATCAAGCCCTGATCTTTGGACTGGGTAAGAGTGGTCTGCTTAATTCAGGCACTCTGTTCATCACCACCCCCTTTTCTGAATCATTTTGTCCACCATAAGCGTGGAAGGGTATACTCAGATGTGAGTCCCTTGCTCATTGCACCATCAGGATTCAAACAAGCCGGACCGACGACGCCTGAAATGGCAGAAACCGGTCCCCGGAAGCTTGTTTCCTTCCCAGTATAAGAATTGGCTTGGTAGTTTGGTTTGCCCTGTTCCCATCATGCACTGGGACAGGAACAGACTAATTTGCATATAGCCAAGTTTCGAGCTGGGATGGTGCAGTGAGCTAAAAAACGGTGATGGATCAAGCCCTGATCTTTGGACTGGGTAAGAGTGGTCTGCTTAATTCAGGCACTCTGTTCATCACCACCCCCTTTTCTGAATCATTTTGTCCACCATAAGCGTGGAAGGGTATACTCAGATGTGAGTCCCTTGCTCATTGCACCATCAGGATTCAAGCAAGTCGGGCCGACGACGCCTGAAATGGCAGAAACCGGTCCCCGGAAGCTTGTTTCCTTCCCAGTATAAGAATTGGCTTGGTAGTTTGGTTTGCCCTGTTCCCATCATGCACTGGGACAGGAACAGACTAATTTGCATATAGCCAAGTTCTGAGTTGGGATGGTGCAGTGAGCTAAAAAAAGGTGATGGATCAAGCCCTGATCTTTGGACTGGGTAAGAGTGGTCTGCTTAATTCAGGCACTCTGTTCATCACCACCCCCTTTTCTGAATCATTTTGTCCACCATAAGCGTGGAAGGGTATACTCAGATGTGAGTCCCTTGCTCATTGCACCATCAGGATTCAAACAAGCCGGACCAACGACGCCTGAAATGGCAGAAACCGGTCCCCGGAAGCTTGTTTCCTTCCCAGTATAAGAATTGGCTTGGTAGTTTGGTTTGCCCTGTTCCCATCATGCACTGGGACAGGAACAGACTAATTTGCATATAGCCAAGTTCTGAGCTGGGATGGTGCAGTGAGCTAAAAAACGGTGATGGATCAAGCCCTCATCTTTGGACTGGGTAAGAGTGGTCTGCTTAATTCAGGCACTCTGTTCATCACCACCCCCTTTTCTGAATCATTTTGTCCACCATAAGCGTGGAAGGGTATACTCAGATGTGAGTCCCTTGCTCATTGCACCATCAGGATTCAAGCAAGTCGGGCCGACGACGCCTGAAATGGCAGAAACCGGTCCCCGGAAGCTTGTTTCCTTCCCAGTATAAGAATTGGCTTGGTAGTTTGGTTTGCCCTGTTCCCATCATGCACTGGGACAGGAACAGACTAATTTGCATATAGCCAAGTTCTGAGCTGGGATGGTGCAGTGAGCGAAAAAACGGTGATGGATCAAGCCCTGATCTTTGGACTGGGTAAGAGTGGTCTGCTTAATTCAGGCACTCTGTTCATCACCACCCCCTTTTCTGAATCATTTTGTCCACCATAAGCGTGGAAGGGTATACTCAGATGTGAGTCCCTTGCTCATTGCACCATCAGGATTCAAGCAAGCCGGGCCGACGACGCCTGAAATGGCAGAAACCGGTCCCCGGAAGCTTGTTTCCTTCCCAGTATAAGAATTGGCCGGGTAGTTTGGTTTGCCCTGTTCCCATCATGCACTGGGACAGGAACAGACTAATTTGCATATAGCCAAGTTCTGAGCTGGGATGGTGCAGTGAGCTAAAAAACGGTGATGGATCAAGCCCTGATCTTTGGACTGGGTAAGAGTGGTCTGCTTAATTCAGGCACTCTGTTCATCACCACCCCCTTTTCTGAATGATTTTGTCCACCATAAGCGTGGAAGGGTATACTCAGATGTGAGTCCCTTGCTCATTGCACCATCAGGATTCAAGCAAGCCGGGCCGACGACGCCTGAAATGGCAGAAACCGGTCCCCGGAAGCTTGTTTCCTTCCCAGTATAAGAATTGGCTTGGTAGTTTGGTTTGCCCTGTTCCCATCATGCACTGGGACAGGAACAGACTAATTTGCATACAGCCAAGTTCTGAGCTGGGATGGTGCAGTGAGCTAAAAAAAGGTGATGGATCAAGCCCTGATCTTTGGACTGGGTAAGAGTGGTCTGCTTAATTCAGGCACTCTGTTCATCACCACCCCCTTTTCTGAATCATTTTGTCCACCATAAGCGTGGAAGGGTATACTCAGATGTGAGTCCCTTGCTCATTGCACCATCAGGATTCAAACAAGCCGGACCGACGACGCCTGAAATGGCAGAAACCGGTCCCCGGAAGCTTGTTTCCTTCCCAGTATAAGAATTGGCTTGGTAGTTTGGTTTGCCCTGTTCCCATCATGCACTGGGACAGGAACAGACTAATTTGCATATAGCCAAGTTCTGAGCTGGGATGGTGCAGTGAGCTAAAAAACGGTGATGGATCAAGCCCTGATCTTTGGACTGGGTAAGAGTGGTCTGCTTAATTCAGGCACTCTGTTCATCACCACCCCCTTTTCTGAATCATTTTGTCCACCATAAGCGTGGAAGGGTATACTCAGATGTGAGTCCCTTGCTCATTGCACCATCAGGATTCAAGCAAGCCGGGCCGACGACGCCTGAAATGGCAGAAACCGGTCCCCGGAAGCTTGTTTCCTTCCCAGTATAAGAATTGGCCGGGTAGTTTGGTTTGCCCTGTTCCCATCATGCACTGGGACAGGAACAGACTAATTTGCATATAGCCAAGTTCTGAGCTGGGATGGTGCAGTGAGCTAAAAAACGGTGATGGATCAAGCCCTGATCTTTGGACTGGGTAAGAGTGGTCTGCTTAATTCAGGCACTCTGTTCATCACCACCCCCTTTTCTGAATGATTTTGTCCACCATAAGCGTGGAAGGGTATACTCAGATGTGAGTCCCTTGCTCATTGCACCATCAGGATTCAAGCAAGCCGGGCCGACGACGCCTAAAATGGCAGAAACCGGTCCCCGGAAGCTTGTTTCCTTCCCAGTATAAGAATTGGCTTGGTAGTTTGGTTTGCCCTGTTCCCATCATGCACTGGGACAGGAACAGACTAATTTGCATACAGCCAAGTTCTGAGCTGGGATGGTGCAGTGAGCTAAAAAAAGGTGATGGATCAAGCCCTGATCTTTGGACTGGGTAAGAGTGGTCTGCTTAATTCAGGCACTCTGTTCATCACCACCCCCTTTTCTGAATCATTTTGTCCACCATAAGCGTGGAAGGGTATACTCAGATGTGAGTCCCTTGCTCATTGCACCATCAGGATTCAAACAAGCCGGACCGACGACGCCTGAAATGGCAGAAACCGGTCCCCGGAAGCTTGTTTCCTTCCCAGTATAAGAATTGGCTTGGTAGTTTGGTTTGCCCTGTTCCCATCATGCACTGGGACAGGAACAGACTAATTTGCATATAGCCAAGTTCTGAGCTGGGATGGTGCAGTGAGCTAAAAAACGGTGATGGATCAAGCCCTGATCTTTGGACTGGGTAAGAGTGGTCTGCTTAATTCAGGCACTCTGTTCATCACCACCCCCTTTTCTGAATCATTTTGTCCACCATAAGCGTGGAAGGGTATACTCAGATGTGAGTCCCTTGCTCATTGCACCATCAGGATTCAAGCAAGTCGGGCCGACGACGCCTGAAATGGCAGAAACCGGTCCCCGGAAGCTTGTTTCCTTCCCAGTATAAGAATTGGCTTGGTAGTTTGGTTTGCCCTGTTCCCATCATGCACTGGGACAGGAACAGACTAATTTGCATATAGCCAAGTTCTGAGCTGGGATGGTGCAGTGAGCTAAAAAAAGGTGATGGATCAAGCCCTGATCTTTGGACTGGGTAAGAGTGGTCTGCTTAATTCAGGCACTCTGTTCATCACCACCCCCTTTTCTGAATCATTTTGTCCACCATAAGCGTGGAAGGGTATACTCAGATGTGAGTCCCTTGCTCATTGCACCATCAGGATTCAAACAAGCCGGACCGACGACGCCTGAAATGGCAGAAACCGGTCCCCGGAAGCTTGTTTCCTTCCCAGTATAAGAATTGGCTTGGTAGTTTGGTTTGCCCTGTTCCCATCATGCACTGGGACAGGAACAGACTAATTTGCATATAGCCAAGTTCTGAGCTGGGATGGTGCAGTGAGCTAAAAAACGGTGATGGATCAAGCCCTGATCTTTGGACTGGGTAAGAGTGGTCTGCTTAATTCAGGCACTCTGTTCATCACCACCCCCTTTTCTGAATCATTTTGTCCACCATAAGCGTGGAAGGGTATACTCAGATGTGAGTCCCTTGCTCATTGCACCATCAGGATTCAAGCAAGTCGGGCCGACGACGCCTGAAATGGCAGAAACCGGTCCCCGGAAGCTTGTTTCCTTCCCAGTATAAGAATTGGCTTGGTAGTTTGGTTTGCCCTGTTCCCATCATGCACTGGGACAGGAACAGACTAATTTGCATATAGCCAAGTTCTGAGCTGGGATGGTGCAGTGAGCTAAAAAAAGGTGATGGATCAAGCCCTGATCTTTGGACTGGGTAAGAGTGGTCTGCTTAATTCAGGCACTCTGTTCATCACCACCCCCTTTTCTGAATCATTTTGTCCACCATAAGCGTGGAAGGGTATACTCAGATGTGAGTCCCTTGCTCATTGCACCATCAGGATTCAAACAAGCCGGACCGACGACGCCTGAAATGGCAGAAACCGGTCCCCGGAAGCTTGTTTCCTTCCCAGTATAAGAATTGGCTTGGTAGTTTGGTTTGCCCTGTTCCCATCATGCACTGGGACAGGAACAGACTAATTTGCATATAGCCAAGTTCTGAGCTGGGATGGTGCAGTGAGCTAAAAAACGGTGATGGATCAAGCCCTGATCTTTGGACTGGGTAAGAGTGGTCTGCTTAATTCAGGCACTCTGTTCATCACCACCCCCTTTTCTGAATCATTTTGTCCACCATAAGCGTGGAAGGGTATACTCAGATGTGAGTCCCTTGCTCATTGCACCATCAGGATTCAAGCAAGTCGGGCCGACGACGCCTGAAATGGCAGAAACCGGTCCCCGGAAGCTTGTTTCCTTCCCAGTATAAGAATTGGCTTGGTAGTTTGGTTTGCCCTGTTCCCATCATGCACTGGGACAGGAACAGACTAATTTGCATATAGCCAAGTTCTGAGCTGGGATGGTGCAGTGAGCTAAAAAACGGTGATGGATCAAGCCCTGATCTTTGGACTGGGTAAGAGTGGTCTGCTTAATTCAGGCACTCTGTTCATCACCACCCCCTTTTCTGAATCATTTTGTCCACCATAGGCGTGGAAGGGTATACTCAGATGTGAGTCCCTTGCTCATTGCACCATCAGGATTCAAGCAAGCCGGGCCGACGACGCCTGAAATGGCAGAAACCGGTCCCCGGAAGCTTGTTTCCTTCCCAGTATAAGAATTGGCTTGGTAGTTTGGTTTGCCCTGTTCCCATCATGCACTGGGACAGGAACAGACTAATTTGCATATAGCCAAGTTCTGAGCTGGGATGGTGCAGTGAGCTAAAAAACGGTGATGGATCAAGCCCTGATCTTTGGACTGGGTAAGAGTGGTCTGCTTAATTCAGGCACTCTGTTCATCACCACCCCCTTTTCTGAATCATTTTGTCCACCATAAGCGTGGAAGGGTATACTCAGATGTGAGTCCCTTGCTCATTGCACCATCAGGATTCAAGCAAGTTGGGCCGACGACGCCTGAAATGGCAGAAACCGGTCCCCGGAAGCTTGTTTCCTTCCCAGTATAAGAATTGGCTTGGTAGTTTGGTTTGCCCTGTTCCCATCATGTACTGGGACAGGAACAGACTAATTTGCATATAGCGAAGTTCTGAGCTGGGATGGTGCAGTGAGCTAAAAAAAGGTGATGGATCAAGCCCTGATCTTTGGACTGGGTAAGAGTGGTCTGCTTAATTCAGGCACTCTGTTCATCACCACCCCCTTTTCTGAATCATTTTGTCCACCATAAGCGTGGAAGGGTATACTCAGATGTGAGTCCCTTGCTCATTGCACCATCAGGATTCAAACAAGCCGGACCGACGACGCCTGAAATGGCAGAAACCGGTCCCCGGAAGCTTGTTTCCTTCCCAGTATAAGAATTGGCTTGGTAGTTTGGTTTGCCCTGTTCCCATCATGCACTGGGACAGGAACAGACTAATTTGCATATAGCCAAGTTCTGAGCTGGGATGGTGCAGTGAGCTAAAAAACGGTGATGGATCAAGCCCTGATCTTTGGACTGGGTAAGAGTGGTCTGCTTAATTCAGGCACTCTGTTCATCACCACCCCCTTTTCTGAATCATTTTGTCCACCATAAGCGTGGAAGGGTATACTCAGATGTGAGTCCCTTGCTCATTGCACCATCAGGATTCAAGCAAGTCGGGCCGACGACGCCTGAAATGGCAGAAACCGGTCCCCGGAAGCTTGTTTCCTTCCCAGTATAAGAATTGGCTTGGTAGTTTGGTTTGCCCTGTTCCCATCATGCACTGGGACAGGAACAGACTAATTTGCATATAGCCAAGTTCTGAGCTGGGATGGTGCAGTGAGCTAAAAAAACGGTGATGGATCAAGCCCTGATCTTTGGACTGGGTAAGAGTGGTCTGCTTAATTCAGGCACTCTGTTCATCACCACCCCCTTTTCTGAATCATTTTGTCCACCATAGGCGTGGAAGGGTATACTCAGATGTGAGTCCCTTGCTCATTGCACCATCAGGATTCAAGCAAGCCGGGCCGACGACGCCTGAAATGGCAGAAACCGGTCCCCGGAAGCTTGTTTCCTTCCCAGTATAAGAATTGGCTTGGTAGTTTGGTTTGCCCTGTTCCCATCATGCACTGGGACAGGAACAGACTAATTTGCATATAGCCAAGTTCTGAGCTGGGATGGTGCAGTGAGCGAAAAAACGGTGATGGATCAAGCCCTGATCTTTGGACTGGGTAAGAGTGGTCTGCTTAATTCAGGCACTCTGTTCATCACCACCCCCTTTTCTGAATGATTTTGTCCACCATAAGCGTGGAAGGGTATACTCAGATGTGAGTCCCTTGCTCATTGCACCATCAGGATTCAAGCAAGCCGGGCCGACGACGCCTGAAATGGCAGAAACCGGTCCCCGGAAGCTTGTTTCCTTCCCAGTATAAGAATTGGCTTGGTAGTTTGCTTTGCCCTGTTCCCATCATGCACTGGGACAGGAACAGACTAATTTGGATATAGCCAAGTTCTGAGCTGGGATGGTGCAGTGAGCTAAAAAAACGGTGATGGATCAAGCCCTGATCTTTGGACTGGGTAAGAGTGGTCTGCTTAATTCAGGCACTCTGTTCATCACCACCCCCTTTTCTGAATCATTTTGTCCACCATAAGCGTGGAAGGGTATACTCAGATGTGAGTCCCTTCCTCATTGCACCATCAGGATTCAAGCAAGCAGGGCCACCGACGCCTGAAATGGCAGAAACCGGTCCCCGGAAGCTTGTTTCCTTCCCAGTATAAGAATTGGCTTGGTAGTTTGGTTTGCCCTGTTCCCATCATGCACTGGGACAGGAACAGACTAATTTGCATATAGCCAAGTTCTGAGCAGGGATGATGCAGTGAGCTAAAAAACGGTGATGGATCAAGCCCTGATCTTTGGACTGGGTAAGAGTGGTCTGCTTAATTCAGGCACTCTGTTCATCACCACCCCCTTTTCTGAATGATTTTGTCCACCATAAGCGTGGAAGGGTATACTCAGATGTGAGTCCCTTGCTCATTGCACCATCAGGATTCAAGCAAGCCGGGCCGACGACGCCTGAAATGGCAGAAACCGGTCCCCGGAAGCTTGTTTCCTTCCCAGTATAAGAATTGGCTTGGTAGTTTGGTTTGCCCTGTTCCCATCATGCACTGGGACAGGAACAGACTAATTTGCATATAGCCAAGTTCTGAGCTGGGATGGTGCAGTGAGCTAAAAAACGGTGATGGATCAAGCCCTGATCTTTGGACTGGGTAAGAGTGGTCTGCTTAATTCAGGCACTCTGTTCATCACCACCCCCTTTTCTGAATCATTTTGTCCACCATAAGCGTGGAAGGGTATACTCAGATGTGAGTCCCTTGCTCATTGCACCATCAGGATTCAAGCAAGTCGGGCCGACGACGCCTGAAATGGCAGAAACCGGTCCCCGGAAGCTTGTTTCCTTCCCAGTATAAGAATTGGCTTGGTAGTTTGGTTTGCCCTGTTCCCATCATGCACTGGGACAGGAACAGACTAATTTGCATATAGCCAAGTTCTGAGCTGGGATGGTGCAGTGAGCTAAAAAACGGTGATGGATCAAGCCCTGATCTTTGGACTGGGTAAGAGTGGTCTGCTTAATTCAGGCACTCTGTTCATCACCACCCCCTTTTCTGAATCATTTTGTCCACCATAGGCGTGGAAGGGTATACTCAGATGTGAGTCCCTTGCTCATTGCACCATCAGGATTCAAGCAAGCCGGGCCGACGACGCCTGAAATGGCAGAAACCGGTCCCCGGAAGCTTGTTTCCTTCCCAGTATAAGAATTGGCTTGGTAGTTTGGTTTGCCCTGTTCCCATCATGCACTGGGACAGGAACAGACTAATTTGCATATAGCCAAGTTCTGAGCTGGGATGGTGCAGTGAGCTAAAAAACGGTGATGGATCAAGCCCTGATCTTTGGACTGGGTAAGAGTGGTCTGCTTAATTCAGGCACTCTGTTCATCACCACCCCCTTTTCTGAATCATTTTGTCCACCATAAGCGTGGAAGGGTATACTCAGATGTGAGTCCCTTGCTCATTGCACCATCAGGATTCAAGCAAGTTGGGCCGACGACGCCTGAAATGGCAGAAACCGGTCCCCGGAAGCTTGTTTCCTTCCCAGTATAAGAATTGGCTTGGTAGTTTGGTTTGCCCTGTTCCCATCATGTACTGGGACAGGAACAGACTAATTTGCATATAGCGAAGTTCTGAGCTGGGATGGTGCAGTGAGCTAAAAAAAGGTGATGGATCAAGCCCTGATCTTTGGACTGGGTAAGAGTGGTCTGCTTAATTCAGGCACTCTGTTCATCACCACCCCCTTTTCTGAATCATTTTGTCCACCATAAGCGTGGAAGGGTATACTCAGATGTGAGTCCCTTGCTCATTGCACCATCAGGATTCAAACAAGCCGGACCGACGACGCCTGAAATGGCAGAAACCGGTCCCCGGAAGCTTGTTTCCTTCCCAGTATAAGAATTGGCTTGGTAGTTTGGTTTGCCCTGTTCCCATCATGCACTGGGACAGGAACAGACTAATTTGCATATAGCCAAGTTCTGAGCTGGGATGGTGCAGTGAGCTAAAAAACGGTGATGGATCAAGCCCTGATCTTTGGACTGGGTAAGAGTGGTCTGCTTAATTCAGGCACTCTGTTCATCACCACCCCCTTTTCTGAATCATTTTGTCCACCATAAGCGTGGAAGGGTATACTCAGATGTGAGTCCCTTGCTCATTGCACCATCAGGATTCAAGCAAGTCGGGCCGACGACGCCTGAAATGGCAGAAACCGGTCCCCGGAAGCTTGTTTCCTTCCCAGTATAAGAATTGGCTTGGTAGTTTGGTTTGCCCTGTTCCCATCATGCACTGGGACAGGAACAGACTAATTTGCATATAGCCAAGTTCTGAGCTGGGATGGTGCAGTGAGCTAAAAAAACGGTGATGGATCAAGCCCTGATCTTTGGACTGGGTAAGAGTGGTCTGCTTAATTCAGGCACTCTGTTCATCACCACCCCCTTTTCTGAATCATTTTGTCCACCATAGGCGTGGAAGGGTATACTCAGATGTGAGTCCCTTGCTCATTGCACCATCAGGATTCAAGCAAGCCGGGCCGACGACGCCTGAAATGGCAGAAACCGGTCCCCGGAAGCTTGTTTCCTTCCCAGTATAAGAATTGGCTTGGTAGTTTGGTTTGCCCTGTTCCCATCATGCACTGGGACAGGAACAGACTAATTTGCATATAGCCAAGTTCTGAGCTGGGATGGTGCAGTGAGCGAAAAAACGGTGATGGATCAAGCCCTGATCTTTGGACTGGGTAAGAGTGGTCTGCTTAATTCAGGCACTCTGTTCATCACCACCCCCTTTTCTGAATGATTTTGTCCACCATAAGCGTGGAAGGGTATACTCAGATGTGAGTCCCTTGCTCATTGCACCATTAGGATTCAAGCAAGCCGGGCCGACGACGCCTGAAATGGCAGAAACCGGTCCCCGGAAGCTTGTTTCCTTCCCAGTATAAGAATTGGCTTGGTAGTTTGCTTTGCCCTGTTCCCATCATGCACTGGGACAGGAACAGACTAATTTGGATATAGCCAAGTTCTGAGCTGGGATGGTGCAGTGAGCTAAAAAAACGGTGATGGATCAAGCCCTGATCTTTGGACTGGGTAAGAGTGGTCTGCTTAATTCAGGCACTCTGTTCATCACCACCCCCTTTTCTGAATCATTTTGTCCACCATAAGCGTGGAAGGGTATACTCAGATGTGAGTCCCTTCCTCATTGCACCATCAGGATTCAAGCAAGCAGGGCCACCGACGCCTGAAATGGCAGAAACCGGTCCCCGGAAGCTTGTTTCCTTCCCAGTATAAGAATTGGCTTGGTAGTTTGGTTTGCCCTGTTCCCATCATGCACTGGGACAGGAACAGACTAATTTGCATATAGCCAAGTTCTGAGCAGGGATGATGCAGTGAGCTAAAAAACGGTGATGGATCAAGCCCTGATCTTTGGACTGGGTAAGAGTGGTCTGCTTAATTCAGGCACTCTGTTCATCACCACCCCCTTTTCTGAATGATTTTGTCCACCATAAGCGTGGAAGGGTATACTCAGATGTGAGTCCCTTGCTCATTGCACCATCAGGATTCAAGCAAGTCGGGCCGACGACGCCTGAAATGGCAGAAACCGGTCCCCGGAAGCTTGTTTCCTTCCCAGTATAAGAATTGGCTTGGTAGTTTGGTTTGCCCTGTTCCCATCATGCACTGGGACAGGAACAGACTAATTTGCATATAGCCAAGTTCTGAGCTGGGATGGTGCAGTGAGCTAAAAAACGGTGATGGATCAAGCCCTGATCTTTGGACTGGGTAAGAGTGGTCTGCTTAATTCAGGCACTCTGTTCATCACCACCCCCTTTTCTGAATCATTTTGTCCACCATAGGCGTGGAAGGGTATACTCAGATGTGAGTCCCTTGCTCATTGCACCATCAGGATTCAAGCAAGCCGGGCCGACGACGCCTGAAATGGCAGAAACCGGTCCCCGGAAGCTTGTTTCCTTCCCAGTATAAGAATTGGCTTAGTAGTTTGGTTTGCCCTGTTCCCATCATGCACTGGGACAGGAACAGACTAATTTGCATATAGCCAAGTTCTGAGCTGGGATGGTGCAGTGAGCTAAAAAACGGTGATGGATCAAGCCCTGATCTTTGGACTGGGTAAGAGTGGTCTGCTTAATTCAGGCACTCTGTTCATCACCACCCCCTTTTCTGAATCATTTTGTCCACCATAAGCGTGGAAGGGTATACTCAGATGTGAGTCCCTTGCTCATTGCACCATCAGGATTCAAGCAAGTTGAGCCGACGACGCCTGAAATGGCAGAAACCGGTCCCCGGAAGCTTGTTTCCTTCCCAGTATAAGAATTGGCTTGGTAGTTTGGTTTGCCCTGTTCCCATCATGCACTGGGACAGGAACAGACTAATTTGCATATAGCCAAGTTCTGAGCTGGGATGGTGCAGTGAGCTAAAAAACGGTGATGGATCAAGCCCTGATCTTTGGACTGGGTAAGAGTGGTCTGCTTAATTCAGGCACTCTGTTCATCACCACCCCCTTTTCTGAATCATTTTGTCCACCATAAGCGTGGAAGGGTATACTCAGATGTGAGTCCCTTGCTCATTGCACCATCAGGATTCAAGCAAGTCGGGCCGACGACGCCTGAAATGGCAGAAACCGGTCCCCGGAAGCTTGTTTCCTTCCCAGTATAAGAATTGGCTTGGTAGTTTGGTTTGCCCTGTTCCCATCATGCACTGGGACAGGAACAGACTAATTTGCATATAGCCAAGTTCTGAGCTGGGATGGTGCAGTGAGCTAAAAAACGGTGATGGATCAAGCCCTGATCTTTGGACTGGGTAAGAGTGGTCTGCTTAATTCAGGCACTCTGTTCATCACCACCCCCTTTTCTGAATCATTTTGTCCACCATAGGCGTGGAAGGGTATACTCAGATGTGAGTCCCTTGCTCATTGCACCATCAGGATTCAAGCAAGCCGGGCCGACGACGCCTGAAATGGCAGAAACCGGTCCCCGGAAGCTTGTTTTCTTCCCAGTATAAGAATTGGCCTGGTAGTTTGGTTTGCCCTGTTCCCATCATGCACTGGGACAGGAACAGACTAATTTGCATATAGCCAAGTTCTGAGCTGGGATGGTACAGTGAGCTAAAAAACGGTGATGGATCAAGCCCTAATCTTTGGACTGGGTAAGAGTGGTCTTCTTAATTCAGGCACTCTGTTCATCACCACCCCCTTTTCTGAATCATTTTGTCCACCATAAGCGTGGAAGGGTATACTCAGATGTGAGTCCCTTGCTCATTGCACCATCAGGATTCAAGCAAGCCGGGCCGACGACGCCTGAAATGGCAGAAACCGGTCCCCGGAAGCTTGTTTCCTTCCCAGTATAAGAATTGGCTTGGTAGTTTGGTTTGCCCTGTTCCCATCATGCACTGGGACAGGAACAGACTAATTTGCATATAGCCAAGTTCTGAGCTGGGATGATGCAGTGAGCTAAAAAACGGTGATGGATCATGCCCTGATCTTTGGACTGGGTAAGAGTGATCTGCTTAATTCAGGCACTCTGTTCATCACCACCCCCTTTTCTGAATCATTTTGTCCACCATAAGCGTGGAAGGGTATACTCAGATGTGAGTCCCTTGCTCATTGCACCATCAGGATTCAAGCAAGCCGGGCCGAGGACGCCTGAAATGGCAGAAACCGGTCCCCGGAAGCTTGTTTTCTTCCCAGTATAAGAATTGGCCTGGTAGTTTGGTTTGCCCTGTTCCCATCATGCACTGGGACAGGAACAGACTAATTTGCATATAGCCAAGTTCTGAGCTGGGATGGTACAGTGAGCTAAAAAACGGTGATGGATCAAGCCCTGATCTTTGGACTGGGTAAGAGTGGTCTGCTTAATTCAGGCACTCTGTTCATCACCACCCCCTTTTCTGAATGATTTTGTCCACCATAAGCGTGGAAGGGTATACTCAGATGTGAGTCCCTTGCTCATTGCACCATCAGGATTCAAGCAAGCCGGGCCGACGACGCCTGAAATGGCAGAAACCGGTCCCCGGAAGCTTGTTTCCTTCCCAGTATAAGAATTGGCTTGGTAGTTTGGTTTGCCCTGTTCCCATCATGCACTGGGACAGGAACAGACTAATTTGCATACAGCCAAGTTCTGAGCTGGGATGGTGCAGTGAGCTAAAAAAAGGTGATGGATCAAGCCCTGATCTTTGGACTGGGTAAGAGTGGTCTGCTTAATTCAGGCACTCTGTTCATCACCACCCCCTTTTCTGAATCATTTTGTCCACCATAAGCGTGGAAGGGTATACTCAGATGTGAGTCCCTTGCTCATTGCACCATCAGGATTCAAACAAGCCGGACCGACGACGCCTGAAATGGCAGAAACCGGTCCCCGGAAGCTTGTTTCCTTCCCAGTATAAGAATTGGCTTGGTAGTTTGGTTTGCCCTGTTCCCATCATGCACTGGGACAGGAACAGACTAATTTGCATATAGCCAAGTTCTGAGCTGGGATGGTGCAGTGAGCTAAAAAACGGTGATGGATCAAGCCCTGATCTTTGGACTGGGTAAGAGTGGTCTGCTTAATTCAGGCACTCTGTTCATCACCACCCCCTTTTCTGAATCATTTTGTCCACCATAAGCGTGGAAGGGTATACTCAGATGTGAGTCCCTTGCTCATTGCACCATCAGGATTCAAGCAAGTCGGGCCGACGACGCCTGAAATGGCAGAAACCGGTCCCCGGAAGCTTGTTTCCTTCCCAGTATAAGAATTGGCTTGGTAGTTTGGTTTGCCCTGTTCCCATCATGCACTGGGACAGGAACAGACTAATTTGCATATAGCCAAGTTCTGAGCTGGGATGGTGCAGTGAGCTAAAAAAAGGTGATGGATCAAGCCCTGATCTTTGGACTGGGTAAGAGTGGTCTGCTTAATTCAGGCACTCTGTTCATCACCACCCCCTTTTCTGAATCATTTTGTCCACCATAAGCGTGGAAGGGTATACTCAGATGTGAGTCCCTTGCTCATTGCACCATCAGGATTCAAACAAGCCGGACCAACGACGCCTGAAATGGCAGAAACCGGTCCCCGGAAGCTTGTTTCCTTCCCAGTATAAGAATTGGCTTGGTAGTTTGGTTTGCCCTGTTCCCATCATGCACTGGGACAGGAACAGACTAATTTGCATATAGCCAAGTTCTGAGCTGGGATGGTGCAGTGAGCTAAAAAACGGTGATGGATCAAGCCCTCATCTTTGGACTGGGTAAGAGTGGTCTGCTTAATTCAGGCACTCTGTTCATCACCACCCCCTTTTCTGAATCATTTTGTCCACCATAAGCGTGGAAGGGTATACTCAGATGTGAGTCCCTTGCTCATTGCACCATCAGGATTCAAGCAAGTCGGGCCGACGACGCCTGAAATGGCAGAAATCGGTCCCCGGAAGCTTGTTTCCTTCCCAGTATAAGAATTGGCTTGGTAGTTTGGTTTGCCCTGTTCCCATCATGCACTGGGACAGGAACAGACTAATTTGCATATAGCCAAGTTCTGAGCTGGGATGGTGCAGTGAGCTAAAAAACGGTGATGGATCAAGCCCTGATCTTTGGACTGGGTAAGAGTGGTCCGCTTAATTCAGGCACTCTGTTCATCACCACCCCCTTTTCTGAATCATTTTGTCCACCATAGGCGTGGAAGGGTATACTCAGATGTGAGTCCCTTGCTCATTGCACCATCAGGATTCAAGCAAGCCGGGCCGACGACGCCTGAAATGGCAGAAACCGGTCCCCGGAAGCTTGTTTCCTTCCCAGTATAAGAATTGGCTTGGTAGTTTGGTTTGCCCTGTTCCCATCATGCACTGGGACAGGAACAGACTAATTTGCATATAGCCAAGTTCTGAGCTGGGATGGTGCAGTGAGCGAAAAAACGGTGATGGATCAAGCCCTGATCTTTGGACTGGGTAAGAGTGGTCTGCTTAATTCAGGCACTCTGTTCATCACCACCCCCTTTTCTGAATCATTTTGTCCACCATAAGCGTGGAAGGGTATACTCAGATGTGAGTCCCTTGCTCATTGCACCATCAGGATTCAAGCAAGCCGGGCCGACGACGCCTGAAATGGCAGAAACCGGTCCCCGGAAGCTTGTTTCCTTCCCAGTATAAGAATTGGCTTGGTAGTTTGGTTTGCCCTGTTCCCATCATGCACTGGGACAGGAACAGACTAATTTGCATATAGCCAAGTTCTGAGCTGGGATGATGCAGTGAGCTAAAAAACGGTGATGGATCATGCCCTGATCTTTGGACTGGGTAAGAGTGGTCTGCTTAATTCAGGCACTCTGTTCATCACCACCCCCTTTTCTGAATCATTTTGTCCACCATAAGCGTGGAAGGGTATACTCAGATGTGAGTCCCTTGCTCATTGTACCATCAGGATTCAAGCAAGCCGGGCCGACGACGCCTGAAATGGCAGAAACCGG
Organism: Lissotriton helveticus; assembly: GCF_964261635.1. Classification (NCBI taxonomy): domain Eukaryota; kingdom Metazoa; phylum Chordata; class Amphibia; order Caudata; family Salamandridae; genus Lissotriton; species Lissotriton helveticus. The sequence goes on along the minus strand of NC_136063.1, from coordinate 1,241,137,466 downwards.
TCCTCGGAAGCTTGTTTCCTTCCCAGTATAAGAATTGGCCGGGTAGTTTGGTTTGCCCTGTTCCCATCATGCACTGGGACAGGAACAGACTAATTTGCATATAGCCAAGTTCTGAGCTGGGATGGTGCAGTGAGCTAAAAAACGGTGATGGATCAAGCCCTGATCTTTGGACTGGGTAAGAGTGGTCTGCTTAATTCAGGCACTCTGTTCATCACCACCCCCTTTTCTGAATGATTTTGTCCACCATAAGCGTGGAAGGGTATACTCAGATGTGAGTCCCTTGCTCATTGCACCATCAGGATTCAAGCAAGCCGGGCCGACGACGCCTGAAATGGCAGAAACCGGTCCCCGGAAGCTTGTTTCCTTCCCAGTATAAGAATTGGCTTGGTAGTTTGGTTTGCCCTGTTCCCATCATGCACTGGGACAGGAACAGACTAATTTGCATACAGCCAAGTTCTGAGCTGGGATGGTGCAGTGAGCTAAAAAAAGGTGATGGATCAAGCCCTGATCTTTGGACTGGGTAAGAGTGGTCTGCTTAATTCAGGCACTCTGTTCATCACCACCCCCTTTTCTGAATCATTTTGTCCACCATAAGCGTGGAAGGGTATACTCAGATGTGAGTCCCTTGCTCATTGCACCATCAGGATTCAAACAAGCCGGACCGACGACGCCTGAAATGGCAGAAACCGGTCCCCGGAAGCTTGTTTCCTTCCCAGTATAAGAATTGGCTTGGTAGTTTGGTTTGCCCTGTTCCCATCATGCACTGGGACAGGAACAGACTAATTTGCATATAGCCAAGTTCTGAGCTGGGATGGTGCAGTGAGCTAAAAAACGGTGATGGATCAAGCCCTGATCTTTGGACTGGGTAAGAGTGGTCTGCTTAATTCAGGCACTCTGTTCATCACCACCCCCTTTTCTGAATCATTTTGTCCACCATAAGCGTGGAAGGGTATACTCAGATGTGAGTCCCTTGCTCATTGCACCATCAGGATTCAAGCAAGTCGGGCCGACGACGCCTGAAATGGCAGAAACCGGTCCCCGGAAGCTTGTTTCCTTCCCAGTATAAGAATTGGCTTGGTAGTTTGGTTTGCCCTGTTCCCATCATGCACTGGGACAGGAACAGACTAATTTGCATATAGCCAAGTTCTGAGCTGGGATGGTGCAGTGAGCTAAAAAAAGGTGATGGATCAAGCCCTGATCTTTGGACTGGGTAAGAGTGGTCTGCTTAATTCAGGCACTCTGTTCATCACCACCCCCTTTTCTGAATCATTTTGTCCACCATAAGCGTGGAAGGGTATACTCAGATGTGAGTCCCTTGCTCATTGCACCATCAGGATTCAAACAAGCCGGACCGACGACGCCTGAAATGGCAGAAACCGGTCCCCGGAAGCTTGTTTCCTTCCCAGTATAAGAATTGGCTTGGTAGTTTGGTTTGCCCTGTTCCCATCATGCACTGGGACAGGAACAGACTAATTTGCATATAGCCAAGTTCTGAGCTGGGATGGTGCAGTGAGCTAAAAAACGGTGATGGATCAAGCCCTGATCTTTGGACTGGGTAAGAGTGGTCTGCTTAATTCAGGCACTCTGTTCATCACCACCCCCTTTTCTGAATCATTTTGTCCACCATAAGCGTGGAAGGGTATACTCAGATGTGAGTCCCTTGCTCATTGCACCATCAGGATTCAAGCAAGTCGGGCCGACGACGCCTGAAATGGCAGAAACCGGTCCCCGGAAGCTTGTTTCCTTCCCAGTATAAGAATTGGCTTGGTAGTTTGGTTTGCCCTGTTCCCATCATGCACTGGGACAGGAACAGACTAATTTGCATATAGCAAGTTCTGAGCTGGGATGGTGCAGTGAGCTAAAAAACGGTGATGGATCAAGCCCTGATCTTTGGACTGGGTAAGAGTGGTCTGCTTAATTCAGGCACTCTGTTCATCACCACCCCCTTTTCTGAATCATTTTGTCCACCATAGGCGTGGAAGGGTATACTCAGATGTGAGTCCCTTGCTCATTGCACCATCAGGATTCAAGCAAGCCGGGCCGACGACGCCTGAAATGGCAGAAACCGGTCCCCGGAAGCTTGTTTCCTTCCCAGTATAAGAATTGGCTTGGTAGTTTGGTTTGCCCTGTTCCCATCATGCACTGGGACAGGAACAGACTAATTTGCATATAGCCAAGTTCTGAGCTGGGATGGTGCAGTGAGCTAAAAAACGGTGATGGATCAAGCCCTGATCTTTGGACTGGGTAAGAGTGGTCTGCTTAATTCAGGCACTCTGTTCATCACCACCCCCTTTTCTGAATCATTTTGTCCACCATAAGCGTGGAAGGGTATACTCAGATGTGAGTCCCTTGCTCATTGCACCATCAGGATTCAAGCAAGTTGGGCCGACGACGCCTGAAATGGCAGAAACCGGTCCCCGGAAGCTTGTTTCCTTCCCAGTATAAGAATTGGCTTGGTAGTTTGGTTTGCCCTGTTCCCATCATGCACTGGGACAGGAACAGACTAATTTGCATATAGCCAAGTTCTGAGCTGGGATGGTGCAGTGAGCTAAAAAAAGGTGATGGATCAAGCCCTGATCTTTGGACTGGGTAAGAGTGGTCTGCTTAATTCAGGCACTCTGTTCATCACCACCCCCTTTTCTGAATCATTTTGTCCACCATAAGCGTGGAAGGGTATACTCAGATGTGAGTCCCTTGCTCATTGCACCATCAGGATTCAAACAAGCCGGACCGACGACGCCTGAAATGGCAGAAACCGGTCCCCGGAAGCTTGTTTCCTTCCCAGTATAAGAATTGGCTTGGTAGTTTGGTTTGCCCTGTTCCCATCATGCACTGGGACAGGAACAGACTAATTTGCATATAGCCAAGTTCTGAGCTGGGATGGTGCAGTGAGCTAAAAAACGGTGATGGATCAAGCCCTGATCTTTGGACTGGGTAAGAGTGGTCTGCTTAATTCAGGCACTCTGTTCATCACCACCCCCTTTTCTGAATCATTTTGTCCACCATAAGCGTGGAAGGGTATACTCAGATGTGAGTCCCTTGCTCATTGCACCATCAGGATTCAAGCAAGTCGGGCCGACGACGCCTGAAATGGCAGAAACCGGTCCCCGGAAGCTTGTTTCCTTCCCAGTATAAGAATTGGCTTGGTAGTTTGGTTTGCCCTGTTCCCATCATGCACTGGGACAGGAACAGACTAATTTGCATATAGCCAAGTTCTGAGCTGGGATGGTGCAGTGAGCTAAAAAAACGGTGATGGATCAAGCCCTGATCTTTGGACTGGGTAAGAGTGGTCTGCTTAATTCAGGCACTCTGTTCATCACCACCCCCTTTTCTGAATCATTTTGTCCACCATAGGCGTGGAAGGGTATACTCAGATGTGAGTCCCTTGCTCATTGCACCATCAGGATTCAAGCAAGCCGGGCCGACGACGCCTGAAATGGCAGAAACCGGTCCCCGGAAGCTTGTTTCCTTCCCAGTATAAGAATTGGCTTGGTAGTTTGGTTTGCCCTGTTCCCATCATGCACTGGGACAGGAACAGACTAATTTGCATATAGCCAAGTTCTGAGCTGGGATGGTGCAGTGAGCGAAAAAACGGTGATGGATCAAGCCCTGATCTTTGGACTGGGTAAGAGTGGTCTGCTTAATTCAGGCACTCTGTTCATCACCACCCCCTTTTCTGAATGATTTTGTCCACCATAAGCGTGGAAGGGTATACTCAGATGTGAGTCCCTTGCTCATTGCACCATCAGGATTCAAGCAAGCCGGGCCGACGACGCCTGAAATGGCAGAAACCGGTCCCCGGAAGCTTGTTTCCTTCCCAGTATAAGAATTGGCTTGGTAGTTTGGTTTGCCCTGTTCCCATCATGCACTGGGACAGGAACAGACTAATTTGGATATAGCCAAGTTCTGAGCTGGGATGGTGCAGTGAGCTAAAAAACGGTGATGCATCAAGCCCTGATCTTTGGACTGGGTAAGAGTGGTCTGCTTAATTCAGGCACTCTGTTCATCACCACCCCCTTTTCTGAATCATTTTGTCCACCATAAGCGTGAAAGGGTATACTCAGATGTGAGTCCCTTCCTCATTGCACCATCAGGATTCAAGCAAGCCGGGCCGACGACGCCAGAAAAATGGCAGAAACCGGTCCCCGGAAGCTTGTTTCCTTCCCAGTATAAGAATTGGCTTGGTAGTTTGGTTTGCCCTGTTCCCATCATGCACTGGGACAGGAACAGACTAATTTGCATATAGCCAAGTTCTGAGCAGGGATGATGCAGTGAGCTAAAAAACGGTGATGGATCAAGCCCTGATCTTTGGACTGGGTAAGAGTGTTCTGCTTAATTCAGGCACTCTGTTCATCACCACCCCCTTTTCTGAATCATTTTGTCCACCATAAGCGTGGAAGGGTATACTCAGATGTGAGTCCCTTGCTCATTGCACCATCAGGATTCAAGCAAGCCGGGCCGACGACGCCTGAAATGGCAGAAACCGGTCCCCGGAAGCTTGTTTCCTTCCCAGTATAAGAATTGGCTTGGTAGTTTGGTTTTCCCTGTTCCCATCATGCACTGGGACAGGAACAGACTAATTTGGATATAGCCAAGTTCTGAGCTGGGATGGTGCAGTGAGCTAAAAAACGGTGATGGATCAAGCCCTGATCTTTGGACTGGGTAAGAGTGTTCTGCTTAATTCAGGCACTCTGTTCATCACCACCCCCTTTTCTGAATCATTTTGTCCACCATAAGCGTGGAAGGGTATACTCAGATGTGAGTCCCTTGCTCATTGCACCATCAGGATTCAAGCAAGCCGGGCCGACGACGCCTGAAATGGCAGAAGCCGGTCCCCGGAAGCTTGTTTCCTTCCCAGTATAAGAATTGGCTTGGTAGTTTGGTTTGCCCTGTTCCCATCATGCACTGGGACAGGAACAGACTAATTTGCATACAGCCAAGTTCTGAGCTGGGATGGTGCAGTGAGCTAAAAAAAGGTGATGGATCAAGCCCTGATCTTTGGACTGGGTAAGAGTGGTCTGCTTAATTCAGGCACTCTGTTCATCACCACCCCCTTTTCTGAATCATTTTGTCCACCATAAGCGTGGAAGGGTATACTCAGATGTGAGTCCCTTGCTCATTGCACCATCAGGATTCAAGCAAGCCGGGCCGACGACGCCTGAAATGGCAGAAACCGGTCCCCGGAAGCTTGTTTCCTTCCCAGTATAAGAATTGGCTTGGTAGTTTGGTTTGCCCTGTTCCCATCATGCACTGGGACAGGAACAGACTAATTTGCATATAGCCAAGTTCTGAGCTGGGATGGTGCAGTGAGCGAAAAAACGGTGATGGATCAAGCCCTGATCTTTGGACTGGGTAAGAGTGGTCTGCTTAATTCAGGCACTCTGTTCATCACCACCCCCTTTTCTGAATGATTTTGTCCACCATAAGCGTGGAAGGGTATACTCAGATGTGAGTCCCTTGCTCATTGCACCGTCAGGATTCAAGCAAGCCGGGCCGACGACGCCTGAAATGGCAGAAACCGGTCCCCGGAAGCTTGTTTCCTTCCCAGTATAAGAATTGGCTTGGTAGTTTGGTTTGCCCTGTTCCCATCATGCACTGGGACAGGAACAGACTAATTTGCATATAGCCAAGTTCAGAGCTGGGATGGTGCAGTGAGCTAAAAAACGGTGATGGATCAAGCCCTGATCTTTGGACTGGGTAAGAGTGGTCTGCTTAATTCAGGCACTCTGTTCATCACCACCCCCTTTTCTGAATCATTTTGTCCACCATAAGCGTGGAAGGGTATACTCAGATGTGAGTCCCTTGCTCATTGCACCATCAGGATTCAAGCAAGCCGGGCCGACGACGCCTGAAATGGCAGAAACCGGTCCCCGGAAGCTTGTTTCCTTCCCAGTATAAGAATTGGCTTGGTAGTTTGGTTTGCCCTGTTCCCATCATGCACTGGGACAGGAACAGACTAATTTGCATATAGCCAAGTTCTGAGCTGGGATGGTGCAGTGAGCGAAAAAACGGTGATGGATCAAGCCCTGATCTTTGGACTGGGTAAGAGTGGTCTGCTTAATTCAGGCACTCTGTTCATCACCACCCCCTTTTCTGAATGATTTTGTCCACCATAAGCGTGGAAGGGTATACTCAGATGTGAGTCCCTTGCTCATTGCACCATCAGGATTCAAGCAAGCCGGGCCGACGACGCCTGAAATGGCAGAAACCGGTCCTCGGAAGCTTGTTTCCTTCCCAGTATAAGAATTGGCTTGGTAGTTTGGTTTGCCCTGTTCCCATCATGCACTGGGACAGGAACAGACTAATTTGGATACAGCCAAGTTCTGAGCTGGGATGGTGCAGTGAGCTAAAAAACGGTGATGGATCAAGCCCTGATCTTTGGACTGGGTAAGAGTGGTCTGCTTAATTCAGGCACTCTGTTCATCACCACCCCCTTTTCTGAATCATTTTGTCCACCATAAGCGTGGAAGGGTATACTCAGATGTGAGTCCCTTGCTCATTGCACCATCAGGATTCAAGCAAGTCGGGCCGACGACGCCTGAAATGGCAGAAACCGGTCCCCGGAAGCTTGTTTCCTTCCCAGTATAAGAATTGGCTTGGTAGTTTGGTTTGCCCTGTTCCCATCATGCACTGGGACAGGAACAGACTAATTTGCATATAGCAAGTTCTGAGCTGGGATGGTGCAGTGAGCTAAAAAACGGTGATGGATCAAGCCCTGATCTTTGGACTGGGTAAGAGTGGTCTGCTTAATTCAGGCACTCTGTTCATCACCACCCCCTTTTCTGAATCATTTTGTCCACCATAGGCGTGGAAGGGTATACTCAGATGTGAGTCCCTTGCTCATTGCACCATCAGGATTCAAGCAAGCCGGGCCGACGACGCCTGAAATGGCAGAAACCGGTCCCCGGAAGCTTGTTTCCTTCCCAGTATAAGAATTGGCTTGGTAGTTTGGTTTGCCCTGTTCCCATCATGCACTGGGACAGGAACAGACTAATTTGCATATAGCCAAGTTCTGAGCTGGGATGGTGCAGTGAGCTAAAAAACGGTGATGGATCAAGCCCTGATCTTTGGACTGGGTAAGAGTGGTCTGCTTAATTCAGGCACTCTGTTCATCACCACCCCCTTTTCTGAATCATTTTGTCCACCATAAGCGTGGAAGGGTATACTCAGATGTGAGTCCCTTGCTCATTGCACCATCAGGATTCAAGCAAGTTGGGCCGACGACGCCTGAAATGGCAGAAACCGGTCCCCGGAAGCTTGTTTCCTTCCCAGTATAAGAATTGGCTTGGTAGTTTGGTTTGCCCTGTTCCCATCATGCACTGGGACAGGAACAGACTAATTTGCATATAGCCAAGTTCTGAGCTGGGATGGTGCAGTGAGCTAAAAAAAGGTGATGGATCAAGCCCTGATCTTTGGACTGGGTAAGAGTGGTCTGCTTAATTCAGGCACTCTGTTCATCACCACCCCCTTTTCTGAATCATTTTGTCCACCATAAGCGTGGAAGGGTATACTCAGATGTGAGTCCCTTGCTCATTGCACCATCAGGATTCAAACAAGCCGGACCGACGACGCCTGAAATGGCAGAAACCGGTCCCCGGAAGCTTGTTTCCTTCCCAGTATAAGAATTGGCTTGGTAGTTTGGTTTGCCCTGTTCCCATCATGCACTGGGACAGGAACAGACTAATTTGCATATAGCCAAGTTCTGAGCTGGGATGGTGCAGTGAGCTAAAAAAACGGTGATGGATCAAGCCCTGATCTTTGGACTGGGTAAGAGTGGTCTGCTTAATTCAGGCACTCTGTTCATCACCACCCCCTTTTCTGAATCATTTTGTCCACCATAGGCGTGGAAGGGTATACTCAGATGTGAGTCCCTTGCTCATTGCACCATCAGGATTCAAGCAAGCCGGGCCGACGACGCCTGAAATGGCAGAAACCGGTCCCCGGAAGCTTGTTTCCTTCCCAGTATAAGAATTGGCTTGGTAGTTTGGTTTGCCCTGTTCCCATCATGCACTGGGACAGGAACAGACTAATTTGCATATAGCCAAGTTCTGAGCTGGGATGGTGCAGTGAGCGAAAAAACGGTGATGGATCAAGCCCTGATCTTTGGACTGGGTAAGAGTGGTCTGCTTAATTCAGGCACTCTGTTCATCACCACCCCCTTTTCTGAATGATTTTGTCCACCATAAGCGTGGAAGGGTATACTCAGATGTGAGTCCCTTGCTCATTGCACCATCAGGATTCAAGCAAGCCGGGCCGACGACGCCTGAAATGGCAGAAACCGGTCCCCGGAAGCTTGTTTCCTTCCCAGTATAAGAATTGGCTTGGTAGTTTGGTTTGCCCTGTTCCCATCATGCACTGGGACAGGAACAGACTAATTTGGATATAGCCAAGTTCTGAGCTGGGATGGTGCAGTGAGCTAATAAACGGTGATGCATCAAGCCCTGATCTTTGGACTGGGTAAGAGTGGTCTGCTTAATTCAGGCACTCTGTTCATCACCACCCCCTTTTCTGAATCATTTTGTCCACCATAAGCGTGAAAGGGTATACTCAGATGTGAGTCCCTTCCTCATTGCACCATCAGGATTCAAGCAAGCCGGGCCGACGACGCCAGAAAAATGGCAGAAACCGGTCCCCGGAAGCTTGTTTCCTTCCCAGTATAAGAATTGGCTTGGTAGTTTGGTTTGCCCTGTTCCCATCATGCACTGGGACAGGAACAGACTAATTTGCATATAGCCAAGTTCTGAGCAGGGATGATGCAGTGAGCTAAAAAACGGTGATGGATCAAGCCCTGATCTTTGGACTGGGTAAGAGTGTTCTGCTTAATTCAGGCACTCTGTTCATCACCACCCCCTTTTCTGAATCATTTTGTCCACCATAAGCGTGGAAGGGTATACTCAGATGTGAGTCCCTTGCTCATTGCACCATCAGGATTCAAGCAAGCCGGGCCGACGACGCCTGAAATGGCAGAAACCGGTCCCCGGAAGCTTGTTTCCTTCCCAGTATAAGAATTGGCTTGGTAGTTTGGTTTTCCCTGTTCCCATCATGCACTGGGACAGGAACAGACTAATTTGGATATAGCCAAGTTCTGAGCTGGGATGGTGCAGTGAGCTAAAAAACGGTGATGGATCAAGCCCTGATCTTTGGACTGGGTAAGAGTGTTCTGCTTAATTCAGGCACTCTGTTCATCACCACCCCCTTTTCTGAATCATTTTGTCCACCATAAGCGTGGAAGGGTATACTCAGATGTGAGTCCCTTGCTCATTGCACCATCAGGATTCAAGCAAGCCGGGCCGACGACGCCTGAAATGGCAGAAGCCGGTCCCCGGAAGCTTGTTTCCTTCCCAGTATAAGAATTGGCTTGGTAGTTTGGTTTGCCCTGTTCCCATCATGCACTGGGACAGGAACAGACTAATTTGCATACAGCCAAGTTCTGAGCTGGGATGGTGCAGTGAGCTAAAAAAAGGTGATGGATCAAGCCCTGATCTTTGGACTGGGTAAGAGTGGTCTGCTTAATTCAGGCACTCTGTTCATCACCACCCCCTTTTCTGAATCATTTTGTCCACCATAAGCGTGGAAGGGTATACTCAGATGTGAGTCCCTTGCTCATTGCACCATCAGGATTCAAGCAAGCCGGGCCGACGACGCCTGAAATGGCAGAAACCGGTCCCCGGAAGCTTGTTTCCTTCCCAGTATAAGAATTGGCTTGGTAGTTTGGTTTGCCCTGTTCCCATCATGCACTGGGACAGGAACAGACTAATTTGCATATAGCCAAGTTCTGAGCTGGGATGGTGCAGTGAGCGAAAAAACGGTGATGGATCAAGCCCTGATCTTTGGACTGGGTAAGAGTGGTCTGCTTAATTCAGGCACTCTGTTCATCACCACCCCCTTTTCTGAATGATTTTGTCCACCATAAGCGTGGAAGGGTATACTCAGATGTGAGTCCCTTGCTCATTGCACCGTCAGGATTCAAGCAAGCCGGGCCGACGACGCCTGAAATGGCAGAAACCGGTCCCCGGAAGCTTGTTTCCTTCCCAGTATAAGAATTGGCTTGGTAGTTTGGTTTGCCCTGTTCCCATCATGCACTGGGACAGGAACAGACTAATTTGCATATAGCCAAGTTCAGAGCTGGGATGGTGCAGTGAGCTAAAAAACGGTGATGGATCAAGCCCTGATCTTTGGACTGGGTAAGAGTGGTCTGCTTAATTCAGGCACTCTGTTCATCACCACCCCCTTTTCTGAATCATTTTGTCCACCATAAGCGTGGAAGGGTATACTCAGATGTGAGTCCCTTGCTCATTGCACCATCAGGATTCAAGCAAGCCGGGCCGACGACGCCTGAAATGGCAGAAACCGGTCCCCGGAAGCTTGTTTCCTTCCCAGTATAAGAATTGGCTTGGTAGTTTGGTTTGCCCTGTTCCCATCATGCACTGGGACAGGAACAGACTAATTTGCATATAGCCAAGTTCTGAGCTGGGATGGTGCAGTGAGCGAAAAAACGGTGATGGATCAAGCCCTGATCTTTGGACTGGGTAAGAGTGGTCTGCTTAATTCAGGCACTCTGTTCATCACCACCCCCTTTTCTGAATGATTTTGTCCACCATAAGCGTGGAAGGGTATACTCAGATGTGAGTCCCTTGCTCATTGCACCATCAGGATTCAAGCAAGCCGGGCCGACGACGCCTGAAATGGCAGAAACCGGTCCTCGGAAGCTTGTTTCCTTCCCAGTATAAGAATTGGCTTGGTAGTTTGGTTTGCCCTGTTCCCATCATGCACTGGGACAGGAACAGACTAATTTGGATACAGCCAAGTTCTGAGCTGGGATGGTGCAGTGAGCTAAAAAACGGTGATGGATCAAGCCCTGATCTTTGGACTGGGTAAGAGTGGTCTGCTTAATTCAGGCACTCTGTTCATCACCACCCCCTTTTCTGAATGATTTTGTCCACCATAAGCGTGGAAGGGTATACTCAGATGTGAGTCCCTTGCTCATTGCACCATCAGGATTCAAGCAAGCCGGGCCGACGACGCCTGAAATGGCAGAAACCGGTCCCCGGAAGCTTGTTTCCTTCCCAGTATAAGAATTGGCTTGGTAGTTTGGTTTGCCCTGTTCCCATCATGCACTGGGACAGGAACAGACTAATTTGCATATAGCCAAGTTCTGAGCTGGGATGGTGCAGTGAGCTAAAAAAACGGTGATGGATCAAGCCCTGATCTTTGGACTGGGTAAGAGTGGTCTGCTTAATTCAGGCACTCTGTTCATCACCACCCCCTTTTCTGAATCATTTTGTCCACCATAGGCGTGGAAGGGTATACTCAGATGTGAGTCCCTTGCTCATTGCACCATCAGGATTCAAGCAAGCCGGGCCGACGACGCCTGAAATGGCAGAAACCGGTCCCCGGAAGCTTGTTTCCTTCCCAGTATAAGAATTGGCTTGGTAGTTTGGTTTGCCCTGTTCCCATCATGCACTGGGACAGGAACAGACTAATTTGCATATAGCCAAGTTCTGAGCTGGGATGGTGCAGTGAGCGAAAAAACGGTGATGGATCAAGCCCTGATCTTTGGACTGGGTAAGAGTGGTCTGCTTAATTCAGGCACTCTGTTCATCACCACCCCCTTTTCTGAATGATTTTGTCCACCATAAGCGTGGAAGGGTATACTCAGATGTGAGTCCCTTGCTCATTGCACCATCAGGATTCAAGCAAGCCGGGCCGACGACGCCTGAAATGGCAGAAACCGGTCCCCGGAAGCTTGTTTCCTTCCCAGTATAAGAATTGGCTTGGTAGTTTGGTTTGCCCTGTTCCCATCATGCACTGGGACAGGAACAGACTAATTTGGATATAGCCAAGTTCTGAGCTGGGATGGTGCAGTGAGCTAAAAAACGGTGATGCATCAAGCCCTGATCTTTGGACTGGGTAAGAGTGGTCTGCTTAATTCAGGCACTCTGTTCATCACCACCCCCTTTTCTGAATCATTTTGTCCACCATAAGCGTGAAAGGGTATACTCAGATGTGAGTCCCTTCCTCATTGCACCATCAGGATTCAAGCAAGCCGGGCCGACGACGCCTGAAATGGCAGAAACCGGTCCCCGGAAGCTTGTTTCCTTCCCAGTATAAGAATTGGCTTGGTAGTTTGGTTTGCCCTGTTCCCATCATGCACTGGGACAGGAACAGACTAATTTGCATATAGCCAAGTTCTGAGCAGGGATGATGCAGTGAGCTAAAAAACGGTGATGGATCAAGCCCTGATCTTTGGACTGGGTAAGAGTGTTCTGCTTAATTCAGGCACTCTGTTCATCACCACCCCCTTTTCTGAATCATTTTGTCCACCATAAGCGTGGAAGGGTATACTCAGATGTGAGTCCCTTGCTCATTGCACCATCAGGATTCAAGCAAGCCGGGCCGACGACGCCTGAAATGGCAGAAACCGGTCCCCGGAAGCTTGTTTCCTTCCCAGTATAAGAATTGGCTTGGTAGTTTGGTTTTCCCTGTTCCCATCATGCACTGGGACAGGAACAGACTAATTTGGATATAGCCAAGTTCTGAGCTGGGATGGTGCAGTGAGCTAAAAAACGGTGATGGATCAAGCCCTGATCTTTGGACTGGGTAAGAGTGTTCTGCTTAATTCAGGCACTCTGTTCATCACCACCCCCTTTTCTGAATCATTTTGTCCACCATAAGCGTGGAAGGGTATACTCAGATGTGAGTCCCTTGCTCATTGCACCATCAGGATTCAAGCAAGCCGGGCCGACGACGCCTGAAATGGCAGAAGCCGGTCCCCGGAAGCTTGTTTCCTTCCCAGTATAAGAATTGGCTTGGTAGTTTGGTTTGCCCTGTTCCCATCATGCACTGGGACAGGAACAGACTAATTTGCATACAGCCAAGTTCTGAGCTGGGATGGTGCAGTGAGCTAAAAAAAGGTGATGGATCAAGCCCTGATCTTTGGACTGGGTAAGAGTGGTCTGCTTAATTCAGGCACTCTGTTCATCACCACCCCCTTTTCTGAATCATTTTGTCCACCATAAGCGTGGAAGGGTATACTCAGATGTGAGTCCCTTGCTCATTGCACCATCAGGATTCAAGCAAGCCGGGCCGACGACGCCTGAAATGGCAGAAACCGGTCCCCGGAAGCTTGTTTCCTTCCCAGTATAAGAATTGGCTTGGTAGTTTGGTTTGCCCTGTTCCCATCATGCACTGGGACAGGAACAGACTAATTTGCATATAGCCAAGTTCAGAGCTGGGATGGTGCAGTGAGCTAAAAAACGATGATGGATCAAGCCCTGATCTTTGGACTGGGTAAGAGTGGTCTGCTTAATTCAGGCACTCTGTTCATCACCACCCCCTTTTCTGAATCATTTTGTCCACCATAAGCGTGGAAGGGTATACTCAGATGTGAGTCCCTTACTCATTGCACCATCAGGATTCAAGCAAGCCGGGCCGACGACGCCTGAAATGGCAGAAACCGGTCCCCGGAAGCTTGTTTCCTTCCCAGTATAAGAATTGGCTTGGTAGTTTGGTTTGCCCTGTTCCCATCATGCACTGGGACAGGAACAGACTAATTTGCATATAGCCAAGTTCTGAGCTGGGATGGTGCAGTGAGCGAAAAAACGGTGATGGATCAAGCCCTGATCTTTGGACTGGGTAAGAGTGGTCTGCTTAATTCAGGCACTCTGTTCATCACCACCCCCTTTTCTGAATGATTTTGTCCACCATAAGCGTGGAAGGGTATACTCAGATGTGAGTCCCTTGCTCATTGCACCGTCAGGATTCAAGCAAGCCGGGCCGACGACGCCTGAAATGGCAGAAACCGGTCCCCGGAAGCTTGTTTCCTTCCCAGTATAAGAATTGGCTTGGTAGTTTGGTTTGCCCTGTTCCCATCATGCACTGGGACAGGAACAGACTAATTTGCATATAGCCAAGTTCAGAGCTGGGATGGTGCAGTGAGCTAAAAAACGGTGATGGATCAAGCCCTGATCTTTGGACTGGGTAAGAGTGGTCTGCTTAATTCAGGCACTCTGTTCATCACCACCCCCTTTTCTGAATCATTTTGTCCACCATAAGCGTGGAAGGGTATACTCAGATGTGAGTCCCTTGCTCATTGCACCATCAGGATTCAAGCAAGCCGGGCCGACGACGCCTGAAATGGCAGAAACCGGTCCCCGGAAGCTTGTTTCCTTCCCAGTATAAGAATTGGCTTGGTAGTTTGGTTTGCCCTGTTCCCATCATGCACTGGGACAGGAACAGACTAATTTGCATATAGCCAAGTTCTGAGCTGGGATGGTGCAGTGAGCGAAAAAACGGTGATGGATCAAGCCCTGATCTTTGGACTGGGTAAGAGTGGTCTGCTTAATTCAGGCACTCTGTTCATCACCACCCCCTTTTCTGAATGATTTTGTCCACCATAAGCGTGGAAGGGTATACTCAGATGTGAGTCCCTTGCTCATTGCACCATCAGGATTCAAGCAAGCCGGGCCGACGACGCCTGAAATGGCAGAAACCGGTCCTCGGAAGCTTGTTTCCTTCCCAGTATAAGAATTGGCTTGGTAGTTTGGTTTGCCCTGTTCCCATCATGCACTGGGACAGGAACAGACTAATTTGGATATAGCCAAGTTCTGAGCTGGGATGGTGCAGTGAGCTAAAAAACGGTGATGGATCAAGCCCTGATCTTTGGACTGGGTAAGAGTGGTCTGCTTAATTCAGGCACTCTGTTCATCACCACCCCCTTTTCTGAATGATTTTGTCCACCATAAGCGTGGAAGGGTATACTCAGATGTGAGTCCCTTGCTCATTGCACCATCAGGATTCAAGCAAGCCGGGCCGACGACGCCTGAAATGGCAGAAACCGGTCCCCGGAAGCTTGTTTCCTTCCCAGTATAAGAATTGGCTTGGTAGTTTGGTTTGCCCTGTTCCCATCATGCACTGGGACAGGAACAGACTAATTTGCATATAGCCAAGTTCTGAGCTGGGATGGTGCAGTGAGCTAAAAAACGATGATGGATCAAGCCCTGATCTTTGGACTGGGTAAGAGTGGTCTGCTTAATTCAGGCACTCTGTTCATCACCACCCCCTTTTCTGAATGATTTACGGCAATAGCCATGCTTTTGGCAAAACGAGAAATAGTTATTCGCTGGGGCACTAGGCAAAAACCTACTGCTAAGGGGTGGCTAAAAAGCATGACATACTGCGATACCACAGGTGAATTATACGCAGAACTGCAATCTCCCACTTCTCGACCCAAAGATATATGGCAGCCTCTTCGAGAATACCTTAGTTACAGAGTACTCTGAGCACACAAGCTAGTCAGGAGGGACAGAGAACAAATCAGAATGCACAAATTGTGGGGTTACACACTCATGATCAGAGAGACCGGGCTACATTCCACAGGCCTTGCAGGCTTTTAACAGGGAACAAACATGCAGGAGTAAGAGTGTAGGGAAAACACGAGACACACTTACACGACCACCGTACACCTTAAAGGAGGAAACATACCAATTTACCATTATACGTTTCATCATGTCTGTAAACGTTATTTTCTTTTTGAGTCTGCAGGAAAAATACTTATACATTAATACACTGTGAATCTATGTATGCTGTTAATACAATGATAAATAAAGTAAAAAATAAATAAATAAAATATCTCCAAGCAGCGAAAAGTTGGGAAGGTGACAATGATGCCCAGTAAATCTAGGCATTTTACGTGCAATGGGGTGTAAGAGACTTGGATGTCATTTTTAATCAGAATTAAAATGCCACCTATAGCCCTCCCGAATTTAACTGGTCATTTCACCTCTACACTGAGTGTGATATACCAATGTGTAGCCACTTTTTCCGTAGCCCTAGTCTCTTGCAATATGCATACATCCTAATCCTCAATGTATGATGTCCAATTGGGATCAACTAGCTTCGACATTATACCAGCCACATTTCAAGAGAGTAGGTTAATGGAGGAGAGGCGTTGTCTAGCCTTCACAAAGTCCAGGGAATTTAGCACACTTAGCGGATTATCTAAATGTGTGCAATTGACCTCCTTACTATAAGATAATAACCCCTTGTCCCCACCACTAAAAACGATTGCTTCTACGTTTGCCCTGGGTTTGAAAGCAGTTCTAGTTTCAGCATCTGTGTCTAAGCACTCAACCCCAGTGCGCCTGGGCTCCGTTACAGAGGTCAAGAGTGAAGCATTCAATGCCAAGATTACATCATTGTTAGCATTCGTAGTCCCATCATTAAAATTAGAATTATCGCAAAGTATGTCATTTATGGCATCTCTATTGGTTCTATATAGTACATTATTGAAGGAAGAGCTCAGACCCATAGTAGTAGGCTAGCTGTATCAATCTATTGGATTTAACTGAGAAGTATAATTGGGCATAATGCCAGAAACCGGTCCTCAGAAGCTTGTTTCCGGTCCAGGGAAGGCATGGCTTGGCAGTTCGGGCTGGACTGTTCCCCTGAGGCACAGGGTCAGACTGATTTGCATATAGCCATGTCTGAACTGGGGTGGCAGAGTGGGCTAAAGAACGGTGATGAATTAAACCCAGATCTTTTGACTGGGTGTGAGTGTTTGATTGGTTCAGATGCTCCGTCCTTTACCACCCCCTTTTGTACCGCTTTTGGCCACCATAAGTGTGGCAGGGTATGCTCAGACGTGAGTCCCTTGCTCACTTTGCCACTGGATTCAAGCAAGCCGGGCTGAAGACGGCTGTAATGCCAGACACCGGTCCTCGGAAGCTTGTTTCCGGTCCATGGAAGGCATGGCTTGGCAGTTCGGGCTAGACTGTTCCCATGAGGTACAGGGTGAGACTGATTTGCATATAGCCATGTCTGAACTGGGGTGGCAGAGTGGGCTAATGAACCGTGATGGATTAAACCCAGATCTTTTGACTGGGTGTGAGTGTTTGATTGGTTCAGATGCTCCGTCCATCACCACCCCTTTTGTACCGCTTTTGGCCGCCATAAGTGTGTCAGGGTATGCTCAGACGTGAGTCCCTTGCTCAATTTGACACTGGATTCAAGCAAGCCGGGCAGAAGACGGCTGTAATGCCAGAAACCGTTCCTCGGAAGCTTGTTTCCGGTCCAGGGAAGTCATGGCTTGGCAGTTCGGGCTGGACTGTTCCCATGAGGCACAGGGTCAGACTGATTTGCATATAGCCATGTCTGAACTGGGGTGGCAGAGTGGGCTAAAGAACGGTGATGGGTTAAACCCAGATCTTTTGACTGGGTGTGAGTGTTTGATTGGTTCAGATGCTCCGTCCATCACCTCCCCCTTTTGTACCGCTTTGTATCAAAAGACATCATACCATGGCTTCCATTGATGGGCGGGAATGTTCTGTAGCCTTATTCCTCATGGATTGTCTTCTTGGATATGACAGGTTCGCAGATCAAAGTTAATAAGATTTTCGGCCAACCACTTGGAGCACAATGTAATTGAAATGTGATTAAAGGATGTGCCAGGTGAGAATCTTCTGGTGTGTGTGATATCAGATCTGATTACAGAAAGGCAGTTTCACTTCCACCTCAACCAATGAATCACTTTATTGGTCAAAGCTTCCATGAGTTCAAAAGAGCCTGGTTTTAATCTTGGGACCTGGGTCATATAAATTGTATGTCCCAAAAAGGGCTCAGAAATCCCATGTATTGTCAGAGGAGAACAATTAAAAAAGGATTGCTTCACGAAAGGGAGAACAGAATTTCTTTGAAACAGTGCCCTCTTGTCCTTTAACATTATCTGGCTGTCATCATGACCAGATGCAGGGGAATGTTGAAAAGGTAAGTAGCGTTGATTAGCAAACAGGGGAATGGTGTTCCTTTGGTTTGTTGAACTCGAGCAATAAAGTTTGTGAGTGATATCTGATTGCAAGATTTTAAAGGCTGTTTTTGGCTTTCTATGGACTGTTTGGTTGAGTTTTTTATGTAGAGCCTAGTCCCAAATCCAAACCTTCACGGTTGGCCCCTCCTTGGCACTGGGTAATTAGAAACAGGGTCCTGGGTAGGCTTTGATTGGTTTTCTGATGGACCGGTAATACATGCCTCCACAGCGACAAGATTTATTTTGCAAGCCAGTGACCAAGTTCGACACAGAGGTGAGCATAGTGCTAATACGGTCCAGCTTGTCATTAACATTTTACAAAGGACTTCCATCCTTTATTGCCTGTTGTGGGACTCCTTCTGTTTGAGTAGCAACCAATAGTCGTAATAAATAGGAATGGCCAGGCGGCTTGATACTGACCTCAGTTGGTTCCAATCAAGAAAAAAAGATTCTGGTTGACCATATTAGGAATATGTTAGTTTTGGGAGATAGCGGATACAAAGCTGAATTACTTATCACAGTTGGTGGTGCCTGGGATGGGGTGAGTTCTTTATCAGAAGCTGACACTTGAGTGCTCATAATTGTAGTGTCAGCATCGATAGGTGGAGTGGTTCCTTGCTTACTTTTCTTAAATATAGCAAGGACTCGTAATTTTTTTGCTTTTCCTTTTGGAGCTTCAGGGTACAAAGAGTCCCCACCTCTTCTATTAATATATCAATGTTAGCGAGTGTGTAAGTATTAATTGTGGAGAGCTCAGATTTTCTCTTAGTCTGTTTCTGTTTTTTTTTTAAGTAGACTCAGATTTTACCTGCTCTGCTTTATGTTTACCCATGTTACAGGGGGAAACTCAGTGCTTAAGAAATGCCAAAGAGATGGGAACAATCAAACGAAAAACATACAGTTCCCTGTAGATAAACTGAAAAGAGTAGTCCCAGCCCAGCCTCTTACGGTCAATGACAGGCATTGACAGGCCTGCTCTTGGCCCGGTATTCGCCCGGGCACATGCCCAGGGGCATCCAGCACAGCCTGAGCCACTTCAGGTTAAAATACAGTGCCTCTAGGAGTGAGATGTCATGTCAGCGGGTCTTGTCACAAAGGGTAGTGGGGCTTAGAGTCCTACCCCCACTCACTGGGTCTGCCCCCACTCACTGGGTCTGCCGTCACAATATTTGTACTGCGTCTCCACAACACAGGGATGTATTTCCCCACCGGGACCAGGCCACAGATGGTCTCAACATGCACTTGGCCACTAAATCTTCCTATCACAGGCCACGTCACCCCCAGCGCTTTGCAGCCACTGATTTGGGTTGTCCACCTAATAGCACTGATAGCCTTTCAGAGAGTGTCCCGTTCCCCTGGTGCCTATTACCCATGGGTATCTAAGCGCTAAGCCTATTCAATTAAACTATGGAAAATGGCAGCAGGAAAGGAGCTACTTGTTAAATAGTCACGTTTTTTAGACTTTTCCTGAAACCTAGTAGGTTTGATTTATTATTGCGTTCTAGGGGGAGCAACTCATATATCTGACAGCCAAGGAAGTAACAAGAATTATGAATGTCAACCCAATTCATGTGCTCAAAGAGGAAGCATGGCACATTTATTACATATTTATTCCTCCTATTCATGCATCATACATATGAGGGGATGCTTATATTATACTGGAATGTAAGTAACTAAAGAGGATAGTTACTGGAATATATTCTCCCATGTGATGTAATATTTTGATTGGAATCTTAGTGGGTGACTTTATCTGACTGAGTCTCCTCACTTACTGTGATGGTGATACTGTATGATAAAATGAACGGATACTTGAACTCCTATCCGTGGTCATACATAGGACAATGTTGTCATGGTTAATTGGTATGCAAATAACATGTTTTCTTGGTGGCTCTCTATTTCTGCAGCCGATTCCATGGTATTGCATCATTGAGTCCCTCCTCAAAAGTACCCACTTTACACACTCATTGCTCTTCCTTTAATAAGAGTTGCGCTTTAGAGTTTTGGCATACTGGTACCATTTCTAATATGATCCACGTCATGTTATTCAGTGTATGTTGGTATTGCAGGAAATGTGTAGTAAGTTTTGTGGTAAGGCAGAATCGCGCTCTGACTGTTCTGGTTGTCATTCTGACATGCCTGAATCCCCATGCACATGTGATCAATTACACACAATATTCTGTATTACAATTCATGTAGTTCAGTAACTCCCAGGGCTCTTCTAGCTGCTAACCTCAAATCTAATTCTTTAGTTTAGTTTGTAATGTGACATATGTTGTAATTTCCACACCGAAATTCATTTGTGGGGGTAACAACTCATGTCTATGGGTGCAGGCTAATCCATATACTAATATCCTAGCATCTGGTAGGCTTCCTACCCTCTCAGGAGCAGACCTGTAAGTCATCCCATCTTCCTCCTGGGAGACGGATAGACTGTTTGGACTTTAAGGGAGCAGTATGGCCAAAGCAAGTGGGCCTTCTTTTTAAAAATAATATCCCTGGTGTCTAGAATGCATTCTGCCCAGTTAGGGGTCCGATGATATGATATAATATGATAAAATGACTTCTTAAGCGCACGTTCACCAACTGTTTCTTGGCGCTGAGCGGAGATGAATGCTTAGACAGACTCAGTGAGAATTAGTTAGTTGTAGGCCTGGGTAAAGAGCCATGTTTTAAGGGATTTCTTAAACTTAGAGTAGATGGGTATTCCAGAATTGTGGCACTGGAGCCGAGAATCTTAGACCACCATGTTTTTCTCTTTTGAATGAGCAGGGGGTCAATAGATTTAAGTTAGAGGAGCGTAGCTCACGTGAAGGTGCATATCGCAGTATTTTAGTAGTGATGAAGACAGGTCCGTGGGGCGAAAGGGATTTGTGGATCAAGCAGCCAAGTTTGAAGAGACAGAGTTGGGTCACAGTGAGCCAATAAGGACTCTTGAGCAATGGTTTCGCGTGGTGGGATTTTGGCTGGCCGTAAACAAGCCTAGCGGCATGGTTCTGCACCATTTGTAACCGACGTGATTGGTATGCAGGGATTCCAGTGTACAGAGATTTGGCGTAGTCGATAAGCGACATTACAAGGGCAAGGGTGACTTTTCAGCGCCTTTGTGGATAGAAATCTACAGATTTTCCGAATTCTTCGCAAGTGGAAGAAGCAGGCGGACACCACCAAATTTATCTGAGCCTTCATGGTTAGGTCACTACTGATTGTAATGCCTCGGCTTTTGACCGAGGTGACTGGGAAGGGTGGACATTCGAGTGATTGAGGCCAAACATTGGAATTCCAAGGGTTGGCTGAGGCCCCGGTAAGAACCAGCTCAGGTTTGTCTGATGGTGTTAACCACCCAATTTTACCTCTTGGGGGGACAGATTGACCAATGGACCAATATGGGGTGGGAGCACAATCTGATTCTTTGGCAGGCTGCCCACCCCTTCTTTTTTTAAAGTTATTTTCACTGGGATCTAGTACCTCTCCTGGTCACCTATTGGGGAAGAATGATAGATGAGCTAACTGTGAGGTGCTGGCACAGATTGCTGCCTAGGTGGATGTTCCCACCCATTCTATATTAAAAAAAATTATTCCTGATGTCTAGTGAGCCTTTTGCAACCCTGGGGGCACATTTGGCATAATTCCCCCATTCTGTTCGACAATGGTAGCAGAAAAACTGCTGGGGACATTATGTGGCAGGGAATTACTGAATTCCTGGGTGAGCCACCCCTACCCCTTCATGTTTTTTAGTTATTTTCCCTGGTTTCTATTGGGCTTTCTGCACCTCTCGAGGGCATATTGGGGTTAACCCCCACAATGTGCCTCCAAGGAATGACAGAAAGACTGATGGAGGGGTTGTAAGCTGAGCTCGATGCCAGACTGGGCCTCCCAAATCCATTTTTTATACTCCCTGATGTCTTGTGTCTTTCTTCCCCCCCCCCCGGTGGGAGGCAATTGGGGATAAGACCCAAGTCGCTGCTCCTAGGGTGGTAGACAAAGGGTGTGGGCAATTTTCCATGCCTGGGGGTATATACTCCCTGCCTGGTGTCTAGTTGGTGGATATTGCCCTCCTGTGGGGATTCCTAAAGATGGATGCATTAGGGAGAAGCACCACTGGAATATTAATATTGTCCCCGTCCCAATAGCAGCTTTTTATTCTTGGATTGATGCTCGGGTGGCTGGGATATTCCCCATAAATGCCAATCAAAGAGGAGCCAGTTGGCATCCAATTGTGATGAATGGTGCCAATTTCATTCAGTGTGATGTCAGCATGCTGGAAGCTCTCCTCATCACACTGATCAAAAAAAGAAAATTCTCTGCTCACAAGGCAAGCTCTTCCCTCTTGGGCCAGATATTATGTTCTAAAAAGCCAATCATTCAGGTTATCACATCGCAATCATTTTGTTTTGCAGTGTTGTGGACAAACCTCTCAAGTCTACTGCATAGTGAAGGTAGTGCAGTGGATATTAATGGTTTGTCCAGTTCAGGTCCTAGCTATCCTTTCCAAGTGAATCAAATTTTTTAGAAGGTATCTGATCATAGGCATTGCACAAGCAGTGTTCAAATGTGTCTTTCTTCAAGTATGCTAAGAGGGCTGAGACACATGACTCTCTCAGGCAGCGTACAGTTACCAGTAAATGTGCCTACTATGTTCCAGTCAACCAGCAATGAATTTCAGTCTAGTGAAGCACATGTTTGTAACACAGCATCCACCTTTCCAGTAATATTTCTATCTCTTCTGGAGCAGCTCATTTGAGTTAAATAAACATTACATGTGCCTTGCAGAAGCTTGTTACAGCCATTTCTTCTCTAATTAAGATCACAAAACGATGTAGCTGTTAAACCATTCATATCTCATTCTTGTAAATGCATGGAGATGATTGTGGGTATTCTAGCTAGCCTATACTAGTCTATTCACATGTTGTCACTGTTGGCTACACCAACTACTATTTGAAACCTTCTTAAACCTTCCCTAGAATTGTGCATACAATGGAATTGAAAAATGAGTGAACAACCATTTTGTGATTTGTTTTGTGAAATGTACAAACTGTTTTTTCTGGGTAGCTAATATATAAGAAAAAGCACACATGCTGTTTTGCAGTGATTTTCTTTGCAGCATCACAGTTGTCTAAATTTAAATCAAACACGTTGATCATTTCCAATTAAAAAATGGTAACAACAACTCTTTGGAAATGTCGACTAATCTTGACATTGCACCCTGAGTCTCAGATTTGCAAAATGCTTGACACTTCAACCATAGCCTAATCAAACATTAAAGCTAATATTCTCTTCCGAGCCACAGAAATTCTTGATTTGCCAGATGAAGACCAATCTATACTTACAAACTCAGTCACTAATTCTTCCTCCTTAACTACAGCTCTTAAGTGGATATTTAATACAACATTCAAGTCTGTGTGCACCACAGAGTGGACATATTATTTATTATTTATTCATTTTAGTGTTTTATAGAGCGCAAACTTGACCCGTTAGGGTATCAGAGTGCTTTACAGAGTCAAAGAGTCATACAATAGACAGGATATCACAAGAGCATACTGTAAATTAGGGAGGAGGCGGTGCTGGATACAAGAGTATACAAGGATAGTCAATATTACAATTGCTGAGGACAGACCCCCGGTTTCTTGGTGGGGCGAGGTCGAAGGATGAAGGCAGTAGTCTCTGAGGTGGTTGTGGAACGGGTTTAGCCAAGGAATGTACCCATGAGGAAGGATTTAGCCTCCTTTTTGAAGCGTGCCAGAGAGGGTATTCTTCTGATGGCGGGTGGGAAGGAGTTCCATATTCTTGGTGCAGCCCCAGCGAACGCCCGATTATAGTTTTGTTTTTTCTGAAATCGTGCAGGCTGGAGTGGGAGGGCACTGGTCGATCATGAATTTCTGCTTCCTCCGAATATCACAAGTTTCTGTGCAAGATTGAGTATAGGGCCTTGTGCATGATGCATGCCAGCTTGAGATTAATTCTGGCCTCGAGAGGAAGCCAGTTCAACACTTTCAGATGTGGAGTGATGTGATCAAATTTCCTTGTCCCGGTAAGTAGTCTGGCCGCTGCATTGAGGCAGGCTTTTAAGGGTGCTAGGGAGATCTTGGGTAAACCAGAGAGGGTGGAGCAGCCATATTCCAGCCTAGAAGAAACTAGTGATTGGACTGCAAGTTTTAGGTCGGGAGCGTCAAGAAAGGGTTTCAGTTTCCATAGGAGGTTCAGGTGGAATCTGGCAGATTTGGCCATTGAGTTGATGTGGTCTCGCATGTTTAGGTTGTAATCCAAGGTGATTCCCAGAGATTTGGCTGAGTCCACAATGGTCGGGGGACAGTTTAAGGCTGTGATAGCTTTAATCCATGTCTGGATCTCCGAGTTGCTTTTAGACGGGGAAATTAGGAGGAACTCAGTTTTCTTTGCATTGAGTTTGAGTTGCTTGGAGGAGAACCATTGGACGGTCAGCTTCAGGGTCTCATTCAAGGTTGAGGTTCCGTAAAAATTATTACGATGTTCTGGGCATTGCCGAATATGGATAAGTTTGGTATCTACGAACCGCAAATGATGAGTTCGGCAAGTGTGCGAATTTTCGCTACACTACCTGCCAGGGTTCGCCTAATATTACGTGTTCTTCATCTGAACCCTCGGGTTCCATTTTAGATACGGCATCCATTTTGTTTCTTGCCCTCACGTAGTCAGCGAGCAGGTAACTGTTCGCCCCTTGACCCTCTAGTTCCCAAGCCTTGCGGAAGACGCATATTCCTTTCATGCGTCTTTATGGCCGGAGGAATGACACAGCAAAGGCAGATGGCACAGCTTGAGGGTAATCTGGTTGTACCGGTCTGTTGTGACAGCCTTACAGGCAATGGATCCAACTCTTTTGATCTCGCGATCATGCTTCCGATATTACCCCCACACTCTTTTCTCTACACGTGTCCGACTTCCTTACAGCTGCTCTTGTCTCTCCTTCTTTGTCATTTACAACTCTAATGGGTGTGCCTAATGGTGGGAAGACAGTTGGGAACCGGCATGGCTATTGTAATTATGTTCCGGGATTCTGAACACATGAAAGCGACCCTTTTTAAGTCTACTGTGGGAACCGGATTGTAATCTTTTGTCCACATGTTATGCAATGGCAACTTTCTGTATAAAAGAGAGCGACCTACAATACAATTTGAAGCAGACTCGCAGAACCTACATGTTCATGTACTTCTTATGACTCCTGTTTCCCTGCAGTAATAAAAGCTGATCTTTGACGCCGAAGGAAGTGTCCCGTGTCTCTGTAGTTTGTGCGCCGAAACAGGTATCCCATGAAGGTTATAGGTGTTGTTCCCTGGCACCGCTGGTACTGTTAAAAGTCCAGTCCTTCAGTTGGCGCCCAACGTGGGGCGACTTCAGCGGTACCGGTCCAAAGCCTGATGATCGTGAGGAACTTCGTGTGAAATCTCCGAGGGAAGGTGCACCCCGCTTCATCGATCCTGTTGTCGAAATAAGTGGCCCGAAGTTTTTCCCTGCGAAGATTCCCGCCTCCTGACGGCTGCGACGGACCGATGCCCTGACTGTCGACCTGTCTTCGACGCCCGGCGCAGACCTTATGTACAAGCGAGACGATAGACGGGCCTTCCTGGTGCCGCCATTGAAGTTCTGAGTTAAGTATTTGTGGGTCGCTCCCAGTCCTTAGTGGTTGTTCTAGCTTCTTGAAAGCTTTGTTGTTAGCCTTTAAGGCTTTGTTGTAATAGCTCACCGAGCTTTTAATAGCCTCCTCAGGCTTTGTGGTTAGCTCTCCGAGCTTTGTGATAGCCTTAAGGCTTTGTTGTATTGCATGGTTCCATTGCATTTGTGGTTCTTAGTATTGGTCCTTAGTATTATTTGACAGTTGCAATTGCCAAAAACCGAGGGTTTTGACTTACACGAGGTTTTATTACTTCGGTAATCCTTGAAGTTTGATACTAGGTTAGTGTGCACGATGCCTAGCCATAGTGGTTTGTTTCGTATTTTCAAATGTTGCGCAATGGATTCCCGGTTGGAGGACTCGTGTCCGATACCTCCAGTTGGAACTCCGATACATGATCTTTATAGTCGACATGGTGTAGGTCCTATAATCTATAATGATTACTGGGTCCGCTATACAAAGAAAGACGGTGACCTTAGATGGCCACCACATGGAACTTTTGAATTTTCGATTTTAGATAATCTTGAGGCTAAATTATTTTTAAAGAAAGCTAGGCCAGCTATGTTTGATTCCTTTCGGATATGGCGTAAAGAGGCCAAGCAGAAAGAAATCAAACAACTTAAAAAGGATCAGAAGCAAGGGTTCGTTCCTATAATGCAAGCTATACGAGAATGTAAACAGGACAAAGAAGAAAAGGAAATGGAAATCTCTACTAGATTGCATCATATGAAAATAGATAAATGTTACCCAGTTTTACCGAATAATCTAGAAAAGAAAGAAGAAGATTTGAAGGAGGATTCCTTGTTATCATATTTAATGAAATCACCACCTCCTTACGTACAGGGTGCTACTGCTCCTGTAGCTCCTCCTGTAGTACCTCCTGTTGCTCCCCTTGTTGCTCCAGCGGCTGCGGGTCAGCCCGCTGTTAACCCTACGTTTGTTCCACCACCTGTCCTTGTTCCTACTGCTCCTGTACCTGTACCTTCACAGACTGTTGTTTCTGCTACTCCGACTACCTTGTCCGTTCCTACTATGCCTTCCTTCACCTCCAGTGTTGTTGCCCCTGTTTTTCTTTCTCCTTCTGTTCGTAAGCGTGTTCCTAACTCTGTTGCTACCCTTTATTCACCTCTTTCTGGTCCATTATTTTCGTCTGATTCATCTGAAACTCCTCAGAGACGGAGTCAGATCCCTAGTGGTAGGGAGAAAGAGACGTTAATAACCATGGCACATAGGTGGATGAAACATCCTGCTAATTACACTCCACGTGTAGTCTTTGATACATTTTCTCAGTTTAATGAGCCTACGCAGAGATTCGTGTTTGAGGAGATGTGTAACTTTTTGAGGGAAGAATGGTATAATGATGATGTAGATAATGTACCGTCCGACATAATTGAACTTCAGAGTCACTTTTCGAACGGTATGATTATAGGAGACGATGTACGACGTGCCGTGGAACGCTTATTAGCGTTTAGATCCACAGCACATTCTCGGGCATCAGCAGATGATACCACCGAGAATTGGAAAGCGGTTCCTGGTCAATATCCCATGAGAGAGGTTCCGCCACTGTGGGTGCCTGGTGATCCTAATGCAAACCCTGTGGTTCTACCGCATTTTCGAAGGGTATGGATACATCTTCCATGGAAACGATCGGAAGTTTTGCAAGTGAAGCAATCCTTACCTGATCCGCGTAAAAACCCGGCTGGTTATTATAAGGAGTTATCACAACTGGTGGAAGCTTCTATTATGAACCTTGCCGATATCGACATGTTGTTTGGCAATGTTGTACCGCAACCAGTTTGGGCTAAAATTCGTCAAGCCAATCACGCAGTTGAATTAGGCGGTGATTGGGCTGCACTGCTAGCGGCTGATGCATTACAAGTTGGTGGGGCTAAGCCCGACCAGCTAATCTTAGACTTGCCGCAGAAAATCATTACGCTCATGAAAACTATCATGCCAGCGATGAAGGTGAACTGGGATAAGTTATCAGCTTGTAAGCAAAAGAAAGATGAGAGTGTCTCGGATTTCTTTACAAGGTTTGAGGAAGCGTTTGTCGACCACAGCGGCCAGGACATGGGCGCTGAGGGAGGCCAGCGGTTATTCGTTGACAAGTTCGTATCGAATTTGCTGCCTGAGCTATGCAACAAATTAAAGAATTCAGAGAGTGCGTGGGCAGTTTCAACCCCTGCGCAAATACTAGCAACAGCCCAGTATTATGAGAATAGGGAAAAGGAAGAAAGTGATCGTGTAGAGAAGAAAACGAAGGAGCTCAAGACGAAGGTTTTGTTACAGCAAGCATACCCTCCACGATCAAACCAAACTGATTCACAACAGCAGTATCGACCACGAGCACAGCCCAATAGGACACAGCCGCGTTCTGACAATTTTGATTATAGATTTTCCCTTGGGTATAATCAGTGCGCATATTGTAAGAAAGAGGGACACCTAAAATATGATTGTCTTGCCTTACGGGACCACCTAAATGATGTGTCAGCACGAGGAAATCGTGGTAGTGGTCCCCAACAGGCATCACGAGGTAGAGGTCGTGGTTCATCCCACAATCAGAGTGATCGTTATCAAAATCAATCAGATGCAAATAATTGTTTTGACCAGCGAAATGCAGGGTCAGTCCGATCTGCACAGTATAATGTGGACGATTATTACGTAGAGCATGAGACTGTTGTAAATGACCATTACTAGGACAGCCAACGACAAAGAGAGGGAGTAGTGTCAGTTCCGGTCGATCAGAGTGGGCCTTACGTTGCAGTGGCTACATCGGGTGTAGTTGAGCTTTTTCTGTTAGACACTGGTGCGACGAAAAGTTCCATCATGCATTCGAAACTCCCTGGCGCACCTTTGTCTGGCTTAACGAACGTTTCCGTTGGATTCTCTGGCGCTCCTGTTAGCAACCCAGTCTCTAGTCCTTTGCCTCTTATGATTGGTCCTCGTGAGCTAACGGCTCCACTGATTCTATCTACAGGTTGTGGTGAAAATCTTTTGGGCCTGGATTTGTTGAAACGATTATATGCAACATTGTATTGTTCCCCCGAAGGAGTGGAGCTTACATTGGGACAGAGAGTGATCTCTCCAATGTATTTATCAGTCGACAAATTCCCACCGGAATTGAGTTCCCTCCCTGCGTCCTTATGGGCCACAGGTCCTAATGATGTAGGCTTGTTAGACATTCCACCCTATGTGATTCAATTGAAACCAAATGCGCGATTACCGCGTTTACCTCAATATCGTATTTCTCTTGAGGGCGAACGAGCGCTGTCAGCAATCGTTCATGATCTCATTGGAAAGGGTGTTGTTGAAGAAACTCGTGGAAATGTGTGTAATAGCCCTGTATTACCAATTCTGAAACGAACTGACCCAACTAAAGCTCCTGTGTATCGTTTCGTAATAGACTTAAGAGAAGTAAACAAAATAGTGGTTCCACAATTTCCTGTAGTTCCCGACATTACGGCCTTACTAACAATGATTCCGGCATCTGCCTCCTGGTTCACAGTGATCGATCTAAAGAATGCTTTCTTTAGCATCCCGATTGCCGAGGAAAGCAGAGACCTATTCGGATTCTCATTAGGTGGTCGCAGTTTTAGGCTAAAACGCGCTCCACAGGGCTACTGTGAGAGTCCGTCAATCTACAGCCAAGCACTTAAAGGTCAACTTGATGCCTTTGTATTACCTAAAGGTGCAGCTTTGATTCAATACGTTGATGATCTTTTAGTGGCAGCTGATACAGAAGCTATTTGCAAAACGGCTACAGTATCATTGTTACACTATCTACATAACTTACACCACAAGGTATCGCCTTCAAAGCTACAGTATTGTTGTCAAGAAGTTACCTATCTAGGTCACTTATTGTCAAGAGAAGGGAGAAGGTTGACCCCAGAGAGAATTGCAGCGATTTCCCGGATGACTGTGCCAAAAACCCAGAGAGATGTTCGTGCCTTTTTAGGTATTACGTCCTATTGCAGACAATGGATTCCAAATTTTTCATTGTTGGCGAAACCATTGATAGCCCTTACGTGCAAGGATGTTTCATCCCCATTGCCTTGGACTGAAGAGTGTCAGAAAAGTTTTTCTGAATTACGTGATGCGTTGTGTTCGGCTCCTGTGTTGGGCACTCCTGACTACAGTAAGCCGTTTACACTATACGTTCACGAGAGGGACGGTTGCGCGTTGAGTGTTCTGACACAACCTTTTGGTGGTAAGCAACGCCCATGTGCCTATTTTTCTTCGACTTTAGACCCAGTAGCAAGAGCCTTGCCAAGTTGTTTAAGGGCAACAGCGGCAGCTGCGGCGTCCATTCGACAGTCCGCAGGTTTAGTCATGAATAATATGCTCACGGTAATGGTTCCGCATGCAGTTGACACTCTATTGAATCGAACGAAAACTCAACATCTGACGAGCGCAAGATTGTCTGGATATGAGTTGACGTTGCTGGCCAGTCACATACGGATAAAACGATGTAATGTGTTGAATCCAGCAACATTGCTGCCGATCGACACAGAATCAAGTGGTGAAGCAGTACATGACTGCTATCTCAGAACTGAAGAGGAAACTAAGGGTCGTATTGACCTAAAAGATACTCCATTGACAGATCCCGATGGTACTTTGTATGTGAATGGTTCTTGTTTCAAGTTGCCGAACGGTGATGTGACGACTGCGTATGCTGTAGTTACATTGAGAACGATTGTGGAAAGCGAAAGACTAAGTCAGAATTCGGCTCAGGCTGCCGAGTTAATCGCTTTGACGAGAGCGTGTGTATTGTCTAAAGATAAGCGGGTGAATGTGTTTACAGATAGCCAGTACGCGTTTGGTGTGGCACATAGTTTTGGACGATTGTGGAGAGAGAGAGGATTCCTTACGTCGCATGGCACGAAGATTCAACATGGTCAGCTTGTAAATGATCTTTTAGATGCACTCACATTGCCTAAACAAGTGGCCATAGTCAAATGTAGCGCACATCAGAAAGTAACAGATGATGTGGGTCGTGGAAATGCGTTTGCAGATGAAACGGCTAAAGAAACGGCTAAAGATTTAACGAACAGAATGTATGTTACGAGCTCAGTGAGATGGCCAACAGAGACTGGTATGTGTGAAGACACATTTGAAAGTGTGAAAGGAATACAGAATAAAGCCACTGAGACGGAAAGAACTAAATGGAGAGAGAGCACGGGAAGATTGGATGAGAATGGATGTTGGGTTGATTTATCAGAGAAGCAGAGATGGATGTTACCGGATGCGTATGTGCTCGCTGTTGTTACAATGGCTCATGGTATGGCACACATCAACACTAAAGGCATATGCAAGTTGTTGTCTCATGTATGGAAGAATGATGGGATTACTAAGTGCGCCGAGAGAGTGGTTAAGAATTGTATGGTGTGTTTGATGCACAATCCTGGTAAGGGCACCCCCACTCCACCTGGCCATTTTGCCCCTCCTACGTACCCCTTCGAAGTTATCCAGTTGGACTTTATCCACATGGACCGATGTAACAACTTGAAGTATGTGTTGGTTGTGGTGTGTGCATTCTCTAGGTGGATTGAGGCTTACCCCCTTAAGGATAATACGGCCTTATCCACGGCAAAAATGTTGCTCAAAGAGTATTTTTCCCGCTACGGAATGCCTCGGGTCGTATGGTCGGACAACGGAAGTGAGTTTGTTGGGAGTGTGATGAAGAGTGTGTGTCGCGGTTTAGGGATTGTACAAAAATTTCATAGTGCAAATCATCCACAATCAGCAGGATTGGTGGAAGGATATAATGGCACTTTAAAACTGAAATTGGCTAAAATTCAGGCAACAACTGGTTTATCATGGCCTGACGCTTTGCCTCTGGCTCTCCTGTCGACCAGGGCAACTGTACACTCTCGAGTAGGGCTCAGCCCATATGAGATTGTCTTCGGTCGTCCTGCTAATGTATGGGGAGTCCCAAGACCAAAGGAATTTGACAGAATTGAATACCCTATGTTGATTGATTATCTCTATGATCTGACTGCTAACTTGAGTTTGATTCATCAACAGGTCTTTGAGTCTCTGCCGTCACAAACAGAGGGTCCTGGTCATCGACTTCAACCAGGGGACTGGGTCCTTGTTAAAAACTACGGACGAAAACGAAACCTAGAACCAAGATTTGTGGGTCCGTTTCAAGTACAGCTGGCCACGAGGACGGCGGTTCGATTACACGGACGCCGGAACTGGGTACATGCTACCCACACGAAAAGAGTCCCGCTTCCTCTGCCATCGGACACCTGGATGAGAAGAGGTCTTTCTTCATCTGAGACCGACACTCCACCACATTTCGTTCCATTCAGCGAAGCACGGCTTGTATCTGACACCGTTGCTGACTCCTCTCAAACAATTTCCTCCACATCAACCTTGGAAAATTTGACTGTTGAACAATTGCCTGAACAATTGAACACTCCTTTGCCGTCCAATCCATTGTTTGAAGATCAGACTCGCCCTGGAAGTAGCCGATATTTTCTTCGTCCACGAACAAGCCATAAATAAAAAGATTTTTTTTTGTTTATAGGTTCTACGTTACTCTGAAAACAGTGGACATTATATATATATATATTGTGTATCTTTTTCTTTTTCGTACAGCCAAGAACATTATCTAGCCTAGAACCTACCATCCAGGTTGACCGTAAGGCCGTGCGGGTACTTCCTTCTGTTTAGCAGCTATCGACACAAGGTTGGTTTCTATTATCAATTTCTGGGAATTCCTGGGAATTGATAACCGCTACTCAGAACGAAGTGCGTCAAGAACGTCGCGGACGGTCGTTAGGGGATGGAATCATCATTGTCTGAGCTGTCGAAAAGAGAAGAAATGTTGGCGCAAAGATCTACATTGCAGAAAATATGTCATACAAAATGGTTTTTCTCACAAGTAATCATACTGTTTCTCACCATATCTATGCTATTGGTAGGAGGAATATATTATGGGTCTCAGTTCTTATTGTCTTCTGCTACACCTACTCTTCCATCTCATGATCAATATTTCATTTCTACTGTTTCTCCACATTCCTTTTATCCTCTGCCTCAACACGAACAAATCAGACGTGCGGAATTCAGAAACAACTCTTTTATACAACTCCTGCATCAGCATCAGTTAGTGGTAAACACTACCAACTGTTGGGTGTGTGGGTTAATGCCACATACTATGGATAAAGGTATTCCGTACCTAGTTCTGCCTTATAGTGCACAAGGGTCAGCTCGAGCATTACAAACTATGTTCCGTAGCGCACTAGATTCCTACCCCCATCGAGAACCACGCTCAGCAAACTCTGGTCCTGGCCCGTACCACAAGACTCTGGCGAGAGCTATTGCAGACTTAGATAGAGATATTTTTGACGCATCGCTCATCCCAGAGGAAGAGGTGCGAGCATATAAGGAACTAAGTGAAGCTGAGTACAGCTTATCAGTGGGTGAGAGGCAGCTTAAAAGCTCGCCACCGATATGGATTGTACCTCACCTTGGTAATTTCTGCTTGAAAGGTCTTGGTCGAAATCCGAGAGCTCAGTTTGGGGAGAGTGCTTGTACCGAGACATATGTCTTACCGACACTCTCCTCCCCTGTCTTCCTGCCTGCCAAGGGTACTTACTTTGTATGTTATGATCGAGCCTATACGTGGTTACCTCATGACTTCTCGGGTACCTGCTATATTGCGAATCTTTTGCCTCCCACTTTCACTGTGGCCTCTGATTATCACAGAAATAGAATTGTAAGAGGCGTGATTAGCAAAGAAGATACTTCCGGACAAGAAGCTGGAGACTTCTTTAAGGGTTTCCTACCGTTCTGGGGACCAATGGTTAATAGCAGGAACCTGAGACAGTTAACTCGTGTAGTAGAATCAACTGCCAACATAACTGCAAATGCCCTTGGTAATTTGACAGCCGAAGTCCAGGCGGATAGACTGATGACGTTGCAGAACCGTATGGTTCTAGATATCGTTCTAGCAGATAGAGGTGGGGTTTGTAAAGTCATCCATTCGAGCTGCTGCATATTCATACCTGATAACGCTCCAACGGTTTATCAAGCCATCTCTAAGTTGCATAAAATTTCGGAGTCCATACACGTGGACGAAGGAAATTGGACGCTTCTGGGATGGTTTTGGGGTCTGATATCGACTTGGGGTTGGAAGATTCTGATGATCATAGGGATTGTTGTGACATTTCTGTTCTCATGTTGTCTTTGTGTGCAATGTGGTCCTGCCTTATGTGGCCTTTGTGCTACGACGTGTATAAGACAGCCCATTGTCACCAAAGAGGCATTGAAGGATCGAATAATGTATCAACAACATCTGAGTGATCTGATGAGTATCGAAATCGATTATGATTCCGACTAGTGCTTGCCTACATGAGGGCAAAAGGACCGTCTGAGGTTCCGTAAAAATTATTACGATGTTCTGGGCATTGCCGAATATGGATAAGTTTGGTATCTACGAACCGCAAATGATGAGTTCGGCAAGTGTGCGAATTTTCGCTACACTACCTGCCAGGGTTCGCCTAATATTACGTGTTCTTCATCTGAACCCTCGGGTTCCATTTTAGATACGGCATCCATTTTGTTTCTTGCCCTCACGTAGTCAGCGAGCAGGTAACTGTTCGCCCCTTGACCCTCTAGTTCCCAAGCCTTGCGGAAGACGCATATTCCTTTCATGCGTCTTTATGGCCGGAGGAATGACACAGCAAAGGCAGATGGCACAGCTTGAGGGTAATCTGGTTGTACCGGTCTATTGTGACAGCCTTACAGGCAATGGATCCAACTCTTTTGATCTCGCGATCATGCTTCCGATATTACCCCCACACTCTTTTCTCTACACGTGTCCGACTTCCTTACAGCTGCTCTTGTCTCTCCTTCTTTGTCATTTACAACTCTAATGGGTGTGCCTAATGGTGGGAAGACAGTTGGGAACCGGCATGGCTATTGTAATTATGTTCCGGGATTCTGAACACATGAAAGCGACCCTTTTTAAGTCTACTGTGGGAACCGGATTGTAATCTTTTGTCCACATGTTATGCAATGGCAACTTTCTGTATAAAAGAGAGCGACCTACAATACAATTTGAAGCAGACTCGCAGAACCTACATGTTCATGTACTTCTTATGACTCCTGTTTCCCTGCAGTAATAAAAGCTGATCTTTGACGCCGAAGGAAGTGTCCCGTGTCTCTGTAGTTTGTGCGCCGAAACAGGTATCCCATGAAGGTTATAGGTGTTGTTCCCTGGCACCGCTGGTACTGTTAAAAGTCCAGTCCTTCAAGGTGAGGATCTCCTCGAGAAATTAGATTTTTATGTAGATCTGAGTGTCGTCGGCATACATATGGTAGGAGATATTTGCAGTGCGAAGGACTTCGGCAAGGGGTTCTAAATAGAGGTTGAAAAGGGTGGGGGACAACGTTGATCCTTGAGGGACTCCCACCGTGACCAAGGAAGGAGCGGACAGGTTGCATTTTTGGGAATATTATGCCTGTGCCTCCTACTTCCCCTTTGAGTAACTTACAATCCCTCACCAATATGAAACTGTGATTTAATACAATGGGAAGAATCTATATTCATAACACATATTCTGAGAAATAAAAATGTATTTTGCAGCCATGATGTGTGTGGAGCACCTTTGTAGGCATACATCTGCAAATATTTGTAAATAGAAAATAACAGATAAGTAGGCACTTAATATGTGTAATGGAGAACCCCTGTCCCCTGACCATTGCCAAAATATAGAAAATCAGGTATATACCTAATATTCATATGCATTGCATCCCAGGGGCCCCTCCTAGAGTCTGCCAGGCAAGGTACTTAGGGGCATATTTGTAAACAGTTGGTGTATAGTATTGTTGCAAATTGTTTTGCTGTGCTGCCCTATGCCTAACTGAAAGGGCAGAATTGCACCGTATTTACAAGATACAGTGCATTCTTGTCCTTTCCTGCGGCACAAAATTAGCAGCTGTGTGCCAGCGTAGGCACCCTTGCACCTTGGTACAAGGATGTCTGTGTTGTTGGCACAATTGTTTTTGTACAGGAAGGAGGGGCACCTTCCTGCAAATAAACAATCACAAGAGGTGTTTTCCTCATTCTATGTGTGCTTCACAAAGCAGCACACATGGAAAGAGAAAAATACATTTCTCCTCGTTATGCCTGCTCTAGGGAGGCACAAGGTTTTGGTGCTGCCTCAGGTTTAAGAGAGGTTGTAAATCTGGGAGGGTGTCAAATTACATGGGTGTTGAGTGGGAACACGTGCACAGCAACACCCATGAAACGCCTCTTTCATGCAGAGTAAGGCAATTGGCAGCGACTTGCACTGCCTTGCCTTACTCCATATCTGTAAGGCTATGAAAAGCTACGCAGAGTAGCATTACGGGGCCTTGTAGATATGTCTAAGCCCTGTGCACCACCAGAACCTCCCAAGAGTGACATTTAGGTGGCGCACAGTGATTGTAAATATGCCCCATAGTCTGTTGTCTGCTAAAACCACGGTCCACCCTCCTCTTTCAGAGAGACCTCACGTTTTGCATTAACTGAGCCCCCATTGGCTCTTGTGATAAAAAAAACTTTCACTGATTGCCCGATGAAGTAGGGGCGGTCGGAGGAAAGATATTACACCACCCTCTCTATTTAAAGTGGAAGGTATAATGTTTTTTTTTCCTGTCCATCACTACCAAGAAAAACCTGTCTAAGAAGAACATAACAAATATTGATGCCTTATAATCTCCCGGTGCGCCGCAAGGGGGAGGGGCGGTTTTGGGCCCCTGGGGGGCGTTTTTGATTTTGCAGCATAGCTGCAAAATCAGCCCTGTAACAAAATAGGCTGAAAACCGGCCCCGGCAAAGAGTTCGGACGCACCCCCAACCTCCCCCCCCCTCCCCCAGGGGCCGGCCGAGCACTTTGCCAGGGCTAGTTTTGGTTCCCAGTCCGGCCCTGAGCTCCTAGGTTGTGGGATTCATTCGTTTTTTGTTTTTCAGAAACAAACGCCTGTTTCGTGAGTTTGTTTCTGAAACAAAACACAGATTCAAAGCTTGGTGAATGGCAATCATAATGATTAGCTGACATCCACCAAACATTTTGTACATGGAAAGGAACCATGGTGATAGTGGTCCTCTTAATGTTGGTACGACCACATGCTGATGGTCATCTCTAAATGTCCTTTGCTGCCCTGAAGGGTTAAGTAGCATCTATCAAACTCACAATCAGGGCCTGTGTACTGAAATCAAGTCGATCTTTTAACAGTATATATGGCTTGAATGCTAGTGGAACTAAACTGTCTCTCACAACATGTTTCATATGAAGGTTTATGAGGAGCTTAGGTGTAGAAGAATGGCTCATGTTGTACTGCTTTGTTCTAAAGGTATCCATTACGTGACAAATAATTTCATTTTCGTGCATTAGGTTCTGTCAAATTCATGTGTCATTGTTCGAAATAAGGTGATCCATGTTGTAAACCGTGTAGTATGTTAGCTTCTGTGTTCAGTAGCCAATGAGAAATAACAGCTTTAATATGTCAAGAGTACACACTCATTTGTATTTTTTATTCAAAATAATTAACTCTGTGGTCCCCATGATCTCAGAAACCCAGAGCCTACAGTTCATTCATAGTGCCATCAACACTTCAAAAGTTAATTAGGAAACATCTCGCCCCCTTTGATGTATCTTGTCTGAAATAGAAGGAGATTGGTTTCTTTCAAGTAAGGGTAAAGCGTGTGTCTTCTTAATAAGACCTTTGATTGAATACATTGTAAACAAAAGCCCACTTTACTCTTATTTTCACATTTTAAAGTAATTGCTAATTAATCTTTAGGTAGTGAAGAGGTAAAGGGAAATATATTATTCCAACTGGTGCGTAGCACATGTTAAACATTAAACCAAATATGACAGCATCTCTATTACATTGAAAAAATTCGCAGTGTAATTATCCTTAGGAGGTGTGACATTCCCAGGTTTTTTTGTGCAAAATACATAGGGGCAGACTTACGAGGAACAACTGCCACCAGACATGAAACATTCATTGCAGAATTAGAATACACATGTTGAAATCACATTTAGTCAGGCAATGTAACTCTGTGCTGACAACTACCTTTCCCCCGAAGACATTGGAAGTTTTGAGTAGGTAGACAAAGAGGTGAGAGCTGTGAGGGCCTTATATTGTAGTAGTATCTGACCTTTGGATCCCCATAATGTAGCCCCTGCTGAAAACACTCCCCTACAGCAAGAGGGTAAAATGAAGAGTTTGGTGAAGGGTCAGTGAGAGGTCAACTGGGTGTTTAAGTTCTTCCACTAGGCTCTCCCATGCTCTGGCCACCTCAAGGGACCCATGACCACGTCAGCCTTCATGGATTAGTACCACTCCCTCATAGTCAGTCATCTCTCCAGTCCACGCTGCCACAACATTAGCCTGTTGATTTCCAGTGCCTGGTGTTTGCTCTCTTAGCGAGAATGCAGGTCAGTTGCTGGAACTTACTAGTGACCTTCGTCTTTGCAGTGTGTGGGAAGTTACTCAATAGACAGTAGCTCGGTTTGCAGGGTATCTCTTTATTAACATGCTCTGTAACAGTCTCAGTTACAGCTCCCCAATAGGGATGCAATCACCAGCAGGACCAGATCATGTGGAGGAACTTGGCATCTATTTCCCTACACCTTGGGCATGTTGTGTCTGTCATATGGAACATTCTATTAATCATTGCAGGTGTAAGGTACGCTCTATATAATATGTAGAAACTGATAAGTTTAAATCTGAAGTCTACTGATCTCTATTAAATAAGTCTAGTAGTTGTCAGCTATTTGTTTTTCCACGTCTTCTTCCCATCTCAAACGCAGTGTAGTCAATGGAGCTGTGATGCCATCTTTTATTGCTCTATGCAAGCAAGGAATTACCTTTTACGTCCCTGAGGAAGTGACTATTTATGTACAGCTTTGATGGTGGGGATTCTAACAGCCCTGCCTTTCAACGTTTACCTATTGTTGTGGTAAGCGCTCTATACAACAGGAAGTGGTTTGGATGTAGTTCATATGATGTGCATAAGTCTTCAAATGGGAGAAGTGTCCAATCTCTATAAAGGTTATTTAACGTCATTACTCCTGCCTCGTACCAGGCTCTCATTCCCCTCTAGTCACTCCTGTGAGGGAGGTATTACAAAATTGTGAACAGAATGTCAGGGGAATAGGGGACCTTTGCTGGTGTTCTGAGTAAGCAGTTTAATCAACATTGCCAAATGACTGAAAATGATGTGGTGTCATTAGCCCTGGGGCAAGGGAGGTGCACCGGCACCTTACCCAAGTTTTCATGATAAGGCGTGATGGGCCTTACCCCCCTACCGGTTTTCATGTGCTTTGCAATCCACTGTGTGAACCACTGTAGCTGTGCAGCTATAGAATATGCTTCAAAGTCCAGTATCGCCAGTCCCCCCATTCCCAATGCCCATTGGAGCATGGACATGGCTAGTCATCGGTGACAGAACCTTAGAGAAAAGTCGCTGTCATGGATTTGAGATTTCTGATAATTATTCTTGGGATCTTAACTGGTAGCACAGCAAAATAGTAGAGCAGGCGAGGTAGGGCTACCATTGTAAGTAAAGCCACTCTGCCAATTACTGAGAGAGGGAGTGTGGTCCTAAAATCAATGCGCTGTTGTAAGTACCAAACTGCTTGTCTAATATTACTTCAAGCAATTCGGTAGAAATATGAAATATTTGCACGCCTAAGTATTATATACAGTGGGGTTCCCATGTCAGGGAGCCTAGGTTGGGCGGTGGTAGTGTATCGCCCTGCGTTGGGAAGAAACTAGTTTTGGGCCAGTTTACGTACAGTCCTGAGAGCCTACCAAACTGGTTGAGCAATTGCCTGGCTCCCAGCAAGAGGTAGACTTTTCTCTGTAGAACATAAGGAGATGGTGTTGGGCTAATCTGCCGCCGGCGCCGTGGATCGAACCGTGATCCCCAGATTCCAGCGTCAGTCACCCTGGCTGCGGGTGGAGCAGTATTTGTAAAAATCTTGGTTGATGTTGAATTGTGTATATAAACTGATCACTTGGTCGGACTCAAACTCTACTATGATGGTGCCCAGTTAAGTAAGGTTCACAAGTCATGCCAGAAGTTGACCTGTATGATTGTGTCCCGCGTGAGCCATGAGCATGTAGTTCCTGTAATTGAAACACTGGAGGCGCTTCATCTGTTCATCTACCTTTTCTCGAGCTACCAGTAAGGCCAGTTGAAGGTCTGGGGAAAGTGCCCTATTTACCTCTAGTGTCCTCAGGGTTGTCTCAGCTGACACTACCCCTCCCAGAAGCCTCTGCTGTATCCCCACAGTTTCAGCAACACATCTTCCTCTCAATGTTACATTAAAGGCACCCAACTCAACACCCAGTGAGTTAGCCGTACCATAGCTGTCCTCAAAGTATTGGGTAATACTCTGACTTATGAGGTCACTGTACACAGGATCTTCTAAGGATTCAGGTTTCAACCTCAAGTTTGGTACCCAGGGAGGAGCAACCTCCAATTCAGATTAGTAAAATTGGATTATGTTTCGAGATTGTCCTGGTAAAATATTCTCTAGCATGCACTAGGTTATGCATTTCCGGTGTGCAAAGGAATGCATCCAAATGTACATGCAGATCCTATCACACAGTGGCCATCTACTTCTACACGGTCCCCTGTGTGTTGAAACGGTACCCCCAGCATAATCCATATGAGTGTCCCCCTAGTGAATGCTGAGTAGCGTTTATAGTAGGCTTGACTGAACCATCATTGATCAGGGCTGTCCCCTCCCTGTCCGCAAAGTACGTCTCCTGAAGGAGTATTATGTGAGACCCTCACCTGGCAGATAGGAAAAAACATTATACCATTTGGACATTGTGTGAATTTCTCTCACATTCCAGGATATTATCTTATATGTTCTAAAGTTGACTATGGCAAGGGTATGAAAGAGGTATACAGGTGCTTCTGGAGGGAGGACTTAATAAAGTCAGGCTGTTCCTTTTTATTTCACAAGACACAACGTTACTCTGGTGCATGATAAAAAATAGAACCCCTAACATGTAAACAATAAGCATCCCAACTCCCCAGCCCAAGCATAAGTAAAAACTATCACCCATCCGAACGTATACACTAATAAAACTAGAGTGGGTGTTCAACTAAATCACAAAAGAAGGGATTACAGGCAATTGGGCCGGCACACTCTTTATGGATCCCCATCCGATGTAGCCCAGCTTAATATCTCTCTGGACTGCCAGCATCTCCGGTATGTAATACAGGAGAGGGAGAGGGTAGAAACAGTAAGCTTTTGCTTCTTCCCGTGTCTCTCGAAGGGCTAGATCTATTGAAAATCCTCCCACCCCTACCAACCATGATCCAAAGACATTATATCAGTTTGTCAGCAGTCCCGGGTGTTACTACCGGCAGCTCCGGGTCCGAGTCATCAGTGACAGAAGACTCCCTGTCGGGTATGGATAATAATGCCTCTTCCTCAGCGCCATCTTCCCATCAAAGCCGGAGGAGTGCTTCTCTCACCTCCACTGAGGGTTGGGACATCCTCCACCAGTGCCTGCTGTCTGCTATGCATCTCTGCTTCTAATGGGACTTTGCCTGGAGGACCTCTAGGGCTACCCACGTCTCGTGGATTGCTCCAATGCACTCTGACAGGGGCCTGCTTGTGTATTCCATTTGATCCAGTCCCATACTTCTTGGGGGAAGGTGAAGAACTGCCCTCCCGCTGACATGATCACCAAGCAGGAAATAGCATTGCATATGTCACTCCTATTTGTCTAAGGCAATGCTTTGCAGCTACAATAGTGTCTCTTTGCCTCTGAACATCTCTAGGAAGGGTGGGAAAAATCATAATCCAGTGATTGTTCACTGTTAGGTCAGGTGTTTTTTAGGCTTGTGATAAAATGCAGTCTATATCCCTGTGATAGAGTAACTTTGCCACCTCTGGTTGTGGCAGTGCCCCCAGGCCAGTAGGGCAGAATGGCACACAGTGCATTCTTTCTACTGCATAGAGGGGTGACACATTTTCTGGAGTCAGTGCCTCTCTGATCCATTTGTCTTAGTAGGCCACCATGTCCCCACCTTAAACAGACTCTGGAATGCCAATCACTTGTATGTTGATCCTTCTAGAACAATTTTCAACATCCTCTACTTGTTGACCAAGGCTTTGGAGGGTGCCCTCCACAGTCGTCAGTCTTTCTTGCATTTCTCAGAGCTCAGGGGAGATTTCTGACAAGGTCCTTTGTGCTGTAGTGACCCATTCTGCGAGACACTGGTTATCATCTTGTATTAACACAAATTTGGCTCCCAGTGCATCTACCTTCATTTCCAGGGTTTCCCTAAAAGAAGTGATAACCTGGGGAATGTCCTTCAGTGAAGGGCCCTCCGAGGATCCTTGGACAAAGTAATGGGACCTGAGCAGGGTCCCTAAGAGGAATCCCTGAGCACGTCACCTTTGACAACGAGAAGGGGCACATGTCCAGATCTCCCTTTCTAGTGCAATGTGATGGCTCTTTCCCACCCCACCATCTTGCACAGGATAATTTTTTATTACAACTCTCATTTCCTGCTCTCTCTTAAAATTAAGGCCTCTAAGCCATCTCTTCCATTTTAAAATTGAGGACTGACGTTTATGCCAATTCCTTTAAAACTACTTCTCTGTGGAACACCAAGCTCAATTGTTGTATCTAAGACCTCCTATTCTAGACATACGTATTTAATAATTAATTGTCTCTTCAATGCCATTTTTGTTTATTGTGTAGTTTCTAGACAGTGGCAGGATGACCATAAGGGTAGGAGAGCACTCCACAAAACTCTAATTAGCGCAATTACAGTATGGAAGCCTAGTAACTTTTCAAAAAGTAAAGGGGAACATAGGTTACCAACCTGTTTTTCAATTGTTCTAAGCAATAGTTTTTCATTGTAGTACAAAACAAAAAATTTTACTTGCTAATAGTTAATAGGATTGCAGTTCTTGAATTTGCTGCAAATATTTCAAGATGAAAACACCTGCCTGGAGATACACTCTGCCACAGTTTTGCGCTAACCTGTATCTTAGGTAGTTGAAGTATTAGTTGAAGATTGGAAGAAGAGCTATTTTACTACCTTAGACAATGGTAAATGGCTGCTTGGCACAAGAACCTTCAAGACATGTGCTGCTTTTGTATGGAAATACAGTGTCATTTTCTGACATAACCAAAATAAACAAATGAACATGACAAAATAGCATACACACAGCAATGTAAGCCCGTCCAAACAGAACTCAACACCACAAAAGCAGGACAACACAGACCAATATATTGCAATAATGCAGCAGAAAAAGTAGTATACATCTCTGTCAACAACAAAATGTCACACAACAAATGTGGCACGAACATTCTTGTCATACATTCCAACCTCTAGATAATTTTTTTATAATACTACCTTAACCCCTGGGGTGCTCATGACAAAATGATTCCGTCATGAACACCAGTGCTCCTGTGCTCATGACGGAACCATTCCATCATGTGCCCAGGTGCACAAAATCCCTCTGCTGCTGAGAGCAGAGGCATTTCTTCTTTTTTATTGTTGCCTCGGGAGTTGGGGAAGAGCTTCCCCAACCTCCTGAGGCTTTTTTTGTTCCAATATAATGACGATCACACACATGACACGCTGACGTCATTACATTGAAAATGAAAATTAAGCTTTTCTTCAGTTTCATTGTTTCAGTGCTTGTGAGGCTATCTCTGCCCACAAGCACCAAGTTACAAGAGAATCTTCCCTTTCCAATGATAACCTTCCCTAGTGGATACCTGCTTGGGCATGGCCCCAGGCGGGATCCACCCACTAGGCAGCAGGCAGGGGTGAGCGGCCCTTGGGCCTTTGCTTCTTGCAAAAAACTGGCATGATCAGTCTTTCAAGGGGGCAGTAGACACCAATCTGCCTCCTGGGGGGACAGAAAGCACCCTAGAAGCCAGAGCATCTTTTTTTAGGTCAGTTGGGGGAGCTGCCCAGAAGGGGCCTGACAATGCCCCCCACCATCCTCACCCCAATAAAGACAAAAGTCTTTCTGCCCCCCAGGAGGCAGCTGGGGGCAATAGCCCCTGATATACACCCTGAGGGGGCAGAAAGCCCAATAGGCACCAGGGGTTCATTATTTTTTATTTGTACCTTCCGGGGGCAGAAAAGGGGCTATTGCCCCATCTACCTCCCACGGGGGCAGAAAGACTGTGGCAATTTTTTGGGGAGTGGGTGCATGGGCAGCCCCACCCCAAAACAAATTTCTACAGTATTATGACCCTCTTGTGGGATAGATGGGGCAATAGCCCCTTATCTGCCCCCTGGGTGGCAGAAAGCCCACTAGGCAGCAGGGATATTTTTCTCCAATATTCAGGGGTGGCGGCTGCCCAGATCGGGCATGCCAGTGCCCTCACCCCCCATAAAAAAACACAGTATTTCTCCCCCCCCAGGAGGCAGATGAGGCAGTAGCCCCTTATCTGCCCCACTGGGGGCAGAAAGCCCACTAGGAACCAGGGATTGTTCTTTTTTTATATGTAGGGGTGGAGCTGCCCAGAATGGGCTTGCCAATGCCTCTACCCCCCCAAGAATGCCACAGTCTTCTGCCACCCTGGCAGGCAGATGGGGGCAATAGTTCTGGAATGTAAGAGGAGCAATAAACACCCACTAACCTAGCATTCTCCAGATAAAAATGTTACCTGTGTTTCTTTTAGCTAAATTTGAGGTTTGAAGGGGATTCCGAGTAAGAAAATGTTGGGGGATCAACACAAGCCACACATCCCTGGACTCCCCGGGTGTCCAGTTTTCAGA
Organism: Lissotriton helveticus; assembly: GCF_964261635.1. Lineage (NCBI taxonomy): Eukaryota > Metazoa > Chordata > Amphibia > Caudata > Salamandridae > Lissotriton > Lissotriton helveticus. Next base: position 1,241,093,238 of record NC_136063.1, on the reverse strand, counting down.
AATGTTTGGGCTTGGTAGGTTCCCCGAGACAGCCACCGAGCCCGGGACCAAAAGGGCAGGTGCCCCCCTTGCAAAACCAGTTTGTTTTGTGATAGATCATTTTGATATTTCCACACTAGGTTTGGGCCATTTCTTGCAGTGGGCACATGGTCCACCCACACAAGTGAGGTACCATTTATATCAGGAGGCCTGGGGGAACACTGGGTGGAAGGGAATTTACGTCAGACCAGTGATCCTACAACTTTCCCACACAGATATGTGAGAAAAATGTTATTCATGTTCCACTCTGACTTCAGATTGAATTACAGTTTGCTCCTTCATGTTACGTGTTGATTCTTCTAGGCTATCATACACTGACTGCACTTTGTTCTGGAAAAAAATGGCAATTTTATCTATAAATGTTTGTTCCGGTGTTTTTTTTTCTTGTTTTTTTTTCCACGCCAAGCTTAAGAAGCAACCCCCATTATTTGGACCTATTCACACGGTCAAAGGCCGAGGAAAGGTCCATGAAGGCTAAATATAGCGTGCCCCTATTGGCGATTGTGTATTTCCCAATTAATAGTTGGAGGTTAAGGCTTTGATCTATAGTGCCTCAACCTTTCCTAAACCCAAATTGTAGGCCTGAAAGGGTATTTGTTTCAGCCAGCCAACCTGTAAGTTTTCCTAAGACCACCCGACCTAGCACTTTCACAGCAGAATCAATTAGGGAGATCGGGCGATAACAGCTAGGTTCCCCTCTATTGCCTTTCTTAAAAATGGGTATAATGACGGATTCAGACCAGGTGCCCGGAATACCTGATTTACATACCCTGTTAAAAACATTTGGTTAAAACTCTAGACCAGGTTTTGACATCTGATTTAAAGAGGTCGGCTGGGACGCCATCAGGGCCCGGAGCCTTGTTACATGTCATCTTCCTGATGGCATCCGCCACCTCTGTCTCAGTAACCACTAAGGTATAGGAATCCACAAAAGGGGTAGATGTAGCGACCTCCCCTGGGTTTTCCCCTTCATAAACTGACTTAAAATTAGAACACCACACCTGTTCCTGAATGCCACAATCCAGTTGGTCATTACAAGGATCATGGAAAAAGGGTTTGTTTACAACTGCCCAAAATTTGGAGCTATTCTTAAGAACATCTATAGAGGTTAATTCTTCCCAGGCCGCATCCCTAATTTCCCGTCTTCTGATTTCCAGTGCGTCTTTATAGGCTTTCCTTAATGAGGCCACAAGGGCCTTATCCACTGGTTTATGTTTCAGGGCCGCCATCAGCTTTTGATTAGCTGATGAACAGTTTTGGTCAACCCAGCCCACCCCAGCAGGGTCCTTAGCTTTACCTGGTCGTCTAAGATCGGCTGCGACCTGGGTACAGATTTTTGAGTATGCCTCTAAAACATCTTCATTCCCTGCTTGCAAGTTCATACATGTGTGCAGCTCAGTTCCTAACTTAGTTAATAGGTTGTTAAAAAAGTCTCCAGGTACAACTCTGCTCCATCTAATTCTGCGGGCCTGGTCTGTAGGGCGGATGTCAGACTTGTCCGTCCTGTTATGGCCTGACTCTGTTTTTTTAATCAGGTCCATAATACTAACAACCACCGGGTTGTGGTCACTAAAATGTGACCAAACCGCTGAGTAACCATGGATCTTGTCACCCAGCGTGGAGCTAATAAAGATGTAATCAATAACTGAGTGACTTCCAATCCCTGTAAAGGTAGGGATCTCCTCATCCACCATAGATGGTAGCATTAAACCATTATCTGCCAAAATTGTTTCAATGAAATCTCCTTGTGCAGAATGCTCAAAGTGAGTATTCCCTTGCTCTATGGGGCCTAATTGATCTAATGCCTGACATTTATCCGGGCAACCATGAATGTTAAAGTCGCCCAGAACTATGATGAAGCATTGACTTTTGTTGACCTCTTTGTAATCTGCCAAAAAAAGATTTAACATGGCCAGATGTTCAATCGTGGTGACTCTATCATAAGAATTATAAAAATTAATAATTAAGATGATGCCCACCCCGCTGCAAGCAATTTGTACTGCCAAGCAGTGTGGTGACCCTGTGTCTAATTGGGTATGGGTGCCTGGGATGGTAGACGAGATTAATTGTGCACTTCCTTGCCGACCTCCATAGGGACCTCTCGGCCACAGTCGGATATGACCGTTTGGGTAATTGTACGGGTAATATTGGGATCACTAATGGGGTTAGGCAGGGCTGTATTTTGGCCCCCCCTACTCTTTACCCTTTACATTAATGATCTAGGCACTGTTTTAACTGAGGTGTGCAAGGACATACCAAGGGCAGGCAAGCATTTCATCCCGGCATTACTTTATGCGGATGATGCTGCTCTTATAGCACGCACAGCAGTGGGGCTGCAATGTCTTTTAAATTCATTTGCTGCTTTTATGAAAGCGTTGGATCTCAGTGTGAATTTTTCTAAATCGCATGTAATGATTGTGGGCAGTAAACCCAAAAGAATTAAAACTTTGCACTGTGAAGGGAATGTTTTGTCTAGGGTTTCGAGATTTCCATATTTAGGGGTTACTTTTGATGACAAGTCCACATGGTTGGCCCAATTGTCAGCAAAATGAAATGCTTTTACCAGGTCCATTTTGGCAGTTTGGGGTTTTGCTCGCAAACTGGGGGTGAAGCCGTTGCAAGCCGTGCTGAAGATATATGATGCCAAATGTATCTCATTAGCCATGTACGGAGCAGATCGTTGGGGGTTTAAAAACGTAAAGGCCATGCAGGTGGCAGAGGATAAGTTCTTGAAATCTATCTTATCTGTCCCCTAGTCAACCTCCGGTTACATCGCTCACCAAGAATGTGGGGTAGAATACTTAGAAGATTGTATAGCTATAGCCCCGCTATTAAAATGGATCTCAATTTGGCTGAACCCCGAATTGGAGTTGAATCATGACATTCTCAGGGATTGCCTAACCCTTGAGCATGGCAACTCTATCCCCTGGCTGAATTATGTTAAAAAACTAGCAGTAAAATTGGGCCGCCCGGAATTGTTTGACCCGCCAAATAAACTATTGAAGGGGGATGTGAAATGGGTGAAAGACACACATAAGCTGATGGTATGTCTGGCCAGAGAGGACAAGGAGCTGGGTAAACCAACAGAAAGGGCTCATCAGCTGTTAATAACCTCAAGAGAAATAGAACCCTATTTAAGAATCGTTAATAATACTAATCATCGATTCTTATTGACAAAGTTCAGATTGAACAAATTCCATCTTCTTCTTACAGAACGTCCAGGTTGGACTAAGGAGAAAGACCTGGAGATCTGTTCGTGTGATGGATTTTCCATCATGGACACTGTGCACTTTATTTTCCTTTGTGAACATTTTCGCCCTATCCGCAAAAGGTTCATTATTCCTCTTATTAAAGACAAGGGCTGTAGACAAGTTAAACCTGCCTTCTTGTATTTGCAGCTACTGTCGAATGTTTGGGAAATTTTTAACATAGCAAACTTTTTGACAATAGCTATTAGGCTTAAGAGGAAGATTAAGTGGACCTATTGAACATAGCGGAGGTGAATCGCTGAATTGTGACTGAGCGCTTTCTTTTTTTAAAAATGTTCTTCTTCTCTTAATGGTCTTTTTATATGATTATTGCAGATATAATGAAATTTTCCCTTGCCTATATTGTTAGTGTATGTTTTTTAACTATGATAATGTACTGTATGGATTGCTAATTTGCACAATTGTTTCCTGTATTTGATTGTGGTCTTGACTTTTGATGTTTAGTATACTTTTATGGTTTCTGCTGTGAACCGAATAAAGTACTTTTGACTGACTGTTCCGGTGTGAACATGCTGTCTCGAGGACATCTCATCAGGGCATTAACTGTCTGGAATAGTTCCTTCGAAGAATTTGCTCCATCCTGGATTTTATTTGTGTAGTATACGGCCTTTGCTTGTATAATTGCGGCTTTATATTCCTCCAGGGCTGCACAGTACTCTTTCTTGTGCTCAGATTTATATAGGGACCTCCAGATTCTTTCTTTTTGTCTGCACTTAATCTTTATTGCTTTTAAATTGGATGAGTACCATGGTGAAGAAGCTTTTTTTAATGTAGATTTTTTAGACATTTCCGGTGCCACCTTGTCTGCTGCTGTGATTAGCCAGCTATGGAAGTCATCGATGGTTTGAATTAAATTATTCGATATTACAGGCCTATTTGCGAGAGCTGATATAATCTGTGTTTCGCTCACTAACTTCCAAATTCTGTACTTGCTTTCTGGGGTATACGGGATACATCTTCTCTTGGCTGCTAAATGTAATAAATCAAAATGAATCGCCGAGTGGTCGGTCCATGGTAATGTGCAGATTTTCCTAATGGATATGCCAGAATTATTTGTGCACATCCCATCTAACGTATGCCCTGCAATGTGTGTAGGTTTACTAATAATCTGATTGAAATCAAACCTGGCTAACTTATCTAGCAGGCAAATGGTATCAGGGTTATTTGTATCTTCCAAATAGAAAGTTAAGTTCCCCCAAGATGTGAAGTGCGGGGTATCCAGACATGATTCCATAAAGGTATATAATGCCTTTAGAAACCCCATTTTAGGTCCAGGAGGTCTATAAATTAAAAGGCCAGGGAATATCTCTTCTTTGTTAAGTTTTATAGAGAAGGATATGGCCTCTGCATCGGTTATAGTCTCAGAGCTGATTTTAACCACAAGAGCCTCCCAATATATTATGGCAATTCCTCCACCTTTAGATCCTACTCGATCATGATTAGTGACAAAATATCCAGTTGGGACTGTTAGCTGCCAATTGGGGTCGCTATTATCATTAGCCCATGTTTCAGTGAGAAAGACCAGATCTGGTTTTTCTACCTGAATTAAACATTCAAGTTGAAATTTGTGCTTCACGATGGATCTAGTACTCAGTAGAATACATTTTGGAAGCACCTTTCCTATCGGCATATCTTCATCATGAGTGGTATTTCCTCGAGGTATTCTCCATTTACAATGGTCACATTTGATAATCACAGTACCCTGTGAATTTCCTGTAACGTTATGCGGGATACAGGTTTTCAAATCTAAGCAAAGAAGCTGCTCTCTTGAATAGAGGTGTATGGTGATTTGCACAGGACTTGTGGCCCTTGGCACGGCTTGGGTGCGGACGGGCGCAGACGGGCTCGTCGTTGGCGGGCCTTCCACCGGCGCACCCGCTGCGCTCACCCGCTGCGCGGACGGTGCATCTGCCTTGATATAGGAAGTGAGGTGGGGGGAGGGACCTCGTTAGCTCCTTTGCTGCAGCAACAACTAGAGCGCTACTCTTCAGGCGGGTCCACTTCCTGGACACCGCGTTAGCGCTAGAGTTGTAGAAGGTATGCTGAGCAGCCTAAAATTCTGTTTGTTAAAAACGATTTTTAAAATAATTGCTAGCAGGACATTAAAAAGCCCACTGTACAATAGCGTAGATGTTGTTCCTCTAACACAGGTCACGGCGCTGATTCTGGCCATGATAGAGGAAGTGAGGTAGGGGGAGGGACCTCGTTAGCTCCTTTGCTGCAGCAACAACTAGAGCGCTACTCTTCAGGTGGGTCCACTTCCTGGATACCGCGTTAGCGCTAGAGTTGTAGAAGGTATGCTGAGCAGCCTACAAATTCTGTTTGTTAAAAACTGTTTTTAAAATAATTGCTAGCAGGACATTAAAAAGCCCACCGTTACAATAGCGTAGATGTTGTTCCTCTAAAAGATTGGGAGGTAACTACTCCGGAAAGTTTCCTTGACAACCTATACAGAAGCAATTTACATGATTTTAGTGTATGTTCGAGTAAGGACTCTGATGTATCAAAAAATGTGGGTGCTTTTGACCGCATTACGAGACAGGTGGCAGCCAATCTGACGCTCCACTGTAAACCAAAACCCAAGAAACACAAAAATTGGTTTGACCAGGCGTGTTATAATGTCAATAAATAGCTGTCCCTACAGGAATACACAAAACAAAGTTTACAATGAGCAGCCCAAAACGTGTCAAATTAATTTAAGACATCATTTTATATAAACCAATGAACTCAATTGGTCATCAAGCCGCAGTGTATCCTATTTCTAAAAAGAAATAAACCACCACCACAAACCTTTCATCACAAAGAAAATGTGTGAGAAGGAAAGAAGGCACCTCACGGTAGCAACACCAAGGGGGAAAACACTGACTGGTACTCGCCAGTGACCCACTTCTCATCATCGGTTACCTTCTTTCCAATGGAAAAATGTGCATATATATAGTGCAACAAATCCACAACCCAATGAAAACAGAAACGAAAAAATAAGAAGTAAACAACCTAAATGTGAATGTACTTCCTATGTGTGCAGAAATCGTGCATGTGTTCAAAGGATCCCGTGAGAACCAAAAATATAATTCTCACCAATAAAAATTGGTAAAGCTTACTTGCCACCCATAATCTTTATTCCTTGCTGTAAGCCTTTCCACGTTAAAATTGACTACTATCAAGTCACCAATTATTAATAACTAGCCAACATGTTTCGTTGCTATAATCAATTTGAAGCAACTTCGTCAGGGCTAGGGATCCAGATTATTGTTTTCAATAGGGATTTATATCAGAACCTGTGGTGGTGGTAAAATAAAACAGACGGGATTAAAACTGATTATAATTGCAATCTCATGCAAAACTTATCCCAAGGCATTGTAGTACTCCACATCAGTATTTCAAGGTGATATGACCATCATACCTTCTGGTTGCGTTACTGCTGCATACCGGCAACCTCACAGAAACAAACGAAACAAACACGTCTTTCAGCTCCCCAGGAGAGCTGTGTGCGCATTGGCACACGGCTCTCCTGGGGAGCTGAAAGAGACCCCAAGGGATGTAAATAGGGTAAAGCGGGCTAGAAGGGCATATAAAATCACAGTTAAAATAAGAAAGACAAAGTTAAGAGAAATGGCTTGGGACGAACTCAGTCAAGTGAGCATTTTGTCGAGTAGCTCCAGATTTTGGAGAGTGGTCAATAGCCCAATGTTTGACGAGTCAAATAATTCTGTTAAAGATTGTCTTATTCCTCCGGAAAGATGGGTTGAACACTTTAGTGTTATGTATACCGATGGGAGTCTAGAGTCAACTAGCCGGCAGGGGGTTGACACTTATGCCTTAAATGTGGTGTTCTCAGAGGAGGAAGTAACTGAGGCAATTATGTCTACCTTAAGGGGAAAGGCACCAGGCCCAGATGGTGTACTGGCCGATCTTTACAGGGCAGACCCTATTGTATGGGCTAAGGTTTTGACTCTTGTTTTTAATGCAGCGACACAGGTCGGCTTTCCCCCGTCTTGGGCTAAAGCAGTAATAATTCTAATATTTAATAAGGGCTCAAGAGAGGATCCGGCCTGTTACAGACCGATCTCACTCTTGGACTCTGCAGCCAAGATAATGGGGAAGGTCGTACTTCCCCGTTTAACAGACTGGCTAGACAAAAACTGCATCATCTTGGATCTTCAGTATGGATTTAGGCAGGGTAAGGGCACGATGGGTTAATGTCTCAGTCTTCATCTAGTAATAGGGAAATATACGGTCGCTAAGTGTGGGGACATCCATTTGGCATTTATGGATTTATCCACTGCTTTCGATCTCGTAAATAGGTAAAATCTTTGGGCTTCCCTTCATTGCATTGGGCTTGATCTCCTTTTTGGCGGCCATTCATGAAAACACCTCGGCGGCGGTTCGCAATAATGAGAACGGCAGCCTAACTGATGCATGGGCCGTAAAGCGAGGGGTGCGACTGGGGTGCATTTTTTCATCCCTGTTGCTCACACTTTACATTAATAAACTGGGAGATGTTTTGACTTCCTCTTATAAGGATGTCCCAAGAGCAGGCACAAAAATGATCCCTCCATTACTGTACGCAGATGATGTGGTTTTGGTAGCGAGGACGTCACGTGGGTAACAATCCCTTCTAGATTGTTTTATTGGTTTTATGGACTCTCTAGATTTAATTGCAAACCTCGAAAAATCACATTTAATGTTGATTGGTAAGGGTCAGGCAAAGAAGGTTACATTTTATTGTAAGGGCTTGGAACTCACGAAAGTCCCGCCATATTTAGGTGTTCTTTTTGATGAAAGACGTTTGTGGGTTATGCAGTGTGCACATAAAAAGAACACCCTTGCCAGGGCATCTGGGGCTATATTAGGGTTTGCACGAAGAATAGGATCTAAATCACTCCCTGCCCTCATGAAAATGTATAACGCTAAGTGCCTCCCAATGGTGACCTATGGGAGTGACGTATGGGTTTACACAGGGACTAGTGACATCTAGACAGTTGAAAACAATTTATTTCGTAGGTTGCTGTAGCTTTCAGCCTCCACTCCAATTTTTAATCTCCATGAGGATTTAGGTGCCAGTTTTATCTCAGATCAGATTGCGGTTGCCCCATTATTATGTTGGCTCAGAATCTGGGCTCAGCCGTCACCTAACCTGGATCAGTTGATCATTCATGGAGTGGTGTGGCTCACTGGTTAGAGGCGGCAGACCCAGAAGCAGAGGCCGACCCGGGACCAGGGTTCAATTCCCGATGCGGCAGGGTCGAGGACCAGGGTCAGTGGACTCGATAATTCTCACCTCGTTGCCTACTCTAACCAGGGAGCACACTCTGCAACTCTGGGCATTAGCTTGCCTCATCTCCACAACGGCCCCCACATACGCAGGGGATGCCTGGTTTCACCTTGGAGATACCCAGTAGGGACCATCTCACTGGGAAAGCCAGGACGTGTTCCCCAGCGGTCTACAGCGCAGAGATACTCCTTCGGGAGTCCTTCTAGCGCTTTAGAAACCCACAAATAATGAATTATTTAATTCAGGACTGTGTGTCTTTAGATAAAGGACTTGACATCCTGTGGATCCATTATATTAAGACGCAAATGGACTCACTAGGCTACTCTGATTTATTTTTAAGTCCTAGGACCCTTGGCAAGGTGCCCATTAGAGGCTTGAAGCACCAGTTTCTGAACAGATCGATGTTAATAAGGGAGGAAGTGGAAGTAGCCAAACCCTCAGTGAGGAGCTTTGTTATGTTAAGTTTAGGCAGGGAGATGCTGCCATACCTAACTTACATAAATAAACCCTATAATTTATTTGCCCTAATTAGATTTAAGTATAACATGGTGCCCTGGTTACTATCGTTTCCAAACGGCTTTTTTAAAGAGGGATCGTTGGGCCCCTGTCCCTGTGATAACTTCTCAGAGCAGAACACCCTCCACATGGTATTTTTCTGTGATTTTTATGCTACATTACGCAGAAAATGTATCTTACCACTGTTAAGAGGGGGGTAACTTTGAGCAAGTTAGACCAGCGCTAGCCTATTTGAAATTGCTTGGCTGCCCGGTTGTGTGTTTCGGGGTAGCCAGCTATATTACAGAGGCAATTAGGCGACGAAACAAACTTCAATTATAGTGCTGGCTTCTTTCTTTTTAACTACTTCAAGTAAAATTAAGTTTTTTACTTGATGGACTTTGGTGTGTAGCCACAAAGTAATGTACAAAGTTCCCCAGATGGGGTGGAGAGAGGGTAGAGTATGTCGATATGAAGCGTGTAAAGAGAAGGAGAAAGAAGAGCCAAAGAGGGGAATACCCTAGTTGGGACTAAAACCCTCACACACCTAGCAAGCTAGATGTCATGCTTCATCATATGGGTTTGCTCCTCGCTGAACTGGCGCTGCAATGTTCAGCGGGCACCCATAAAGGGGCTCTTTAACGGAGATCTTTAATCCCTGCCATATGGTGCATGCGGGTGTGCGGGGAAGAAAGGGGTGTAGTCGTGAGAAATGTGGTGAAACTTAAAAAAGGTGGGTCAGTCCACAATGAAATTTATTGGCGTGGCTGGCGCCCTTGGTTAAAATAGTGGGAGGGGAGATAGTTGCTGCTGGTAATGTTGGGCAAGATATCTACAACCCCCTGGTGTGGTCAACATGTTTCATGCCTGGGGGGCATTTCATCAGGACCTAAGTGGGACGTACTACACAGTGAAAAAGATATAAAAATAGTCATACAACCTTATGCCATGAGGTCATAAAGGGGCAGGCAAGAAAATCCTGCTGAGTATGGGTGACCCTAAGGGAGATCATAAGATGCCCCGCAGTCTGCTCCAGTGGGACCTGCACGTAAAGGTCAGGAACCCGGATAGCGTGCGGTCGGAGCCGCTAACACCTACCCCCACCGTCTGGTCAGGACAGAGCAGCTAGGATTATCTTATGGCAGTGTTCCTTCATTTGCATGGCGATAAGGTATCTGACGGAGCACATGCTTTGTGCTTTTATTATTATAAGCTCTAATACCATTCAAATATATCTGCACCATCTAAAGAAATTGGACATTCAGGCTCAAACTGCTGAGCTATGCTCCTTATAGATAGAGCACAAGCAACACAATTAAATGATTTTCAGTTATCAAGTCCTATATCATAGCCTGTGCCCAGTCCCTGCTCACTGCGTGAAACCAGTGCAGACTAGGAATATATGCCTAGTTACATAAACATACGCTCTCACCTGCAGTGCCTTAGAAGGCAAACTGTTGATATCAAACCGCTGCTCCATTTTTCAAGCTTAACATGACAATGCACAAACATATAAATCATTTGAGGACATTATTCTTCCATTATTTGAAGATTGAATGTGGTGCAGGCATCTTGGTGTGAATGTAAGACTAAAGGAAATATCCATATCTTATCTAGAAGAAGAAGTTGTCAGATAAAACGTCTGAACGTGAGGGTGAAAGTGTTGATCTTAGGGTAGGTATGGAAGGGGTATGTTTACATCAGCATTCAGAATCAGATTCTATCATAGGTAGTAAGGCTACTAGGGAATAACGCAGATACAATTTGAATACTTATTTTTTCGATCCCATTCTTAAGTTCAGAGAAGTAAGATCCAGCTGTCCGTTACCGCATTCTTGAAATAATGTCAGGCGTGGTACATTTTGAATTTGGCTCCCTCACACGCTAGGGAGTCTTAAGCTTTGGGTCATTTGCCACTGGATACTGTCAGGATATTGGGCAATGGTTGGTATTTATTGAGTTAGAGGGCTTTGTAAGCCAAACATCTGATTTTCCACTTGATTCTAGTTTTTCAGGATGCACAATATGACTGTTCTAACGTTGGCGAAATGTGGTAGAGTATTTTTTCTTACCCGTTGGTAATCTTGCCTTTGGTGGAAGATAGATTTGAGTGGTGTAACAGCAGAGCTAAATAAGTGGTTAAATAAATAACCAGGAACAATGAATCAAGGTTGGGTCCTTTGTTTTAATAGATAACAGCATTGAATGTGGTGGTTAGGTTTTTGGTTGTGTAACTTTAACTAGGCCCTATTTAACCACTTATCATTTGGGCCATCCCCCTCCTTTCTTCAATTCCAGAAATGATGGCAATTCAGCAGTCAGTACACAAGATAATGAGGGCATGAGCTACTGTTTTTAGTTTTTTAGGAAATAGCAGATATTTTATCTTTTGGTAGGTAGTAGCTTACTGATTTACTGAGGTGTGGGTCATCAATGGATTTTTGAGAAGTCCTCTCACCCTCAACTTATTGAGTCATGCTTCATCATGTTGATGATCTCTTACGCCAGGGTAGAAGCAGTGCTGCCCCAACTTATTCAACTAGGGAAAGCTAATCTATCCCTAGGAGCTCTTGTAAATCTCAGATCAGGTCAATATACTGGGTCCTGTTTTTTTAGGGGGACAAAAGTAAATATAAAATATACCTGCAGGTATACTCAAAATCTTATTTATTCAGCAAGCTCCTCTGGTATGTTTAAAATCACTAAAAAGAAACAGACGGAAGGTGAAATACAATGGATCACCTAACCTAATATTTTTGTGTTACCAACATGTTTCAAGCTATACATGAGCCCAAAAGGTTCTGAAGGAGTCTTCAGGGTAGAGCAACTATAGGGCAATGGTGTGCATTCAAACTATGCAAAAAGGTCAATTTTGGTTATTTATATTTTATTACATCTAAAACCAATCAGAAAATGCATTATTTTTTGACTGACAACATTGAAATGTTTCAAGTAGGCAATCATTGTTTGAAAGCTGGCGTTCAAAAAAGGCACATCTTGGCAAAGTGCATTCCCTAATAGCACATGGAAAACAAACAAATGTATATTTCTATAAGGAAGGGTGACTTCTAGTGAAGGAATTACCTTGCCACATCCTTCCCCATTCCCAAGAGTACCTTTGACTCTTTTAACATAGTTTCTATCTCGAGTTTAGAAGAGAAATTCCTAGAGTAGGTCATACATCTTAAATACTACATTGGCTGATGTGTCTAATTTGTCCAGTATGTGTTTCAGTGATGTATGCCATTAAACATAGCTAATTCCCAATTAGTAATATCCAGAAAGACCTATTTAGTTTAAGTTAATTGTTAAATTGTGAAACTTTCCAAGTAGTGGAATGATAGCAAATGTTACTCACCCATCATGTAAATCCTGCAATTGGTCTAAATATTATCTAATTATCTCTCAATTCATCCACAGAATTTAACATGTCCTTCCCAAAACAGAAACCAGCTTTCCCCAATCACAACATGGGGAATGTTTTAGCATAGGGAAAAATATCTGTTTTAGTGAAACTTAGAGAGAGTACTCTAAAAGATATAGCATTCTGGAGGACCTTTAGGATACCAGGAATCAAAGAAGCAGGATCACTTTCAAGCTCTTTGACCACCAATAATTTTGCCGACCAACAGTGAACCAACTAATTACTTTGACCACAGTCAAAACAGAGACCAAGGACATTAACTCAATTTGAAATTGGCGAACCTTGACAGATATTCTATTGTAACTCCCTTGACAACATTGGTGCCAGGACTATGTTAATGTTGATGTACTCTCCATGGTTTAATTAATGTTCAATGTTAATTGAAGGAAAAATGATTTACCACAAAGACGTTATCTGCATGAGCCTAACTAAATCATACTATTTTCCACATGACACCAAAATAACACAGAGAGTACAAATAGCAGGATCAAGGAGAGCTAGCAACAAGGAAAAGCAAAACCACTGCTTGGTATCCAAGTGCACACAAAATAATAAGAAAGATGGCCATTACCAAATACTTCATTGAGATGTTTATTAAGTAAAATCAAAGCTCATTCAATATGCTCATTTCATATCAGAAAGCACCAAAACCAATGGCACTGAACATAAAGTCCAAAGCACACAATGAATGGCCTTCTTGAAGTCCATGGCCTTCAGTCATCGGTGGAAACTTCACAGGGTAACTTGCCAACATATAATATTAGGAGTCAACACATTAGGAGTCCCTCTGAAATTCTGACTGGTCAGTCACAGACGTTAAAGGCACCACCAAAATTACAAGTTCCGCAGGAACACCTCATCTGTTAAAGCTCACCCAGAAACTTCAGCTGCTAAAAGTAGGCAAAATCTCAAGGAAAAAATGAGGAAAAACCAGATGAACTGGACACAGTATTCTTGATTCCCACAGTCTCATTCCTATCAAGACCCTCAGAGAACACTTGCAATCTCCAGTATCTTAGTCCCTTCCCCAGAGTTACCAATGATACTGTTATCGACAACTCTGTGGGTTTGAGCGACTAGCTATGACAATGGAGATCTTGCATTCACTCCTATGTGCTATACATAGAAGTCTTTACTATAACCTCCTTTAATGACACTCAGTCATTAGGAGATTCCAAGATTCACGAGTCTTGCAGGCATACAAACCCATGATCTGCCCTGCACTGCTTTTGTCAGGTGCACATGGCAATGCATTGAGCCATCCTTCGTGATAACACCTAAGGCATGTTTATTCCACTGCTATAATCTAACATTGCTTCACTATGCAACATTTGTGGAGTCAGAGGTAGAGCAACGTGCACATATTTGTCTATTTCAAGCAGGAAAGTTCTTTGACTCGTGGTGGGAGGGATCATGTTTGTTTATATTTCATTGTGAGATTGGACGTGCGCTCGTTGTGATATAGGTTTAACCGCAATTATAATGTAATATATGGGAATATATCTGTACAGGATGTGAAGTAATTTTGGAAGTCAGGATTAAGCTATGACTAAAACGTAAATAAATCTGTAGCTACTTCTCATTATTTTAGAGCGAACTGTTCTGTAAATAATGATTCTATCAGTTCTTATCATTTTGTAATAAAGCTACGGAAATTGAATTTAATAAATGAGCTCAGCTGGTTTTCATATTACTTGGAGGAAAGAATATTCATTAAACTCAATTATTTCACAACTTATCTTGAAAGCAGATCAAAGGTTAGAAACATTAATACGGTGACAATAACGACAGTGCATCTGCTTTTAAACGGGCAATTATTCATAACTATGTCTGACATGCTGGACGCATTTCTTAGAGACCAAAGGGCCTTCTTGAGAAAAATGACATTATGTTCAGCAATTGGTTTTAATAAAGACTATTCGCTGCACAATGTAAAACAAAGAACCCCGCTGTCAACAGCACCGTGCGACAGTGCTGGGATCAAACAAGTAATCCGGTTAATGAGGCTTGTCTGGGAAACTAGCAGAACGCAGTGTCTTGGTGAAAGCATGTGAGTGATAGAGGCACTTGCCACACTCTAATAGAAGACTAATAACGGAGAGGTTTATTTTCACATTCCTCTGACAAAGAGATTAATTGACACAGGAACACCACAGCACCTTAAGCCTATTTCTTTGTGCTGGCGGTTATTATTTTTCTGGAAACGTGAAGATCTTCCGACATCACTAAAAGTTAATGACTACCGCGCAGGCCACAAATAGACTGAAGGGTTCTCGTGACTGGATCATCCCGGCATTGCCTGTCATACTCTGAGGAGCATTAGTGTCGCACCCGAAGGCTGTGCGGTTATTTTTCACCTTTGGGTTGATGTGCAATCGAAGCTGTTTACTTCATGAGAACCAAGGCAGGGATATTTCATTGCAAATAGATATACTTTTAATTCAAAGATTGAAATAAAGAAATGAGTAAAGCAAATTTAAGCGGCGCCAAGCAAGTTGTAAACCACCCTTAAAATTAAAATGTGTGACTGCATGGGAGAGCGGTAAATTTTGTAAGTAACATAGGACTTGATGTATTAAAGGTTAGCACATTTCTTTTCACTTGTACACCGATTTGTATCGGATAAACAGCTTGTTCTAATGTACAAAGGGACCAAGGGAATGATTTATTAAAAGTGTATGCTGGTGCTAATATTTAAACAATTGATAACTTGAGATTTAGGCCCTCATATATCAAACAATTTCATATTCGGTAAGACTCCTATTTGTGTCAAGGTATAATGTAGGCAGGGTGGGCGTCCCCCCGCAATAAAGGGTCGTAGAAGTGGCGCAGTTCAATCAATGAGATTTCACGGTGCCACTTCTAGGACTCTACTGCATCAATATCTTATGCCTGCCTCACAGCAGATGTAAGACTGACACAGGACCTTTCACATGGGGCTTGCCCCATGTGAAAGGACACATTGCATGAGTTGTGTCTGTCTTCAGACACACCCCAGCAGTACTTTTGCACCTACAGATCAGTCCAAAACACTGACATATCTGTAACTACTTGCAACATGGAACGACATACATTAAATACGGAGCATCCAAGGTGTCGCAATGAGGGCACAGTGAAAACTGTTGTATAGCTGTTTTCACAGAGCGATGCAACAGTTTTCATAAATGAGGCCCTAAATCTTTTAAGCAACGTATTAATATTAAGCAACCGAAATTCGGTCGCAAAACATTAATATTTTACCACTTTCTCAAAGGAGGTGGTAAGCTATTTGCTGGTCCCATGGGGCCTCTTCACAAAAAGTTTTTTATTAACAGGCAGGGTTTCCTTTTATTTAAAACCAATCACAGGCATGGTAGTTTGCTGACTCTAGCAGCCCACCATGTCTGTCATTGTAGCCAATAGTAGTGAGTCACTATTTGCAACTTATTTCATGAATATTCATGAGTTCGGTCGAAATGCGACCAAATACGAATTAAAATTTGGCAAAACCTACCTATTAAAACAAAGGTCGATTCTCAAAATACTAATGGATTTGTTTAGAATTCGGTAGGCGAATTGTGACCAGTTCTAAGAAATCCATTTTTGCGAATTCCATTTAAGAAATTGAAAATTGTGAATCGTTATTAGCCGCAATTTAAAATTCCTTAAATAAAATCTGTGAATATGAGGGCCCTGATTTTGTGATTCATTATTTGTAATTTCATATTGTTGAATAACTACTTTAATGTATTATTCGTATTCTAATTTAAAATAGTAGCAAAATTTGGAAATTGCACATGCTAAATACCAATAAATCAGTCTCAGATGGTGACTAAATGCAAAACAGAAAAGGGGGGGTCACAAAAAAGGTTTCTGGCAGCACTGTATGCTCCGGTGAGGAAAATGTACATTCTGGTTGTACCACAGGAGAGAAGGATGCGAAAGGAAAGGAGTTTTTGGTCACATGTAACTTTATTTGACCAGAGAAATGAAGAGAATAACATCAAATACAGGTTAAATAGGCTGGTCATCATAGAGTTAATAGATGAACTTGAGCCCATACTATGGAGGCATACTCAGCAAATCCAGGACATGCCTAGTCATATACATGTGCTAGGCTCCCCATGCTCCCTCTATCTCCTTAAATCAGAATTTTAGAGTTGCAGGAGGGTATTGCAAAGTGTCCTTTCAATGGGTTTTGTTTGTACTTTTTTTTAAGTAATGCTGTCCAAAATGTGTTTGCACTTTTATTTCCCATGCATCCAGCTGAACCTAGTGCCACTGACATAAATATTTAATGCATAGCTCAGTTTGCACATGTAATTTTATACAAGGATAACACTCATATGTTAATATGTTCATCCTTACATGCTGCATTTAGGTACACAAATACAAAAAAATACAATTCGCTAAATATCCAGGTGGTCTGCATTGACACTTGCATTATCAAATCTGTCATTTAATGAAATATGATACTGCTCAGGAGATTGGAGGAGATCGGACTTAGAGATTCAGCCCTTCAGTGACTGACGAGTTTTCTATCTTCTCATTCACAGGCGGTTAAAGGAGGAGAAGAGCGGCCGGGGGTTGGCTCTCCGAGCCACTCGGCATACAACTCACCAGTTGGCAGCAGGGGTCCGGGTGGGACCGAACCCTCCATGATAAGCCAATGTGGCGCAGGGCCGCCAGCAGCCCTAGCGCGACTCTCCCCGGCACTGCGGGAGAGCCGCTCATCAAATATTCAAGGCAAACAGAGGAGTCGCCCCATAATGCCTTGCAGGCCTGGAGCAGCCTGCAGGGAAGAACCGCTTTTCTCTCTGTTTGTGGTGGCCCCATCAGGACGGGTCGCCACAAAGTGTGTGCCCAGTTGCAGGGGGAGCTTCAGGAGCAACACAGTCTCCCCCACCATGAAGAGGAAAAAGTCCCTCCCTAAGCCTCTGAGGACTGTGAAGAAATAACCCCTCAAGGGCTCAGCCAGCTTTGAATCACCTCCTGAGCTATAACTTTTGTTCTACAGCTGGGGGTGGGTGCATTAAGAAGTGCACCAAGAGGTGAAGGGCTGAGTTGCAATGGCAGCAGTGCATTACTAATGTAATTTCTATGAAGTGCATTGACCAATGTTATTTCTATGGAGGGACAGGAAAGCCACCTGTGTAATGTGAGATCATAAGCAAAAAGGGTTATGTGGCCAGACATTCCTGCTAGGGTGTCTGGCTGTATATACTTAATCCTGTGATTTCAACAGTGATGCCTTTAGGGGCAGTAATAGCACTGCATTAAAATGATCAACGAATGTGATGAGTACTGTCATTCTAAAGTGATGCTTAAACATGCATTCTTGCTGCTGCACTTAGGTGAAGAACATCCCAGACTGTTAGCCACTAAAGATGTAGAGATTTATACTTTATGGTCAGTAGAAGATGCTCAGTCAGGGTTATGTGTCATCATAGCAGGTGTGCCCATTGTAAATGCTTGTTGAGGTAATGGGGTGAGTCGCCACTGGGATGGTTCCAGTGCGCAGGGCCCTCGCTCCAGTTTATGTTCAACTAACTACATTAGGGAGCAAGAGGATGTGCATACATGGGAGTGGTGGTACTAGACCCCACCCTCCTGCAATGTCACAAAGTAATTCCAACAGCTTATGTATAATTGTAAATTGGTGCATAGTATTGAGTAGTGTGTGTGTTTAATAAATGTGCTCTTACTTTTATAAAGTAAAGTACAAACTGGACGATCAATTATTGAGTGTTATTTCTGCGTACCTGTAACTGGCGATTACTAGCCCACACCACCTCCCTTGAGTAAGCCTCAGACTGCTCTGCAACACTACCCTCTGAGATTCAGGCGCTACAATTGGGTGTTTGGTTCCCAGTGAAGGACAAATGTAGTCATGTTTATTTGTGCAGGCCTCGCAGATACTGCCTCATTTTCCAACATTGGTTTCTAGCGGCAGGAAACAGTATCCCATCCAGGTGCGCATTTATAGCATTTGATAAGTCCAGGTTTTCCATACATTACCTATGCAGTAATAAGCAAATGGAGGAGCGCAAGTCTCTGAGAAGGGTTCAAAGCTTTGGTTATGTGAACTATAGGTATGAGAAAGCAAAGCCCAGCGCACATATATGTCATATGAAGATATTATGGTTTAAATCTAAATTCTATTGATATACTGTTCCTCCCTCCGAAATTCTCATGAAGACGTGTAAAAGTATTAAATCTGGCTCTCCCCGAGATCCCGCTCCCCCTAAAGTTTTAGCAGCTAGCCTCTCGGTCTTAGAGCCCTACTTTAGACATATGCTCCAAGTCTCTTTTAACACTGCCTGTCTGCCTGTAGAATGGAAGAAAGCAATCGTACTCCCCATCAAGAAAAAACCGAATGTGAGCCAGGACATCCTGGAGAACCTTCGCCCCATCTCCTTGCTACCCTATCTAGCAAAACTTGCAGAGAAAGTAGCCAACATCCAACTCATGGCCCACCTTGAATCTCAAAATGCCTTTCATAGCTCGCAGTCGGGCTTTAGATCGAGCTACTCCACAGAGATAGCGCTCCTGAGAGCGACCGAAACTCTGCGGGAAGGAGCCGATGAGGGTAAGATCATGGCACTCATCATGCTGGACCTCAGTGCCGCGTTTGACACTGTAGCACACTCCATCTTGCTACAGTGTCTAAACAAAGCGGGGGTCACCAAAGAGGCTCTGGGGTGGCTGAAAGCCTTTCTCACCAACAGGAGCTTTCAGGTCCAGAGAGGAAACTTTCTCTCGGACAGCATGGTATTAAAACAGGGGGTACCTCAGGGCTCTGCCCTGAGTCCCACCCTGTTCAACCTTTATATGGCGCCGTTGGCAGAGGTGGTTCAATCGTACGGCATAGAGCTTGTCTCTTACGCCGACGATACTCAACTGTTGATCTCCTTGTCCCAAGCCCCCACCTCTGATGCTAACAACTTCAAATCCTGCATGAGCAATCTCGCAGATTGGATGACTAATCACTGCCTCAAACTAAATGGCACAAAAACTGAGGTACTCATAATAGGAGGTAAGGACACCAACTGGACCAAAGACTGGTGGCCTCCCTGTCTAGGGCCTCTACCCACTCCCAGTCGAGAAGCGAAGAACTTAGGCGTCTGGATTGACAACAAACTTTCGTACGACAGCCATGTCAAAAAAACTGTAGGAAAGTGCTTTGGAGTCATGAGAACTCTCAATCGTACCCTGGATCTTCTCCCTCTAGATTCCAGGCGTACCATGACTCAGGCACTTATAACCTCCCGTATAGACTACGGCAATGTGCTTCTGCTGGGTACCTCCGAAAAGAACATCAGAAGATTGCAGGTCTTACAAAATTCAGCTGCACGTTTAGTGCTAAGATTTCCCAGAAGAGCACCTTCTAAATCCACCTTGGCTACCCTCCATTGGTTGCCAATCAGGAAGAGAATCCTATTCAAGGCACTTCTCTGGTGCTATAGGATTATCTCTCAGAAAGCTCCATCCTATCTGTCCGATCTAGCCATGTCCTACGAGCCCAACAGATCCCTTCGTTCCAAGGGAATGGGTTCGCTCAAGACTCCGCGCACAAAAAAAGCTAGAATGGGAGGTCGCTCTTTCCGTTCTTTAGCAGCCAACAGATGGAACACCCTTCCCGTCAACATTAGACTAGCTACTAATGAGTCCTCTTTCAGAAAACTGCTGAAAACACATCTGTTCGCCCTTTAGTTTCCCCCTCCCCTTTCTCCTCCCTTGACTCGATCTCCACAGCGCGGGGACACGCCGGGAGGCGTCACCAGGCGCTTTACAAACCCCTTTAATAATAATAATTAATAAAAAATAATAATGACTGAGTTATGTTGATTATCATGTGCTAGCGGAATGGTGCTTTCCAGGAAATTATTGCATACAAATGTTCTAAACCATATTGTACACCTTTGAACCCTAACGCTATGCACTCTACACCTGCATGATGAGGGTGTGTACTCAAAAGATAGGGACAGCAACTGATACCTACATCACAGATGGGGGTGTAGGGTGAATTTACCTTGGGGGGGGGCAGGAGAGGTAGGGGTCCTGGGAGATTCCCACACTTTTTAAGGTCAGGGAGGGTTTCCACAGAAGGGGCCCCAGATATCTGTCCCCGCTGAAAGTTTTTTTGCCATTGGCGCAGGCCAAAACCACTGGAAGGGTGGGGCAGGAGGTTTATTTAACCAGGGTAGTAACACCCCAAGAGTTCCCATGGTGGGGGACCCCAAGCAACTTTTCCCGCTGCGGGAGGAGGGTGTGATATATTCATGTGTCCGGCCACCCCCACCGGGTTAACTGGTGGGGAGGTGAGCAACCCAGGGGTGGCACATGGCAGTGGATGGCCTGAAGGGAGGGTAGTGCTCGAGTGAGGGTGTGTAGTGGTAGCCCGTAGGTACCCTAGATGGGCTAGGAAACTGACCCGTTGGAGATCTGAGTGGGGGTGATGTGCTCCCTAGATTTCAGGTGAGGGGTTAGTGACAGACCCTGAGGAGTCAGGGTCTGGTATGTGGTTACCGCAGGGTTTTTTTCTCCTTACGCCCTGTCCTTGGCACGACAATTCTTCTGATCCGAACAATCAGTTCTCTGGAGGATATCACCCATGACCTAGAACAATCAGGTGACAGGGTTGCTAAATTTTAATATTTTCACGACTTTGCAGTAGCGAACATATGGTCCTGATGAAAGCAGGGGAAAAATAGTATCCACACTTGCTGAAACATGTCGACCGTTAACTTTAAAAAGCAGATATTTGGTTAATCTGATGATATTGTGCACTGTTTTTAGAACTTGGAAGATTTGAGAGATATCAATACATTTTTCTTTCTACTCTCTTCTCTTCAATTTTATATACCTCACCTTTTTTCACTCACACTCATTCACGCACTGCAAATCAGTTACCCCTAAACACATTCATTTTGGTACTGCCTATCAGTACATACGATTCTCAATGGTTGGGCGACAGCCACGGTAACATCTTGAGGCTGTCAGCATGTTCTCCTAGGTATGAGGAGAACCCATATAATGACAAGGGCGGTACCGAGCGGGAACTGATGGGTACTTTTCTTACGCTAGCGATAATATGCTGTGCCTTTAGTTTACACAAGAGCACACATTTCTTTTTTCACTACTAAGTGTTTTCACTATTTAGTTGTGTCTTGGATAGGTTGTACAGTTGACTTTTTAGACCCATAGACTTTTTTTGTTATTATTACCGCAGGGGTGGCCCATGGTGGTGGGTGGCCCCAAAGAAGGGATAGTTCTTGAGCTAGGACGTCACCCTCGAGCTTGTGTGGTGAGCCTGAGGTGGTGGCTGGGGGGATGGCTGGCCAGTGACCTGTCAGGTAGGTCCTAGGGGATTTGTATCCCAGGACCGAAAGCAAGAGGGTGTTCCCAGCTCGATGCAAGAGGTGGACTTCGGCAAGGTAGTACCACTCTGAACACAGCTGGGGCCCATCTTTAGTGAAGGGACCCTGTGTTTCCCAAAAGGGTGGTGCAGGCCTAGCCGGGATCTTTAGTGTGGTAGTAGTACCCTGAAGGCAGGTGGGGCCTATCTTAACTGAAGGGACCCTGCTCTTCAGAAGTGGTAGTGCAGGCCATCCAGGGATCATGTGGGTCCGTGGACTGTCTCCCAAGGCATTCCGGGAGACAAGGGAGAGCCATGAGAGGTGGGCCTGGGTATAGCTAACTTGGACCCACAGACTCTCTAAGGGTACTCCGGGGGGAGAGCACTCCTCTCGGAGGGAAGGATGCCTAGGCTAGGGGTGGGCGGAATTTGCGAAGTCGTGCTACGCGAAGCTCCGTGAAATGGTAAAAAATCTCCGCGAGCACGCAGAGTTCCGCAAACACGCGGAATTGCTTGTTCCAACCGTTCACAATGCTTTTTTCCTGTTCGCGAACGCTGTTTGCATGCTCGGGGGAAATATCTAGAGAACACGCATTTTGAAAGCGCAAACAAGCAAAATACTCCGCGAAGCCGCAGATCGCAGAATTTTTGGCAATGCTGTGTTCTCTGCGGAACGCAAAATTACCCAAATTCCGCAAATTCTGTGAGCAGAACGGAATTTACTGCCCAGGCTTAGAATAGGCCCTGTTCTCGCAGCGGAGAACAAGGAAGGGGTCAAGGTTCCCGGGGTAGTTTTCGTGTGGAGCTACTGACGGGGGAAACAGCTGTAGGATATCTGACGAGGCACCCCCAGTGTTCCTCCCTGGCCCTACCAGTGTGGTGGTGAGAACAGTCTGAGGTCCTATCAGGGAGCCAGGCCAGTGGCCAAAGGTGCTTTTCTGTGTGGGGAAAGTATGAATGTGTTGTATCCTCTCCTCTACCTTAGTTTGTGTTACAGCCTTATGCTGGAGTTCTATGCTCGGTGTTCTATTCCTGGTGTCACCTTGTAGAATGTTCAAGGGTTGCTTAGTTGCCTGGTCACTAGGTTCTTTGTATTTGAAAAAGGGTTTTGAGAAGCTGTTGGAGACGAATGTGAATATACCTTGCTTCTGGTCTGCTGTGTAGCTGTTCTAAAATAAATACTAACTGAACCGTCTTCAGTGTCACAACGTCTTCACTACAATTTGTGGCGATGATCTAGCTACACAGCCACACGCTGGACCCTGCGTGCATCTCTTCCTCATACTTTCAAAAACAAGACGTAAGGCCTTCTCAACCCTGCGATAAAATTGTTTTATTTTGTCCGCACCTCACTTTAATTCACATTGCACTTCACCAGCATCAACTTTCCACTATGGGTGTATCCAGAGATCAGATATCTCATTACCTTACCTGTTACCGGCTCTTTCATTTTCATATTGCATCTCAAGCGTCTTCAGTAAGGTTTGCACTTTGAACCTGCTTGTTGTTCCCACCTTCGTTGCATCGTTTAGAGCAAAAGTAAAGTCTCAACGTCTCTCGCTTGGTGTAACGCGTGCATGCTCAACAAAAGTAGGCCTCATTTTGCCAGACCTGCCTGACAGTCCACGCATCACGCTACGCTGATTTCATCACAGCCTTCTTGATCTCCTAGCAACCAGATAAGCTGTTTGGCAACAAAGGCTCTCATTACTGTTTTTGGGCAATCACGATGATCGGCACGTTTTAAAGCTATTTGGCAACAGAGGTCCACATTACTATTTTCAGCCTGTCATGACGATCGGCACGTCTTAAAGCTGTTTGACAACAAAGTCTCACATTACTGTTTTCAGCCAATCACGACGATCGGCGCGTCTTTTGTTTATTCCAAATAAAACTAATTGTATTTTTAAAATGTTTCATCATTTCACTTGACTATGATCCACACTCCTGCTCAACTAAACTAAACTTTGGCGACTATTCTGTGTTTTCACTGCTTACAACCTATTTGGTCAGCTATTCTCTTCATCATGTGTACGCCTACACGGTGATTCGCACACCTGTACTCCTCATCATACACATGTCTACATTGTGATTTGCACACCTGTCTAGTGCGGATGCATATCCAATGATTCGTACACCAGTCTTTGTTAAACTTCTTATTTCTCTTCATTTGGTATTTTTCATTGTACTATCACTATTTGTGACTATAAATGTTCTTTTCTTTTCTTTTTCTGTTCATTGTGCGTATCTTGCTTCTGTGTCCTTCTCTCTTTTCACTATTGTATCTTCTTTTGCTTCTTTTCATGCACGCCGTGCAGTCTGTGGCTCCTCCTCCTCTTTTCTAGAATCTCCAGGAGAACCTCCTGTTCTGTGGGAGATATGGTTTGATGCCTTTCAAACTTACCTTGGTGCTATTGGTGCTTCCAGATTCTGTAGCGAACGTAAGAAATACCTCCTGCTTCATTCTCTGGGTTTTGAGGGGAGATCGATTTTCAAGCACCTTCCTGAAATTATTCATCTTCCTGATGATGATGTTGATGTCCACCAAGCCACCATCACAAACTTAAATTTAGGTTTAATAAACACCCTAGCTTGATGGTTTCCGTCACAAATTTCTCAAGAGACAACAGTGTGAAAGCGAGGATGTCGACTCCTACATTTCTGCCCTACATATGCTAGTATACGTTTGTCAATTTGACTTGTTCACAAATCAACTGATCAGGGATCAATTTGTGTGCCACTGTAGAGACAAACAGATTCGACAAAAATGATTCTCTCTCACTAATCCTTCGCTTGAAGAAACAATTAAAATTGAAAAAAGCTCCGAGACATCGCAAGTTTTGCTGAAGGATCTAGAAGTTAAGTTTGTTGATTCTGTCAACATTTTCACTGAAAACACTAAGAGCAAACAATTTGCCACTCGACAAATTTCTTCCAAAAACAAAGCTTCCAAGAACCCAACTGTGGGTAAAGGTTCTTCAGTTTTTGCATCACACTTTCACAATGTTAAGCAAATATGTTACCACTGTGGTAATCCACCTCATCAAAAGGGAGCAAAGTGTCCTGGGGCCAATGTGGTCTGCAGTTATTGAAAAATAGGGCACTTCGCAAAGGTTTGCTTGAAAAAGATGAACCAAAGAAGAACTGTTGCCTGTGTATTAGAATCAGATCAATAATATGATTCCAAAGTGGTTTCACTGGTTGTTCATTCTCATGATTTTGTCTCAAATGTACATGATTCTCCAGATTCTGTTGACCCTAGTGTTGAGATTTGTGTAGGAGGTAAGCCACTAAATCTACTTGTTGACTCAGGTGCCAGAACCACCATGTTAACACACAAGCTGTTTTGCAAGCCATGGAGAGATAGGGCTCTTCGACCTCCTGATTGCTCACCTGTCTCGTATGAGGGACAAGAAATTGATCTTTTAGGGTAGTTTGAGGCCGAACTAATATTCAAGGGCAGGAAAATTAATGGAAAGATCTATGTTGCTGTCAAAGGGTTGAACATTTTGGGCTAGTACCATCAGGGATTATTCAGAATGATCCTCAAACCAGGTAAACCTGAACAAGTTCTTGTAGTAACAGGAAGGTCAAGATCTTAGGGAATGGAAGGAACAGTTTCCATCTGTTTTTGGTGGGGGTCTCAGAACCATATGAATGTTCAAACAGATGGAGCTCTTCCGATCAAACATATGTTGAGGAGTGTACACTTCAGTGTGAGAGATGACTTAGAGTCTGAACTCAAGTCCTCGTGTGATCAAGGAATCATCAAACCTACAGATTCCTCACTCTGGCTTTCACCCTTGGTCGTGCGCGCAAGAAATGTGGTTAGTTGCGCTTTTGCCTGGACTTGAGGTCCCCCAATAGTGAGATCTGGGTCAACTCTCATCCATTGCCAAAGAATTTGACCAGTTTTCAAGCGTCAGGGGGTTGCGCTATTTTTCCAAGCTGGATCTAGCCAGGGCATATCACCAGATAGAGCTGGATCCAGAATCACACCACCTCACGGCATTTGTGTCACCACTGAGTACTTTCCAGTACAAATGGATGCCCTTTGGGCTCCCCTCTACGGCTTCCATTTGTCAACATGTCATGCAGAACATGTTCGGTGATATTGACGGGGTCCTAGTCTTTCAAGACGACGTGTTGATTCACTCCAAAGATATTCCATCACATGAAATGTTGCTAAGGAAGGTTCTTGAAATATTCAAGAATCATGGTGTGATGAAATTGAGCACTTAGGTCACCTTTTTTCTGGGGAAGGAATCTGACTTAGGCAGGGACTTTTAGATGCCATCACTCATGCGCCTGCCCCAGTTGATAAGACGGGAGTCAAGTCTTTGCTTGGACTCTTGGAGTATTATTCAAAGTTCATCCCCAATTATGCCACCCTAGTATGTCCCACCAGTTGTCTGTACCGAGAAGGGGAGTAGGTTTTGCTTGGCGAGATGAATGTGCGTCTGCTTTGCTCCGTGTGAAAGATTGTCTCAAAAATAGTGCTGCACTCCACCTTATAACCCAAACTTGCCCTCTTGCATAACGGTCAATGCGAGTCAAGTGGGGTTGGGGGCTGTACTGACCCAAGATGCTCACATTGGAGAAAATACTGTTGCATTTGCATGTAAGGTCCTGAGAAATGGAGAGCTTCAGTACTCGGTCATCGAGAAGGAACTCATGTCTTGCTTGTGGGCCATCGAAAAGTTCCGTCCCTACGTTTGGGGAAGGCGTTTCTTGTTGAGGACCGACCACAAGCCCCTAATCAGTATTCTTGGTGCTGGCACCAGTAAATGCTGTTTCCCTAGAATCCTCTGTATGGTGTCTCACCTCATGCAGTACCAGTTCAATGTTGTCTATGTCTCTGGTCCCCCATGGATGATAATAACTGGGATTCTGACCTTGTGGATAGTGGGGAGGAAGATTCTGATGATTGTCTGGAAGTCTCAATTGATTTACTTGAGCATGGTATTAGCACAGAAGACAAGTGGGTGAAGGCCCTTGCTGATGATGACGTTCTGCAACAATTGTGGGGGTTTGTCAGGTCAGGATGGCCCAGAGAGTGTGTTCTTCCTCAAGGTTTGCAACCTTTCTGGAAGGTTGAGTCTGAGATTTCCCTGGAGGGTGGTGTGTTGCTACGCGCTAACAAACTCATTCCCCCACAGAGCCTTAGGAGAGGTATTATTACTAGTGCCCATGATTGTCACTTAGGGTCTACACTCACTAGGAGATGAATCCGAGAATGTTTCTGGTGGCCCTCCATGGACAGTGAAATCAATGAAATAGTTGATATGTGCCCTATTTGCCAGTCGGCTGACAAAGGATTGAAAATAGTCACCCCGCCACTCCTTCCCATCGAATACCCTCCTGGACCCTGGTCCAAAGTGGGGTTGGATATCATGGGGCCTCTTGAAATCCTACCTCGTGGGTGTTGCTTTATCTTGGTTCTTATTGATTATGCCTCGAAGTGGCCTGAGGAATTACTTGTCAAGGAAGCCTCCACTGGTAACATCATTTTCTTTCTCAAGGATATTTTCATGCGGGAGGGGATTCCAGGACCCATGGTGACAGATAATGGTACACAATTTACCAGTGCCAATTTTTAGGCTTTTCTACAGTCATGCAGCATCAAACATGTAAGGAGTTCTCTTTACCACCCCCAATCCACTGGGCTTGTCAAGCGAATGAATAGGGTAATGGGGGACTGCATTAGGTGGGCCAAATCCGGAAATTGTGACATCCTCAATTCTCTAGAGAGCATGCTATGGTTCTACTGGACTGCTCCCCACTCCACAACAAAAGTTTCCCCTTTTGAGCTTTTATGGGGAAGGAAGGCGAACACTAATTTTAAGACTGCCTGGATAAACAGGTGGATTAAATCTGTTCCTGATATTGACTGCCTTATAGAATTGGGAAGAGAAAATGTCTCCTGTTCTCTACACAAACAAAAATCATGGTCTGACTAAAAAAAGAAGTGTAAAAACCCTGCCTGGCGCCACAGGTGAAGACCAGGACCAGTGAGCAGAAGCCTGGGCCTCTGCGCAGGGAGAAGAGAGACCCAGGAGGAGAGCCAGGCAAAATGCTGGTGCAGGGAGCAAGTGAAGACAGCTCCCTGCTTAACCCCCCCCCCTCTGTGAGCACCAGAGGGCAAAGCAGAGTGCTCCCAGTGGCTGGGGAGCGCCACCAGGAGCAAATTGAGCCCAGAATTGCAAAGATCGGATCCCTGGAGGCTGAGATATGCCCCCCAGAAGGTAGGCAACCTTTGACCTCTGCCATGACTGACAACGAAGCACCTGGGGTTCCGGTGCTGGTCCAAGATGTGCCCCCGGGGTGGGTCAGGTTCCGGGCGTTACCCCCAGAAGAAAAGAAAGTTGCTCCCCATGAAACTAACTCAAAGGGGGGTGCCTGGAGTGCACCCTGGTCCTCCGAAGCCACCAGAGGGAGGAGCGCACCGTCACACTCCCCTCAAAGTGCTCTCTGGAGGCCTGGGACCCCATCTCCGGGCCCCGAAGTGAGTGCGGCCGTGAGGATTGGTGAAGCGGGGTGCCAGGAGCCCCCCATGGCCTCCATAGGAGAAACTAAATGAGTGAGCGCCATTGCGCCCCCGTGAAAAATGGCCCAGGGGCCCTGGACCCCATTCCTGGTCCCCAAAGAGAAGGAGACAGAGTGGGTGCTGCCGCACTCCCCAGCGGCAGCGGAAAGGCGGGGCAGTGCCGTAGCACTACCCTGAACACCCGCCAGGAGGGAAGGCTGGCCCTGGGGCCCGGGACCCCATCCCTGGACCCCCGAAGACGCGGGAGGGAAGAGGCTGTCTCCGTGTCTGTCCGCAGCAGACCAGACTGAACGTGCCGGCTAACGCTGCCGCACAAGGAGGTGCGGGCCGGGCAGGGAGCCGGCAGGAGCAGCTGGGTGTGGGATCCCCGAGCTGTGGTACTTCACCTGGGGGTCCGGGTGGGAGCAAGCCCCGCCCCTCCATAACAGGAGGTGAAAGGAGCAGCCGGGGGTGGGCTCCCCAAGCTGGCTGCCATGAAGATAAGGGGTCCGGGTGGGACCGGGCCCCCTAAGGAACAGAAGAACGGCCAGGGGTGGGTTCTCCGAGCCGCACGGCCTACAACTCACCGGTTGGCAGCAGGGGTCCGGGTGGGACCGGACCCCCCATGATGAGCCAACGTGGTACAAGGCCGTCAGCAACCGTAGCTCCACTCTCCCTGGCACAGCGGGAGAGCTGCTCATCAAATATTCACGGCAAACAGAGGAGTCGCCCCATAATGCCTTGCAGACCTGGACCGGCCTGCAGGGGAGGGCCGCCTTTTTCTCTGTTTATGGTGGTCCCAGGAGGACGGGGTCGCCACCAAGTGTGTGCCTAGTTGCAGGGGGAGCTGTAGGAGCAACGCAGTCTCCCCCACCATGAAGAGGAAAAAGTCCCTCCCTAAGTCTCTTGGGACAGTAAAGAAATAACCCCTGAAGGGGTCAGAGAGCATTGAATCACCTCCTGAGCTGGAACGTTTGTTGAGTAGTGCACCAAGGGGTGAAGGGCTGAGTGGAGGATGTCTAGAGAAGGGCATCCCCTGGAGGCGAAGAGGTGCAATGGCAGAAGTGCATTACTAATGTAATTTCAATGAAAAGCATTGACCAATGGTATTTCTATGGAGGGACAAGAAAGTCACCTGTGTAATGTGAGATCCTAAGCCAAATGGGGTTAGGCTGCCAGACATTCCTGCTAGGGTGTCTGGCTGTATATACGTAATCCTGTGATTTCAGCTGTGATACCTTTAGGGGCTGTAATTGCAATGCATTATAATGATAAACAAATGTGATGAGTACTGTCATTCTAAAGTGATGCTTAAACATGTATTCTTGCTGCTGCACTTAGGTGAATAACAACCCAGACTGTTAGCCACTTAAGATGTAGAGGTGTATACTTCATGTTCAGTAGTAGATGCTTACTCAGGGTTATGTGTCACCATAGCAGGTGTGCCCATTTTAAATGCTTGTTGAAGTAATGGGGTGAGTCGCCACTAGGATGGTGCCAGTGCTCAGGGCCCTTGCTCAAGGTTATGTTCAACTAACTGCATTAGAGGACAAGAGGATGTGCATACATGTGAGTGGTGGTACTAGACCCCACCCCCCTGTGGGAGGGGTGGAGATGTTATGCAATGTCACAAAGTATTTCCAACAGCTTATGTATATTTGTAAATTGGTGCATAGTATTGAGTAGTGTGTGTGTTTAATAAATGTACTCTTACTTTTATTTAGCAACTTACGGACTGGACAATCAATTATGGAGTGTTATTTCTGTGTACCTGTAAATGGCGATTACTGGCCCACACCACCTCCCTTGAGTAAGCCTCAGACTGCTCTGCAATGCTACCCTCCGAGAGTCAGGCGCTACAATTGGGTGTTTGGTTCCCAGTGAAGGACAAATGTAGTAATGTTATTTGTGCAGGTCTCACAGTTACTGCCTTGTTTTCCAACAGCCTCTTTATCTCAACCTGATTGCACTGTGCCAAGCTGCCTGAGCTTGAGCACAGATTATCATTCAGTGTATATCTGGCTTACGCTTACTAGATTGGTGGTTACTGCCTGGCCTGGGTGCATAGCTGATCCAACCAGGAATCCCATTTCTAACAAATACTTACGGTAGATTTTGTTGTCTATACAAAATAGACAAGCATTGGAGTATATTCCAGAAACTGGTTGTAGAGAAGGCAAGTCACTCTAATGTCTTGACAAATTCTTGTTGCAGTGATTCACATGCCATTGTTCTTCTCAGGTCTGAGCAAATCCCTATCTTATGAACTGGAACAGTGTTGTTACTGCCTGCAACATGTGTTCTATATTTTGATTCATTGCAGCAAACTCTTCAACATGTTGTTGTTTAGCCTGCACGCCTTGAGGCTAATTTCGCACAGTGCCTTGTGTTGCCTTTCCTGTACCCTTAGCATCTTGGTTTGCATTCATTTAAATTGTGCTGTGATGGCAAGAGAACAACAATTCCACTTGCTCTGGGTCTACCCAGATTCATTTCTTGTCTTCTTATTGAAGTTTGAGAAGGTATGAAAAGGGATAATCACTTAGGTAAACCGAGGGATAGTGGTGCTGGCTCATGTAGCACAGTTGTTGCAGCATGTTAGCTTCCTCATTTGCCTTCTTGCACTGTGGCAGGATGTTATTATTTGCAGAGTATGTATGTCACTAACCCTGTTTTACCCTCAGACATCATCCTGTCAAGTATTGTCCTACCTTCTCCCCCGTTGGACTTCTTTAAACTCCTGTGTCTTGTGAGACTTAAGACATTGTCTGAGTTATAATAGGTAAATCACAGGTGACATATCAGTCACATGTGAAAGCAGCATGAGAATAAGTATAAATGTAAACCTAAATACTAGTCTAAGATATCGTGTAAGAAAATATGCGTATGTTAATGTCATATAAGAAAAATAGAAATGAGGGGCCATATGTTCAAGCAAATGTCGGAGCATGGAGCTGCAGCAAATTTGGTAGCACCATGATCTGACATTTCCAAAATGCAGGGATGGACCGTATTTACAACAATATAGCGCACCCCTGTGTTTTCCCTAGTACTGGTGCTAAAATGAGCTGCCTAGCAACTATGCAGGCACCCTACCACCATTGCGCAAGTGTGCCTGTGTTGCAGTGAATGGTTGTTTGTGCAGAAAGGTGTCTCCTCTTGCACATGAACAATCAATAATAGTTATTGCTTTACTTTTATGTGTGCTGCAGAATGCAGCACACATAGAAGTAGCAAATAGTCATTATTTAATGATTCTTTATGTGCAGAAAGGGACATCATCCTGCACATAAACAATCATTCATGGTGTTTTGCTCTTTCTATGTGTGCTGCCGAATGCAGGGCACTTAGAAAAAGCAAAAAACGGGGAGAAATACAAGAGTTTCTCCTTGTTTTGACATTTTAACGTCGGCTCTGCGTGGCATTAGCTTTTGGCACTGCCTCTGATATACACCTCCTTGTAAATCTAGGGCAGCATAAAAAAAAGCAATGGGTCTTGCGGTAGAACGCCCACAACAACACCCCTTGCATGCCCCTTTTACGCAGATACCTGTGTGAAAAGGGTGCCATATTTACAAAGTGGAGTTAAGCCACTTTGTAAAGTGGATCAGGGCATTGTGCCACTGGAACATTGTTAACAGTGATGTTCCTGTGGTGCAATGCCCTTGTATATATGCCAGAGAAGTGTTGCATAAAGCATATACGTAGTATTGCTACACATATTTACACCTTCGGAGCTTACTAATATGGAAGTTAAACAACTGAAGTAAATAAGTTGGCCTCAGTGTGTGCGTCACTTTTGTACTATAAACTGCGCTAGTAGTCATTTGACAAAACATGTATTGGATCTGTGAATAGTTTCAGCATTTTTACTAATCTTTGAGTGAGAGGCTGTTAAGCATGTGAGTGGGGTGTGTTACGTGCCTATAACTTTGCGCCCCTTAACACGAAAGACATCCAGCAGTTCATACATTTTACTTACCTTATGAAGTTTGTGTTGTTCCAGATGTGTCTGTGCTGAAGGCACATGTGACAGCCTTTGGCTAGAGAGCTGACTCAATGCGTTCTTTCAGGGGTGTGGGTGGTGGTTTGACTCTCGGACTACTTCCTTTAGCTGCACCCTCTTGCCTTCTTGTTCAAGTTTTTCTTAGTGTGATAGAGGATGTGCCACCGTTTGTGTAGCGCCTCAACACTTCTCAAAGTAACACCAACCGTGTTGATCCTCTGTTGTAGATGTGAGTGCATCTGTCATTTTATATCTTTGGAAATAGTCATTGAGGCCTTGCAAAATAATTTGTCATTTTCAGACATGCAGTTATCAATCACAGTTTCAAACCTGTGATCGCTGCTTTTTCTCTTGTACTGCCTGCTGCCATTATCCTGGGAATTCTGGTTTGCCTTGGCGCAGGAGGAGGGTGGATAGCAATGGATTCCACTTAGAGTTTTCCAGTGCTTATATCATGTGACCTGGCTCTTTAATACACATTTCTGCCTTCACTGGTGCCATAGCTAAGAATCTGAATTAATTAAAAGTGCTTTTGGAAGAAATCGCTGACATTTGCACAAAACACATCCATTTGTAATCATGAATGCATAGATAAAAGCTTTGCGAACACGGACCTAATTAGTTCTTTATAACAACTTATTAGAGGTCTCAGCGGAGTTTCTTGACGATTATTTTTGTGATCTTTTCGCTACAGTTGTATCTCAGGAGGAGGAATTGTCCCATTGTTCTTGCCACCTCTTCAGAGAGATCACTTAACAGGAAGAACATAAACCACACTGTGTCATCCTTCTGTTTAATTTATTTAACTATGCCATCAATCAAACTAGCCCTTATCCGCTTCTAAGGATGGCATGTTACCACAAAATGGATGGAATCTTCCACTTTTCCACAGTGAAAATTTTCAGAGGAGGCCAAATGCCTTTTTCAGTACGCAGTACAGTGGAAGTGTACCACTTCACTCTAATACAATAGCCTCCTTTCTCTAAAGTTTGATAAATTCACAAAATATTGTTATGGTTAATGTGGAAAATCAAACAAGCCTGCTTGACTTGTTCAATAATACTGTTTCCAATTTCTTCTAATTAATTACCACTTGTAATTTGTTACATTCATTGTTGCCTATGTAATTCCTTCTTTTTTTTGGAATGAGGTTAATGTCCACATTGATTGTTGTCAAGATTAAGTTGAGATGGGGGCGTGGCTAATGCCCGACAAAGAAGCGGTAAGTCCGTAGCTCTCTCAGGGGAACGGGAGCGGACACGGACCGGCACTGCACCTAACCTACCCCAACGGAGCTTGGGTTGCAGGATATCGCATCGGAACATGGCATGAGCATATTCCTGATATTTCTACGACCTGAGAAGCCGAGGTAGACTACTTACCTCATCTCCGCTCCTGGCCGCGTCTATGGTAGTCCACCCGACCACCATTTTGTGACGCCCGCTGTGAGGCGGCTTCTTTTTTCACGGCGTTTTCTTCCCTGTTGAGCTGTTATGCGCTCTTATGCCTCCTGCTTCTTAACATCCTCCTCTGGCGACATATATGATGTGTGACTTTTGGAGCCAATACTACTTTAATTAAGTGGTGAATTTACTTCAACGAGCATTTAGCCTCCATTTTATTTATTCAATATGTATAACGCTTCCCACTGACTTTACTATCTTCACCTGTCGATATTTTTCCCTCTTCTTTTGCTGCTTGCCTATTTATACATCATATTTCAATAATGACATTTCCTAGCAGCCACTATTGGAATTTTTTGCAGTCTTGAACCGCTTTCCTCAGTAACTTTCAAATTTCCCTCATATAAATCTTCTCAGCGCTCACTGAACGTCCCTCTTGATTTCCTTCGACTACTAGTTGTTGGCTGTTGTCCCTCTGACCACTGAGGCATTTATTTATTTTATAGAGAGACTTCAATGCCGTTTGTCTGATATACTAGACATTCAATACTGAGGAGACGACTGCTACCCCTATCTGGCGTTTTGTTGGTTATAATTTTTCCCTGCGCGCCTTTTACAGCGATTGTGAAAGAGGGCTGTGATGGATATTTCTTGAAGTTAAAGTATCCACATTTATGAATGTAACCAAAGACTGTGAACTATCTACTGCTGAAACGTTTACCCTTTTTTCTCTAATTGTATTTTGAAGTTGCTATGAATGTTTTTCATGCTAGACCACCCTCAGCTGTATGCTTTATTTATATATTGTCTAGACACCCTACTGCAGCCATATTTTTCGCTGGATATGTATGTTCTATGTACCTGCACTTCCTTGCTTGCAATGTTGTGAATATTCTGTAAGTATGGGTGAAATTAGCGAATTCGCGTTCCGCGAAATTGAATTTGCAATCCGCAAAATCCGCGAATTTGTGTGAATTTGCGGATTTTTGTTTTTTTGCGTGTTCGCGGGGTTTTTTGCGTGTTTGCAGGGTTTTTTGCATGTTCGCGGGGCTTTTTGCGTGTTCGTGTGCCGCTTGCATGGCGAAGTTACCCATGCGGTCGTGTATGGGCACAGCACCCTCTGGTTCACCACTGCCATCCTCTGGTTCATCACTGCCACCCTCTGTTTCATGACTGCCACCCTCTGGTTCACCCCTGCCACCCTCTGGTTCACCCCTGCCACCCTCTGGTTCAGCACTGCCACCCTCTGGTTCACCACTGCCACCCTCAGGTTCACCCCTGCCACCCTCTGGATCACCACTGCCACCCTCTGGTTCATCACAGCACCCTCTGGTTCACCCCTGCCACCCTCTGGTTCAGCACTGTCACCCTCTGGTTCACCACTGCCTCCCTCTGGTTCACGACTGCCACCCTCTGGTTCATCACAGCACCTCTGGCTCACCACTGCCACCCTCTGGTTAACCACTGTCACCCTCTGGTTCAGCACTGCCACCCTCTGGTTCACCACTGCCACCCTCAGGTTCACCCCTGCCACCCTCTGGTTCACCACTGCCACCCTCTGGTTCATCACAGCACCCTCTGGTTCACCCCTGCCACCCTCTGGTTCAGCACTGTCACCCTCTGGTTTACCACTGCCACCCTCTGGTTCACGACTGTCACCCTCTGGTTCATCACAGCACCTCTGGTTCACCACTGCCACCCTCTGGTTAACCACTGTCACCCTCTGGTTCAGCACTGCCACCCTCTGGTTCACC
This sequence comes from Lissotriton helveticus, assembly GCF_964261635.1. Taxonomy (NCBI): domain Eukaryota; kingdom Metazoa; phylum Chordata; class Amphibia; order Caudata; family Salamandridae; genus Lissotriton; species Lissotriton helveticus. Next base: position 1,241,057,710 of record NC_136063.1, on the reverse strand, counting down.
ACTGCCACTCTCTGGTTCACCACTGCCACCCTCTGGTTCACCCATGCCACCCTCTGGTTCACCACTGCCACCCTCTGGTTCACCACTGCCACCATCTGGTTCATCACTGCCACCCTCTGGTTCACCCCTGCCACCCTCTGGTTCGCCCCTGACACCCTCTGGTTCAGCACTGCCACCCTCTGGTTCAGCACTGTCCCCCTCTGGTTCACCCCTGCCACCCTCTGGTTCATCACTGTCACCCTCTGGTTCATCACTGCCACCCTCTGGTTCACCACTGCCACCCTCTACCGAGACCTTTTGTAACACAGCGGCAGCACAAAAGATGCGCCATGGTGCTGGGTATTAACAACGTGACGCATCTGAGAGATGCGTGACGTTGTAAAGCCCTGCGCCATCAGGAGGTGTTCTGGCGCTGGGGAGGGTGTTCCTGCGCAGGAACGCCTCCTAAAAGTGGCTGAGTGAAATCTAGAAGATTTCACTCAGTCACTTTTAGGCCAATGCTGCATCAAAACCCTGCGCCTGCTTGAAGCAGGCGCAAGGCTTGATGCAGCATTGCGGAGATAGAGCCCCCCAGAGCATTGCTGGAGCTGCGTCACAAGCGCGATGCAGCTCCAGCAATGCGCTGCTTTTACGGCACAGATGCGTGACGCATCTGTGCCATTTTTGCCACATGGTGCACCGCATTGTAAATGCGGCGCACCACGGGTGGCGGAGCTGCGGCGCACAATAACTGGCGCATCTCTGGGGATGCGCCAGTTATTGTAAATCTGCCCCTATACATTTAGCCAACGAGGGAGCACTCCTGATTAGACAGTAGAAAGTACTCCAGTTGAGTAGAGGTATTGCACAAAAAGGTGGCATCTTCGTGGACAAACACGCAGGGCGGGATTCATTCTGCCCCCTGTTAGACTCGATTTTTGTGCCCTTCTGCCCTCTGTTAGACTCGTTTATCCCTTGTTTTTCTGCCCTTCTGCCCTCTGTTAGACTCGTTTTTCCCTTGTTTTTCTGCCCTTCTGCCCCCTGTTAGACTCGTTTTTTGTGCCCTTGTGCCCTCTGTTAGACTCATATTTCCCTTGTTTTTCTGCCCTTCTGCCCTCTGTTAGACTCGTTTTTTGTGCCATTCTGCCCTCTGTTATTCCCTTGTTTTTGTGCCCTTCTGCCCTCTGTTAGGCTCGTTTTTTGTGCCCTTCTGACCTCTGTTAGACTCGTTTTTGTGCCTTTCTGCCCCGTTAGACTAGTTTTTTGTGCCCTTCTGCCCTCTGTTAGACTTGTTTTTCCCTTGTTTTTCTGCCCTTCTGTCCTCTGTTAGACTGGTTTTTTGTGCCCTTCTGCCCTCTGTTAGACTCGTTTTTCCCTTGTTTTTCTGCCCTTCTGCCCTTTGTTAGACTGCTTTTTGTGCCTTTCTGCCCTCTGCATCACCACATCATCACTCAGCGCTACCCCAGCATCACTCAGCACCACCACATTATCACTCAGCACCACCACATTATCACTCAGCACCACCACAGCACCACTCAACACTAACACAGCCTCACTCAGCACCACCACAGCATCACTCAGCACCACCACAGCACCACTTAGCACAACCACAGCACCACTCAGTGCCACCACAGTATCACTCAGCACCACCACAGCATCACTCAGCACCACCATATTATCACTCAGCACCACCATAGCACCACTCAACAACACCACAGCATCACTCAGTACCACCACAGCACCACTCAGCACCACCACAGCATCACTCAGCACCACCACAGCACCACTCAGCACCACCACATCACCACTCAGCGCCACCACAGCATCACTCAGCGCCACCACAGCATCACTCAGCGCCACCACATTATCACTCAGCACCACCACAGCACCACTCAGCACCACCACAGCATCACTCAGCACCACCACAGCATCACTCAGCACCACCACAGCACCAATCAGCACCACCACAGCACCACTCAGCGCCACCACAGCACACTCAGCACCACCACACCATCACTCAGCACCACCACAGCATCACTCAGCACCACCACATTATCACTCAGCACCACCACAGCACCACTCAGCACCACCACAGCATCACTCAGCACCACCACAGCATCACTCAGCACCACCACAGCACCACTAAGCACCACCCCAGCATCACTCAGCACCATCCCAGTATCACTCAGCACCACCACAGCACCACTCAGCATCACCCCAGCACCACTCAGCACCACCACAGCACCACTCAGCGCCACCCCAGCATCAATCTGCGCAACCATTTAACAACAACTGGTTCAAATATGTTCTCTCAATGTTTCAAACTTTATTACAAATGTCACAAAAAGATGTTCATATTTCACTTCTGTTCTTGGATTTTCATCACAATAAAACACACTGAACATAATCTTCACAAAAGTTATTTACAAAAGTTTAAGCTATTGCCATTATAAAATAAAATCACTTTTATTTAAGTATTAATTATTTAAAAAAACGTAAAAGCCATTGTAATTTGTAATATCAATACAGCTAAGTCACGTAAATACAAAACATGTTGCATTACAAATGCTATAGGTGTCACATTTGCGAAAGTTATAACTATTGGCATTGTAAATGACGAAGCTATTAATTTAGCTATTTTCAAAACCAACACATAAATAAAAAAAATTGTCATTTACAAGACCAATAGCTCAAACTTTCCTAATGCGAGACCTATTGCATTGCAAATGCTTGTTTTATATCTGTCAGTGCTTCCTGTTGAGGTTTAATTTTCGTGACAGGCGCCTCATTGCCTACTTGTAACTATTCTCTGATCCTGCTTCAAGGGTCAGAGCAGGGTCAGAGAATATTTGCAAGTAGACAGCGAGGCGCCAGGAAGCACTTACAGGCTTACAGCAGCAGGTGCCCAAGTTGAAGTAAATTTCCTTGTAACCCTTCTGTAAAAGGTTACAAAAAATTAGCTTCAACTTTTGCACCTGCTGCTGTAACCCTGTAAGTGCTTGGCTGAAAATTCGTCCCTGCTGATTCCCGTATTTTACCGCGATTTCGCGAGATTCGCGGATCGCGAAATCGCGGAAAATCCGCAAATTCCGCGAGCGGAACGAATTTTCAGCCCATGCTTAATATTCTGTACATTTGATGCCTTTATTTGTTTATATGGTATTCTATTGCATTGTAGCACTATCTTCTATACCTTTTAGTTGGTAACTTCTACAATCAATCTCCTACCCTCTGTTATATTCTTCACATGGGAAAACAACTTTAGGAGGTGATTCATCCAAAGCCTACCTCTCATAAGTTCCTAGTCCACACAAGCTCAAGATTTCAGTGCTTGGATAAGGAGGACCCAGTCTCCTCTTCGCCAAAAACTATGTCACCTACAGCTGCGTGGAGGTCTTTGGGCGCACTCTTGTACGTGAGGAAAGGGCAATCCTTGCCAGACATCTATTTTGCTATACGGACTCTGGCGGAGTAACGAGGGGAAAAGAAACCGCGATCCTGGGCTTGTTGAAGTCTCGCCGGCACACCAAGGCGGACTCCAAGTCCCAGGAACCTTTGCCTGACACCACCTGGGCCGGGAGCAAGCCACGGCCAAGGGCAGGACCGTTTTTGGACGTTAGTGGCCGGAAGAGGCCGGGCCACCCATCTTGGGTTTAGTGGCAGGGGGTCAAAGCGCCCTCCAACCAACGTGAGCCACATTATTACCTATTATTCCAGACTGGTAATTTATGTATGCCCTGTATTGTACTTTAACTACCAGTACCACTGTGCTAAATATAGAACTCGTTTCATTGGCAACCTTTTATCCCTGCATCTAAGTGCCCAACTTCAGGTAAAAACTGTTTTGCTATGCCTCCCCCAGAGTGAAAGCAAAAGTCGGGCCCAAAACCCCAGTTACCCAGCTTGACAGTGATCCACCGTATGCTCCAGAAAACCATTGGGGTGGTGGCTAATGCCATAGAACATACAGAACGCCGTCTCTCATTACCTGCTGGGTTCCTTTCACCACTGCCATCTTCCAACATACTCACGACCACCATCAACTCTCAGGACTCACTTTTGGCTCCATCATTTGTCTCCCTCCCAGGTCTCCACCACGCCTTAAACATCGAAAATAGTCCCCCCAAAAGAGGCAATATATCACCGGAGTTTTTGCCCCCGCCATCTAGGTTATCCCTGACCCCTACTATCTTTTTGAACAAGCCCTCACCCGATCCACTTCCTCAAGCTGAGGATCTCATAGTTAGCGGGCCCTGTGATTCATCCATCAGCCTAATTTCGATCCCTGCATAACCCCCAAAGCGTAAGCAATGATAGCCCGAGGGTTAAAACTAGAGGACAAAAAGCCAGGCTCAAGACAAAACACAGTAACTCGGAACGTCCACCTATAGGGAATGCTAAGGGGAATGCGGGGGGCCAGAAACAGAAACAGAAGAAGGTTGCTGTTACATTAAGTACAACAAGAGGAAAAAACACTAATAAAAGAGTGCCTGTAGCAGCACCAGTTTCAACCAGTGACAGTGGTCCTCAGGACCGAACTAATGATACCCTAGTCACCCCTTTTACTTCCCCTTCACGAAACGAGGGTCTATTAAGTAAAATTGAGCATCTTATGAAATCACTAATGGCACCCCTCTTGGAAAGGGTAAAGCGCATAGGAGACAAAATACACAATCTGGAGAGAGTAGTGACTAGCGGCCCGATCACCCCAGGGCTACCAACTAGCGTATCAAATACTAACCCTATTGCCCAGCAACATCGCCCTAATGTACATAACACTCACACCAACAACCCATCTTTTACCCGCCCATAGACCCTTAAATAAACAACCAACGACTACGGCGGACCCACGGGCAGATCCCCACAGAATATTCCGAAGACACCAGAAACCAAGGAGCAGAAATTAGCAGAGGGATCCTCAGGTCAGGGCACGAACCATGAGGGACAGACGAAAGTTAACCCTAGCATAGGAAAGGACCTCTCCCTGTCAACAAAACCAAGGAGATCATTTACACGCATCGACCTACCCCCGCAATCACTGCCATATACGGTAGTGTTAGTCGGTGTCCCGGAATTGCCCCAAGGAAGAGTAGAGCATTTTCCTGACTTAAGAAACAAGGCGGCCCACTGGCTCAACAAAAACAGGCACTTGCCCCCTGACATATCCGGCCAAAATCTATTCGCAAGGAGATTAAGCTGGTTGGGACACACAAGAAAGGATCTTCCCGGGGATTGCGTTGTTATTAATTTCGGGGATAGGCGGGTGGTAGAACACATTTGCAACTGGCCTACCCAGTTTAGTGAGAGTAACATCCCTGCCAGGGACTTGAGTTTCTTTTACCCCCAACTTCCCCCAGTTCAAACAATTAACCACCGCAGGGGTTTTCCTAATCGAGATGCGGCAGAGGGCGGGCGTTTGAGATATAACATCCCTACCTTCAATTACTTCGATTCGCTCTCTGACTTGGAACGGGTGGACTGACTCCCTCCCAGGGTTTCGACCCAACCTAAACGGGTCAACATACCCGTCTGTTCCTCTCCTTTAGATAATTCGGACAAAAAAGGCCTAATAAACAAGGAAGCCCTTCCAAACTGCATAACGCTTAGTCACTGCGAGGGAAAACTGGAAGTAGATCCTAAGCCCGCAACAGTTAAAGCTGACTCTATCCTGAACATTATGTTCTGGAACGCCGAGGGCCTACGTCTAAATGTCGTAAACGACATCTGGTTAGATTTCATCCGCAAATACAGTATCATAAGTTTGCAGGAAACATGGGTAACATCAGAATTACACATAGAGGGTTATAGAACTTTTTTTCCCCCAGCGTTACCTTCTCCCTCTGGTAGAGCAAAGGGAGGTTTGGTTATATACGTATCTAACATTCTTCAACTCACAAGCATAGTCCCGGTAAAAATGGACCCAAATTTCCAAATAGTCGCTCTTCATCAAAGTAACACCAACGCCCTGGTAATAGTAAATTTTTATAACAACCTATCCGCGGAGGTTTTGATAAAAACAATAAAGGAAATAGGCCTTTGACTCCACGAACTATCAGGGCTTGTAAGGAGTTGATCATAATCTAGGGCGGGGACTTTAACCAAACGCTTTGAAAACACAGTACTAATTCACTCTGTGGTATAGTAGATGAAAACAGTGATCCGATAACCCACTTCCCTCACACCGCAGTCAGGCATATCCTGAATGAAACCCTGAGTGGCCTAGACCTTGCCGTTGCCAACGACCTGGTTAACCCTCCTGTACCGGTAACACCTACTTATAATGGCAGAGGAAGGCATAGCATAATTGATTTTATATTTATATCAGGGACAGCGGGAGGGGTTCTTCTAAAATGCAAAACCCACGACATCGCCGTCAGCGACCACTTTCCGAACAGCATCACCTTAAAACTTCCTAATAGCCACGTGAGGCCTAACATCGAAACGATTCTAAGACAAAATAACATCTTAATGGACAGACTAAACGGCTATTCGCTAAGGTGGGAAAAGTGGATCCGCTTGCCATCACAACAAGTCTGGTCACAAACCTCAGGCAAGCGTTTGCAAATTGCCTTGCTCCAGCAACTAGTAGCAAGGGAATAATGGCTAATTTCTCTAAAATGATAGTATTAATTAGGGAAACACTTTTTGTAACCACGAAACCAGGTAAATCCAGAATCAAGGGATGGTTCGACAGTTCCTGCACAAAAGCTCACCAGAACTTAAAAACAGCCCTAAACAAAAAAGATAGAAACCCAAAGGATATCGCAGCCCTTAGAAAGACCTATAATCAGGCACTAAAATCCAGGAAGAATACTCTTAAACAAGATCTCTGGATACAACTCCACAGATCATGTACCCTGAGGGATAGCACAGCTTTCTGGAAGGTTGTGAAGTCCCCTTTCTCATTAGAAGCCATGGTTAACCCCAGTATCGATGTTGCTATCGACGAACACCTGTGGGTTGAGTATTTTGAGCGGATAGTCAGCCTTCTCTCAACCGCAATTCGATCAATTCCAGAGGGGTTAGATAAAACAAACTTCCCGTTGCCTATTCATATCACACACGAGGACGTGGAACTCGCCCTAAAGGCCAGCAAAAACGGCAAGGCGCCAGGCCCCAATGGGGTTCCAATTGATCTTTTCAAGCTCAACACGGATCTATGGTCGCCAATTTTGACCAGGTTTCTTCAAGCTTCATGTGACTTGGGACTCATCGAATCATGGTCCCAGTCAATCCTCGTTCCTATTTTAAAAAAGGGGATCGCCAATCGCCATCTTGTTATCGGCCCATTTCCCTCCTGGACTCGCTGGGGAAAGTGGCCGGTCGTGTTATCCTAGAGCGCCTTCAACACTGGGCTTCTGATTCCAAAGCTCTTTCTGACCTACAATTTGGGTTTCGTGAGGACTGGGAACCATAGAGCTAGGCCTTAACCTATGCTTACTGATAGGGAAATATGTAAATGCTAAGGGGGGGCCCTTTACATGGCATACGTCGATCTCTCCGCAGCATTTGATTGCGTCAACCACAATAAGCTGTGGTTTATTCTGGCAGACATGGGAATAGAGTCCTCCCTCATAACGTCTCTGCGTGAACTATATTCAGATGTCACAGCCAGAGTCAGATACGGCACAGGGGCGAGCTAACAAAGTCGTTCAGAGTGGACAGAGGGGTAAGACAGGGCTGCGTCCTGGCCCCGTTTTTATTTAATTTATATACCAATGGCTTGGAAAAAGCCATGCTGACGGGTTGCCAGGACCTTCCCTCAATAAACACGCGCTCAATCCCGGTCCTACTCTATGCGGACGACGCCGTAATCCTAGCCTGCATCCCTAAGGAATTACAGCGTGCTCTCGAGAAATACCACACTTTTATGGCCAACCTCGACCTTAAGGTCAATATCAAGAAAATGTTTGTAATGTCCGCAGGGTCGAGGATCAAGAACTTCAAGCCCATATTTATTGATGCACAAAAAATAGGGAGCACAAATACGTATCCTTATCTGGGAATTACATTTGACCACAAATGCTCTTGGAAGTATGCCATAGAATCCAGGAAACTCGCCTTTATGAGAACAACTGCTGCCTTAGTCAAATTTGCAAATAAATTAGGCAGACGGCCCCCGGTTGAACTTTTAGAAATTTACAGGGCTAAATGTGTATCGAGTGCACTTTATGGGGCGGGAGTTTGGGGTTATGCCAACGTCGAGGAGGTGCAAAAGGTGGAAAACACTTTCCTGCAATTCCTTCTGGCAGGCCTCTACCTATGCCTGTCGCTTGGAAGTGGCTCTGTCCTACTTAACAGATCTGATCAGGATCCAACCCCTTCTCCTGTGGCATCACATTTGGTAGTGCAGTGAAACAACTCTCTGCCGGGGGATCATAGAGGACTGTGCTTCCCTAGATATGGCCCTAAAGATCGGTTGGCTTGCTTACATTAGAAAGTCCTTCAGCGACCTCGGCATGATACAGTACTATCACTCCCCCACCTCAATAGCTGTAATCCCGAGAAAGAAGTTTAAAAAGATTTGTCAGGCCCATTTAGAATCTCTTTGGCTTGCTAGTGAGGCCCCAAAAGCTACAGTACAGCACTCACTACTAATTCAAACATCATTCATGATTCAGACATACTTAACATACAACTATACGGGCTACTAAATATTCTTGTTAACCAGATTGAGAGTGAATATCCTTCATCATCTGGTCACCTTTCCCAAGACCAACACCTGGACAAAACCCCTTCAGGCTTGCCCTTGTGACGACAGCTCCCCCCAATCGACGATCCACATAATACTGTTCTGCAGATTCTATCAGGAACTGAGGCATTATTGGCTTCTGCCAATCCTTAAAGTAATGGGTTTACGTAGGTGTCGCCCAGCTTTTCTTGCTCTTCAATTCCTTGACACTGAACCCTTTGCTAGACAAGTAGTAACATTTTTGAATTAAGTCATCAAGCGCAGGCAGTTCCTGGGTTGAACTGGGGCTCCATTCCCCCAGATTAGTGCCCTCTTGTGATTATCAATACCTCATTATGCCATGTTGCGCGCCAGTTTTAGCAATTTGAATTTATCTTAGCCCTTCTTTTTTATCTTGCCAGTTTTTAGGGCTGTTGTTATTATTTTTTCAGTATGTTTTTAGTATTTTTATACATTCCTATTATATTTCTACCGACAATTGTTAGACGGATCGCCCTAATTCTCACCGTTTTTCTACTGGTAAAATGGAATATAGTGCGTATTTACGGTGTAAACTGTGAACTCATCATTTCTTTTAAACACATTTTTATTGAGATTTTTATGAAATGTATTGTGCTTTTATGGCTGTTTTGCTTACAACCGAATAAAGCTTGATTTGAATTTGAATTTGAATGTCACCTACAGCGACTACACCAAATCCTCCTGGCACTAAGGCAACAACCAAACGGTTAAAAAAGGACCCTCCGTCGCCTCCTGCTCAAACTTCTTCAGTTACTTTGGATCTTTTACTAGAAGAAATTAGGGTCCCTTTGTTGAGAAAACTACTACCACTCTCCAAGAAACTACTTCTACGCTTCAGGAACTTTCTAACAAGTGGTCATGTGTGGAAGGTCATGTCACTACTTTGGAATGCACAGTTGATTCCTTAAGCTCCTCCACCTCTAAGATTGACTCCTTGTGCTCTCAAGTCTCCCACCTTCACAAACAGATTGAGAATTTGGAAAATAGAAACCGATGTAATAACCTACGCATATATGGTTTGCCAGATGGAACAGAAGGGACTGATTCAATTTCTTTCTTTAAGTCCTTCCTTCCCAAACTTCTCAATCTGCAGGATAACACCAACTTGAATATTCAAAGAGTGCCCTTTATCTTAAAAATATGCAGCAATGTCAAAGCCTATATGAAAGATCAATAGCTAATATCAACACAAATGGCATTGTGTATACAAAAACAACTATTGAAAAAGGAAAAAATGAGGAATGCCCATTCTCTCCTTTCTTGTTCAGTATGGCATGTCATCCCATAGCATCACAAAGTTTTGATGGACCGATTATCTAGAGCAGGCGTTCAGGGCAAGGCCTGGAACCTATTATAATCTTTTCTGTTCGATAGAATGCAAACAGTAGATCAGGGTAGGGATAGGCCAAAGCCTTTTACCCTTCCTGCGGGGTGCCACAAGGGTCTCACCTTAGCCCCACGCTTTTTAATATTTACGTGAGCCTGCTGACAGCCCTAATAAGAACTTTTGGGCTACAATTAACATCCTACGCTGATGACACACACAATACGTTTTCCCTACAGTGAGGCAAAGAAGTCGAAACACCCTTAAGATGCCACGAGTGTATGAAAGCTATAACTGTGTGGATGTCCGCGAACTGCCTGAAACTTAAGGCAGGCAAAACGGAGGTTATTATAGTTTGGAACAACCCCAACCTCTGGACACCTGACTGGTGGCCTGAAGAAATAGGTAAGCCCCCAGCCCCCACGGTGAAAGCCAAGAATCTGGGTGTGATTATGGACAACAAACTCACTTTTTTGGGACCAGGTTCGTGGGGTTGTCTCGACAAGCTTTTTCCTCCTGAGAATTTTGAGGAAAATTCAAAGCGCTTTGCATGGTTCTCAAGTCTTTGATGGGCAGCGGTCCTGAATATCTGAGAAGATGCCTTGAATGGTATGTCCCCGGAAGAATGTTGCACTCCTTGGAAGCAAAGCAAGTGACTGTTCCCAGAGTAAAAATAGCTAATGGGGCGGCAGCAGTTTAATCTTGGGTGCCGCAAAAGCCTGGAACAACTTACCAGTGCATCTTTGAGACTCCATGGAGCTTCTTTATTTCAGGGAGGGGTTAAAAACATGGCTGTTCTCAAACTAAGTCGGTGTGCCTAGGGATACCAGTTAGACAGTGCTCACCGCCAGGACACCCTTGCGTAATAGTGCACTTTAAAAGCTCTAATAACATAACCTGATGTGTTCTCATGATAATATAGAGGGTATCAAAATGGGTCCAGAGACATTTATGAGTCTGTTATTAGCAGCCCAGCCAAAGACTGTCTAGTACTCCATTTTTTTTAAAGAAATGGCAAATCCTTGAGTAATAAAATATATTGGACTAAATCAGTCTTGATGTCCATAACAAAACTAGTCATGAAAAATGTGTATATCTCATTGCCACTGGAATGCGAAGCAAAGCAAGTAAAATAGCTAATAGTTTTTATCATATCTCACGTAAAAACCCTTTCTTAACAATTATACAGAACAAGTCTATCACCACATAAGACTTTCAGGGAGATATGTACAATATAAGTGGCGGACCGTGTCATTAGCCTCCTGGGCTTAAGGACATGATTCGCCACTTCGGAAACGCAAGACTTCACCATATTTACAAGAATGTGGTGCAGCCCTGCATTTCCCCCTGCGATGGCGCTAAGTTTAACAAAGTAATGCCAACGCAGACAACCTTGCACCAGAGTGCAATGGTGTCTGTGTGCAGGGGAGGATTGGTTTTACATAGAAAGGTGTCCCTTCCTGCAAATAAACATTCCTAAAATGCCTTTTTGGAAGTTTAATGTGTGCTGCTGCATGCAGCAGCCATGAAAGTTACAAAATGTAATTTAAAAAAAAAAGATTTGATTATGTACAGGAAGGGATACCTTCTAGTGCATAAATAAACCATGGTATTCTGCTTTTCCATGTGTGCTGCACATGGAAAAAGCAAAAACGAGGAGAAATAATGCATTTCTCCTCATTTTGCCAACTTAAGAGTAGGGTTTTCCTGGTCTTAATGTTGGCGCTGCCTCCTATGTACACCACCCTTGTACACAGAGGGCAGCGTCCAATTCAATGGGTGTTGCAATGGAACATGTATCACAAGGAGAAGGACTAGGGGCAAGTTTAACGAGGTCCAGCGTACGTACCCCGATAGGCTGTATTCTCACAATTGGTACGGAGTTCCTCTGAAGCAGTAAAAAATTAGGTTATAGGAACCAATGAAGGGGTCCCAAATGAGACCAAAGGTGTGTGTAGGAAGGAGAGGGAGGAGGGGGAATCCTCCTTGTGGAACTAGTACTCTCACACACCTAGCAAGCTAGGTGTCATGCTTCATCATTTGAGTATGCCCCTCGTCAGGTCGGCGCTGCAATACCTGACGGGCACCCGGAACCGGGGCTCTTTGTCGGGGATCTTCTGTTCCTGCCGGTTGGTGCAGTGGGGGTGAGAGGCCTAGTATGTGTAGATGTAAGGGCAAGTGAGTTAAAATAGGTCAGTTTGTCCTATCCAAACTTTATTCCGTAGGTAAACTGCCTAGTTAAAAGGGGGGGTTGAAGAGGGGCCTTACCTAGTCGCAATGTGTCTAGTTGTGAGGGCCCTACTCTCAAAAGATCAATGGAACACCCACCACAACACCCACTGCACACCCCTTTCACGCTACACATAGCGGTAAAGGGTGCCGTATGTACAAGGCAGCGTTAAGCCACGTTAAGTGGCTTAATGCTGCCTTGTACATAAGGCAAGACCCCTATCACCACGGCATGTCACAAAAAGTGATGTTCCCCTGGCGTTTGGGGCTTTTACATATGCCCCTCAATGTTGGCAGGTTCTGGATCTAAGTTTCTGCTGCAAATAATACAATAAAAGGGAACTTGATAGTATACATTTTTTAAAATATAGCTCACTCTTAGCATAGAAAATAACAAAGAATGCATATTGTCTCCTAAGAAAACAAATGGAATGTGTATAGATGAATTGAAAAACCCTCTTCCAAACGTTTTTCTGGGCTCACTGAAATATAGAAATACCGTAAAGAATTCATACTATTGAAAGGTTCCCAGTGGTTACTAAATAATTTGACAGACACCCCCAGATAAATATTCTTAGAGAAAAAGGGGATTGAAGTCAATTGTTTGACATGTTCACTAAGTTCCGAAAAACCCAAGTTAACATACACCAAAGCAAGACTATCCTTTTTGCTACAAGCTATTTCCACAACTCTTTAAAAGGAAAAGACAAATGTTATATTTATCCTTGATGGTAAAATTACAGGAAAACCCTCACATTGAAATTGGGAACAAGCCATTGACTGGTATGAATAGGTACCTCCATTATTATTCTCAGATACCCATTCATTGGAAGGTAACCATCTTTTCATTTCGGTCGTAACTTTACACACGTTGGGCCTTATTCCAAAAGGGCCTCTGCACTCTTGGCTGAGGTACCCCAGACGCAGGGGAGTATCGCACTTGGAGCGAATCTCCGAAATCAGAATTCTCATTGCAGAGATTCCACCCCAAGTGCCGAGATTGACACACGACTGAGGGGTCTCTGCCACGGGTAAGGAGGCCCTTTGTGAGAATAGATTGCCTCTAGGCGAGTAAGCAAATTTCAATTCACTCCAAAATGTCTTATAGAATCTGAAACAAATTTGAGAATCTTGAATTTTCTTCTCGAAATGAATTAGATAAAATTGTGCATCTATTTACGTCTCTAGGGACCTATCGCTCTGCCTCAATGATATGTAACAAACTAAAATCTTCAACTACTCTAGCAGCACAAACAGGACTGGGGAAAGGAACTATACTATGGAACTCCTTCACCGATTTGGCACAATTGCCTGTTGTCTGTTCCGAAACCTAACATGCATATGCAAATAATGTATAACCAGCTGCTGATTATAATGAGGTCGCATGCACATGAAGCAAAATATTCACAGTAGATCTTGTCATGAAGGTGACTGAGATAAATGCCGCCACTGAGATGCCAGTTAGGAGCACATGTTTGTGCGCAGCAGAATAGTTACTCAGTGGTGGGTGGAGCACGTTTGGGGGTAACAGAACAATTAGGGGCAGATTTACAAGAACTGAAGCATCACTGCATACCAGCAGAGATGCATCAGTTAATTTGTGTCATGCAAAGAAACCCTTGTGCCACCATGGATGCGTCGCATTTACAATGCAGCGCACTGTGGCGCATGGATTGACAGATGCCTTATGCATCTGTCAGTGTATAGGTAACACATTACTGGAGTTGTGTCGCAAGCACGATGCAGCTCCAGAAATGCTCAGGGACGGCCTATACTTATTGTGCTGCGTCACTCCTTCGGGCCTGCTTCAAGCAGGCATAAGGTTTTGACGCGGTGGCATCATAAAAGTGCCTCAATGAAATCTTGTAGATTTCACTGTGTCACTTTTATGAGGCTTTCTTGCCTGGGAATACCCACCCTGCATATACTATACCTGATGCAGGTATAATGTGACTCAGGGCTTTACAATGTGGTGCTTCTCCCTAGATGCGTCACGTTGCAAATGCATCGCAACGCGGCGCATTGTTTACGACGCTGCTGTGTCACAAAAACGACGCACCGGTGGGGTAAAAGTGTCGCAAGGAGCTTCTAAATCTGCCCCTTAGTGGTTGGAAATGGTGAAAAGAATTCAGTTGACAATCTCTCTTGACAATCTTATATCCACGTCAGTTATTCTCTTTAATGATGCAAAACCAAAGGGGATGATGGATGGAGTGTTGAACATTGCAAGCACTCACCCCAAGACAACTGATCTGGGTTTCATCCATCATCATTCTTTAGCTCACTCCACCAACCCAGTTCAGACATGGTTATATGCAAATCAGTCTGACCCTGTGCCTCATGGGAACAGTCCAACCCGAACTACCAAGCAATGTCACCCTGGACCGGAATCAAGCATCCTGGGACCGGTTTCTGGCTAATAAACCATCATCAGCCAGGCTAGTTTGAATCCAGTGGCAAAGTGAGCAAGGGACCCATGTCTGGGCATACCCTGCCAACTTAGGGTGAACAAAGCAAAACCAAAGGGGATGATGGACGGAGCGTTGAACATTGCAAACACTCACCTCCAGTCAACTGATCTGGGTTTAATCCAGCATCATTCTTTAGCTCACTCTGCCTCCCCAGTTCCGACATGGCCATAAGCAAATCAGTCTGACCTTGTGCCTCATGGGAACAGTCCAGCCCGAATTGACAAGCCGTGTCTTCCCAGGACCGGAAACAAGCAGCCTGGGACCGGTTCCGGGCTAATCAGCCGTCATCAGCCAGGCTAGCTTGAATCCAGTGGCAAAGTGAGCAAGGGAGCCACGTTTGCGCATACCCTGCCAACTTAGGGTGAACAAAGCAAAACCAAAGGGGATGATGGACAGAGTGTTGAATATTCCAAGCACTCACCCCCAGTCCACTGATCTGGGTTTAATCCATCATCATTCTTTAGCTCACTCCGCCACCCCTGTTCAGAGATGGCCTTATGCAAATCAGTCTGACCCTGTGCCTCATGGGAACAGTCCAGCCTGAACTGCAAAGCCATTTCTTCCCTGGACCGGAAACAAGCATCCTGGGACCGGTGTCTGGCTAATCAGCCGTCAATTGCCAGGCTTGCTTGAATCCAGTGGTAAAGTGGGAAGGCTACCCACGACTGGGCATACCCTTCCAACTTAGGGTGAACAAAGCAAAATCAAAGGGGATGATGGACGGATAGTTGAACCTCGCAATCACTCATCCCCAGTCAACTGATCTGGGTTTAATCCATCATCATTCTTTAGCTCACTCCGCCACCCCAGTTCAGACATGGCCATATCCAAATCAGTCAGACCCTGTGCCTCATGGGAACAGTCCAGCCCGAACTGCCAAGCCATGTCTTCCCTGGACCGGGAACAAGCATCCTGGGACCGGTTTCTGTCTAATAAACCGTCATCAGCCAGGCTAGCTTGAATCCAGTGGCAAAGTGAGCAAGGGACCCACGTCTGGGCATATCCTGCCAACTTAGGGCAATCAAAGCAAAACCAAAGGGGATGATGGACGGAGGGTTGAAAATTGAAAGCACTTACCGCCAGTTAAATGATCTGGGTTTAATCCATCATCATTCTTTAGCACACTCAGCCACCCCAGTTCAGACATGGCCATATGCAAATCAGTCTGCCCTGTGCCTCATGGGAACAGTCCAGCCTGAACTGCCAAGCCATGTCTTCCCTGGACTGGAAACAAGCATCCTGGGACCGGTTTCTGGCGAATCAGCCATCATCAGCCAGGCTAGTTTGAATCCAGTGGCAAAGTGAAAAAGGGACCCATGACTGGGCATACCCTGCCAACTTAGGGCGAACAAAGCAAAATCAAAGGGGATGATGGACGGATAGTTGAACCTCGCAAGCACTCATCGCCAGTCAACTGATCTGGGTTTAATCCATCATCATTCTTTAGCTCACTCCGCCACCCCAGTTCAGACATGGCCATATGCAAATCAGTCTGACCCTGTGCCTCATGGGAACAGTCCAGCCCGAACTGCCAAGCCATGTCTTCCCTGGACTGGAAACAAGCATCCTGGGACCGGTTTCTGGTGAATCAGCCGTCATCAGCCAGGCTAGTTTGAATCCAGTGGCAAAGTGAGCAAGGGAGCCACGTCTGGGCATACCCTGCCAACTTAGGGCGAACAAAGCAAAACCAAAGGGGATGATGTCTCAACATGACATATGAGTGAAAAGATTTTAAAAGGATGGATTGTCAGTGGTGGCAAAACGTAACACTAAAAAAAAATGAAAATCCACCCCTGAATGAGAATAGTTTTTTTACTGCTGGCATGTTACAACTCAATTCAACAAACAAACTCTGTACTAAATGCAAGATGAAGTTTGCAATTAATTTTGGGTGATTTTAACGAACTCTGTGACTAACAGTACCTATTGAACAGTCAGTAATAGGAATTCTGTAACAAGAAATTGTATATCTATTGCATTCTTCTATAATAGAATGATGTAGATAATATATTTAACTCATAAGCATATCTTTGCATATTAATAATAATCATAGCAAGGTACCGTAACAAAGAGAACGCTTGGAATGTATTTCTCCTTTGGAATTTCCAGTTATGTACTTCAGTTGCTTTGAGAGAGGCCTTTCAGTAGAATTCATGATGTAAAAAAATCAATAAGTCCTTGCAATACATATCATTACTGTTAGATCTGGGGGTCTCTAGTTGGCAATGATATTCACCTTTGTCCAAATAGGGACCCTTACTTCTAAGTCAGGATAAGGGGATTACACTCCTTAATAACCCCTGCTCACCCTTTGGTAGCTTGGCACGAGCAGACAGGCTTATCTTAGAGACAGTGTGTTAAGGATTTGTGAATATATGCAGTAATTCAGTGAAAACACTACAGATGGACACACCACAGGTTTTATAAAAATAAGTATTCTTTATATAGACTTAAACTCAAGACCATAAATGACAAAAATCCACAATACTACACTTAAGATTACTTAAAAGATGATTAAAGTCTCTTAGTTCAAGTTGATGGTAAATGCGACAAAGTTCTCAATTAAGTACCTGGATGCGAAACGCAATGTGAACAAAAGACTCGTAAGAGGGGAGATGCGCGATTCCGTGACCCGGGGGAACGGTTGCGTCCTTTCTCAATGCTTGCACAGAGTAGGGGACTTGCCGTGAGCCTTACCGGTACGAAGGTGATACGTAGATTCTCGGCCTGCGGGCCTGTTGCGGTGCGCAAGATGGCACCTTGATGCGATGCGATGATCCGGTTGTGATGCGAGAAGATGGCGCCCTTGATGCGGCGATGCGATGACAATGCAATGACACCCTGGCAGCCTTGCGACGACTCTGTACTTTGGAGCCGCGACAGGCCCTGCAACACGCTTCTCCGGTGATGCGATGGCGCCTCTCTCGATGGAGTCACGCTTCTCCATTGATGCGTCAGGAGGCAGCTTCGATGAACACACGCTTCCAGGGAGATGCAGCGAAGGCTCGCTTCTCCGGCGTTGCGATGATTTCAGCTGTGGCGGCGACACGCTTCTTCTCGATGCGTCGCTCTTCCAGCTCCCAGCGGACACAAGTGACTGGAGTCAGAATTCCCAGCAAGGAAATTCAGGAGGGAGCTGAAGTTGAAGTATTTTGTCACTGAGACTTTAGCAGGAGGCAAGCACAGTTCAAGCCCTTGGAGAATATTTTGTAGATAAAAGTCCTTACAAAGTTCCTTCTCCTATCCCTTGGCAATGAAGCAACCACTGCAGGCCAACCCAGCAAACAGCACCCTGGCAGAGGGGCAGTACAACTCCTGCAGCTTCCTTAGTTCTTCTCCTTGGCAGAAAGATTTCTTGTCCAGAAGTGATCTAATTTCTTGGGATCAGGGTCCCAATATTTATACCCCAAAATCCTTTGTTTTCTGAAGGCAGAGAGGCCTCTGCCTAGTCTCAACCAGTTCCTGAGCACTTTGTTTCCATGACTCTCTTCTTCCTTTCACTGTGCAGGACAGAGACATCAGCCGCCCCACAGAAGGTGGAGCCAGCCCAGGGAAGGGAAGATACAGCTCTGGAGCACTCTGTTGACATGATTCCTCCTCTCCTTTCACAGTGCAGGGCAGAGACATCAGACAAGCCACAGGGGGTGGAGCCAGCATTGTAGAGGGAAGGCCCAGCCCTATTCAGGTCCAAGGTGCAACTCCTCCTTTCCATCTAGATACAGATGTCTCTATTCACCACTGGGCTGCCCCAGCCTGTCTCCTGGAATCCCCCAGCCCCGTCACTCACAAACCCAGACAAGGAATACACAACCCAGCAGAGGCAGGCCTGGCTAGTTAGGCAAGAAAATACCTACTTTCTAAAAGTGGTATTTTCAAACACAGAATATTAAAACCAACTCAACCAAAAGATGTATTTTATTATTCTGAGTTCAGGCATACTAAATTCGAATTTCTACCATAGTCCCTGAGTCAGTTATGATTATTAGAATGTAATAATCTAACTGCCCATTCTGGTCTATGAGAACAGGTAGCCTTCAATAGCGAAAAACAAAAATGGCTATAATTCACTATTAGAACATGCCATACACATCATAGCATGTCCCACCTTATACTTACAATGCACCCTGCCCATGGGCCTACCATAGGAGTGTCTGATATGAAGCAAAGGGAAGGTTTAGGGATTAGCAAGTGGGTACACTTGGCCAAGTCGACATGGCAGTGCTAGACTGCACATAGGCCTTGCAATGGCAGGCCTAAGACACAATTTACAAGCTGCTTCTGTGGGTGGCACAGCCAGTGCTCCAAGCCCACCAGCAGCATTTGATTTACAAGCCCTAGGCACACATGATGCACTGCACTAGGAGCTGACAGATAAATCAAATAACCCAATCATGGAATAACCAATTAGCACATCAATTTAACATAGGGAGCACTTGCACTGTGGCACTGGTTAGCAGTGGCACAGTGCCCAAAGCATTAATCCAGCAAAACATATCAAAACAGAGGAGGCAATCCGTAAAAAATGGAAGGGAGACTCACACCAATGATGCCAGGTCTAACAATTACATTTAGCTGAGAGTCATGATGCCATGAAGAATCAGATCTTGAAAATAAAGCAGACGGAGAATGCAAAATTAGAAACTGCTCCAAGTACCTTATTATCAGATGCATGGTTTTGAGCTACAATGGGATGGACCCTCAGTGGAAATCCCCAATGCAGACCAAAATCATGTTCTAGCTTAAAAATGTGCTACTCCTAGTAGAGTAGTGAATAAAGTAGTGTCAAACTGCTTCTTTCTATTTCACGGATAATAAAGTGGTCTAATTTTAGAGAGTGGGGCTAAACCACCCCTACCAGAGAGTGCTGTGTGGCTGCTGGTTTTCCTTATTCGCCTCGCATCTGGTCCGAAAAGGCATACTTTGTCCATCACATCTCAGATGCTCATAGTTAGCGTGAAATCTGAGAGTGTATTTGTGACAACCCCAATGTAGGTAATATGGAAGGCTGTGCAAGGGCCAAAGTGGCCTCTTATTTCCATTGGTACATGCCTGCTTGCATGGGAGTTCACCCATCACATTGTACAATGCAAAATGAGGGTCCATGCATTGAATTCCATAAAATGAGGGCAAACCTGTTATACATACATATATATATACAGTCAACAACTGTGTGGTGTTTGGTGCTGAAAGCACAAAGTGGCGCCCCCCGCCCAAGACGGTGTTCCTGGTATCGGGGAGGGAGCAGCAGCACGCTGCTGCTTCGGACGGTGACAGGTGATGTTTTGCTACCATGGTCCCTGTGGCAGTGGATGAGCGGACTCACAGACTGGTAAAAGCTGGGGCATTACTGAATGCATGGATCGATCACTGTATTTGAGTTTGAGGTGTGGGACTGCTAACATGCATTAACTGCGTATGGGACACTTACTGACTCAGGACTTCAGGTACCAGCATTCTTTGCTCCTACTGCCCACAGAGATGAAAGAACTATGTCTGTGATTGGATACACTAGTACCAATAAGACCATCAAGAGCAGTATTAGAGTCCATGCATGCACCAACGTTTTTCTAAAACACAATGCTGGCAATGATTAAAGCATTTGGCGAAACGCGTCTGCCAGGTGTTTTAATTTTTTATCTGTCAGGATGGTGGCAAATTAAACTTTACCTGACCTGTCCAAACATATGTGTCGGACCCGTTAATTGGAAAAGAGCCGGGATTGGTGGTGGATATATATATATTTTTTCACTGAAAAAAACATAGATTTTAGGGATGTTATAGTTAGCTGGACATTTGATTCTCTCAAAAACCATAGAAAATACAGTTATAGTTAATTCAGCTAACTATAACTCGTGCACCCACAATGCACTGCTCATGGCGTCACATATTCCATTGTTCATGACATGGTCAGTGACATCACTGATAACATCACTGATGACATCTCAAATGACATCACTGTTGACATCATCCAGTGACTGTTTCTGTAAAGTCTAAATATGTTTTATATATATTCCATGGTGTATTGAAGAAAGAGTGGGTGTATAAGTATCTGGATGGAAGATTTAGTACGTGCATGACTGACTGTATAAATGAGTGATTAAGCATATCTTACTGAATGCATGAGTTAGTGAGTAAAGTGTGTAAATGTCTGTATCAGTCTGTCTGTTGTTGTGCAAGCTGCTGCATGGGTTAGTCAGTAGCTACATGAGTGTCTATATAGGTTATTGATTGATTGCCTGAGTTTTTCTGGGGCAGATTGATTGTGTGTGTATGTGTGGGAGGTGTGTGACTGTGCATAGATGTGTGAGTGGTCGATTCACTGTTTGTATGGGGTCAAGAGTGCATGTGGAAATAGCTGTATGGGTGTGTGAGTGTGTGTATGAGTTTGTTGGTGAGTTAATGGATGACTCAGTGGTATACATCCAAATAACTACATATGTAAAAGGCAGTGTATGTGAGAGTTGAAGTATATAAATTACTCTACATGATAGTCAGTGATTGTGAGACTGGCTGTATGATGAGTGTGTACTTGTATCACTGAGTCTATAAGAGAGTAAGTATGCATTAGTATCTGTACGAATAAGTGAGGTGGTGTGTGTATAATTGTACAGGTGAGTAAATGGGAGTGTGACTGATTCTTAGCATGACTAACTAGGTGTGTGAGTATCTGCATGGATGAGTGGTGGTGTGTTAGTGTCTGTATACGTGTATGAGTGCATATGATAGTGTTGTATTGATGAGTGACTGCATGTATTAGTGATTGTATAGATGAATGAGTGGATGTGTGTGTAGACCTAGGAATCAGTGAGTGTATATTTGGTGACTGGTATTGGTGTGTCAATGATTTAGAAAATGGTATTCTGTATTTTACAGCAGGTGTATCAAAGGTTTTATAAGTGTATGAGGAGGTGCATCAGATTTTCATGTGGATAATGTCATCAGTGATGTAATCAGTGATGTCATTTGAGATGTCATCGGTGATATCAACAGTGATGTCACTGCCCATGTCATGAATAATGTAATATGTGACGTCATGAGCAGTGCATTGCGGGTGCGCGAGTTATAGTTACCTGAACTAACTATAAAAGTGGAATTTCTATCGTTTTGTAAGAGTGAAATGTCCAGCTAACTATAATGTCCCTGAAACTTATGGTTTTTTCAGGGAATTTCCAAGGTTTTTTAAATGCTAATTTCTAACTAATGTACCTAAAACCTATGGTTTTTTCAGTGAATTTCAATTGTTTTTTAAATGCTAATTTCTAACTATAACGTCTTTAAAACCTATGGTTTTTTTCAGTGAATTTCAAAGGTTTTATAAATGCTAATTTCTAACTACAATGTTCCTGAAACCTATATTGTTTTCAATTAAATTTTAAAATGACGTGCATACTATTTGTAGTGAAAAACTAACTGTAGCAGTAGTCTGTTATTAGTTATAATTAAACAATGTTTAAAACTTAATTAGCACTAATAAACATATAAGTGTGGAAAAAGTGTGACTCAGCAACTAGGATACCTGACTTCGAACACCAGCGTTCACAGTTCGATTCCCGGCTCCAGCTGCAATTTAGCCCACCACTATGTCACTGTGGGCAAAACGTTACTTTCCAATGCCTCAGAGCGCCGGCACACCTTTCCGGGGGTACCTCTTTGCTCTACAAATGCTGGTATTTTTTTAATTTAAAACCATAGTGATGAGAAATATTAGCACATACTTTTTTTTCTTCTATTCTGAATGATATTTTTTTTATATCTTCTATTTAGAATTACGGCAATTAATAGATGTTTTTAGTCACGAGAAAGGAAATGACACGGTTTGCCAGGCAACAGTTTTTAAGCTCTCCAATGTATGTACATATTAGGGAACCTTTACTGCTTCACATTTTGTAACTTTTCCCAACACGTGTACAAGTGAAACAGTGAAAACGGGAGCATGTGTCAACTATAAAACGTGACATCTAAATGGGCGAAGCCGCATCATCCTTCCATAGACTGCTCAACAACCACAAAGTATGTAAACCACACCCGTTGTTCGACTAGTTTTGTTTTTGCAAGTTATTTTCGCGTGTCCATTCTGTGATGCAGGTTCCCTTTTCTAGCGTTGGATTCTTCTTTTGCGACAACAAAGCATATTACGGAATTGTAAGTTGTTTGATTATGGCATAGTAGATATTTATAATACGTAGCTATTTGTGAATATTTAAAGATTTTTATTACGAAAAAAAATGTAATGGTTGTTTTTGTCATTTATATGTAACGTCAGCAGCTTGTATTGAGAAACACCCAGAATAGAGGAAACAATTTTCTTTTTCTGGCTCCCTTGAGGTTATATACTGTGACTATGTACATGGTACCAATCAGAGTATAGCGATCTTCAGAGGTATTGGTGACCCGTTGAAGCGAAAACTAAAGATTCATATGTTAAGTGAGCACCTTCTCCTTCTTACTCTGTTTCCCCCGTTTTTTTAACTTACTTCATCAGATATTTTTATAGTAGGAATATTTTTCGAAATTGCAGTTTTAAAAAAGGTTATTTACATAGACACTTTTTTACTGAATGCCTTTGATAAACCCTACATTTCTTAATTCATATTTTTGCATTTCTCCTGTTCTTTACTGTGGTTCCTATTCTCGTTCTCCCTATAGAGTATATAGGAATAGTATTGTATTTACTACTACTTTTTTATATATTCTTAATGGAGTACGTGATCTGTTAGCAGAGCAGTGAGTGACCTCTAAGCACTACGACAAAACTTTCCCAACTTCTACAGAGATTGTAAAAATTTAGTTTTTTTGTTGTGCTCCTTATTCTTCTTCTCCTGTGGAATACTATAAAGTCACCTGTATATTTTAATACTATAAACTTACAGTACTTCAGAGGGGTTAAAGATCTATCTCTGAAAGATATTAAGAACAATACTACAGTTATTTCCGTTGATAACTTATTACCTCACAGTTTGTAACACTGCTAATATTTTACAAAATAGTAGTCCCCAAAAAAAAACTGTATACATAGTGCTTTATTTAATGTTTTGAAGAAGCGTACATTTCTAGATAATATGACGTAATTTATGTTTAACTGTTTTTTATTTGTTGTTCTTCTGACCTGAGATAATGTAGTGCAAGAGTGTTTCTTGTAGCACTTCTTTTCTACTTTATCTAAAAGTAGCTGATGCCCTCTTATATTAACAAGAATATGGAGCAACACTTTTACAAACTATTGCTGAAAAAAGGAGGGTATGACCACGCTTAACTGATATTTTATGAAATTCCATTTTTATTTGTCACCCCTTTCATATATACAGTGTCAGTTTCTGAAGAAAGTTTATTTGTAATTGTTAAATAAAAACTGTTTCAAACCCATCAGAAAAGTAAACACCACATTTTAAGTAAATAGTGCTCCTGGGAAGTATCCCACCGGCAAACTTGATAAAACAAAAAACTGCAAGACACTGTAATTTTTCCGCCGTGATTTGTACACCTCACGGCAATTATATAAATGGCCCTTAAAACATATAAAAACAAATTTTACCTTCACAATCCCTGCCCACCACCTTGTGACCACTGTACAGAGTTAATAGTGTTCCTACCCTCCCCTCTACTACTTTCTTTTCCCAAACTCCTTTGGAAGTGCGTCACAAAATGACTGGCAACAGTGAACCGTTCCCACCCAACAAGGAGCAATACTTGTGCTCGAAACACTTTAGCCAATAAAATGTCCACGTTGTTCCGCAGAGGAGGATGGAATGACTGCCAACACTTCTACTTTTAATGCTTCACAGCCAATGAACATTAAGCTTCGTAATGTCCCGCTTGGAACACGTTACGCAATGAAATGTCCCTAATACTCCGCAAAGAGGGAAGGAATTACTGACAACACTTCTACTTTCAACGGTTTACAGCCAATCAACATTAAGCATGGGAAAGTCCTCCTTGGAACACGTCAGCAAATCAGATGTCACTCCTACTCAGCAGAGCGGAAGTGAATGTCTGCCAACACTTCTACTTTCAGTAGTTCGCAACCAATCTACATTAAGCTGTAGAAGCTCCTCCTTAGAGTATGTCAGCAAATCAGATGTCCCTCCTAGAGAGGAAGTGAATGGCTGGCAACACTTCTACTTTCAATAGTTCACAACCAAACAACATAAAGCTCAGGAAGGTCCTCCTTACAACATGTAAACCAATTAGATGTCCTTGCTACTCTCCGGGGCAGAAGTGAATTGCAGGAAACACTTCTACTTTCGAATGTTCGCACCCAATGAACATTAAGCTTGTTGTTGGAACACCTCAGCCAATTTAACATTAATTTTGGTCCACGCACACATCCAGAACAGGCCCTCCCACATATTAATACATTTCCTGAAACAAAGTGACTCTATCCGTAGCAAAAATGAACACTAATGCCTGCCTAATAAATAAACAATGTTCCATATTATATTGAAGAAAAGCCGCAATACGCCACATTGTTGTTTTCCCAATATAATTTCCACAGCCTACTGCACCCCCTCCCAACATGAGTGAAGCCCTGGGACTTTGGGGGCCCCAGCAAACCCCCGCCAATATTTTTTTATCAAATTTCCCCAAGACCTTTTTTCCACTGCCTACTCTACCCCCCTCTCAACATAATTGGAGCCCCGGGACTGCTGAGGTCCCAGCGAGCCCCCGCTATTATTTTCATTATATTTCCCATTGACTTCTTCAACCTCGCTTCTACTGATGCACAAAATGGCGGCCAACACTTCCTGGTTTTGAATGTTGACAACCACTTGCCAGTCAATTGGCATTCAGCGCGTGATCGGGAAGGTGCGCTTATAGTCCGCGCAAGAGTTGCGCATCCACCGAGGCCATAGATATATATGTACTTTTAGTTGTAATTTCCTCAGAAACTACTGAACAAATTTACACCATTTAAGCAAAAGGCACGATTCTGAACCGAGGACTACCTCTTTGCCAAAATTGGTGTAATTCTGTTCAGCCGTTCGGGCTGTAACCGCAATGAACAGTTCCTATGGAAAATTGCATGGGGAAAACACGTTTTGGGACCTCCCTTTTTTCTCTGTCCCTGCTTTAAATGCAATATTTTAGACCACGGGATTTGTCCTTCCCAGATAGCTAATTTCTGAACAAGCACAGAAGCCCGAGCTTCGTTTTTTTTTTATATGAGGATCCATGCACCCAGCGCACATTTATCCATTTAAAAAAAAAATGGGGGGGCCTTAGGGGTCCATGTGGGACCCCCTCAGCATGTCTCAAGGGACACAATAATTCTTACCTGCCCACGTTATACATTTTGAACACTTGTTCCACTAATTTCTAGATCCTCGCTTCTACTGAGGCCCAAAATGGCTGCCAAAACTTCCTGGTTTTGAATGTTGACAACCACTTGACAGCCAATCAACATTTAGCGCGTGATCGGGATGGTGCACTTATAGTCCGTGCAAGATACTCGCATCCACCGAGGCCATAGATATATATGTACTTTTAATTTTCATTTTCTCAAGAACTACTGAACAAACTTACACCATATTAGCGAAAGGCACGAGTCCGAACCGAGGACTACAACTTTGCCAAATTTGGTGTAGTTCCGTTCAGCCGTTCGGGCTGTAGGCGCGATAAACGATACCTATGGAAAATTGCATGGGGAAAACACGTTTTGCAACCCCCCTTTTTTCTCAACCCTCGCTGGACGAATCAGCCCAAGACTTTCAGGATGGGAGCGGACCCGAGCGTCCCACCAAGTTTGAAAATATTGCGATGATTCGTCAAACGGTGCTAAAGTTATTCCAAGTAGAATGTTGCGGATTTCCTATGAAAACAGGTCCTAACTATATCTACCTACTGGCGACTGCCAGTAGGTAATATATATATATATATATATATATATATATATATATATATTCACTGAAAAAAACATAGGTCATAGACCATATATAGTTAGGAATTAGCATTTAGAAAACCTTATTTTACTCACACAAAACCATTGAAATTCCATATATAGTTAGTTGCACTAACTATATATCGCGCACCCGCAATCCACTGCTGATGATGTCACATATTACATCATTCATGACATGGTCAGTGACATCACTGATGACATCACTGATGACATCTCAAATGACATCACTGATGACATCACTGATAACAACATCCAGTGATTTTATGTTTCTGTAAAGTTTAAATATGTCTTACATATTGAAGAATGAGTGGATGTATAAGTGTCTGGACGAAGGATTTAGTAGGTGCATGACTGACTGTATGAGTGAGTGATTAAATGTGTCTCACTGAGTGCATGGGTTAGTGACTAAACTGTCTTAATTTGTGCATCATTATGTCTGTTGTTCTGTAAACTGTTGCATGTGTTGATCAATAGCTATATGAGTAACTATATGGGTTATTGATTGATTGTCCAAGTATTTGTATGGGAGACTGAGTGTGTGTGTGGCTGGCTGGGAGGTGTGTGACTCTGTGCAGATCAATGTGTACTTATATCAATGATTGTATAACAAGGTAAGTATGTGTTAGTATATGTTTGAAAATATAAGGTGCTCTATGTTTAACTATATAGACAAGAAAATGGAAGTGTGATTGATTCTTTACAGGACTGACTAGGTGTGTGAGTAACTCCATGGATGAGTGGCAGAGTGTGAGTGTTTGTATAGGTGTATGAGTGCATATGATAGTGTTGTAAAGATGAGTGATTGTATGTATGAATGATTGTATGGGTGAATGAGTGAATGTGTGTGTAGACGTAGGAATCAGTGAGTACATATGTAGTAACTAGTATTGGTGTGTCAATGGTTTCAAAAATTATACTCTGTATTTAACACTGGGTGAAACAGAGGTTATATTAAAATATGAGGAGATGCATTGTATTGTCACATGAATGATATCATCAGTGATGTGGTCATTGATGTCAAATGAGATGTCATCAGTGATGTCATCAGTGATGTCATTTGAGATGTCATCAGTGATGTCATCAGTGATGTCACTGACCATGTCATGAATGATGTAATATGTGACATCATCAGCAGTGGATTGCGGGTGCGCGATATATAGTTAGTGCAACTAACTATATATGGAATTTCAATGGTTTTGTGTGAGTAAAATAAGGTTTTCTAAATGCTAATTCCTAACTATATATGGTCTATAACCTATGGTTTTTTCAGTGAATTTTCAAGGTTTTGTAAATGCTAATTCCTAACTATATATGGTCTATAACCTATGGTTTTTTCAGTGAATTTCATTGGTTTTTTAACAGCTAATATCTGTAGCTGTAAAATGTATTCTTCTTTAAATCCAAAAATATATTTTATATGTTTATTAATAATTTTTTTTTTAAATATTTTTTTTTCTTCGTTCCCGCTTCGCGAATCGGGAAGCTTCCCGTTAGCTGACCTTGATGCCGCGAAATAGACCGCGAGCCGGTAAACGTTTCTTTACCGCAACTGCCGCGTTAGAAAACAACATCGTGACGCCTCCCGTCCGCATGACGTTTCGCGTTGTCGCGTGATACGTCATATGACGTGCTACGTTAGCGAACTGGTACGCTTACCGAGTCGCAAAGCACAGGTTTCTGGAAGCAAACCGGGAGGCCCTGCAAAGCGCTTAACGTAAACACAGCAGGTCATGTGACTTGGTAATAACACTTTTCATTGGTTCATTTCACTTTTGGTTTCCTAATGATGTAAGACTAGGTCATATAATCTAAAATGAAGACTTTTCATTGGTTGAGAACTATTGTTTTTCCCAAATGATGAAAATCCCTCCTTCTTTCCTCACTCTGACTTTCATCATTGTGAGAGAAAGACCCTTTGTTACCAGTGAGCAATGGCTTCTTTAGTAGCTTCAGCTGGTGCTTCCCCACCACCTCCACCACATCCAAGGAAGAGTGGACCACCTGCTCAAGTTATAATTCAGCAAGAAGAGGAAGAAGAGGAACAGGACGACGAGCACGAAGAGAGGCACTTTTTGCCTGAGGAGCCCAGGACGTCTCACCGGAAAGAAAACTTCATTTGGCAATTTTTTAAAATTCCCAAAGGTCAGAAAAAAGTAAATGCAAGATACGTAACTTGCCTTATATGTCAAGATAGACTGTCCAGAGGGACCGACAAAAAATACAGTTTCGGAAACTACACAATGCATCGCCATATGACTAGGTGGCATCCTAACAACTAAAGTGCTGCACAGTTTCGTAACGACCTAGATAATCTCCCTATTATGGCCAGAAGATCTGTTGTACCGGAAGTAACGGGACCAGAGGGCAGGGAGATGGTGCCAAATATTCAAACGAGATTTCATGAAGTAAAACACGTCTGCGTACATTGCAATGGATTCATTTGCTACGGAGAAAGAAGCATCACTCTGATCAACAGAGCTATTGACTATCATATGCAAGTTTGTACGAAACGCCCCAAATAATAAATACTTTTTTTTTGTTTTGTTGCTCCTGTTGAGCCCTTTACAATGAATCGTTTTCATTGCCCCCTGCAAGAAAAACCCCAAAAAATATAAAACTGTTCAGAAAAATTCAAAAAAAGTAAAAAAATGTTCAGAAAAATAATAAAAAAAATATAAAACAACAAAAACAATTAAAAAAAAGTTCTTTTCAGAACTACCTCCCCGTTATTAAAAAATTGGTACAATATTTTGAACTGTGCCAACCTCTATTTCTCGTAGTTCGCTTCCCAGTTCGCTCGCCGGTACGCGAACCGGAAGTGAACCAAAATTTTTTTTAAAAAAAAAAGAACAGTAAGTATAAGGGAAGGAAACAGACACTTATGTTAAAAGAAAGACAGCTATAGGGGAGTAAACTAGAGATACTATTACCCGTAATCCACTGCTGATGATGTCACATATTACATCATTCATGACATGCTCAGTGACATCATCAGCAGAGGATTGCGGGTTTTTTGGCAACGTGCCTTATCCACGGTTTAATAACGCTGCCTTTTGCTTTATATAAGTTTTCAAATTGTATGAAATATATACCAATAGGTCGTTATGAACCTTTAGGTAGTGCTTTTCTTCATGAGGTCTGGTCGCTTCCATACACATACAGATGTTTCAAAGATGATCAAGAAGTTTATCTGAATGGAGAGGAATGCACTGAGACGCCAGATCATTCACTAATGTGTAGGCACATACAGTTACACGGTTCATGCAACAAACACCGACCAAATATGGCTTGCGTGTTGCAAGGCACGCCAGTTCCTGCTATCATCCCCACGTTCAAGTTGTTGGAAAATGGTAGTTATTTGATGCTCAATAATGAAGATTGTTCTGGGTTAATTAAAAGTATTCCTTTTATCGTAACAGTAAGTGAACGGGTTATTTGCTGCAGAAATGTTCTATTTCCTCCCACACATGAACATAGGGAGTTTTCAATCTGGCCACAAATACCAACCTTGGGAGCACATTTCAACGGCATGGCAAGAATAAGAGCTCTTTTGTCTCAGAGAGAGGTAGCCTTGAGTTCGGCCCGTGAAACTTTTGTGCTTCACATAGCGAACACCCGTACAGAGGTGCAGACCCTTTTAAATACTGATTCGCCTTTGCATTTCAGCGACATGGTTCGGACTATCTTTAACGCGTCCTCCACAAAGGCCCTGGCGCACTTTTTTAAAGTTGTTACCAGTGGTCTCGTGACTTCATTTGAGAAAATCTTTGGAGTCATCCCTGCTTTCTTTCATTCTATTTTTTCCACTCTGCTTCGTGGATTCCCATTTTTACTTGCATTACCAGCGGACGCTCCTGTGCTTTTTTACATTTTTAAATATGGATGTCCCTCCTGTGCAAGCTCCCGCCCTGCAGCTGCTGACACTGTTCCGCAATCGCATGCTAGAATATTATGGCACAATGCCGTTGGCGATATTAAGCACGGCATATGGATTATCTTTTCGATTCTCCTACTTCACCTGTGTCCAGCCTGTATTTCACTGCCTGACCTGTGATTTCGATTGGGCCATTGATTTGTGTCTCTGCGGACCGGTTTCTCCTGACGTCGACTTTAATCAGCTGATGACTCCTATCATTACTCATGAGTTGGTTTGTCCTGGCGAAAGGATTATGGCTGTGGCATTGATGCATGGACTAATTGGTCCCTGGAATTTACTGGCGGCAACACAGTCTTTCTTGGAACAGAGCTTTCTTGAAAACCCACCGAGCTGTCCTCTGATGGTGATAGAGGATCCGGTGCTGGGAGAGCACGTATGTTCTTTTCCGCTTTTAAATTGGATGGCTGAACTCTTTTCGGATGAAGACGGTGACTTCCTATTGGAGGCTGTTGCAGCTTATTTTGCATACACAGTTATGTCATAGACCTTTTTCATGTTTGATATGCTGAGTACTAGCATTTCATTGACAATTCATTGACTTATTTGTCAAGTTTTTATTATTTAGCTTGCCTATTGGCTTAAGACTCGATAAAGTACTTGGCTGTTTTATTTTTCTTTAGCATTAAATTTTCCTAGTTTTTAATGTTTTACCTTGCGGACCGTCCACATATAAAGTTGCAATCTGCTCTCATGAGATGGCACTTCTATTATCTTATTCAGTTCGTTTCCGGATCATGGGGAGGTGTCATCTAGGTCCTGGATATCTTTACACCGTGTTAAGTTAGCATGGGCTCATTACCGGTTTAAACGCCATTTTTCCTTTTTTGCAACTTCTGCACACGACACTTAGTTGTTGCTTTAGCTTTCAACCTAGTAGTTCATCGTGGTTTACATGAGAATAATATGTTATTGCTCTACTATCTGCTTTGCTTGTTAAACTATATCTGTACAGCGAGTGCTGAAGTTTCAAGAACAACACGATACAGAATTGTTATGAGGTCTGATCTCCACGACTTCATACTCATAACATAAGTGCAGCTTCTGCCAATTCTGGGCATGAGGCGGGTTTTATATTGCTTTGCCGAACACACATACACAACACTTGATGCGGTTCACATGAAGAGAGAGCTGGTGTATGCTGATGTGATTCCTTCAAATCTAAGACACTAAAGTATGGGCACGCCCTAAACCAACACAAACAGACCTTCTTAGCAAATAATATAATATGTGTATTAGGGAGGGTGAGATATAAGCAGCCGCGGGCCGTGGAGGGAGTTACGGTGGGGCAGGGAGGCGGGGAGGGGGAGGGGGAGGGGCAGGGTGGAGCCCTCTCCACCCTGCCCCTCCCCCTCCCCGCCTCCCTGCCCCACCGTAACTCCCTCCACGGCCCGTGGCTGCTTATAAGTGTTGCTAACTCTTATTCATTTACAGCATGTTAACATACTGTCACCATTCGCTTTTTATGTACTAGTAACTATGCTGGTAATTTTGCTACTGATAATATGTGTACTTGTATTATCTAAGATACTATGCCTGAGAAGACGGCATTAGTAAATAAACATTTCAAATACACATGTGTTCTTCCAAACTCCATGTTCTGGTTTCTAAGAAATATATAACGACCGACTGTTCATGAGTTCCACGTATCCTGAGGTACTATAAGTTCATATTCTGGATTGTCTAAACATTGAGAGTTTGTTATATCCAATGTGACAGTGTACCTAGCTTGGTAAGGGGTTTTTGATTACTAAGGTGAGTTTTGGGACACCCTAATTCGCCGAGGTTCCAATCCTCTGTCCACAGTTCTGTGTGAGAACAGAAACCCTGCGACAGGGGCACCCCGACCCTTGCTGGAGCTTCATCACACTTGCGATACAACTCCAGCAATGCGCCACCTTTACGGCACAGATACATCACGCATCTGTGCTGTTTTTGCCCCATGATGCGCCGCATTGTAAATGCAGCACACCATAGGTGACGGAACAGCGGCACAGAATGACTAACACATCCCTGGTGATGCGCCAGTCATCATAAATCTATCCCTATGCTTCTTATCTTGTTAGAGATGAACCGCCATATGTATCATCAAAGTTTTTTGCATTTCCTAAATAGCGAACTTTAAGGAATAAATAGCGATTCTTTACCATTCCTAGTTTGCGATGAGCTATTTGCTAATTACAAATTACCCATTCATTTCCTTCATTTCCATAGGGCGGTTGGACTCACTTTTAGCTCGAACGGCTGAATGGATTTCCACGAAACTTGGCAAAATTGTAGGGACTGGTAGCCCGATGTGCCTTTGCTATGTCTCAAGATATATGCTCCAGTGGTTTTTACGAAAATTAACTTTGAAAAATATATATTGGGCTACATTGGCCTATATATATGTTGGAGCCCAAATGTAGCCCAATGTAGCCCAATGAAGCCCAATGAAGCCCAATGTAGCCCAATGTAGCCCAAAGATGGCCGCCAGAGACAAAAAAAACAAATGTAGCCCAAATATCAGCCAGATGTAGCCCAACTATAGCCCAGTGACAGAATGACCAATCAGCTTCGCAAACCTCCGTTACGCGAAGCGGAGCGCTGTTACAGATATATATCTTTTTTTGAACGTTAATTTCTCAAAATCCACTGGAGCACATATATTGAGACCTAGCAAAGGCACATCGGGCTACCAGTCCCTAATATTTTACCAAGTTTCGTGCAAATCCATTCAGCCGTTCGATTATTATTATTATTTTTTTTTTTTGCCCCGCGGGGCCCTTTTAAAACCTCCACATCAAACCTAGGGGGTCAGCGAGGATCTACTATGCCCCCTTATGGTCATTTGCCCCTTCGCTTTGGCCTCCTCTTGTCTCTCGATCCTACCGAGAGACAAGATGGCGGCCGCTACGGACTGTTTGGAATGTTTACAGACGCCGGAGAACCAATCAGCTTCGCTTCACAAAGCTCCGTTGCGCGAAAAGTACGCGTACTGGAGCGCTGCCCGGTCCGCTGTTACAGATATATATCTTTTTTTAAACGTTAATTTCTCAAAATCCACTGTAGCACATATATTGAGACCTACAAAAGGCACATCGGGCTACCAGTCCCTACAATTTTGCCAAGTTTCGTGCAAATCCATTCAGCCGTTCGGGCTAAAAGTGAGGCCAACCGCCCTATGGAAAACTCAATGTTAAAAACACATTTTGGGACCTCCCTTTTTTCTCGACCCCCCCTGGACGAACCCCCCCCCCAATTTTCAGGGGCTGCTCAGAAACAAAATGTGCCATTTTCCTGAAAATTTCAGCCAATTCCGTCCACAAACGCCAAAGTTATTTGACATAGAATTTTCAAAAATCCCATAGAGAAAAAATCCTAACTATATATACCTACTGGCGACCGCCAGTAGGTAATATATCACCTACTGGCAGTAGGTAATATATATATATATATATATTTCCTATGGAAAACAGGTCCTAACTATATCTACCTACTGGCGACTGCCAGTAGGTAATATATATATATATATATATTCACTGAAAAAACCATAGGTTATAGACCATATATAGTTAGGAATTAGCATTTAAAAAACCTTATTTTACTCACACAAAACCATTGAAATTCCATATATAGTTAGTTGCACTAACTATATATCGCGCACCCGCAATCCACTGCTGATGATGTCACATATTACATCATTCATGACATGGTCAGTGACATCACTGATGACATCACTGATGACATCTCAAATGACATCACTGATGACATCACTGATGACATCTCAAATGACATCACTGATGACATCTCACTTGACATCAATGATCACATCACTGATGATATCATTCATGTGATAATACAATGCATCTCCTCACACTGTAATATAACCTCCGTTACACCCAGTGTTAAATAGAGAGTATCATTTTTGAAACCATTGACACACCAATACTAGTTACTACATACGCACTCACTGATTCCTATGTCTACACACACATTCACTCATACAATCATTCATACATACAATCACTCATCTTTACAACACTATCATATGCACTCATACACCTATACAGACACTCACACTCTGCCACTCATCCATGGAGTTACTCACACACCTAGTCAGTCCTGAAAAGAATCAATCACACTTCCATTTTCTCATCTATACAGTTAAACACAGAACACCTTACATTTTTTAAACATATACTAACACATAGTTACTCTCTTATAGAATCACTGATACAAGTACACATTGATCTGCACAGAGTCACACACCTCCCAGCCAGCCATACACACACTCAGTCTCCCATACAAATACTTGTGCAACCAATCAATAACCCATATAGCTACTTATATAGCTACTGATCAACACATGCAGCAGCTTGCACAACAACAGACATACTGATGCACACTTTCAGACAGTTTAGTCACTAACCCGTGCATTCAGTAAGACGCATTTAATCACTCACTCATACAGTCAATCACGCACCTACTAAAACCTTCATTCAGACACTTATACATCCACTCATTCTTCAATATGTAAAACATATTTAAACTTTACAGAAACACATAATCACTGGATGTTGTCATCAGTGATGTCATCAGTGATGTCACTGACCATGTCATGAATGATGTAATATGTGACATCATCAGCAGTGGATTGCGGGTGCGCGATATATAGTTAGTGCAACTAACTATATATGGAATTTCAATGGTTTTGTGTGAGTAAAATAAGGTTTTTTAAATGCTAATTCCTAACTATATATGGTCTATAACCTATGGTTTTTTCAGTGAATTTTCAAGGTTTTGTAAATGCTAATTCCTAACTATATATGGTCTATAACCTATGGTTTTTTCAGTGAATTTCATTGGTTTTTTAACAGCTAATATCTGTAGCTGTAAAATGTATTCTTCTTTAAATCCAAAAATATATTTTATATGTTTATTAATAACTTTTTTTTTAAATATTTTTTTTTCTTCGTTCCCGCTTCGCGAATCGGGAAGCTTCCCGTTAGCTGACCTTGATGCCGCGAAATAGACCGCGAGCCGGTAAACGTTTCTTTACCGCAACTGCCGCGTTAGAAAACAACATCGTGACGCCTCCCGTCCGCATGACGTTTCGCGTTGTCGGTGATACGTCATATGACGTGCTATGTTAGCGAACTCATACGCTTACCGAGTCGCAAAGCACAGGTTTCTGGAAGCAAACCGGGAGGCCCTGCAAAGCGCGTAACATACACACAGCAGGTCATGTGACTTGGTAATAACACTTTTCATTGGTTCATTTCACTTTCGGTTTCCTAATGATGTAAGACTAGGTCATATGATCTAAAATGAACACTTTTCATTGGTTGAGAACTATTTTTTTCCCAAATGGTGAAAATCCCTCCTTCTTTCCTCACTCTGACTTTCATCATTGTGAGAGAAAGACCCTTTGTTACCAGTGAGCAATGGCTTCTTTACTAGCTTCAGCTGGTGCTTCCCCACCACATCCACCACATCCAAGGAAGAGTGGACCACCTGCTAAAGTTATAATTCAGCAAGAAGAGGAAGAAGAGGAACAGGACGACCTAGATAATCTCCCTATTATGGCCAGAAGATCTGTTGTACCGGAAGTAACGGGACCAGAGGGCAGGGAGATGGTGCCAAATATACAAACGAGATTTCGTGAAGTAAAACAAGTCTGCGTACATTGCAGTGGATTCATTTGCTACGCAGAAAGTAGCATCACTCTGATCAACAGAGCTATTCACAATCATGCTCATGTTTGTCCGAAACTCCCCAAACAATAAATTCTTTTTTTTTGTTTTCTTGCTCCTGTTGAGCCCTTTACAATGAATCGTTTTCGTTGCCCCCTCCGAAAAAAAAACAAAAAAAATATAAAACTGTTCAGAAAAATTCAAAAAAAGTAAAAAAATGTTCAGAAAAATAATAAAAAAAATATAAAACAACAAAAACAATTTAAAAAAAAGTTCTTTTCAGAACTACCTCCCCGTTATTAAAAAATTGGTACAATATTTGCAACTGTGCCAACCTCTATTTCTCTTAGTTCGCTTCCCAGTTCGCTCCCCGGTACGCGAACCGGAAGCGAACCCAAAAATTTTTTTTTAAAAAAAGAACAGTAAGTATAAGGGAAGGAAACAGACACTTATGTTAAAAGAAAGACAGCTATAAGGGAGTAAACTAGAGATACTATTACCCGTAATCCACTGCTGATGATGTCACATATTACATCATTCATGACATGCTCAGTGACATCATCAGCAGAGGATTGCGGGTAACAGTATCCCTAGTTTATTCCCTATAGCTGTGTTTCTTTTAACATAACTGTCTGTTTCCTTCCCTTATACTTACTGTTCTTTTTAAAAAAAAAATTTTAGATCAGTCAGAAACAGTGAAAGTAATGAAATATAAAAGACTACGTAGAATATGAGCACTGTATGCAACAACTTTGACACTTACAGAAGCCTCACCTTCTCCATGCCTCCTACACAGTTCTACATGTACATCATAAATGCAAACAGAACAGAATTAATTATACATGTTAAATGGTTTATTTTTGCTGTTCTCAGAATGTATCAAATTTCACTAAAACAGTGACTTGAAGGTATTCATCATATAACAGCGGGGAAAAAAAACACAATCAAAATGATTGTGTTTAAAAAACCCATACAACATTAGAAATCAGAATTCAGAACTCCTTAAAGTTAACTTACTTTCCATGACGGCCAAGGATGTCCTATGAACAGCTTACACTCTGTTGTGCTGTTATTACTTTCAACCCGCCACTTTCTGAAAGAAAACCTCCATCGTTTTCAAAAACATGTTACATACAATAAATGACTTCTTGCTCTCTACCACAAGATTCCACAAGGCCAAATCTTGTCAGAGCCATGTATAACTCTTGGATTTCTTGTTAGCCAATCCCGTCTTTTCGCATTTCCACAACTTTCAGAATTAAAATGTTGAAGATCATTTACACAATCCTGGACTAGTAATATCTTCCCCTTCTTGCTCAATCATGTTCTACATTTCCTATCACACTGATACTGCTTACTATGAAGCAGACTTACACTACCTTTATGACTAGTACAATTATTTAATTCTCTACATCACTTTTAATCACAAAGCAATGTAAAACAGTAGACAGCATTGCAGACTTACATTCCCTCTACTCCATGTTTTGATTCGCTGCTTCAATTAGCTTATAAAAAGAAATAGTTTTTCTGAACTCATTCAAAGTGCACATATTTCTCAATAACGTCCAGTGTTATGGTAAAAAGTTATGTCTCTGTACTACACTTATCTTCAAGGCCAAATAGTGTAGGAGCCATGAGAACTTCTTGAAATTCCTCAGAGCACATCCCGAGATTCTTTCCCTAAAATTTTGGTTTTAAAAACACCAGGTAAGAGTTTTTAAGGTCATATGGCAATTTTTTTTTGAAAATTAAAACAGAATCATTGCAGAATGACCAGCCATTTCTACACTTTAAATAAGCTGTATAATGTCCTGATGTTATTGAAGAACCATCATGATATATAATTGCTACAGTTACAAAAGTCCTTCCTGATATTGACAACTGTGAAGCCACAAAATTTTTAATTAAAGTTGTCAATTTTGTTCCATCAGGCCTACATCGTTGGAACATTAAAATGACATACTGGCCATATGTTCGTATAAATAATGTGGACATCATTTCAGATTTACATTGCCTACACTCCATATTGTGATCAGCTGCTTTTACTAGCTTATTAAAAGAGACTGATTTACTGTCTGGCAAAGTTAAATATATAAATCTTTCTGAGTCTACACTAGTACTACTTGATACCCTACAGTTCTCGCAGTCATGCTGCCATTGATAAGAAAGCCCAAACAGATGATCTACATCTACACCTTCAGCATACAATACATCAAGCATATACATTAAAAACTCCTGACAATCTTGCTGACTATTTTGAGAGAATTGTGTTTGGC
The DNA here is from genome assembly GCF_964261635.1 of Lissotriton helveticus. Lineage (NCBI taxonomy): Eukaryota > Metazoa > Chordata > Amphibia > Caudata > Salamandridae > Lissotriton > Lissotriton helveticus. Next base: position 1,241,019,213 of record NC_136063.1, on the reverse strand, counting down.
CTGAACATCTGTCTAACAGATTTCGAATTTCAGACACACTTTCTATGTTTGTTCTATCAGTGCTACATTTCTCTAACACAGAATTTAACAAACTGCAAAATCTTTGATCAGAATTGACCACAATCTCTTCTTTTACATTTTGTAGAGAAAACAAAACATTAATCACTACATTAGCATAGCAGTTGACACCAGAACTGTTTTCAAATTGAAAACCAACAACATCTTCAACAGAATCCTTTTTGTTTCTGCTTATAATTTCAGGTTCATCGACTTTTCGTCTTTTTGCTACAACCTCCCCAGTATTGGTCACATTTCTTCGTTTCCGGCCTACCACACGTTTCTCAAACAAAGGATACTGAGGCAAATGTGGCGCATACTCTCTTCTCAACCTATTGTATTCCTTAACACAATCTAGATCCGCACAAATGTTTGTGACATCACACTCAATCAAGTACAATCCCGATAAAGTCCTAACTCGTGACAATGCCACATATGCCATACCCTCCTTGAACACAGAACTGCCAATATTCACCAATGCACAGTCTACACTTAAACCTTGCGATTTATGGATTGTCACCGCATATGCCAAGCAAACAGGAAACTGCTTACGACGAACATATAAGTCTTTTACAAGCAAAAATCTAGCAGAACAACGAGCAATTAGCTGTACTTCCTCAATGCCATCAAATTTAATTTTTAAAAATTCAATTCCATCTCTATTTCTGTATTTCACAAAATCAACAACATTACCCATTGATCCATTTACCAGACCTCTTTCAACATGTAAATTCCTTCTTAAAATTATACGGCAGTTCAAGCACACATTCAGAGTCTTTTCAAAACCCGCAGTTTTAGATATACTCTTCTCTAATGAATCCAATTTTGTTTTCAGATTCTCAGACAAAATAATTGTTGATCCCATATGCTCTACTCTGTCAATAGCTTCCAATTTCACAATCTCTTGCTTTTCTAAATGCAACATTTTGTTGTTGAATTTGGCACATTCTGCAAGAGTTGGCATCAAACATATTCCAGATTTTTTCTCAGTAACTTTCTGAAAAATATTCTCAGGCACAACATCTTCGTCTGGATATAAATTTGTCAGTAATCGTGCATGTAAAGCTTCTTTCCCATGCTCGGTCACTTTTCCAATTCTAACATCTTGTAGAATAGTCTTGTAAACTTCATCCTTTGCCTGACGCATATTTTCATGCAGTTCAGCATAATTGAAGTTTAACCATATATTGACGTTGCCAATACTCCCTAAGCACTTCCTGGTATCTTCATGCGTGAGCATTTTGAACACAGGTTGCCCTTTCACTGGTGTCAGCTGCAGAAGATCTCCGAAAACAATGATGTGTTTGCCACCAAATAACACATCATACTCTGTTTTGAGAACTTCTTGCATTCTCAAATGCACAAAGGCAAGCATGACATTGGAAACCATGCTTACTTCGTCAATGATAAGAAGTTTCATTTTCCTCAAGACTCTTGAAACTTCAAAACAAGCATCTCCAGATAGCTTGTGATATTCTAATTTGTTGTCATGCTCCATTGGCAGCATCAGTAAACGATGTAAAGTAATCCCTTTAATGTTATGTGCTGCCAGTCCAGTTGGAGCGGTGACAACACAAGACAGCGATGACTCTGTCCTTTCCTGCAAATAACATGAAATTGCTTTAATAAGGAAACTTTTTCCAGTTCCCGCTTCTCCACTCACGTACAGTCAGACAGGCTTCAACGACGTACATGAGCACTCTTTCTTGTCATGACTTAATCCATGATCAATTTGCATGGTAAGTTCGTCATATATTTTCCTCTGCTCAACGTTGAGTTGTCTTTCCAACTCTTCTAAGTTAACCGCATCCTCCTGAGCATGTGCCATGGCTCTTTCCACTTCATTCATAGCAGTGGCAGCTTCATTTTCGATAAGAGGTCCTCCTAGTGGATCCTGACTCAATGAAGCAGAACTCTGACTGTCCTGAGAACTGTCTCTGGCAATCTCGGCTGCAATCGTTGCTTCCTGCTCAATTTCCACATTCAACATTTCTACATATTTGGGAAAAGCAGGACATTCTATGGTCTCCTTGGCAGCATTGAATGAGTCTTCGTAACAAAGGAAATCTCCAAGCAGTTCCTCTTCTGCACGCCAAGGCTTAAAAAGTTGCAAAAGTGCTAAATAGAAAAACTCCTTTTTTTCAGGAGATTCGCCACTCAATTTTCGATGGTTTATCAAGTGGCATTTTCTTTGCTTGACCAGACATCCCTCACTTCCTATTACAGCATACACTCCTTTCTCAGTATCTTCTTTGATGTTCCTCTTGAATATGTAATTTTGCAGAACCTCATACAGACAAACATTCTCGAGGTGACTGCTTCGATTTGGATAATATGTATCCAACATGTTGCTCTTCAAAATGTCGGTACTGTTTGGCTCCTTTTCCGCCAAATACTCAATTTCCCGCACAGGTTTCAGAACTCGATTACGCGTTGCAGCAAGACCAACACTCGCCCAAACGATACTCCTGGACTTGGCATAGAGACTTGCTGAAGACAACCGGTCAGAACATTCGTAAGCTCCGATTTCTCGATGCGACAACATCTTCAGACTGAAACTGTACAACTTCTTGCTGAGGCTCTTTTCATGGGAAATGTCCTCCCACATATCCTTCAATTCTGTCTTCTCTTTTTTGGTGATGTAAGATGTCACATACCGAGCCACAGCCATACAGTTATCAGCCACAAACTGTATATCCATGTTAGCATTCCACATGGACAAAATCACCGGGTTGTAGTCGTTGATGTACTTAGACTCTTCGTTCCTCTTCAAATTGTATGTGTTTTTAGGTGATTTCTTCATCACATTATGTCGCAGCGAAGACATCAAACTGTTCACTCTTCCTTTAGAAATCACCGATCGTGGAAAGCCGAAACGACATTTGGTGTAGAACTTGTCTTTGTTCCGGAATTTACGACGACAGTACTTTCCACATCGATGGCTTTGGAAACGTAGAACTTTTTCTCTTAGGCTTTTTTTCTCCTTTGCGTTTGGAACAGCACACGTAGAATACTGTTCTATGAAACTCATCACTGAGTCGTCTGCATCCGTTCCAAATTTAGGTGCATCCTTGATCCACAGCAACATATGTATATGAGGAGCACCTCTTGCTTGGTCCTCCTTCCTCCAGAAGAAATCCAACACCTCTCCAAGAGGTGGATTCTTCTTATTCATGATGAAAGACATCATACCTTCAAATCTATGATTGAAGTACCTACATACATTGACTGGATCCAAAGAGCACAGTTCTCCGGGTGTCTTGAATTCGATGTTTTCTACGTTAGCATTTGCCTCTCGTAGAAATTCAAGTAAGTCTTCCCAGCCATACTCAGCACAGCTCAAAGTGAGGAACCATGTGGGAGTTCCTAAGTTCCTCAGCATACATTTTAAATCACCATGACGACGGTACCAGTACTCATTAGTACCACGCTGACACGCCATGAGATTAATCAGGTGAGAATCCAAAATACTGTCTTGGACATTGACTTTATCCATAAAGTCACTTGCCGAGATGTTTTGCATGTGTATACCACTTTTCAAGATGTGGTTCACTGCATATGACAGTCCAGACAGATCGCTTTCAAACAGGAGATGAAACAAATAAGGAATGCATTGTCGAAACCTAGGATCTCCTGCATACAATCGCAAAGTCCGGTATTCAGAAGCAGGAATTTGATGAGGTCGCTCATCATATCTTCCTCCCTGACCTGTTGGAAAAAGCTGTGGGAAACACCGAGCTTCCAAACTTTCCTCCCAAACACTAATGGGACTCCCTTTCGCTTGTTTTATTTGAAACAACTCAATAGCATTCCCCATGACTTCCTTGGAATGCAAAGGATGAACACTATAATGTTCATATATTTCTTCACTAGTACAGGGTTCTACTTTCTCAATTTGACCAGCACACAAATCGCTATCCTCTTCCTCACTTACTTCCTCTTCTGCAACATATACATTTTTATAGTATTTATTATATTTTTTCAAATACAATGTTGCCCTTTTGACTTTCCTAACATCTACTAAATCTTGCCATATTTTCTTATTCTTTGTCGGAACCCCATTAACTAAGATAACAAGAGGTTCCTCTTCCACTTTTTCTACTCCAATTGTGTTAATGTTTTTCTTCAAATCTAGAGGCAAATAAACAACTCTTCCCTTTAATCCTCTCTGTAAATCTGATGGAGGCAATTTCCCTGTCTTTGGCTCCATTCTTACAATAGCCTGAAAGGGATGGATACTTTGAATCAAAATAGATTCATAAGTATTTAAATCCTTCAATTCAGAAGGAATCTCAACCAATTCCAGATTATTATGAACTGCTCTAGCAGGCATCTGGTTTTGATTTAATTTGTTACAACAATAAGTACACACACGTTGATCAAATCCCAAATCAAAACAATTTTCTACCATCAAGTATGTTGTAAAATCCTTCCATTCACTATTATTTTCCCTTTCACTTTTTCCATATAAATCCACTAACTTAGTCTGATTCTTATAATAAGTGCGTCGACAACACACACAAGTGAAATTTGGCCTCTCACTTGATTTCACCTCAAACGTCGCAATTTCCCTCTGGAAATTATCTGTACTGGAAACCTGTACACTATCTTCCACATTACTCTCTTCTTCTTGGTCAATTTCAACATTCTCCTCTTTACTTCCAAAGTAACAAAACTCAATTTCTTCACATATATTCTTCACATCTATTTCAGAACCATGCAAAAGAGCAGCGCATAATTGTTTAAGCATAATTGCTGGACTCTTAGCATAATACAACATTCTAACTAATTTCCTCACTTTATTATGATGCACTGCTAGCATCCTGAAATGATGAAAAACACTCTGGCATACTCTCCTGGAAAGACAAGCCAGTGAATGACCATGCAAACCTATCACTTCTCTCACTCTGCAAGGATCTAATTCTTGCAACAACTTCATTTTCTGCTTCAAACTGTTCTTACTAAATGACCGTATAAAATCACAAAGCAAATTGATGGAATCCTGTCATACAGTGCAAATACTACTACACTTCCAGGTGTACACAGGACCCTTAGGACGTCTCCCTAAAACCTCATTACCTAACACCTCTTCTATCTCTGTTGTCACAAGTTTTTCTTTTTCAACTGGACAACCATCTTTCACTTCATAAGCTCGACCACTGGTGTCAACTGCATGCACCAAATCATTATCCTGGAAATAACTCTCCTCATTAAAAAATGCCTCAGAGCTTGAACTATGCATCCATTCTCCAGAAAAAACTTCACAAAAATTACTACGATTAACTATTCTCTTCCATCTACTATTTCTTTTGAAATCATAAATTACCTTGTTTAGCTTCCGAATTCTATTGATTGTCAAAATAAATAACTTACGTTTAATTTCAAATGCCTGATCAATAACTTTCTCAACAATTTTTTTTCTCTTATAAAAAACCACTTTCTGCTGACCTTTCTTAATATTTTTTAACAAATTCCCAATTATCCTGTTGCGGAACATTCGTTTACGAATATCCCTAAACTCTTGTTTCCTTCTACTTTCATGCATAGAGTTATCTCTTACTCTAGCAGTAACATTTCTCATTGGCCTTTCCTTACCATTTGAATTCTGTCTCCTTTTCTGGACTGAAACATTTTCTGTAGTAATATTTTTTTTACTACACATATTTCTTATGACTGTTTTTCGACTCTTACCCGGTGCTTTCTTGGTGACTTGACAAATCTTTTTGTTAGAGGACTGCTGCATTCTTCCATGGTCCTGCTGTCTTTGACGTTTTGCAGCCTTTCTTACTCTTTCTTTGCTAGGCATCCTAAAATCTTGAAATAATCTGCAGTTGAATCTGTGGTAAAATATAATAAAAAATGTTATTAACCACTATTACCCAACAGTAAATTAATAACAGTCATCAAAAACTTAACACACTACTTAAGTATATAATATACTGAAGCCTATCTCCAATTTTTCACTGAACAGGACTCATCTCTTCTTAACCTTGGATAAACCTCACCTACTCTGTGTCCCCTGCACATAATTAAATGTAAAGGGGCAGATTTATATTAACTAGCACATCCCCAGGGATGCACCAGTTAACGTGCACCGCTGCTCTGCCACCCATGGTGTGCCGCATTTACAATCAGATAGGACAAAGCTACATCAAAACCCTGCGCCTGCTTGAAGCAGGCATAGATCTTGACGCAGGTAGGCTGAAAGCTAAAGCAACAACTAAGTATCGTCTGCAGAAGTTACAAAAAAGGAAAAATGGCGTTTAAACCAGTAATGAGCCCATGCTAACGTAACACAGTGTAAAAATATCCAGGATCTACATCAGTTTGGGGTTCACGAACCTGGCAGGTACAAGGCACTGAGGCTTTCCACCGTGCATGTCTCATCCCAAAACATATGTGGTTTGTGAATGAAACAATTTCCCAGACCAAATGCTTTGGATTGGCTACTTCTAAAAAATTAAACACCCCTACTATCCCGGAGTTAGAGGAATATGATGGTTGGAGTAATTTTACTTGTTGTCCATTAAAGATTTACAGGCCCTACTCCGTAATTCTTCCTTTAACATTTCCAGTATAAATCCAAAAGGTTCACTGCTTTGGCAACGTGCCTTATCCACGGTTTAATAACGCTGCCTTTTGCTTTATATAAGTTTTCAAATTGTATGAAATATATACCAATAGGTCGTTATTAACCTTTAGGTAGTGGTTTTCTTCATGAGGTCTGGTCGCTTCCATACACATACAGATTTTCAAAGATGATCAAGACCTTTATCTGAATGGAGAGGAATGCACTGAGACGCCAGATCATTCACTAATGTGTAGGCACATACAGTTACACGGTTCATGCAACAAACACCGACCAAATATGGCTTGCGTGTTGCAAGGCACGCCAGTTCCTGCTATCATCCCCACGTTCAAGTTCTTGGAAAATGGTAGTTATTTGATGCTCAATAATGAAGATTTTTCTGGGTTAATTAAAAGTATTCATTTTATCGTAACAGTAAATGAACGGGTTATTTGCTGCAGAAATGTTCTATTTCCTCCCACACATGAACATAGGGAGTTTTCAATCTGGCCACAAATACCAACCTTGGGAGCACATTTCAACGGCATGGCAAGAATAAGAGCTCTTTTGTCTCAGAGAGAGGTGGCCTTGAGTTCGGCCCGTGAAACTTTCGTGCTTCACATAGCGAACACCCGTACAGAGGTGCAGACCCTTTTAAATACAGATTCGACTTTGCATTTCAGCAAGATTACCCATTCATTTCCATGCAGCAGGAGGCCCATAGGAATGAAGGTGCAATTTGCGATTAGCAATTACCTCATCGCAAATTACGAATTTTTCCGACGGTGCAGGGGTGTCTCAAGAACACCCTGCTGCACCCCTGAAAAAAAAATTTGGGGTCATATGGCGCACATAAATTTTGAAAACATTCCTTTACCTCAAAAACGATTTTCAACTCATATTTTGAAAACACTGCACATGGGGAAATGACTTAAAATGTCCTTAAGACACATAAAAGCATTTTTTGATTGCCTTTGCAGCATGTTTCAGTCACCTTTAACATGCCTATGTAACGGAAACATTCAAAATCTAAATTTGCCATGCACAGGTGGGAGCATATTTACAAGCAATTTGCTCCACAGACAAACTTCTTACATTGAAATGGGAAAAATAACATCAGAGACTCTCAATTACCTTATAAAGAAGCAGACACCATTATGTCCTTCTCATCAATATTAAAACCATTGCTTTTTCTCAAAAATGATTTACAATTCATAATTTGAAAACACTCCACAGCTCCTATGCACATAAAAGCCCTGTCAGTACTAATACTTCACATTTTCTCCAATTACAATTTCTCAAAGAAACAAAATCTATTTGTGAAACACTTGAGACAAAGCAACATTTGAAAAACACAACTTTCTTCATAATTTTCTCCTTAAAGCACACTATTTTCTATCTAAATTAAAGAAATTTTTTCTCACCTTAGCAAATACTTTGAGTTTCAAAACAGTCTCAGAAACACACCAATTTGTCTTCAGCAGAGCAAAAGGTATGCACTCCAGAGTCTGCAGCTATCAAAAGCACAGAAATGCTGTAATTCCTCACACAGATCTCTCATGTCACCCAATCAAAACTCTTCCCTCACTTTTTTCAAAGCAAAACCCTTCCCCCCTCTGCCCCCTCTCTGCTTTTTCTGCATAGCAACCACCTCTTGCAAGACCTCTCACACAACAATGTTGCAATTGAACTCTGAACTCTCAGTGCACCGGCATATCCAGAGCATTCTTTCATTTAATGATTTTTTCTTCGCCACTCAAAATACATCTTTCAACGAACTCATCCATGCACACTAACTTTCTGTTTTCAGCAATCAAAATCCACCAATCACTCTTACTGCTTCATTAACACAGAAACTCCTCAGTTTTTTTCATTTTACACTCTCATTTTTTCAACTGCCATTTAATTGCCACACTTCATCTGACTGCAGGAGAACCTTCTCTCGCCATGTTTTCTGTCTGGATTGTTGGACATAGCTACATCTATTGGGCTCAAAGGTACGCTGAAAACAGGAATTTACCTAACCTCAATTTACAAGATGTGGAAATTAAGTGGTTTGGCCACAGAGGATTAAAATGTCACCAATTGATACCATTCGTGAAAACCTTTATGCATTTGCCAAAACCTGACCTGTTAATTGTGCACTGTGGAGGTAATGATTTGGGCACTTTGACTGGGGTAGGTCTGGAAATGCTTTTAAAGGACACCTTTGAGCAATTGATGGCACTTTTTCCTCAGACTGCCTTGGTATATTCAAATATATGCCAAAGACAGAAATGGAGGTGGTCGAACCAATTTTGTCCACAAATTGAGAAATCGAGGAAGCATGTAAACAAATCTGTTTCAGCTTACATGAGAGACCATGGAATGGGCTCCCTGTACAACAATAACTTGCGTTACTACATGCAAGATATCTACAGAGCAGATGGAGTTCACTTCTCAGATGAGGGCAACAGAGTTTTCACTCTGAATTTAAGACTGTGCATTGGTACCTACTTATAAGTACCTAAATGTACCATAAACCCAAAAGCTCTTCTCAGAGCTACCCTACATCTGATCACTCACAATTATTATTTTACTCTAACTTTTTTCACTAATTTTCAAGAAAGTACGCTCCCCAGACCGCTTCCCGGTTCGCGAACCGGGCGCACTCCACGCAAAAAAACTAAAAAAACTGTATATTTTTTTTTTGCCCTGCGAGACACTTTCAAAGCCTCCACATCAAACCTAGGGGGTCAGGGAGGATCTACTATGCCCCCTTATGGTCATTTGCCCCTTCGCTTTGGCCTCCTCTTGTCTCTCGATCCTACCGAGAGACAAGATGGCGGCCGCTACGGACTGTTTGGAATGTTTACAGACGCCGAAAAACCAATCAGCTTCGCAAACCTCCGTAACGCGAAAAGTACAAGAAGCGGAGCGCTGTTACAGATATATATCTTTTTTTGAACGTTAATTTCTCAAAATCCACTAGAGCACATATATTGAGACCTAGCAAAGGCACATCGGGCTACCAGTCCCTACAATTTTGCCAAGTTTCGTGCAAATCCATTCAGCCGTTCGATTATTATTATTATTATTTTTTTTGCCCCGCGGGGCCCTTTTAAAACCTCCACATCAAACGTAGGGGGTCACCGACGATCTACTATTCCCCCTTATGGTCATTTGCCCCTTCGCTTTGGCCTCCTCTTGTCTCTTGATCCTACAGAGAGACACAAGAGGTGGCTAAAAACAAAAGGGGGAAATGACCAAAAGGGGGCAGGGTACATCCCCCCTGACCCCCTAGCTTTGATGTGGGGGCCATAAAAGGGTCCCGCGGGACAAACAAAAATGAATTTTTTTTCGCTTTTCGCGGGGGGAGCGCCCGGTACGCGCACCGGGAAGCGCACCGGGGAGCGTACCACGGGGAAAAACTGTGAAAAAAATTATATAATCATAATAATAAATAATAAAATAATCATTTTGAGTGATCAGAGGTAGGGTAGCTCTGAAAAGAGCTTTTGGGTTCTGTGGCTGTTTTAGGTACCTACAAGTACGTCCCACACACACCCACATGCACACAACCCCACACCCCCACACCCACACACTCCCCATACACACCTCACAGACGCACACTTCCACACACACCCAAACACCCCACACCGACACCTTACACATCCACAACCACACCCACACATCCCACACACACACACACCTCACCCCCCCAACACACATACACGCACACACAGATACCTCACAGACACACCTCACACATCCAACACACACACCTCCCCCCCCACACACACACACACGCACACCTCACTGACACACCCACACATCCCACACATACACACACATCCTACACACATACCCCCCACACCCACACACACCCCACACACACCTCACACACCCACACCCCCACCTACACCCAAACACCCCACACACCCACACCCACACACACACCTTACACACCCACATCCCCACCCACGCCCACATACCCCACACACCTACACACACCTATACATCTCATCTCCCCTCAGAAATACACACACACACACACCTCACAGACACACCCCACACATCCCCCACACACACCTCCCCGCCCCATACATAGGGAAAACTCAGTGAAACACTAAAATAATAACTTAAAGTGCTTAGAGGTAGGGTAGCTCTGAATAGAGTTGTTGTGATGTTTGGGTGTTTTAAGTACCAACATGTAGGTACCAATGCTGAGTCTTAAATTTAATCTACACCGTTTCCTCTGTAGATAATTTGCATGTTGTTACAGAAGTTATTGTGGTATATGGAATCCATATCATAGTCTGTCACGAAAGCAGAAACAACATGAAGGCAGGAGATGAAAAAGAGATGTCAAATACACATTGGAGATAATATAGTGGGAGAAAGGAAGTATCTATGAGCAAAATTACTATGTAACATAAAAAGTTGCACAGTATACAATAAGTCTGACTTTACATTATAATCAATTTGGTACTAGTTTAAGAATTACATATAAAATGAATAATGTCTCAAACAATTTTAGAATTATTAAATATAAATTTATTTTTCAGATTCTTTTTCCAAATTAAACATAACTTCTATCATTTGACTGTCAGAAATGTCCTCATTGTAGTAGTTCATAGTCCCTTGATTCATCCATGAATTCCAAGTTATCATTGGGTTCTAGAATTTCTTCATTGTTGCTCTCTAGGACAATTTCAAAGGAAATGTTTTGTTGTCCTTCCATTTTCGTGCTGAAATTTGCATAAAAAATAAATATATCAGTAGAGATAGGGCACTGTTGGGTTTAAGTTCAGACAGGTAGTTTGGATTTTTTAACAGTGAATTTATCCTTGGGCAGTGTATGGTATCAGACTGGAAGTAGAAATATAAAAAAGTGTATGTGATGAAGCCTAAGTAAATTCATAATTATACAAGACAAGCCTAAATCCATCCATATCTATAACAGAGAAGTCTATCTCAATCTATAACTATTACAGAGGGATAGTATATAATTATAAGAAGAAGATTTCAAAATTAACTTAAAGTGCACAACATACTTCAGTTTTCAAAATAACAACTTACCTTTCAAAAAGAAGTTGAAGTTGTCAGTGAAAATGCTCTTGAAATGTACTTCAGGAAGTAGGAGTCAAAATGGCTGTGTTTCCCTCTCTTTCTTTATATATATTCAGGTACATAACCAATCAAATGGCATGAAATAATAGTAGAAAATGAAAGTAACTTTTTAATTGGTTGTCAATTCTAATACTTCAGATGTGTTTTTGTGAAGCAATTTACCTCAGGATATTTAGAGAGGTCTACAGGCTAAATGGCTCAATGGAATTCCACCAAATTTGGGAAAATGGTAGGGATTGGTATGTAGTATGAGCTGTTGTATATTTGGTGAAAGTGTCTCCAGTGGTTTTAATGTAAATTAAGTTTTAACATTTTTTGGGAGCGCTTCCCGGTGCGCGCCCCGGTACGCGTACCGGCAGCGCTACGGGAGTCCTCCATTTTGTGTTTCGGTAGATTTGAGACAGAAAATGGAGGACAAACAACATTGGAAAAGGGTATAAGGGGGCACGGTAGGCACTCCCTGAGCCCCTAGGTTTTCTGAGGGGGTGTTAGAAGGCCCATATAGACCAAAAAAATATATATTTTTACATTTTCGCGGGGGGGGAGCGCCCGGTACGCGCACCGGGAAGCGTACCGGGGAGCGTACTTTGGTGAAAAATAGTGAAAAAAGTTAGAAAAAGATAATCATTTGGAGTGATCAGAGGTAGCTTAGCTCTGAAAAGAGCTTTTGAGTTCTGTGGCTGATTTAGGTACCTACAAGTAGGTACCAATGCACAGTCTTAAATTCAGGAGGAATATTCTATTCCCCTCATCTGAGAAGTGCACACCATCTCCTCTGTAGATATCTTGCATGTTGTAACGCAAGTTGTTGTTGTATATTGAACCCATTCCATAGTCTCTCATGTAAGCAGAAACAGATTTATACACATGTTTCCGTGCTTTCTCAAATTGCGGACAAAATTGGTTGGACCAGTTCCATTTCTGTCTTTGGCAAATATTGGAAAATGCCAAGGCAGTTTGAGGAAAAAGTGCCATCAATTGTTCAAAGGTGTCCTTTAAAAGCATTTCCAGACCTACCCCAGTCAAAGTGCCTAAGTCATTTCCACCACAGTGCAGAAGGATGAGGTTAGGGTGTGGCAAATGCAAAAAGGTTTTCACCAATGGAATCAATTGGTGACATCTCAATCCTCTCTGGCCAATCCATTTAATGTTCACATTTTGTAAATCAAGGTTGTGAAAATTCTGGTAGCTGCATACCTTTGAGCCCAGTGGATATAGCTATGTCCTATAATCCAGACAGAATACATGGTGAGAGGAGAATCTGGTGCAGTCAGATGAAGTGTGGGAAAGAAATGGCAGTTGGAACAATAGGAGTTTGCAAAAAAAAACTGTAGGCTTTCAGTGCTCTTGAATCACAAGCAATTATTGGTAGATTGAGATAGTTGAAAACTGAAAGTTAGGGTGCATGGTTGTGTTCTGTGTAAGAAGTAATTTGAATGGTTAAAAAATAGTCATTTAAAGAAACATTGCACCAGATAAGCTGGTGTATTCGCAGGTCAAACATCCTTGCTGAGGTGATTTGCAACATTGTAGAATAAACTTTTAAACCTGAGAGCTCAGTGAGGAGGGAGTTGCTATGGTAACAGGTAGAAAGGGCTGAGGGGGGGAAGGGTGTTGGTTTGAAAATACAGAGGGAAGAGTTTTGATTGGTTACCATGAGCAATATGTGTGTAGAATTAGAGGTTTTCTGTGCCTTTAAGGTTTGCAGTGCCTGGAGAACATACCTTTTGCTCTGCTAAAGAAATATTGGTGTGTGTATCTGACACTGTTGTGAATCTCCTAAAGCATTTGTAGAGGTGAGTTATGATTCATTTAATATACATAGAGACTTGTCTACTCTATGGAGAAGATTTGGAAGCAAATTGTGGTTTTTTAATGTTGCTTTGTGTCATGCCTTTTGATAATGCTTGGTAAAAAGTTTTTACTGCATAGAGGAATTGTATTTTGTAAAATTGTGAAGTTTTAGTAGTGACATGGAATGCTTGTACATAGGACCTGTGCTGTGTTTCTTAAATGTGATGTAAAAAACGATTTTGGGAAAAATGAATGGCTTTTACATTTTTTAAAAGGAATAAAGAATGTGTGCATGTTTAAAGAAATAAATTTGACGCATTACAATGATGTTACCTGTGTTAACTCAGTGTAGGAAGCATATTGAGTTTGTTTGCATAGAGGAATTGTATTTTGTAAAATAGTGAGGTTTCAATAATGACATGGAATGCTTGTACATAGGACCCGTGCTGTGTTTCCTAAATGTGATGTCAAAAACGATTTTGGGAAAATGAATGGCTTTTACATTTTTGAGTATAATGTGGCGCAGAGGTTTAAAAAGTGACGCATCTACCTACATGCGTCACTTTTTAAATATGACGCATCAGCAGTGCAAAACTAACGCAGGGCCTCATAAATAAGTTTCTTTTTTTTTGCACACTACTCCAGTTTAGTCCTGTCCACTGCACTCTTGGACACAAGCCTCACCTTTTGTGCTCCTCTGGACAGTCTTCATCTCATCTGTACTCCTGCTTAGGTGTCAGAATCCTATCACATGGGGAAAGCTCCATGTGAAAGTGTTTGCCTCAGTCTTATCCCTGCTGTGAGGCAGATGCTTTTACATAGGACCTGTGCTGTGTTTCCTAAATGTGATGTCAAAAACGATTTTGGGGAAAATGAATGGTTTTTAAATTTTTGAGTATAATGTGGCGCAGAGGTTTAAAAAATGACGCATCTACCTACATGCGTCACTTTTTAAATATGGCGCAAAAAGGTACATGTTTGGCCTTTCCTGGGGAGCGTAGGTGGTGAGGCTTGTGTCTAAGAGTGCAGTGGACTAGGCTTCATGAAGCCTATCCCCGACTGCACTCTTAGACACAGGCGTCAATTTGACTCTTTACAATGATGTTACCTGTGTTAACTCGGTGTAGGAAGCATATTGAGTTTGTTTGCATTGAGGAATTGTATTTTGTAAAATAGTGAGGTTTTAGTAATGACATGGAATGCTTGTACATAGGACCTGTGCTGTGTTTCCTAAATGTGATGTAAAAAACGATTTTAAGGAAAATGAATGGCTTTTACATTTTTGAGTATAATGTGGCGCAGAGGTTTAAAAAGTGACGCATCTACCACATGCGTCACTTTTTAAATATGGCGCAAAAAGGTACATGTTTTATGCCGCCGATGCGTCACAAAAAGTGACGCATCAGCAGTGCAAAACTGACGCAAGCCCTCATAAATGAGGTTCTTTTTTTTTTGCACACTACTCCAGTTTAGTCCTTTCCACTGCACTCTTTGACACAAGCCTCACCTTTTGTGCTCCCCTGGACAGCCTTCATCTCATCTGCACTCCTGCTTAGGTGTCAGAATCCTATCACATGGGGAAAGCTCAATGTGAAAGTGTTTGCCTCAGTCTTATCCCTGCTGTGAGGCAGGTGCAAGATTTTGATGTAACAGTGTCGTAAAAGTGACGCAGTGAAATCTCATAGATTTTACTGCGTCATTATTCCGAGGCTTTTTGCGGAGAAATGACCCCTCTGTGTACATTACACTTGACAGAGGTATAATGTGGTGCAGAGTTTTAAAAAATGACGCATCTAACTACATGCGTCACTTTTTAAATATGGTGCAAAAAGGTACATGTTTTATGCCGCCAATGCGTCACAAAAAGTGACGCATCAGTAGCGCAAAACTGACGCATGGTTTTATAAATGAGGCTCATCTTTTTCTTGCACACTACTCCAGTTTAGTCCGGTCCACTGCACTCTTGGACACAAGCCTCACGTTTTGTGCTCCCCTGGACAGTCTTCATCTCATCTGCACTCCTGCTTAGGTGTGAGAATCGTATCACATGGGGAAAGCCCCATGTGAAAGCGTTTGCCTCAGTCTTATCTCTGCTGTGAGGCAGGTGCAAGATTTTGACGTAACAGTTTCCTAAAAGTGACGCAGTGAAATCTCATAGATTTCACTGTGTCATTATTACGAGGCTTTTTGCGGAGAAATGACCCCTCTCTGTACATTACACTTGACAGAGGTATAATGTGGTGCAAAAGGTTTAAAAAATGACGCATCTACCTACATGCGTCACTTTTTAAATATGGTGCAACAAGAGGAGGTGAGGTTTATGATCAAGACTGTAGTGGGAGAGAGGCCTTTCCCGGGAAGCATAGGTGGTGAAGCCTGTGTATAAGAGTGCAGTGGACTAGACTTCATGAAGTCTATCCCCTACTGGACTCTTAGACACAGGTCTCATCTTCTTTGTACCTGTGGACAGAGCTGTCTTCCACTATACTCTTCAATACAGGCCTCACCTTTTGTGCACCCCTGGAGAATCCTCACCTGATCTGTAACCCTGAATAGATCATTTGCTTTTTGTCATTGCTTTGTTGTTTGGTAATAGTGGTCTATAATGTGCACATTACACTTGACAGAGGTATAATGTGGTGCAATAGGTTTAAAAAATGACGCATCTACCTACATGCGTCACTTTTTAAATATGGTGCAACAAGAGAAGGTGAGGTTTATGATCAAGACTGTAGTGGGAGAGAGGCCTTTCCCGGGAAGCATAGGTGGTGAAGCCTGTGTATAAGAGTGCAGTGGACTAGACTTCATGAAGTCTATCCCTATTGGACTCTTAGACACAGGTCTCATCTTCTTTGTACCTGTGGACAGAGCTGTCTTCCACTATACTCTTCAATACAGGCCTCACCTTTTGTGCACCCCTGGAGAATCCTCACCTGATCTGTAACCCTGAATAGATCGTTTGCTTTTTGTCATTGCTTTGTTGTTTGGTAATAGTGGTCTATAATGTGCTATTTTTTTCTTTAACACAGTTTGAAAACAAGATTTCAAGAGTAAGCAAAGATGCCCACAAGGGAAAGGAAACGAAAACAACGTAACCGCAAAAAAACAAAAACAGCAACGGAATTACAGCACTCTTCCACAACAAATACTTCAAAAAACAGGAACCAAGCTCCTGGTAAGACAACTAAGTCTTTTATACGGAACATATGTACTTTAAAAAAAATGATGGACAGCATGTAGAAAAAGAGAATGAGAGAGTACATTTGAAAAGGAAGGAGAGAACCTCAAAGAATCCTACAACTGGACTAGGAGAGAATAATATGTATAGGAATAGAAGGCAGAATCAGTTTAGAGACATTCGTAAATGAATGTTTCGCAATAGGGTGGTTTTAAATTTGTTAAAAAGCATTAGGAAAGGTAAACAGAGAGCTGCTTTTTATAAGAAAAAGAAAAGTGTAGAGAAGATTGTTCATCAGGCTTTTGAAATTAAGAAAAAAATATTAATTTTAATAATCAATAGAATTAGGACACTTAACAAGACAATTGATGTTTTCAAATCAAACAGTAGATGGAAAAGATTAATTAATCGGACTAATTTTTGTAAAGTTTTTTCTGGAGAATGGATGCACAGTTCAAGTTGTGAGCCATTTTTTAATGAGGAGAGTTACTTCCAGGAGAACGATTTAGTGCATGCAGTTGACACCAGTGGTCGAGCGTATGAAGTGAAAGACGGTTGTCCGATTGAAAAAGAGAAACTTGTGCCTAGAGAACCAGAAGAGGTGTTAACTGATGAAGTTTAAGGGAGGCGTACTAAGGGTCCAGTGTACACTTGGAAGTGTAGTCGTATTTGTAGTGTGCGACAGGAATCAATTGATTTGTTTTGTAATTTCTTACGTACATATAGTAAGAAAAGTCTAAAGCAGAAAGTGAAGTTGTTGCAAGACTTAGATCCTTGCAGAGTGAGAGAAAACACAGGTTTGCAAGGCCATTCACTGGCTTGTCTTTCTAGAAAAGTCTGTCAGAGTGTTTTTCATCATTCTAGGATGTTAGCGGTGCATCATACCAAAATGAGGAAATTAGTAAGAATGTTGTATTATGCAAAAAGTCCAGCACTTAAGCTTAAACAATTAAACAGTGCTCTTTTGCATGGAACTGAATTAGATGTGAAGAAGATTTGTGAAGAAATTGAGATTTGTTATTTTGGTGAAAAAGAGGATAGTGTAGAAATTGACACAGCAATTCAAGGTAATGTGGAAGACAATGTACAGATTTCAAGTACAGAAAAGTTTGAGCAGGAAATTACCAGGTTTAAGGTGAAATCAAGTGAAAGGCCGAATTTTACTTGTGTGTGTTGTTGACGAAGTCATTATAAGCATCAAACTAGATTAGTTGATTTATACGTAAAAAGTGAAAAGATGAATAATTATGAGTGGAAGGATTTTGCAACTTATTTGTGGGTGGAGAATTGTTTTGATTTGAGTTCTGATCAGCGTATTTGTAAATATTGTTATGATAAATTAAATCAAAACAGAATGCCTGCTAGAGCTGTTCATAATAAACTGGAGTTGGTAGACATTCCCCGTGAATTGATGGATTTAAATACATATGAGTCTATTTTGATTCAATGTGTCCACCCTTTTCAGGCAATTGTTCGCATGGAGCCTAAGATAGAGAAATTGCCTCCTTCAGATTTGCAGAGAGGATTAAAGGGAAGAGTTGTTTATTTGCCTCTTGATTTAAAAAAAAATTGATACAATTGGTATAGAAAAAGTAGAAGAGGAACCTTTAGTTATTCTAGTTAATGGGGTTCCGACAAAGAGTAAGAAAATCTGGCAAGATTTAGTGGATGTTAGGAAAGTCAAAAAGGCAACGTTGTATTTAGTCAAAAACAATGAGTATTACAAAGATGTATGTGTTGCAGCAGAGGAAACAGCTGCAGATGAAGACAGTGATTGTTCAGGCGGACAAATTGAAAAAGTTGATGTGTCTAGAAGTGAAGAAATATATGAACATTATACTGTTCATCCTTTGCATTCCAAAGAAGTAATGGGGAATGCAATTGAATTGTTTCAAATGAAAGCAGCAAAAGGAAGTCCCATTAGTGTATGGGAAGAAAGTTTGGAAGCTTGTTGTTTTCCACAGCTATTTCCAACAGGTCGAGGTGGACGATATGATGATCGTCCACTTCAAATTCCTGCATCTGAATATCGAACTGTAAGATTATATGCTGAAGATCCAAGGTTTCGTCAATGCATTCCCTATCTGTTTCATGTACTGTATGAAAGTGACTTGTCTGGGCTTACTTATGCAGTAAACCATATACTGAAAAGTGGAGCACATCTGCAAAATGTTTCGGCGAGGGACTTTATGGAGAAAGTGAATCTGCAAGATAATATTTTGGAATCTCATCTAATCAATCTCATGGCATGTCAGCGTGGTACAAATGAGTATTGGTACCGTTGTCATGGGGAATTGAAATGTATGCTAAGAAACTTAGGAACTCCTACATGGTTCCTCACTCTTAGCTGTGCCGAGTATGCATGGGACGACTTACTTCAATTTCTACGAGAGGCAAATGCAAATATACAAAATATAGAATTCAAAACACCTGGAGAACTGTGTTCTTTGGATCCAGTGAATGTATGCAGATATTTCAATCATAGATTTGAAGCTATGATGTCTTTTATTACCAACAAAAAAAATCCTCCCCTTGGAGAGGTTTTGGATTTCTTTTGGAGAAAGGAGTATCAAGCGAGAGGTGCTCCTCACATACATATGTTGTTGTGGATTAAAGATGCACCCAAATTTGGAACAGATTCGGATGAAACAGTGATGAGTTTCATTGAAGAGTATTCAACATGTGCTGTTCTGAAAACTACAGAGGAAAACAGTTTAAGGCAACAAGTTTTACGCTTTCAATCCCATCGTTGTGGAAAGTACTGTCGTCGAAAATTCAGAAACAAGGACAAGTTCTACACAAAATGTCGTTTCAGCTTTCCACGACCAGTGATTTCTAAAGGAAGAGTAAATAATTTGATGTCTTCTCTGCGACATACTGTGACGAGGAAATCACCAAAAAATACATACAATTTAAAAAGAAACGAAGAGTCCAAGTACATCAACGACTACAACCCAGTGATTTTGTCCATGTGGAATGCTAACATGGATATTCAGTTCGTTGCTGACAACTCTATTGCTGTGGCTCGATATGTGACGTCTTACATTACAAAAAAAGAAAAGACAGAACTGAAGGAAATGTGGGAGGACATTTCACATGAAAAGAGTCTAAGCAAGAAATTATACAGTTACAGTTTGAAGATGTTGTCGCATCGAGAAATTGGAGCATATGAATGTTCTGATCGATTGTCGTCAGCAAGTCTCTATGCCAAATCTAGAACCATCATTTGGGTGAGTCTAGGTCTTGCTGCAACACGAAATCGAGTTTTGAAATCTGTACAAGAGATAGAGTATTTGGCGGAGAAAGAACCAGAAAGTACAGATATTTTGAAGACAAACATGTTGGATACATACTATCCAAATAGAAGTCCTCACCTTGAGAATGGTTGTCTCTATGAAGTTCTGCAAAGATGTATTTATAAGAGGAACATCAGAGAAGATATCAATAATGGAATATATGCTGTCATTGGATGTGAAGGATGTCTAGTGAAACAGAAAAAAGGTCATTTGATTAATCATCGAAAATTGAGTTGTGAAAATCCAGATAAAAGAGAATTTTATAATTTGGCTCTTTTGCAACTCTTTAAACCATGGCGAGAAGAAGAGGAACTACTTGGAGATTTTCTCTGTCATGAAGACTCTTTTAATGCTACGAAGGATACCATAGAATGTCCTGTTTTTCCAAATTATCTGCAAATGTTGAATGAAGAAATAGAGCAAGAAGCAAAAATTGCTGCAGAGATTGCGAGAGACAGTTCTCAAGGCAGTCAGAGTTCTGCTTCATTGAGTCAGGATCCACTAGGAGGACCAATTATCCAAAATGAAGCTGCCACTGCCATGGATGAGGTGGAAAGAGCTATGGAGCAAGCTCAAGAGGATGTAATTAATTTAGAAGATTTGGTGAAACAATTAAACCTTGAGCAGAAACTGATATATGACGAAGTCACAGAACAGGTTGAACATGGATTGAGTTATGAGAAGAAAGAGTGCTCATGTACATCATTTAAGCCTGTCCGACTGTACGTGAGTGGAGAAGCGGGAACTGGAAAAAGTTTTCTGATTAAAGCAATTGCATCTTATCTGCAGAAAAGGACTGAATCACCGCTGTCTTGTGTTGTTACCGCTCCAACTGGGCTGGCAGCACATAATATTAAAGGGATTACTTTACATCGTTTACTGATGCTGCCAGTGGAGCATGATAACAATTTGCAATATCACAAGCTATCTGGAGATGCGTGTTCGGAAGTTTCGAGAGTCTTGAAGAAAATGAAACTTCTTATCATTGATGAAGTAAGCATGGTGTCAAATATAATGCTTGCTTTTGTGCATTTGAGAATGCAAGAAATTCTTAGAACAGACTATGATGTTTTATTTGGAGGAAAACATATTATTGTTTTTGGAGATCTTCTGCAGTTGACTCCAGTGAAAGGACAACCTGTGTTCAAAATGCTCATGCATGAAGATACCAGGAAGTGCCTAGGAAGCATTGGAAACGTTAATATATGGTTAAACTTCAAATATGCAGAACTGCTTCAAAATATGCGGCAGGCAAAGGATGAAGATTATAAAAATATTTTACAAGACGTAAGAGTAGGAAAAATAAGTCAGCAAGGGAAAGAAGCTTTACATGGACGGTTAATTTCAAATTTGTACCCAAATGAAAACATTCTTCCAGAGAATATTTTTAAGAAAATTAACGAGAGGAAATCTGCCATATGTTTGATGCCAACTCTGAAAGAATGTTCCATGTTCAACAACAAAATGTTAAATTTAGAAAATGAAGAGATAGTGAAACTGGAAGCTACAGATAAAATAGAGCATATGGGAGCAACAATTGTTTTGTCTGAAAATTTGAAATCAAAATTGGATTCATTAGAGAAGAGTATATCTAAAACTGCTGGTTTTGAAAAGACTCTGAATGTGTGTTTGAATTGTCGTGTCATTTTGAGAAGGAATTTAAATGTTGAAAGAGGTCTGGTAAATGGAGCAATGGGTCATGTTGTTGGTTTTGTGAATTACAAAAATAGAGATGGAATTGAAATTTTAAAAATTAAATTTGATGGCATTGATGAAATAGAACAAATTTGTCGTTGTTCAGCTAGATTTGTGCTTGTGAAAGACTTATATGTTCGCCGAAAACAGTTTCCTATTTGTTTGGCATATGCAGTGACAATTCATAAATCTCAAGGTTTAAGTGTAGATAGTGCTTTGGTGAACATTGGAAGTTCTGTGTTTAAAGAGGGTATGGCATATGTGGCTTTATCACGAGTCAGAACTTTATCAGGATTGTACTTGATTGAGTGTGATGAAACAAAGATTTGTGCTGATCTAGATTGTGTTAAAGAATACAATAGGTTAAGAAGAGAGTATTTTCCACATTTGCCTCAATATCCTCTGATTGAAAAACGTGTGGTAGGAGAAAAAGAAGAAATGAGAGTAATTGCAGTGAGGTAGTAGAAAAAGACAAAAAGTAGATGAAACTGTAATTGTAAGCTGAAGGAAAAAGGATTCTGTTGAGGATGTTGTTGGATTTCAGTTTGAAAACAGTTCTGGTGTCAACTGCTATGCTAATGTATTAGTTAATGTTGTTTTTTTTCTTCAAAATTTACAAAAACAGATTGTCGAAAATCGGGAACAAACATTGTGCTGTTTATTGAATTCTGTGTTAGAGAAATGTAATAGTGATAGAGGAAAAATAGAAAGTGTTTCAGAAATTAGAAATCTTGTAGACATATGTTCAGGTCAAAATCAATTTTCACAGATAATTCAGCAGGATTGTCAGGAATTTTTAATGTATATGTTTGATGTATTAGAAGATGAAGGAGTAGATATAAAAAATCTTTTTAACCTTTCTTATCAATGGCAACATGACTGTGATAACTGTGCTTCATCAAGTACTACTAAAATAGACTCTGAAAGATTTATATATTTGACTTTACCAGACTGCAAATCAGTGCCTTTTAATAATCTAGTTAAAGCAGCAGATCACAATATGGTGTGTACCCAATGTAAGTCTGCAATGCTGTCCACATTATTTCTACAAAATTACGGTCACTATGTCATTTTAATGTTCCAACGATGTAGACCTGATGGAACTAAATTGACAACTTCTATTAAAAATTTCGTGGCTTCTCAGTTATCGATATCAGGAAGAACCTTTGCAACTGTAGCTATTATTTTTCATCATGGTCCTTCTACAACATCAGGGCATTACACATGCTATTTAAAAACTTCTAAAGGTTGGACCCAATGTTACGACACTCATTTGACTTTCAAACAACGTTTGCCTTTTGGCTTTATAAATTCATACCTAGTATTTTTACAGCCAAAATTTAGGTAAAAGTAATTGGCCAATGAAGACGGGAGCAGTTAATAAAGGTTATTTTGCTGTTTAAAAATATATTCTGAGTAAAAGTGATCCAGGCAATATAAAAAATTGACTTGTCATATAGGTACTGTAAGTGGATCTCATAGTTAGTGATATTAGTATTATACAAAATGATGAACATGAGTGAGTCAGAGATGGTTTTACAAATACTTCAATATTGTGAAAATGTTGTGGAGCCTTTCTTTCAGAACGTCGGGAAAAAGGTCATTTCAGAGTGCCTTAAAATTAATTTGAACATATACTCATACATCTGACACTATTTGGCCAAATGGAAAGGTGCAGGAAGGAGTAAAGAGTCATGACTGAAAAAAAGGAGTATATGAAAATAATGGAAATATTTCAGATGTTCTTGGAGCTTTTCTTCTAGAAAGTCGATGAAATGGATTTTTTAGTGAACAGCAGAGTACTTTGCAACGAGAAAAGGACTTCCATGATATACTATTTGGCCTCAAGGAAAAGTAAGGCAATCAAAGATTAGTGTACATTTGTTTTTTTTAAAACACATTCTTTTAGATTGTGTTTTTTTTTTCCCGCTCTCATATGATGAGTAATTTGAACTCACTGTTTTAAGTGAAATTCAATATATTCTGAGAACAGCAAAAATAAACTATGTAACATGTTGTACAAGTTATTCTATACTTTGAATTGTGTATATTAAATTGTATTCCCATTCTCTGACACTCACTTTCCTTTTTCCATCCTCTTTCAGCTCTTTTTACTCACTTATAATGTCTTTCTCCCACTCTCTGTAACCCCCGTTCCTTTACTCCACTTCTTTGACAACCCCTCATTCTCATTTCAACTGTCTGCATCCCCTCTCTCCCTTGTGTTATGTTCACTTGTGTTTATCTACCTTCTATCATTTCTTTTACAACAAGTTCACTGCTCCTCTCTCATCGTTCTTCATCCAATTTTTTTTTACTCTGGTTCCATTACTATCCCTCATTTCCTTTCTTTCAATGTCCTTCTCTTTACTTTCATTACAAAATTATTTTCTCTCAGTACCATTGTTTTAGTCGTCTTCTCCTCTCTTTCCTTTTTTTGCTCCCTTACTCATTTCCTTTTCTCACTCATTGTACTCCACCTCACTCAGTTTTTCTCTTAGTGTGTCTGTCTACTAATTTCTTCACTCCATTTCCCTCAATCGTTGTATATTATCCTCTCTCCCTTCATCCTTTCACTCTATGACTGTTCTTCACTTACTCTCAGTTATCTTCTATTCCTCATTCTTCTAAATGCATCCTTAATTAGACTGTTTTCTGTCTCAAGCATTATCTTTTTACTTACTTCTGTTTCCTGAATTAGTTTTGCTAACTCACATTGTTTTAGTATCTTTCTTACCTTCAGTTCATTTCTCTCTTCTTCTCTTCCTCTGTGTCAGTGAATCTATATGCCTTACTCTGAGTAATTTTCTCTCCTTCAGTTTCTTTTTCTCTCTTTTTGTCCTTCTACCTTAGTTTATTTCCCTTTCTGTGTCCTTCACTCTAACTTTATTTCTAAATAGAGCGTTATGATTTTTAACCTCTTCATTTGTATCTTTTAATTTAAAATACATATTTTACTAATTATAACTTATTTTTTCTTCTCTCTTTCACAGATACAAAGTGTAGTAAAAAAAATAATTACAGTTACATTTATTATAAGGTAAGTATGACTAAAAAAAGAAGTTTGTCATCACCCTTTGCTTTAAGGTCACTAACATTTTCTCAATCTACCTCACTCTTGTGTCTTTACTCTGCTTCCCTCACTTATTCTTATTCTACATGTTTACTCCACTTTCCCTATTTCCCCTCTCATATTCAACTTCTTTCAATCCCTATTCTTTACTTCACTTACCCTCTGTTCCCTTCCTTTGCTTCTTCACTCATTCTCTTTTTCTTAATTATTTACCTTACTCCTACACATACACCTCATCCCCCTCCCAACACATACACACACCTGTAACATACACCCCACACACACACCACACACACACCTCATACACACAAAAAATCCTCCCACACACACTCCTCAAACACACACACACATTCCATACACACACATACATCGAACACATATACACCCCACACTCATACACTTCTCACACATATTTCACACACCCTCACCTCCACCCACACCGAAACACTCCACACAACCACACCCACAGACACACCCACACCCGATCTACACCCACTGACTCCCTATAAGTCACACACACTGCAATACTTATCTTTTTTTGCTGTTTTACTCAAGCCCATTCAGGTACTGTTTCCTTTACTCTCTTTGTCCTCTCTCTTTGTCACTCCCCATGTGTTATCCTAATTCAATTTTTCTCCCTCTTTCACCCCTCTTTACTTATACTACCTGGTCTTTTCTCACTTTCCCTCATCGTTCTTCATTTATTGTGGTTCCGCCACTACCCTTCATTCTCCATTTTTTACTGTCCTTTCTTTTTCTTTTAACAGCCAATCACAGTCTCACACTATCTCTACTTTAGTGTTCTTCCTCTCTCTTCCTTTCTTTCGCTCCTTTAGTCATTTTACTTTTCTCACTTTCATCCAATTACACCTTCTCTATTTTTTACTATGTAATAAACAATCCCTCTGTGGTCATCTTGTAGCTCTTTTTCTCTTAACATAACTCTCTTTGTGTCCTTCCCTCATGCTAACTGCTTCATTAAAAAAAAAAAATCTTTTTTTGGGGGGCGCACCCTGGTACGCATACCCTAAGGACAAAAAATTGACAGAGATCCTTTAAAAATATAGGTTTCATTTTATAAATGAAAGGTAGTTCTAAAAAGAACTGTTTTTTTTATTCTTTTTGTTGTTTTATATTTTTTTAATGTTTTTTGAACATTTTGTAATTTTTTTGGCTTTTCAAAACAGTTTTATATTTCTTTTGTATTTTTTATAGGAAGAAACAAAGAGAAAGGGAATTGAAAATGGCTCAACTGGAGCAAAAAACAAAAAACAGAAAAAATTACTTCTTTTTTTTTAAGCAAATGTGATTCTCACCAGCAAGGACGATCAGCTTTACGCTCTTTTCACCATAGGCGATGAGCTTGCCACATTCAGTACAAGTGACTCTAAAAGTAACAAATCGTTCCTGGATACAAGGCATCACCTCTGATGTTTCTGGTCCCGATTGAGTGGATTGCTTTCTTTTAGAGCTGGTCCTTGAACACTGGGGGAGGTGAGTGGCCAGTTCCCTGATCTCTGCACGAGAATAGTTAGCAGGATGCTTCCGGGTCATATGCCGAATCATGGTATTATTACCAAATGAATATTTTTTATCTGGATTGCCCCTTGAGAGTTCTGCACCACAGATTCGACATGTTACCTTAGCCGCATTAACTTTTTTCTTGCCCTCTGGAAGTGAAAAAAACTCCCATACAATGTGTTCTTTTGGCTTGAATGGGGTATTTTCTTCAGGCAACCATCTGCTCCCCTCCTCCTCTTCCTCTTCCTCCTCCTCCTCTTCTCCACCAGCAATGTATTGTTGTGGTGGTCCTCTTGGTGGTTGTGGTGGTGGTGCAGATGCTCCAGCTGTTGCTGCTACAGTAGCCATTTCAAAGTACAAAAGAATTGTCTCTGTAGATGAAACAGGTCTTCCTTAGTCAAAGGACAAAGTCAGAGTGAGGAAGAAAGGTGGGGTTTTTTATCATTTGGAAAAAAAAACTGTGCTGAACCAATCAGAAGTGTTATTTTCAGGTCACAAGACCAAGGCTTTACTCATATGGAAACCAAAACTGTTCTGCACCAATAGAAAGTGTTATTTTCAGGTCACAAGACCCAGGCTGGTCACAAGACCCAGGCATTACTCATTTAGAAACCAAACCTGTTCTGCACCAACAGAAAGTGTTATTTTCAAGTCACATGACCCGACGCGCTTACGCTACGTGCCCCGGGGCGCGCCCGTAGTCGTGCTCCAGGGCGCACCCGCGGGTGCGTAGCGTAAGCGCGTCAGGACGTTTCGCGATCGTATGCGATCGCGTGCTTTCGGTTGCGATTATGCTGTGCTACGCCGTGTACGCGATACGTCACGATGTTGTTTTCGTTCGTGGCAGTAGCGCTCCCGGGACGCTCCCCGGTACGCGCCCCAGGGCGCGCCTCGATCGTATGTGCACGCGTGCTTCTGGGTGCGCTTACACTGTGCGTCATATGATGCATCACGTGTCTACGCGATACGTCACGATGTTGTTTTCGTTCGCGAGAAAAGCGCTAACGGGACGCTCCCCGGTACGCGCCCCAGGGCGCGCCCCAAGTTAAAAAAAATAAATAAAAAATTTGACATAATTATACAATATTAAAATTCGTTTTAAAATGTATTATTTTTTATACCTATAAAGATTTTCTATTAAAAAACCATTGATATTCACTGAAAAAATTATAGGTTTCACACCAGTTATAGTTAGGAATTGGCATTTAAAAAACCTATTAAATTCACTGAAAAAACCATAGGTTTTACACCAGTTATAGTTAGCTGGAAATTTTACTCGCCTAAAACCATTGAAATTCCCACGTTATAGTTAGTTGGACTCACTATAACTTGCGCATGCAATGCACTGCTGATGACGTCACATATTACATCACTCATGACATGGTCAGTGACATCACTCATGACATCACTGATGACACCATCCTTGTGACAGAGTGACAGACCTCTTTTCACTGTAATGTAACCCTTGAAACAAATATTCAAAAATAGAAACAAAAATTTACAAAAAAATGGAGATAGCCATACCACCTACAACAACCAATTCAATAATTCCACCATCTATATACACATGCACTCATTTACCAACAGTTCAATATAGTCACTCATACATATACTGACTCATCATATGTAGTGATACACCTATACATCCTGTTACACACCGACAGTCATCCAAAAGTTACTCACACACATACTCACACATGCAAATTAACTATTCAACATCCATTTATCTGCATATACAGCTATACACACACTACCACTAAGGAAACTTACACATACTTACTCTCTTAAACAATCACTTATAGAAACACATACTAATTTAAACAGGAACTCTTACAATCCCTCACTCTCACATATACTCACTTATATACATCAATATTCACATATACTAGATTAAAACATATGTAGTTACTGATAAACACACAAATATACACACTCATCCACCCATACAGTCCTGCACATATGCTGTCTTCAAAACACATACAAAGAGAGAGTCAGTCATTCATGCATGTATGTGCTAAGTAATACCCCCACCAAACCATACAAACACTCAATCTGATACTAAAAAAAAATCTAATAACCCATATACATACACATATACCTACTCACCAACCCATGCAGCCACTTATACAGAAAGTGAAACACTGACACATATATTTAAATATTTAAACATTACTCACTAATATTTATTTTTCAGAAAGACACACATTCACTGGATGGTGTCATCCGTGATGTCATGAGTGATGTCACTGACCATGTCATGAGTGATGTAATATGTGACGTCATTGGCAGTGCATTGCACGCGCAAGTTATAGTGAGTCCAACTAACTATAACGTGGGAATTTCAATGGTTTTATGCGAGTAAAATTTCCAGCTAACTATAACTGGTGTAAAACCTATGGTTTTTCAGTGAATATATATATATATATATATATATATATATATATATATATATATATATATATATATTACCTACTGGCGGTCGCCAGTAGGTAGTTATAGTTAGGATCGTTTATCATAGGAAATCCGCAACATTCTATTGGGAATAACTTTGGCGCCGAGTGAGAGATCTGCCTGTAATTTTCCTTAACTTTGCCTCGCTGCGCTCCGCTCCTTCCCTGAAAGTTTCGGGGGGATCCGTCAAGCGGGGGCCGAGAGAAAAGGGTGGTCCCAAAACGTGTTTTCCCCATGTTAATTTCCATAGGGCGGTTGGACTCACTTTTAGCCCGAACGGCTGAATGGATTTCCACCAAACTTGGCAAAATTGTAGGGACTGGTACCCCGATGTGCCTTTGCTATGTCTCAAGATATATGCTCCAGTGGTTTTTATGAAAATTAACTTTGAAAAAATATATATTGGGCTACATTGGGCTATATATATGTTAGAGCCCAAATGTAGCCCAATGTAGCCCAATGTAGCCCAATGTAGCCCAAAGATGGCCACCAGAGACAAAAAAAACAAATGTAGCCCAAATATCAGCCAGATGTAGCCAAACTATAGCCCAATGACAGAATGTCCCAGAGTGTTCTAAAAAACAACTAGAGCGCTAACAGTCTTACTTATGACAAAAATATGGCACACCTGAAGTCATCTTGAGTGGAATAAAGTGTTAACACTTAAAACATTTAATTTGCAAAGGAACAAAATGAGAGGGTTCATTTTGCCATAGAAATTATGATTAGTGCTGAAGAAAGAAAAATTAGGGCACATTTTGAGTGACTTCTCAAATCCTCTTATATTTCATTAAAAAAATTCTGATATGCAGTCTCCCAAGATGGCCACCAGAGACAAAAGAGCCCAAATGTAGCCCAAATATCAGCCAGATGTAGCCCAACTATAGCCCAATGACAGAATGTCCCAGAGTGTTCTAAAGAACAACTAGAACGCTAACAGTCTTCCTTATGACAAAAGTATGGCACACCTGAAGTCATCTTGATTAGAATAAAGTGGTAACACTTAATACATTTAATTTGAGAAGGAACAAAATGAGGGGTTTCATTTTGCCATAGAAATTTTATATATATATATATTCACTGAAAAAACCATAGGTTTTAGGGGTGTTATAGTTAGCTGGACATTTCACTCATACAAAACCATTGATATTCCTCTGGTATACTTAGTTATACTAACTATAACTCACGTGCCCGCAATCCACTGCTAATGATGTCACATATTACATCATTAATGACATGGTCAGTGACATCACTGATGACATCTCAAATGACATCACTGATGACATCATCCACGTGACAATCTGATACATCTCATCATACACTAGTATAACCTTTCAACACTCATTATAAAATATGGAGTACCGTCTTTGAAACCATTGACACACCAATACATGTTTCTAAAAACCCACTCAGTGATTCCTGCATCTACACACACCTCTAAACCTTTACCTATAGATTCAGTCATACATGCTAATAAAGATCAATAGAAAACTATTAAATATACTTATACACCTACATCGACATTAAACACCAGCACACATCCTATTCACTTGTGCAGTCATCCTACACACTTATACAAACACCACTTTATTTATTCATATAGATAGTAACTCATACTTAGTGTGTTATAAAATCACTATTACAAGTATACAGTTTTTGTTAGTCACTCATACAATCACTGAGTCTTATGTATACTTATTTATATACAACAACTGTTACATACACTGCCTTTTATATTTCTAGTTTATTGGACATGTATCATTAAGAAATATATTTACTCATCACCACACCCATAAATAGATTCACTCACCCAAATAACTGTTTCCACATACAGTTTTAACCTCATATACCTACTAAATCAACTATTTACACATCTTTGGACAGTCACACACCTCCCACCCAACCACACACATTCACTATCCTATACAAATACTCACTTAACTAATGAATAACTAATATATACTTTCACATAGCTAATAACCAACTTATGTAGTAGTTTAAACAACAAGAGATAGAGTGATACAGGTATTCACACAGTTTAAACACTATTCCATATATTTAGTGAGACACTTTAAATTAGTCACTTAGACAGTCAATCACAGTGCAACTAAATCCTTCATTCAGTCTACAGTGTTCAATGCAGATTGCTATATATATAATACTTATTTAAATATCGAACCAAACCACATTCACTGGATGATGTCATCAGTGATGTCATATACCTACTAAATCAACTATTCACACATCTTTGGGCAGTCACACACCTCCCACTGAAACACACACACATTCACTCTCCCATACAGATACTCAGTTAACTAATCAATAACTAATATAGACTTTCAAATAGCTAGTAACCAACTGGAGAAGTAGTTTTTACTACAACTGACAAAGTGGTACAGATGTTCACACAGTTTAGTCACTATCCAATATATTTAGAGAGACACTTTAAATTAGTCAAGTAAACAGTCAATCACACTGCTAATAAATCCTCCATCCAGTGAATTTCTAAGGTTTTTTAAATGCTAATTCCTAAATATATCAGGCCTGAAACCTATGGTTTTTTCAGTGAATTTGCAAGGTTTTTTAAATGCTAATTCCTAACTATAACGTGGCTGAAACCTATGGTTTTTTCTGTGAATTTCAAAGGTTTTGTAAATGATAAGCTTTAAATGTATTAATTGTTTTATTTTTTATACCGATTTACTACATTATTTTAAATTATTTATTTTAAGATATTTTATTTTTTAAATGACATTACATATCTATACTACTATTATAAAGGAAGAACTTTGAGGCTTTGAGGCGGGTAAACTTGGGAACCACAGCGCCAATCCACACACCCGATACATCGTTGGAATCCTCAGGGTGTGCAGATGGACATAGGCTATATAAATTTAAAAAATACGTTATATTTAAAAAATTTACATTTAAAAAAAAGTAGTCCCCTCGAAGTAGCGCCGGCCGCGACCTGCATGCAGACGTCGTCCAGGAGCGCGAGGAGGAGCGGCATCCAGGAACGCAAGGAGGAGTGGCGGATATGGCGCGGGAGAGGAGCACTGACGAGCGGTACACAGGCGGTGAGCAGCAGCAGACCGGCGGAGAGGCGAGGAGCACTGAACTAAGGAGCGGCGGCTGAGCGGCGGACATGGCGCGGGGAAGGAGCACTGATGAGCGGCACACAGGCGGTGAGCAGCAGCGGACCGGCGGACCGGCGGAGCGGCGAGGAGCACTGAACTGAGGAGCGGCGGCTGAGGTAAGGCTCCGGGGGACAATGTCGGGGCAGGCAGGGGTCAGGGCACGCGGGGGACGGGGAGTTACAACAAAAAGGCTCCGGGGGACAATGTCGGGCAGGCGGGGGTCGGGACAGGCAGGGGGCCCTCTGGCATAATTGTGCTCAAGCTCCCGACTCCCACCGGCCGCTCCATACTCTGTGAACTCCTACTCTTATCCCTGCAACCTCTGCTCATCCTCGCCTCCCTGCAAACAGACCGCCAGAGCCCCACTTACCCAGAAAGCTCCCCAGTGCCTCAGGCGCTGCTGCTGGCCACCACTGCAACACTGAGCCTCTGGCATAATTGTGTGAGGTAAGCCTCCGGAGGACAATGTCAGGGCAGGCGGGGGTCAGGGCAGCCGGGGGACGGGGTGGACGGGGGCCCGGGCTGCTGGCCAATGTCGGGGCAGGCGGGGGTCGGGGAAGCCTGATTGCTCCCAGACAAGGTCGGGACGGGCTGCTAGTTTTTAATATAAATTGAAAAAAAATGTTTTTACACCTCTCTGCAATGCAGCCCCCGGCACGTTTGCAGAGGGGGAACTAATTCCCCTTGAATACTGGGGGTCCCTGGGGGCCAACTAGCCCACCAGGAGCCTCCAGTATGCACCAGGGGGCTGCATTGCAGATAGGTGTAATGAGGCTACTCCCTTTTTTACACCTCTCTGCAGCGCAGCCCCAGGGCGTGTTTGCAGAGGGGGAACTAATTCCCCTTGCATACTAGGGGTCCCTTGGGGCCAACTAGGCCACCTGGAACCTCCAGTATGTGCCAGGGGGCTGCATTGCAGAGAGGTGTAATGAGGCTATGCCCCTTTTTACACCTCTCTGCAACGCAGCCCCCTGGTGTGTTTGCAGAGGGGGAACCAAATCCCCTTGCATACTGGGGGTCCCTGTGGGCCAACTAGCCCACCTGGAACATCCAGTATGCGCCAGGGGGCTGCATTGCAGAGAGGTGTTATGAGGTTATGCCCCTTTTTACACCTCTCTGCAACGCAGCCCCTTGGCGAATTTGCAGAGGGGGAACTAATTCCCCTAGCATACTGGGGGTCCCTGGGGGCCAACTAGCCCACCAGGAACCTCCAGTATTCCACAGGGGGTGCATTGCAGAGAGATGTAATGAGGCCACACCCTTTTTTACATCTCTCTGCAGCCCAACGCCCGGGTGCGTTTGCAAAGGGGGAACTAATTCCCCTTGCATCATAGGGGCCCCTGGGGGCCAACTAGCCCACCTGAAACCTCCAGTATGCGCCAGGGGGCTGCGTTGCTTTGCCCCGGGGGACGGCGGTCCCCGGGGCAGTGTGAGGGGGGATTGGGGCCCCCCACACTTCTTTATCACTATGACCCCGCGATTTGGTCCCCCAGGGGTGTAATTTGAAAAAAAACAGAACGGGTTTTTAAATCACATTTTTTGGGCCTTGGGGGTTCTTGTGGGACCACCTGGGCAGGCCTAGGGGTCAGGGTGTTTCTACCCTGCCCCCTTTTTGTGTTCTACACGTTTGTTTTTCTGATTTCTTGTGCCTCGGTCTACCGAGCACAAGATGGCTGCCAACACTTCCTGGTTTGAAGTGTTGACAGACAGTGGCAGCCAATCAGAATGCAGCTCGCGCATGGTGCACGCTTATAGATATATATATTTTTTCTCTTTTGATTTTCTCAGGAACTACTGGAGGGATTTACACCATTTAAGAAAATGCATGATCTGCGAATGAGACTCTACCATTTTGCCAAATGTCTTGTAATTCCGTTCAGCCGTTCGGGCTGTAGCCGTGTCTAAAGGTCCTATGGAAAATAACATGGGGAAAACACGTTTTGGGACCCCCCTTTTTTCTCAGCCCCCACTTGACGAATCCCCCCAAAACTTTCAGGGAAGGAGCGGAGCGGAGCGGGCCATCCTCTTTGAGAAATACACGAAGATTCGTCCACTGGCGCCAAAGTTATTCCCAATAGAATGTTGCGGATTTCCTATGGAAACTAGGTCCTAAGTATATCTACCTACTGGCGACCGCCAGTAGGTAAGATATATATATATATATATAAATAAGCGGGTCCTCAACTACACTCTATTAGACACAGGAAGAATGGTAGAAATCAAAAAGTTCTTGACTTGCAGTACATCTTATGCAGTCTACTGTCTTGTATGCCTGTGTGGCCTACGCTACATTGGTAGTACAATGCATGAGCTGAAAATCAGAATACTGGAACATTTGCGAGCCATTGATAAGGCGGATCCCGCTTATCCAGTCGCCCGCCACTTCGCAGAACTACACAGCAAAGCTTGAAAAAAGCTTCAGTATTTTGGATTAGACTGTGTCCCATGGAGCATCAGGGGTGGTGACCGTTTACGGAAATTGAGAAGATTAGAGTCGAGATATATTATCGACCTATCATCTAAATTCCCGAAAGGCTTAAATAGTGGGGAGGAACTGGCGATACATTTGGGGAAGTAATATGATTAATCTGGCAGTTATGTTCTAAACTGTGATTACCCTGTCCAGAACGGTCACTTAAGGCGAAGGGAGTTTATGGGCAACCATGATTGATGTTTATGTTATTTTGCTTATGCATGAATATTGGATGCAACATGAGATGTCAACTGAATGATTATTAATTTTAGTTGAGCATCCAATGAATTTGAATTTGTATTGAAAAGAGTTTGTATTTAAAAGAGAATGTACTTTCATAGAAGAAAACGTTGAGTTTTATGTTTAAATATGGCTTATTATTCAGAAAGGACTCAGGCCGATCCACGGCATTATTCCATGTATTCACATACATATGTGGTTGAACCTTGCAACATTGAGTGGGGCCAATGATATGCCGATTTACGACTTGATGGGACTGTTTGACAGCATTTAATGTATTGTATACACTCTAAGATGGCGCCCAATGTGTGTTTAAGGTCGTTGGTCCTTTCTCTATTGCCAGAAACCTTAATAACCAGTCACGATAGTGGTGTCATGAACACCGCCGAAGGCTTGACGCCAAAACGCGCTTGTTCGCTTCTAAATAAAGGAAGCCTGTTGTGAAAAGCTCCTCCTGTGAGTGCGGTTTTTCTTTCAAAATTAGAAGAAACTGAGCATGATATATATATATATATTCACTGAAAAAACCATAGGTTTTACATACGTTATAGTTAGGAAGTAGCATTTAAAAAACCTATGAAATTCATCGAAAAAACCATAGGTTTTACACCAGTTATAGTTACCAGGAAATTTTACTCGCATAAAACCATTGAAATTCCCACGTTATAGTTAGTTGGACTCACTATAACTTGCGCGTGCAATGCACTGCTGATGACGTCACATATTACATCACTCATGACGTGGTCAGTGACATCACTCATGACATCACTGATGATGATCGACTGTCCATTATAATATGCCCCTATGTTTTTCAAAATTCAAAATAAAACGTATGTTATATGCCTTTATATCTAACATGACGTTCCACTGCAATTTATAAAGGAAATTATGGACGCCGTTTTCGCCTCTATATCGGCAACTTCCTGCCGTTCAAGGCAGCGTTAAACTCTTTTGAATCTTTGTAAATATTTGTCAACATCTTTATAAGAACGTGATAACACCGCCTGCGGTAAAAGCACTTTGCATTTGTGCCGCACAGACAGTTAATGACATGCATAGTAGGGGTATGTTAAACTATAAGCAAAACCTGTTTAAAGGCAAAAATACTATGTCGTACACAACTCCTGTTAGGAAAACAGTTTAAATAAACTTGTTTATCGTACGAGTGCCACGGGCAGCTGTGATGAAGCATTTGGCAGCGTTAACGTGGAGGTGTGGAAAATAAAACTAAATCAACCCCCTCTCGTATTTACAAAGCACACATTAGTGCATAAAAGCAACGCTTGTTTTCACGCGGCAATATTAAGTGCCGCAGACTGTTACAGGAGTACTATCACATATGTATTAAAATTACGTTAAGACTGCCTCTTTTGTAATTCTCTGCTAACATGCACTCTCATGATTAGAAGTGAAATCATAGTCCTTCTTCTATTTTCATTTTATGTGCCGTTTTTTGCCTTTAGCAATCTACTTACCGTATACAACTAGCAAAAATTATCACTATGTTGGCTTACTTCCAATAATTTTTCGTAGACCAGCGGCGATCTTTAACGCTTAGGAGTGATACAATTATCAAACTTTAATTCTAAAACTAGTGATTCCCGAACTGTGCACCACGGCTCCCCAGTCCGCCTTAATGAGGTGCCAAAAACACGACGCACACTAGGATGCCTAACCGTCTGTAAATTGCACAGACGTCAGTACTCTGTTATGTGTAACTGTATCCATTTCAGAAAGCTGCGCGCTCCTCCCCTGTGATAACGCTGACAGTCCATCCTGAAACGGCCTTGAATTATACTGCAGCAGGAGCACCCGTCCCACGCATTGGAATTCTCAAAGGAGCTTTCTGCCTCAATAAACAGAAGACATTGTTTTAGATAAAAAAAAGTTAAACTACCATCAAGGCTTATTATGAAACAGTTTCTTTAAAAAAGTTTATAAAACAAAATTATTAAATCAGAATAACGTTCTTTGATTATCTTATAAATTTAAAACAGCAGTCTTTTTATTAACATATTCAACAATACCATGGTTACTGCTTATGTACATAAAGGAAGTAGGACCTAATCTCAAAGGCAATAGTGTTTGCTTGTTATTTGTGTGAAGGTATTTCCTAAACTACATATCTGCATGCAGTAAGACAAACAACATACCTCCTGTCGAGCACCACACTATACTACACGCATATTTGTAGTTTAGATGCTTTAATCTGCCTACACAATAACATCCAACACCTCCTTTGAAAACACTCCTTCCTTTTTTAAAACAGTGCTAAAAGTCAGGGGCGGATTACCAAGGCGGACATACGGAGATGGTCCGAAAGGCCGTGCCTCTTTGCTCTCTGTGGGCCATTTTTTTCTCCCCTGCCCCAGTCCACACAGAGTGCACTTGGAAAGGGGAGAAAAAAAAGCCGACCCACAGAGTACACGGAGACAGACAGGGAAAGTAAAAGCAACCTCTCTGTGCGGCTGAACACCCCTGCCCTACCAAGCAATAAAGCTAAGGCTGGGCTGGGGAGGGATGATTGTTTTCAAGAATCGACCTCCCTAGGGGGTAGGTGTTTCTCAGGCCTTTGAGCCATTTTCACCTAAGCCCCCCTAGGGCCCATGCAGCCCATGCAGCAAGTATGTAAAGTAAACAAAAGGAAAAGGTAGCATACAGTGTGATACCTACAAAAACTGAAGTGTGCAAGTAACAAAAGAGTACCATACACAAGTACAAGGATAATACTACAGTAAATGGTAAAGACTTAATCTGACAGAACACACTGGGATGGTACTTCCCATGCACCAGCTTCACCTCAACCTCCCTCTGCCTACCTGGCTGTGTTTTGTGGTCCCCTGCTAGGACATTTTCCCGAGGCCTGTAGGACTAATTAATTACCTAATTGCAGGGGCCTTACCTCTCTTCAAGTGCTCCTAAGCTAAAGGCCTGGGAAGGACTAAGTAGGTTAGTAATACCAGCGGCTATTCTGCTTTTCAGGTGCTCCTGTGCTGAACGGCTAAAATAATTTTGTGACAGAAAGGGGCCTTCCTATTTTTTTTAGTTGCTCAGCATATTCCCATTAGCACCTTGGCCCTGTGCCCTATAGAAGAACAGTGTCCTCCCACTTTTATGCTTTGTATGTGCAAATGATGTTTCATGAAAGGGCACGCCCCTTGAATATGGACCACACCCATTAAATATGGACCACGCCTCTTGAATGTGACCACTTTTTTTGCTCAGGGGCAACTATTTGATTTTGATCATTTTCAAATATAGCACAAATATGTTCAAAAGTGAGTAAAAACAAATAGTAATGTTAGCAACTGTTTGCAGTCACTTACATCTTGCAATGTTAACTTTCTATGTCAATTATATTAAATTTCACAGACAAACAAAGCACATCCCAATATACTCATTATCTATCATTAGTTGTCACTAACTGCTGTTAGCATCAGCTACATACTAATAAGACAATTTTTTCTGCACTATCTTGCCTTTTAAAATCAAAAATGCAGAATAAAATTCATTTACCTGCAATATTTTCACACATCCGCATTAGTGAACTGACTGACTGAAATGTTGTTGATTTCTTAAATTAATTTTTTAGACACTCCTTGTGACCGTGCAGCCAATCCTCCATGGAAATGTTTATATAAAACACAACACTAATATGACCATGATACTCAAAGAAATAACACAGGGTGTAAAAAGTATTTTTATTATTTATACTTACCTAAGCAATAGTAACAAAGAAAATATTGAACAATTTAAAAAACATGGTATCTGTGAAAGATAAGTAAAAATATGGTTATAGTGTTATTTCATTAAACAAAACAAAGTAGAAGTGATTGAAGCAGAAAGTGAAAGAAAAGAAGACAGAGGCACAGAAAGAGACCAAGACAGAATATTTTCAAAGAAATAAAAGCACTCAAACAATGACAGTCTAAAGGAAACTAAAGTGACAGGCAAAATAAGAGTATGATCAGTGATAATACACAAAACAAATAGTCTCTGAAATAAACAGACTAAGAGTACCTACATATCTTAAAGAGATAGATAAAATAAAGAACCAACACTAAGAGAAAAAGAGTCAAAAAGGTAGAGTAACAGAAGAGAAATAAAATACAAACAGACATGGAGTATAACAGAGACATATAAACAAAAATAAAGTAGGATGACAAAACTAAACTATAGATTTTAGATTGGAAAGTGTTCATAATTAAAGAAAGCAGAGTAAGGTATAGTAAGACAAACAAATTAAGATTCCGGAAACAATGCCAATAAAACATCAATGAAGCTGACTCTCTGTAAAGAAACGGAGGTAACAAACTAAAGACTAAGAAAGACTGAATAGAATACTAACAAAAACGATGTAAAAGTAAAAGGATGAGTTAAAGAAAATAACCATATCTAAACACCATTATCAAAGGAAGAGGATGAAGAAAATTAGAGTAAGAGATAGGTACACGAAACTTTCAGATATGATTAGTTGTTCTTACCTTAAAAATATAATATCTGTGGAAGACAATAAAGAAATCTGTTATAATACATACTTCCAAATCCAATATACCAAAATATCTTAAACAACATATTTACTGGTTTATTTTTGCTGTCTTCAGATAAATTGATTTTCACTATAAACAGTGATTTCAATAGTAATCATCATGTAACAGCGGGGAAAAAAACCACAATCAAAATGATTGTATTTAAAAAACCCATAAAATATCTCTATATATACTATAAATACCTAGAAAAATACATGTCTTAAATGTTTTTCTCTAATTCACAATTTCTTGAGTAAGCACACCACATATTCCACAATTATAAACTAACTAAAGTATACCAGTTACTTTTAAATACCGCTCCACAAATAACCGTGCAACTATGTTCTTAAAACATTTATCTCAAAACAACATTTTTATATCTGATTTTTTTCCACATGGCCAAATACTATGAGATAATTTCTTATTTTTTGAGTACCTCTCAACAAACTCGCGAGTAAGTATGTTCTAGAATCATTTATCTGTATTTCACATTTACATATCTCATACATTTCCGCAAGGCCAAATGGTATGAGCTAATTCGTTTTTTTTTACTATCTCTCCACAAACTTCCAAGTAAGTGTACTCTAAAAACATTTATCGTAAGTCAACATTTCCATATCTGATTGTTTTCCGTGTTGCCAAATAGTATAAGGTAATTCCAACATATCCTGTACCAGAAACATTAAGGAAACCTTACCTGATGCTATCACTTTGGCACATAATAGTCTCATTTCCATATTTGAACACCCTTAATCACATCATATTTCTAAAGAACACATTTTCATATCTTTACAGTATTACTCTGACTCGACCAAGTAATTTCACTGAAATTTTGGTTGCAAAAATATCAAATAAGAATTTCTTAACTCAGAAGGCAAACGTTTCTTAAAACTTAATTGACTATCATTGCACAGCGTCCAACCAGTTGGACTCTTCAAATAAGCTATGTAATGTCCTGATGATATAGATAACCCTTCATGAAAAATAATTGCTACAGTTACAAATGTTCTTCTAGAAATAGATATTTGAGAAGCCACATAATTTTTAATTAAAGTTGACAATTTACTTCCATCAGCTCTGCATCGTTGAAGCATTAAAATAACATACTGTCCATATCTATGGATAAATAAGGTAGATAACATTTCTGAATTACAATGAGAACAGACCATGTTCTGATATGCATCTTTAACTAGTTTATTAAAGGACACTGTTTTACAATCTGGTAATGTTAAATATATAAATCTTTCTGTGTGTATGTCAGTAGTACTTGTAAAAGAGCAATTATCGCAAATATGTTCCCATTTATAAGAAAGGCCAAATAGACTATCAATACCTACACCTTCTTCTTCCAAAACTGTAAGCATATACATAATAAATTCCTGACAATCTTGCTGAATATTCTGAGAAAATTGATTTAGTTCTGCACATATATCTAAAACATTCCTTACTTCTGAAACACTTGCTACTTCACTATTACCACTAGTACATTTTTCAAACACAGAATTTAAAGAACAACAAAATGTTTACTCCTGATTTTCTCTAATCTGTTCCTGTAACTTTTTTAGAAAAAAAAACACATTAACCACTACATTTGCATAGCAGTTGACACCAGACCTATTTTCAAATTTAAATCCAACAATCTCTGTAGAACTAACGTTTTTCTGACTCTTATCAATGACAGTCTCATCTTTTTTTCTTTGTTTCTCTAATACTTCACTACATTGTTTCTCATTTCTCCTTTTCTGACCAACTATACTCTTATTAATTAAAGGATATTGAGGTAAATGTGGAGCGTATTCTCTTCTTAACCTATTATACTCCTGTACACATTTTAAATCTGCACTGATCTTTGTCTCATCAAAATCAATTAGATAAAGCCCAGATAAAGTTCTAACTCGTGATAAAGCAACATATCCCATACCCTCTTTGAATACACTATTTCCAATATTTACCAAAGCACAATCTACACTTAAACCTTGCGATTTGTGAATAGTCACTGCATATGCCAAACAAATTGGAAATTGTTTCCGACGGACATACAAGTCTTTTACAAGTAAAAAACGACTTGAGCAGCGACTGATTAGTTGAACTTCCTCTATTTCATCAAATTTTATTCGTAAAAATTCAATCTCATCTCTATTTGGATAATTTACAAAACTAACAACATTACCCATTGCTCCATTCATCAGACCTCTTTCTACAAGTAAATTTCTCCGTAAAATAATCCGACAATTTAAACATACATACAGATTCTTCTCTAAACCAGCAGTTTTAGATATAGAAGTCTGTAGACTATCCAATTTTAACGTTAATTTATCAGACATAACAATAGTACTTCCTTCATACTCTATTTTATCTTTTGCTTCCAGTTTCTTAATTTCTTCATTTTCCAACTTCAACATTTTCTCATTGAAAACTGAGCATTCTTTTAGAGTTGGCATCAAGCATATAACTGACTTATCTTTTACCTCTTTACTATATATTTTCTCAGGTACATTATCTTCATTGGGAAACAACTTACATATTAATCGAGTTTGTAGAGCTTCTTTTGCATCTTTAGTTAGTCTTCCAATCCTTATATCTTGAAGAATCTCTCCATATTTAGTATCCTTTGCCTGTCGCATATTTTGAATCAGTTCAGTATATTTGAAATGTGACCATATATTTACATTTCCAATACTGCCAAGGCACTTTCACGTGTCTTCATGTGTCACAGTTTCAAATACAGATTGTCCTTTTACAGGAGTTAGTTGCAGTAGATCTCCAAAAACTATGACATGTTTCCCTCCAAATAAAACGTCATAGTCAGTTTTAAGTATCTGCTGCATTCTTAAATGTACAAAAGCAAGCATTAAATTGGATACCATGCTTACCTCATCAATAATAAGAAGTTTAATTTCTTTAAGAACTCTTGAAACTTCATAACAAGCATCTCCAGATAGCTTGTGATATTGTAATTTGTTTTCATGTTCAACTGGCAGCATTAATAAACGATGTAAAGTAATACCTTTAATATTATGTGCTGCCAATCCAGTTGGAGCTGTCACAACACAAGACAATGGTGACTGAGTTTTTTGCTGTAGATATGCAGTAATTCCTTTTATAAGAAAACTTTTCCCTGTACCAGCTTCTCCACTTACATATAGTTTTATAGATTGAAATGACATACATGAGCATTCTTTTTTCTCATGACGAAAACCATGCTCAATGTGCTCTGTCACTTCCACATATATTTGTCTTTGCTCAAGATTAAATTCCTTCTCCAATTCTTCTAAGTTTATTATATCCTCTTGAGCTTGCTCCATTACTGTTTGTACCTCATCCATGGCAGTGGCTGCTTCATTTCGGATAATTGGTTCTCCCAGTGGATCCTGACTCAACGATGCTGAACTTTGTGTATCTTGTGAACTTTCTCTTGCAATCTCCGTTGCAATTGTTGCTCCTTGCTCTATTTCGTCGTTCAACATTTTCAGATAATTACTAAAAGCAGGACATTCTATACTACTTTTAGATGCGTTAAAAGAATCTTCATAACTTATAAACTCTCCAAGTAGTTCCTCTTCGGTACGCCATGGTTTAAAGAGTTGCAAAAGAGCTAAATAGTAAAATTCTCTTTTGTCTGGATTTTCGCAACTCAGTTTTCGGTGATTAATCAAATGTCCTTTTGTTTCTTTCACCAAACATCCTTCCTGTCCAATTACAGCGTACATACCTTTTTCAACATTCTCTCTAACATTCCTTTTAAAAGTGTATTTTTCAAGAACTTCATACAGACAAATATTTTCTAGCAGAGTACTTCTATTTGGATAGTATGTATCCAACATATTTGTTTTCAAAATGTCTGTACTGTTTGGTTCTTTCTGTGCTAAATATTCAATTTCTTGCACAGTTTTCAAAACATGGTTTCGAGTGCCTGCTAGACCTAAACTCACCCACAG
Organism: Lissotriton helveticus; assembly: GCF_964261635.1. NCBI lineage: Eukaryota > Metazoa > Chordata > Amphibia > Caudata > Salamandridae > Lissotriton > Lissotriton helveticus. The sequence continues at coordinate 1,240,976,151 of NC_136063.1, read as the reverse complement.
GATACTTCGAGATTTCGCATAAAGACTTGCTGATGATAATCGATCACAGCATTCATATGCTCCAATTTCTCGATGTGATAACATCTTCAAACTGTATGTATACAATTTCTTGCTTAGGCTCTTTTCATGAGAAATATCTTCCCACATCTCCTTCAGTTCCGTCTTTTCAGATTTTGTGATGTAAGACGTTACATATCGAGCCACAGCAATAGAGTTATCCGCAACATATTGTATATCCATGTTAGCATTCCACATGGACAAAATGACAGGGTTGTAGTCATTTATATATTTGGACTCTTCTCCTCTTCTTAAATTATAAGTATTTTTGGGTGATCTTCTACTGATGTTATGTCGCAAAGATGACATCAAATTATTCACTCTTCCTTTTGAAAGCACTGGTCGTGCAAATCCAAAACGTCATTTTGTATAGAACTTATCCTTTGTTTTGAATTTTCGCAGACAATATTTCCCACAACGATGTCTTTGAAACCGTAACACTTTTCCTCTTAAGTCTTTATCACTTGTACTGTTAGGTATGTCACAAGTGGCATATTCCTCAATAAAAGACAGTACAGTTTCATCGGAGTCTTTTCCAAATTTGGGAGCATCCTTAATCCATAGTAACATATGAATATGTGGAGCACCTCTAGCTTGATACTCTTTTCTCCAGAAGAAATCCAAAACTTCACCAAGTGGTGGATTCTTCTTGTTTGTAAGAAATGACATAATTGCTTCAAATCGATGATTAAAATATCGGCAAACATTAACCGGATCCAACGAACACAATTCTCCTGGTGTCTTGTAGTTTATATTTTCAATATTTACATTCGCCTCTCGAAGATATTCAAGTAAATCTTCCCAGGCGTACTCTGCACAGCATAGAGTTACAAACCATGTTGGTGCTCCCAAGTTTCGTAGCATGCATTTTAAATCTCCATGACGACGATACCAATATTCATTAGTACCACGCTGACATGCCATTAAATTAATTAGATGAGAATCCAAAACACTATCTTTCTGTTGCACTTTATCCATGAAATCCTTTGCAGAAATATTATGCAGATGCACTCCACTTTTTAAGACATGGTTTACTGCATAAGAAAGACCAGATAAGTCACTCTCAAAGAGAAGATGAAACAAATATGGAATACATTGACGAAATCTGGGATCTTCTGCATATAACCTTGTAGTCCGGTACTCAGAAGCAGGAATCTGCATAGGTCGATCATCATATCGCGCACCTTCACCTGTTGGGAATAAGTGTGGGAAACAACGACCTTCCAAACTTTTTTCCCACACACTAATAGGACTTCCTTCTGCTTTTTTCATCTGAAATAACTCAATTGCATTCCCCATTGCTTCTTTGGAATGCAGTGGATGAACACTATAATGTTCATAAATTTCCTCACTTCTGGACATGTCAACTTTTTCAATTTGTCCAATAGACAAATCATTATTATCTTCATCACTTACATCTTCTTGTTCTACATACACATTTTTATAGTATTTATTATTTTTAACTAAATACAACGTTGCCTTCTTCACTTTCCTAACATCGACTAAATCTTGCCAGATTTTCTTACTCTTTGTAGGTACACCATTAACTAGAATAACAAGAGGTTCCTCTTCTACATTTTCAATACCAATTGTCTCCATATTTTTTTTAAATCAAGTGGCAAATATACAACTCTACCCTTTAATCCTCTTTGTAAATCTTTAGGATTTAATTTCCCAGTCTTAGGCTCCATACGAACAATAGCCTGAAAAGGATGTACACATTGAATCAAAATAGTCTCATAAGTATTTAAATCCTTCAGTTCCGATGGAATATTTATCAACTCAAGATTAATATGAACAGCTCTAGCAGGCATTTTATTTTCATTCAATTTATTATAACAATATTTACAAATACGTTGTTCAAAACCCAAATCAAAATAGTTTTCTACCAGCAAATAAGTCGCAAACTCTCTCCACTGAGTATTATCTTCATCTTCACTTTTTAAATATAAATCAACTAACCTAGTTTGACTTTTGTAATGAATGCGTCGACAACACACACAAGTTAAATTTGGTTTTTCACCTGCAATGACCCTAAATTTTGTTATTTCCTGTTCAAATTCTTCAGTATTAAAGTGTCCAACATTTTCTAACACATTTCCTTCTCTAACTATATCAGTTTCTACATTCTCTTCATCTCGACCAAAATAACTTACCTCAATTTCTGCACAAATACTCTTCACATCTAATACAGACCCATGCAAAAGAGCACTATTTAACTCTTTAAGTTTAAGTGCTGGACTTTTTGCATAATACATATTTCTGACTAATTTTCTCATTTTGGTATGATGCACTGCTAACATCCTAAAGTGATGAAAAACACTCTGGCATATTTTTTTTGAAAGACAAGCCAAAGAATGTCCTTCCAAACCCGTTTTTTCTCTCACTCTGCAACGATCTAATTCTTGCAACAGTACAATTTTTTTTTTAAACTTTCCTTAGTGTACTTACGTAAGAAATTGTGAAAGAAATCAATTGAATCCTCTCGCACACTGCAAATACTGCTACAATTCCAACTATAAACAGGAGCATGAACACATCCCTGTAAAACTTGTCCACCTATTTCCCCTTCTGTATTTCTCACCTCAATTTTCTCTTTCTCAATAGGACAGCCATCCTTCACTTCATACGCTCGACCACTGGTGTCAACTGCATGCAACAAATCGTTACTTTGAAAGTAACTCTCTTCATTAAAAAATGGCTCAGAATTTGAAGTATGCATCCATTTACCAGAAAAGATTTTACAAAAATTAGTTCTATTTATGTGTCTCTTCCATTTACTCTTAGCTTTTAAAACTCTGATTGCCTTATTTAGTGTATTTATTCTTTTAGGCACTAAAATAAACAATTTTTTTTTCGTCTCGAACGCACCATCCACAACTTCCTCTATATACTTTTTTTTCTTATAAAAAGCAGATTTCCTTTTTGAAACTTTTTCCTTTTGTAATAAATTCATAACAACTCTCTTAACATACGTTTCCTTATTTCCGCAAACTGATTTGTACGTCTTTTATTGTACATATTTTCCTCACCACTCTTTTCCAACACAGTTTTCTTTTTTCGTCCATTTCTCCTTGTAGATCCTGAAAACTGTTTTTCCTTTGCAACATTATCCAATTGACTTTTCCTCTGACACAATTTTTTTAAAAATTCCTTACTGCTCTTACCAGGAGCACTCTTGTTTTTGTCCGTCCTTTGTTGATTACGTAAATCTTGTCCCTCTTTTCTCTTCAAATGGTATGTCTTTTTATACAGCTTTCTTTTTTCATTTCTCGTCGGCATACTGATTGATGTTTCTGATATTAATGATAACCTGTTTGGAAAAAAGTTAAAAAATATTATAGACCCCTACTACCATATACCATACAAATTATAACCAAGGCTTGATTTTATAACTTGAATAAAAACAAAGAAACAGTCTCTGGTCAGAGTAGGAAATCCTATAGTGAATATTGTTTCTAAATTTGTGACACTCCATATCTATGTTATCCTTACACATGTATTGTATGAATGTAATTTTTGAGAGATATAAGTACTATTCTAACTTTCAAGCATTATCGATGTTCCTAATGCTTTTTATTTTTATAACTTTAATCTTTTATCCACCTTATCACAACTTTTACTGTCATTCTTAAAAAAGAGAATACTGATTAACGGTACGACAATAATATTTTTTTTAAAAAATGTATTTAATCAAAAATAATTTTATTCATTTAATAATTCATATTCCAGAATCACATTTAGCATAATTTCATCTGATATTTCATTACTATTTTGCTCTTCCAAATTCTCTTCTTCCACCATCTCTAAGTATGCACTATCAAAAGTACTGTCCAAAAAGTCCTCATTTTCAGTTGGAATTTCATCGTCAAATACTCCTTCAATTAATTCTTCTAGGACTTCTTTTGCCATTTCAAAATTAATAAACTCATTTTCACAGTAATCTTCCATCTTTTTATTAATTTTCTATCTTCTTTCTCCTTTTAAAAAAATATAAAGACTAATTTAAATATTTTTTATTATTAGTTAACCAATGATTACCTTGAGTAATCTTTTAACTACATACACTTTCATACTTTTAAAGACATTAACTACATTGATTATTATAAGACCTTCCTCTTTATTTTTCTAAAAAACAGATACTTTCATCCTAGACATTAACAGTTTCCTATTAAATTTTTTAAATTAAAATTGTGCTATAAAAACACATTTCACTGTGAAATTTGCTTTCTGCATTTCGTGCTGTAGAACTATTTATACACTTTCTAATTTTATTGTAGAGATCTATTTTCTAACTTCACCACTATAAACTGTGATTCAAACTGTATGCAAACTGAAGGAATAACTCACAACATATCAATTAAACATTCACTAAACCGATTGCTACTTCCTACAGAGACAGTTGCTTTTACCTTTAACAGCATACTCATCATGTAAATTTCATCTAATGTAAAACATTTCATCATAGTCATATAAAACCACAATGAGCCGCAACTCGTGGAGGCAATTATGGTGCGACAGGGAGACAAGGGGGGAAGATCTTTGCTGGAGGGACCTAAAAAGCAGTATACAGATAATTTGTAGTAAATACATAATTTAAATATTTAAATGAATTTTACAGTGTGCACTACATTCCAAAATGCGATGCTGTATACACTGTAAAGAAAATGTTATTAATTAAAATATATACTTTCCTACATTTATCTATATATCATATTTTAGATCTCTCTACCCTACACCTCCCCCTCCCTCCCTCCCTGCCCTACCATTACTCCCTCGATGGCGTCCAACTGACCTCATCATAATACACCTGTGCAAATGCATATAATAGAATGCAAATACATAGTACTGTCACAAAAAAGCATCTGAAATGTCCATCACGCCAACAGCCATGTCATAATATACATCTATAATTTCTCAAAAATTACTGTACACCAATGATACAGCATAAAGTTGAAAGATAATGATGACTTAGCACAAATTAACCAAGGTAAACAGCAAACTCTTACAGTCAAAGAATAGATGAACCCAAACTGTATACAAAATAACACATGAACCCGGCCCATCAAAAGATTGTAACAATTAACAATAAAACTGTATTTCAAAATACATATATACTACAAGCATGTTCAGACATGTTGAAAGTACAAATTAAAACCCTCATGTATAAGAGAAGCAGTGTTAATATTTTTTAAATAAACATGCATATTATGATAATCTTTTCCAAAATAAGTTATCATTTTAAATTTATCAACTCACCTGTAAAAAAGGATTTTCTGGTTCTATACTCTCACGTTCAACCTCTGGTTGTTGCTTTTCAGCACGAAACACTCTTTAAAAAAAAAACAGAACTGAATTTTAGTTATCATAATACACACATATGTATTACACAACATTTACCCATTTTACCAAATATCATGCCTACCATATACATTCCCTAATTTTCTATCCAATATATATCGTAAAGCCTAAGTTTAAGGGACCTTATTTATGAAATCCTTGCACCACCAGTGAGTCACTTTTTCCCATGTTAAAAGTAACGCACCAGCGACACAAGACCTTCATAAATGAGACCCAAGATGTCTTTGTGAACCACATTTATTTATCAAATTTTTCCCCCTACCATTTTTTTTAAATCAATCATTATATACAATATAATCTACCATACATTACCAGGATACTACATGCAATATTTTTGATATACACTACTACACAACCTTACTTTCTATATTTTTTACGTAAATACATATACATTATGTGCAGGGAGTTTTTTAACATAATGGCGCTCAACACTTTCTGAATTCCCCCAAATTGGGCATATTATCAAGGGAGTTTATCTCCACTTTTTTGCCTTCAAGTGCCAACAAAGCGAAGATAAAATTATTTCCCTATTACGTAGCTGTCGCTAACACCAGTTAGCGACACCTAGTAGCAGATAGCAACCATCTAGTGCGCCACTTTGCATGTCAGTAATAATTATCACTAATGATATCCTAAAGTGAGCGTTGTAAGATGAGAGCAACTGGAAACAGTCACTAACATCACTATCGCCTATTACCAATTTTGAAGATATTCGCGCTAAGCGTGAATATCTCCAAAAGTTAACATCTGCCCTGAGCAGTTTTTAGTCATGTTATCCAATGGAACCTAGATAACATAGCTAAGAGCATTAGCTCGGTATAGCATGAATATCGCTAACTTTTTAACAATATGCATGCATTGCAGCCGTTTTTTATACCATTTATTATAATTAGCTGCTGAACGTCTCTCAACATTCCATTCGGAGGAAATAAGGATTTGTTGCCGCCATTTTGTTAATACGACTGCATATATTCTACCGAACAAACGGTAACTACTTGGAAAGAGAAAAAGGCACAGATTATCTAACCGAGTACGTTTTCTCAGGGAGTGCACTATGGACCCTGAACGCCAGAACAACATTTTTTTTTTCTAAAAAAAGTTACGGGGTGCGCGCACTCGATCGCGCAACCCTATTTACAAGACTGTGATTCACATGCTTTATAAGTAAAATTTAATGCTGGAAATACAGACGACACTTGAAGATCGTTTCAGATCTTTAAGTTTACTTATTTTGCCTATTATTTAAAATTACAAAAATATACAGTTTATAGAATTCTCATTTGCTGTTTAACATCTGAATGAAACTTTTTTTTTCAACGTAAACAGTTACGTGGTGCGCGCATTGGATCGCTGAATATTGCTAACTTTTTAACAATATGCATGCATTGTAGCCGTTTTTTATACCATTTATTATAAATAGCTGCTGAACGTCTCTCAACATTCCATTCAGAGGAAATAAGGAAGTGTTGCCGCCATTTTGTTAATACGACTCCATATATTCTACCGAACAAACGGTGAGAACATGGAAATAGAAAAAGGTATAGATTATCTAAGCGAGCTTTAAGTTTACTTATTTTGCCTATTATGTAAAATTACAAAAATATACAGTTTATAGAATTCTCATTTGCTGTTTAACATCTGTTAACATTAGAATCAGTGCAAATCAGAAAGTATTGGCCGCCATTTTGTAACTGCGTGAATATATTGTACTGATCAAAAGGTTAGAACATGAAAAGGACAAAAGGTACAGATTATGTAACCCAGTACGTTTTCTCAGGAAGTCCAGTATAGACCCTGAACGTGAATGACATTTTTTTTTCTCCGTAAAAAATTACGTGATGCGCGCATTGGATCGCGCACCCCTATTTTCAAGACTGTGCACTATTACCTTTTCTCACAGATTATTAGCTGCACATATAAAATACACCATAATTTACTTATTTCACTAATCTTTATCAAACTTTAAGTAACAGTTCCACTAACACTGTAACAATATTCTCATACGTTAGTTTGTGAAAAAAATAAAAACTATTCCATACTAAATGTAACTCTCTTTAAAAGTTTTCCGTTCCGTAACTACACTACACTCACCTAACATCATTCCATTGCGTCACTTCTCCACTAGTCATAAGTACACAGAGCCTTATATATGAAGCCCTTGCGCCGCCGGTGTGTCACTTTTAACATAGGAAAAAGTAACGCATCTATGGTGCATAATTTTCATAAATGAGGCCCACAGTGTCAAAAATATCAATGCCGCACATAATCGTTCACATCCAGGCACTACCAATTGCATAACTTGTTTAACATGAAGCGCTGTTATGTTGCATGTGTCTTCAATGATACACCGGTATCTCCTATTATGCCTAATTTTACCATAACACTCAGCAGTAATTATTTATTTTCAAGCAATGTTAATTACTATGACTTTTTAATAAACGACAAACTTTAATCTGAAATAGTCACTCTGCAAATGTTTCTCTGTAAAAATGAACTTCACCCACCCACGCATGGGAACCTTGATGTTTGCATCTGGCCGCGAAATACGGCCTTGAACTCAAAGTTCCATCCCAAGACTTGAACAACAGCCTTATTGTCCCAAAATCAAGCTACCCGAGCATCTGTTCACAAACATATCTCAGTCACTTAGCTAACAGTCGCAGAAAACTGCATATCTTATTAAATAGTGACCTTCCTTTACAATTTTCTAACGTGACTCTCATAATCTTTAAGGCTCCTCCACTTTCCAGCTGCACTATTTTTTTTACAACTACTAACCAATGCTTTGGTGCTTTTTTTGCACCAAATCATTTAAAGGCATTCTGCTACTCTCACTCCATACTGTCTGATCTATGTTTCTGGACATCTTCATCTATTACCAGCAGCTGCAACCTTTGTATTCCTATTTTCGTTATTACAAAATGGATGTCCGTCCCGCCTTTGGAAACGAGCTGGAACACTTACAACTATTTCGCCACAGAATGCTTGACGAGTATGGCATTCTGCCACTCGCGACTTTGAGTGCATCATATGGATTATCGTTTCGATTTACCTATTTCACCTGTGTGCGGCCTGTATTTCATTGCCTGAGCTGTGATTTCATGTGGGCCCTGGACTTATGTCTCTGCAACTCAGTACCTCCTGAAGTGAATTACAATCATCTCATGAATCCGTTACTTGATCATGAACAGCTTTGTTCCGACGGAGGGATTATGGCCTTTGCAGCGATACATGGAGTTCTGGGTCATTGGAAAATTTTCGCAGCGGCGCAAGATTTCTTGGCACACAGCTACATTGAAAATTCACCGAGTTCTCCTCTGATGCTACTAGAGGCTCCGGTGATTAATGACCATGTATGTTCATTTCCTCTTCTCAATTGGATGGCTGACTTGTTTTCGGATGATAACAATGACTTTCTTTTAGAAGCAGTTGCCACTTACTTTGCCTATTCAATGGAAGAATAGCTGTTCTGCAAACCATTGACATCTTGACTGTTTTTTCCCTTCCTAATTTTTCTTATTTTTTTTTCTTATTATATTTTATATAAACTGACCTATTGGCTTTACTAACATTGGACATTGTAATTTCCTACTGGTGTGAATTTTTTAAGTTAAGTGGAGTTAATTTTTTTTCCACACCTCCTCCATTTTGTTCAAAACATTTCATGATGCTCTAATTTCAACAAATCACTACCTTATGTTATCTTATCTGATTTAAAATATTCTCGAACCAAGGCTGCGTAAAATATGATTAAATGTGCCCTGAGAAATGTGTAAAGTTACAATGACTTTTTATATGATTTTATATGGTTTATCACCATTCTCCCTTTCTACTCCTTATTTCCGCCTCACACACATGTGCTGCTTTTAATTTATGCCTATTGAAAGATTTTTGATTCATAACTAAAAAGTTTATGATTACCCTGATATTACCATTGCTTATCAACCTGTATGAGACATTGTGTACTGAAACCTTTCAAAAAATTATATCAATACAATAGTTGTTCTGAGTACTGATTTTCGAATGTCCCTGCACATACCATACATGCACCTCAAGCCAAATTCTCCCTTTTGGCGCGTTTTTCATTTCCTTTCACAATACCATACAACAAGCTTGTTACTGCTTCGTATGCTGTAAACTAACTGTAAATGAAGTGATGTTTAACCATTACTATTTTCATATATGATTACTGAACTTAAAATCAAAACACACCTTCTTGCATGCAATATAATTAAATATATTTGATTGCGGGGCTGTGCAATGTTTTTTAAACGATATTCATTTTGCTTCATACTACATTTCCATCATTTGTGTTCTATGAACTAGTAACTATACCCACTATTTTCTTTAGATTATGTTTACTTGTATTAAATAAAAAACTTTCTCTCCAAACACTGCATCATTGAATAAAAATTTGAAATTTATACGTTCCCTCTTTTAACCCATATTCACAACTGAAATAATTTATACTAAAACTGTATTCATGTGTTTTACATAATCTCAGCTGCACTCAATTCATGTTTTCTTATGTCAACCTGAATTTTTCATACTTCAACCCGCTGGCATGTGACGGTCAGTCAACCCTTTTTTTACGAGTTGTGAACCATAGCATCAATCGTACCTCTGGCAAAAAAATTATTTATTACTGTAACAAAACTCCGCCGCAGTTGTGCTTCACTCAGAGTATTAATCACTGCTCCCTCGCTTCCACAGAGCACACGCTATATCCTATTTCAGTACTTATCACCCTTTCATCTCCACTATAACAACTGTGTCTGCCTGCAGAACAAACTTCCTTAGCTCAGACTGAACGCACACATACACACATACACACACCAACATAACACAAAGCAACTAATATAGAAAGCAGGAGTGAGATGAAAATGGAGTCACACTGTGGTACACAGAAACCTCTATATATATTTGCTCTTCTACATCAATTTATAAAAGGCATATACTCCACGAACCTGTCTACAACCTCATGGTCACAATTTTTCATTTAATTGTACTGGGACACCTCTCCTTCTCACCCCACCCCCACCACTGCATTCCTCGGCCGCAAACCACACTGTAATTTTTTCCTCAAACTTAAAGTTTAAAATACCAAAACCATTACCACTTTTTTTCGACAATATCACATTTAATCAACTATTTTTCTCTCTACCTGCATTATCTGTACTCTACCAATTCCTTTTTTTTTATCTGTAACCAACTTTACAAATTATGGGCAAACGCTCCCAAACGTTTACTAACTTCTGTCTATTTCATTACATTTTATTTTCTATTTATTCAGTTTTCCACAAATACATTCAAAACTATAATTCAGACTTGAAAGAAAGTGAAGAAACGGCGCACAACCCCCATTAACTTCACAGAACTTCAGCCCCTCCCCCCCTCTCACGTCTGCTGTGGAAGCCCAAGATAACACACATCCCAGATACACACAGAGCCGCACCTGAACATTTCACATCTCTATAAAGAACCATTTCAATATTAATTAGGCCTCGCACTTGTTATACCCATTGTAAGAGCCCCTCCACCTTAACTCTACCTACACGTTCATGTCCCCCTACAAAAAATCTTTTTTTATCGTCCTTCCCCCCCCAAATTTCGTTGCAGATCCGTCTCTAAGTAACATTTAATTCATAGACCTAACAGTAGCTCATAACTTCAAAACATGACTGAACTCCACTATCCTTAATCACATTAATTAATCGTAATTTTAAACTAATAATTACAAAGAAACAATGTTCCAAAACATTGATGTAATAAAATGGAACATTAGTTGAAAACATATCAAACTGTATCAAAGTCAAAAATGTGCTTCCTTAGACACATTAACTCACATAATCAAATATATTGATCAAACCACATTTAACGGTACATCATAAAACAAACAGTTATACACTCACCTTTACCACTGCTTTATCAGATGTAGAACAATGATAGTTGTACAACGATAGCCGTTTGACGGAGCTCTCAATAATACTTCTATCACTGCAACCAAAGAATAATGGCATAGATTTTCTGTCAATACACACTCATATATGTCTCTTCAACCAATCATATTTGTTCCCGCACAATTTCATATTCAAATTAACATTTCAGTTGGTTATCCTTTCAATATTTTCAAAGTCACATAACGGTCACCCTTCACCCTCTGCCTTCTCTGGCTGTTACCATGGTAACAGCTCAATCTGCACCTGCCTGAAGGCACAGGTCAAAAGTTCATATCTCAACGTTCTAAATCCAAGCAAAAAGGATAATTTCCCTCCAAACACACCTGCCTATCCACTCTTGTTTTACATTTCTTTTTTTTCCACGACCAATAGAAAATTTGTTTGTAATAAAACTATAACATACAGCGTAGTCTTCAATCTTGAAGTATATCAATTAACCAATCATGTTCAGTTTTTCTTTAACACCAAACCTCACACACTTTTTTTATCATGACTTTCACCATCTACTTGCCATTCCACTTCAAGAACCCATCGGAGTACTACTGCATCTACCTTGAAAATGAAGGTTTGGCTTGTAGGACACAGTTATATTCACTGGAGTGAAAAATATGCTGCAAACAGACGAATTTCTAACCTTGATTTACCAAATGTGCAGATTACGTGGATTGGCCAAAGAGGATTAAGATGTCACCAATTGATACCATTGGTGAAAACTTTTACGCATCTCCCTGAACCTAACCTGATAATTGTGCACTGTGGTGGGAATGATCTAGGCACATTAACAAGTGTAGGTCTAGAAATGCTTCTAAAAGACACCTTTCGTCAATTGATGTCACTTTTTCCTCGAACTGTCTTGGTGTATTCAAATATATGCCAAAGATAAAAATGGAATTGGTCCAATGAACGTTGTCCACAGATTGAGAAAGCAAGGAAACATGTAAATAAATCTGTTTCTGCTTTCCTCAGAGAATATAACATGGGTTCTATATACAACAACAACCTACGTTTCAACATGGAAGGCATCTATCGGAGAGATGGTGTTCATTTCACGGATGAGGGAAATAGAATTTTCATCTGTAACATGAGACTCTGCATCGGAACTTACTTATAAGTTCAGCAAAAAACTCAATTAACACAAGGGCTCTTTTAAGAGCCACCTTAGATCTAAACACTCAAACTTGTAATTTATCTCCATCTTTCTTTATGTTTTTTGATCGCCGTGCGCGACCAAGTGCGTGCACCTCGTAACTTATTTGCGAAAAAAAGCAACTTTTAGACTTTCGTCATCCTTAATAAACCCCTCAAGAAACTTACGAAATCAAACACTCTCCACCCTGCTCCCTTTCCATTCTCACCACTATAGTTTTTCACAGTCTTGTAAATAGGGGTGCGCGACCGAATGCATGCACCCCGCAAATCATTTCTCCCCCAAAAAAATGGTATTTTCGCGTTCAGGGTCCATACTGTACCCCCTTAGAAAACCTACCCAGCCAGACAATCTCTACCTTCTCCCCTTTCCATGTACTAACCCTTTGTTCTGTATTATATATTCACTCGCACTAACAAAATGGCGGACAACACTTCCTGATTTCCTCCGAATCGAATGTTGACAGACGTTAAACAGCAAATCACAATGCCGCTCGTGCACACCGGCATAGGTGCGCGCACCCGTGCTCGCTTATAGATATATAACTGATTTCAACTTTAATTTTCTCAGCAACTACTGAATGGATTTACACCATTTGAACAAAAGCGGGATCTGCGACCCACACTCTACCTTTCTACCAAATTTCTTATAAATCCAATCAGCCGTTCGAGCTGTAGCCGTGTCTAAACGTCCTATGGAAAATAACATGGGAAAAACACGTTTTGGGACCCCCCTTTTATCTCAGCCCCCACTTCACCAATCCCCCCAAAACTTTCACAGAATGAGCGCAGCGGACCTAGCCATCTTCTTTGAGAAATTCGCAAACATTCGTCCACCAGGGCCAAAGTTATTCCCAATAGAATGTTGCGGATTTCCTATGGAAACTAGGTCCTAACTATAACTACCTACTGGCGACCGCCAGTAGGTAAAATATATATATATATATATATATACATATATATATATATATATATATATATATGTATATATATATTCACTGAAAAACCATAGGTTTCACACCAGTTATAGTTAGGAATTAGCATTAAAAAACCTATTAAATTCACTGAAAAAACCATAGGTTTCACACCAGTTTTAGTTAGGTGGAAATTTTACTCGCATAAAACCATTGAAATTCCCACGTTATAGTTAGTTGGACTCACTATAACTTGCGCCTGCAATATTTATTTTTCAGAAAGATACACATTCACTGGATGATGTCATCAGTGATGTCATTTGAGATGTCATCAGTGATGTCATGAGTGATGTCACTGACCATGTCATGAGTGATGTAATATGTGAAGTCATCAGCAGTGCATTGCACGCGCAAGTTATAGTGAGTCCAACTAACTATAACGTGGGAATTTCAATGGTTTTATGCGAGTAAAATGTCCACCTACTTATAACAGGTTTCTCTCTTCAGAGAAGAATTTGAGTCGCTCCTTTCCATGATTTAAAAGCGTTTAATGGCTGGCTGCAGAGAGGAATTTCCTAATGCATTTCGGTCTTCACTGAGACCTTTCTCAAAGGGGCCTCGGCAGTTAGTGGGTGTAGCAGCTTGCACAGTGGGAGTTTTTTTTTTAAGAGTTCAGGCCCTCTAGTGGATGCCTCAGGGGGCTGGCTGTCTCTCAAGTCCTGCTGGTTCTTGTGGTCCGCTGCTGCTACTCCGGATATTTTCCATATGCCGTGAATTTTAAAACTGCAGTTATTTTACATGGAATCCCTGTTTCCACTTTTCGGTAACAAGGACACAACCGAGGTCCAGTCCTCGGCGGCTGCTCGCTGCCCTTTGGCTCACGCAGACACACTGACTGATCCAGGGTTCGGGCGCGGCGCTCTTTCTGGAGGTGCGTAACTCGAGGCAGGATCAGACCTTTGTTTATCACACTGGTTTCTCTCTTCAGAGAAGAATTTGAGTCGCTCCTTTCCATGATTTAAAAGCGTTTAATGGCTGGCTGCAGAGAGGCATTTCCTAATGCATTTCGGTCTTCACTGAGACCTTTCTCAAAGGGGCCTCGGCAGTTAGTGGGTGTAGCAGCTTGCACAGTGGGAGTTTTTTTTGAAGAGTTCAGGCCCTCTAGTGGATGCCTCAGGGGGCTGGCTGTCTCTCAAGTCCTGCTGGTTCTTGTGGTTCGCTGCTGCTACTCCGGATATTTTCCATATGCCATAAATTTTAAAACTGCAGTTATTTTACATGGAATCCCTGTTTCCACTTTTCGGTAACAAGGACACAACCGAGGTCCAGTCCTCGGCGGCTGCTCGCTGCCCTTTGGCTCACGCAGACACACTGACTGATCCAGGGTTCGGCCGCGGCACTCTTTCTGGAGGTGCGTAACTCGAGACAGGATCAGACCTTTGTTTATCACACAGGTTTCTCTCTTCAGAGAAGAATTTGAGTCGCTCCTTTCCATGATTTAAAAGCGTTTAATGGCTGGCTGCAGAGAGGCATTTCCTAATGCATTTCAGTCTTCACTGAGACCTTTCTCAAAGGGGCCTCGGCAGTTAGTGGGTGTAGCAGCTTGCACAGTGGGTGTTTTTTTTTGAAGAGTTCAGGCCCTCTAGTGGATGCCTCAGGGGGCTGGCTGTCTCTCAAGTCCTGCTGGTTCTTGTGGTCCGCTGCTGCTACTCCGGATATTTTCCATATGCCGTGAATTTTAAAACTGCAGTTATTTTACATGGAATCCCTGTTTCCACTTTTCGGTAACAAGGACACAACCGAGGTCCAGTCCTCGGCGGCTGCTCGCTGCCCTTTGGCTCACGCAGACACACTGACTGATCCAGGGTTCGGGCGCGGCGCTCTTTCTGGAGGTGCGTAACTCGAGGCAGGATCAGACCTTTGTTTATCACACAGGTTTCTCTCTTCAGAGAAGAATTTGAGTCGCTCCTTTCCATGATTTAAAAGAGTTTAATGGCTGGCTGCAGAGAGGCATTTCCTAATGCATTTCGGTCTTCACTGAGACCTTTCTCAAAGGGGCCTCAGCAGTTAGTGGGTGTAGCAGCTTTCACAGTGGGAGTTTTTTTTTGAAGTGTTCTGTAGTGTAGTTCCTATCTTCCCAATAGGCTCTGCGCATTGGAATAGTACCTACAGCAGTAAAGGCCTAGGCCAGACGTTAACTAGGTCTACTACTGTCGATACTAGACTTAATTTTTGGGTTTGCCAGCTAAGCTCAGAGTTTGCTAGAAACTTTCTCGAATGTTCAGGAAAGAATTACCTCCCCTGATTAGACAAGAAGGGATTTAGTTTCTGACAACCATAGAACATGACAACTTTGCTCTCCCCTAATCAAGAGTCAATCGCAAGAGTCGTGTGAGCACAAGGCAATTATTTTACTCAGTCAGTACGTGCATTCTTAGTCTCATCAGAATGTAGAGAAAAGGAAGAGACGGGCGTGTTCAATAAAAAGGTGTTATTTATTGATCAGTCTCTTTTCTCATACCTGAGAAATGGATCGATATTATTGCAATACTTATAGTTAAGTAAAGTGCATACATTAAAAGCAATAGTATAAAATAATACTGTAAAAACATTGATATGGTTTCTGAGCCATATGATGTTTAAAATGATTAAAATATATTTACATACACATATACATTTGACTAAACGTACTCAACTGGTGTTTCTAAATACGCCTACCCAGTGTACCTGACCTAAGTCTAATGCGTGGGCGGGAATAGAAAGTTACAGTTTAAGTTAAGTTTGTTTTTGCCAAGTGAATAACTAAAGAATTCTCTGTGAGGGGTTATTCAGTTCTGTACCTGGAAGTTAGGATGAATGAGGAATGGTATCTCTTTCTCTGCTCTCGATATTCCAGGCTGCCTGCGAGGGCTGCCCGAAAGCGCCGGTGCTGGGTCTCTCGGCTTGAGATAGCAGCGCGTCTCTCAGCGCGTCAGGAAGGCGGGGCCGCTGCCAGCGGGGTCTGCTTCTGCTCTCGGCTTCGGCAAGTGTGGCTGCTCCGTCTTGTCACCACGCGTGTGTTTGCATAGGGCAAGGTCGGCAATATTTATACTTTAAAGGTGCCGAGATTGACGTAAGGATGGACATAGGTACGTCAATAAAGATGTCATACGACTTGCTCGTTAGCACATTCTTTTGCAAAAGTTCTCTGTGAAATCAAAACAATGGCCGCACGGATTATCCAGGTTGTCATAGGTTTGATTTGTTATGAGAACGTCGTATGCCTTATCAGGGGCTGGAGGAATGTCGCTTGTCTAATTAGATCTCAAGCGTTATGACCTAATCAGATAACACGTTCCTGTGCCGTAGTGTGACTGCGTCAGATAACGGTATCTGCATCATGGGGGCTGTTCTTGCCTCATGGGCTGACTGTTAGTTAACTTGATAGTTAGTTTAACCAGAATAGGGTCAGGAATAGGGGGACTGATTCAGAACCTATAGAAATACACGACACCCACTCCACGCTAACTATGGTCATATCTACTAATCTATGCATAGTATAACATAGTACAACATACTATAGAGTATAGTGTATACCTTACCACCCCAAAATACATAAATGCATTTCGAAATTTTCAAATATACTGAAAAATTGCAGTCATATATATTGTATGCACTTAAGCTATGAATTAAATGCAAAAGTAAACACGCATTTTTATGCATTATTGCTTATTGGTATATGAGAAATACACATGAAATGGCTCTTAATATGGCTATACAGAAAGGAAGTCCGAGACCATCTCATCACATAATAAAATATTTGTGAACATACCAGCGGGCAGCTAAAGTCTATAAAGTATCTAAAAATAGAAATTTTAGTTCTCTAGGAATAGTTCCTTACTTTAAGCAGAAGATCAGTGTCCCGGAAAAAAAATATATAGAAAAATATTTTAGGGGCTTGCTGAAAAAATTGCTGTCCGTGAGCTGGAGTGAAATTGTTCATGTGACTTTATTTTTAAAGTTGAAGGCCGAATTCAGGGAACGCCGTGTGCGAATTTACTCAAAAGTCTCTATTTCTGTTCTGGAGAGAACATCATATCATTCAGGCTTTCGAAAAAACTGTCAACAGCTTCATGGGAAAGTTCCACTAAGTCGGAAATAGGGGTAACCATGCATTCGTGCGCATGATTGTCTGCATTGACATTCTGATTCGCATTGCTGACAGAAGGTCGTACCTGATCGATGCTGCTTTCATCTTGAACTTCACTACTCTTCAATCGTAGTGGTGAAGATTCCACGAATGCCGTCATCAGGATTGGCAGCCTTTGAGGGCAGCACAAAGCGTGAACCTTGGTAGGAACCAACAGTGTATCTGCATCCACCGGCGCATCCGATTGTAGCGTCAGACAGGTGTCTAACACGCATTCTTCTCCGCATAGCAGACACCTTAATACAGGTAAAACACACCTTTACCACATTGGTCGAAATGATAGAAACCAAGTCATGTTTAGGTCTCTAAGCCGGGAGAGTCCCAGGATTTTTGATATCCGGTCCCGGTATCCAATGGCTAGGATCGTATCTTCCATTGTCGCGAGAGTTTGATCTGTGACATGGGTTGCCATAACGAAAAATAAGGACTAGGAATAGGATTCCTGCAATTAGTCCCAGGATCAGGGGAAGTCCGCCAAAAATCGAATGGACGAAATCTGGAAAAATACCCAGTATGGCTTTGAATGGTGTTAATGCCATCGAAAATACTGTCTTAAATACCTTTGAGACCCTAGTGGTATCAGAAATTTTTAAGATTTCGCTTATGATTTCCGCGAAAGGTACGGGGGAATTAGTTGATAATAATGTATGTATCTCTGCAGTCGTCCTTGCGACTTGTAGATCATATGTTTCTTTAGATGACGTGAGCCTTGTAGGCGTCTGAAGAAGCACTGTTTTCATTCTGCTTAAAGTGTCTATTCGAATAGAAGTAATTTTCAAACTGGGCCATGCCCTTGCCTCCCTGTCTGGAAAGGAGCTGGGGAACAAAGAACGTCCACAGCACTTGACCTTCGCCGTTGTAGTTACTAGATAAGGAGTCCCGGGCATAAGACTGCAACATCTGCGGTCTACAATATGAATGTAACTCCCATTATAGAGTCTTTGAAAGAATGGTTCTATTTCAGTTGCAGGTGCGCCTTGCTGGTGACATGAAAGGTTGTATGAATTCCCTTCACAGGCTCCATGCAAACTAATTCCGTTACACAGAAGCGTGCCGCTTAGTGACATAGCACAATTGTTGCCACTAAGAAACACTTTCTGTCCTTTATTACTGACACATGCATGTGAATAGGGCAGGTTCCATGTTGTTTTAAGGTACCCCTTTCCCAATTTCTCGTACATGCCAGCCTGTATATATTTTTGGCAGTATTGAAACCTGAAGGTTGAGATTGGAATATTTATGATTCCGTGGATTATCCATTCACTGACAGGTCGTTCTGACATTGTCAACGGTAATCTTTCTAGTTTTTCAATGCTCAAGATTGTATAATCAGCACCCTTTTGCGCCATACCGATTTGTCTATCAGTAAGGTTAAAGATTTGGAATAGTGACGTTGTGTTGATTAAACGCCAAGGCACATAGCCTGAACGCAGATTTTGTAACGTCCAGCCAAGCTGTACAATAGAACGCAATTGTGACTGACCATGTTGTAATAACAGTAAGTCTTGCGATAATATATCGATTGCTGAAGACACAATGCTGTCCAATGAAAAAATTCTGGAGGACAGAGTCATTAACCCATTGTCCACTACAGAAAGTGATTTTTCCAAATTAATACGATCAATTTCACGTATTCTCTCTGCTGTTTCAATTTGAGTAACCTTCCAGGCCTCATTGTATGCTGCGTATACAGAGGCTGCTATGAAACGCTTTTGACGCTGTTTGCGTGGTCCCATTATGAAATCACGCAAGTCAGCACCATCAGTAAGTAAAGTTAGGTGTTGCTTAATTTCAGGCAGTGTGGAAGTCTGTTGCCATTGAAGGCATAATTTGCCCACACTGTAGGTTGTAATTATCCCTGGGTGATGTCTTTGGGGATATCTAGGGTCTGGCCTGGTCATTTTGAACCCCTGTGTTTTATTCAGGAATCTGTCTTGACAGTTATTAGTATCTGTTGGCCAGATCAACCACTGTTTCCAATCAGGATGTGTTATGTTTTGGTTAAGTATATGGTTTACGTCTATTTCTTCATCTGTATCAGAGCTATTGCTAAACATTGTTGGCTTTGGAATAGACGGATTATTTAAATCTTTGTTTTTTGCTAAGCCAAGACAGGTGGTTTGTTGAACAGTGTCATTTAAAAATATCATTTGTTCTGGGATCATGCAGGCTCTAAACAAAGCTTCTATACCCTGTACTTGCCATTCTTTTGTACCCCAAACACTTTTCAAATCAACATTTTTGTCCCAATAATCAAATCCAAATGTATTCATTTTTTCAAAGAATGAATCTGAATATATCAATTTTGTGTTGGTTATCATGGTTTTCATCCCTGTCTTGTTTGACAATTTAAAATAAAATGTTTCAGCATTACTTATGTTAAAACCTGAAAAATATGAATATTTGTCATACACGGTTCTAGAGCTTCCTTTTGGAGGTGTAGCACAATGTTCCCATTGATTATAACTTAAAACATTTCTAGGTTGTGCAGATTTATGTAAAAAATGGTTACCATAATGGTTATAGCAATACATACTATCATAATTTGTAGAACCTTGCAAATAATCATGTTTTGTAAATTTAGCAGACATTACTAAGTCAGACATCATGTTGTTAATACTTTCGAAGTCCCAATCATCAGCAAATGAGTTTGGTTTTGCAAAGTCACTCAAGGAGATCTTGATTTGGTGTGGATATTACAGGATCTCGACCGGACCATAAATTTCATAGTCAGTGTTGTCCCAGGCTACCCCACCAGGTATAGGATTGGCTGTGAAGTTGGCTGAAGAAAGTTCTCTTTTCTCGACGTGTGAAGATGTGTGTGGTTTGAGGACCAAGTTGATGTTCTGACTTGCTGTGTCCATTTTAGCATATTTTCCCTCAATGAAGCGTCCCAAAGTAAATACCATGATGAGCCAAAGTATGAGGATAAATGCACCAAAACCCACCCAAAATTCAATCCATGGAGAAACCAGATATGTTTCTTTCAGATGTTTCAAAAGTTCCTTAGCTTTGTCTTTAAAGGATTTTGATGATGGCTGTGTCTTTGATTCACTGAAGCCGTCAGAGGAATCATCGAAGTTGATGAAGTAACCGGATGCAGTTCTGTCAATTGTTCCAATTGGTTCAGGATTTTTGTTTCTTGCATTTTCACTTGGTACTTCAGTATAGATTGGTGTGTCTCTGCTAAATGTCTTTATTTGGGTTTTAAGAGGTCTGAGTTCTATTGCATTGTTGCATAGTCCTTCTTGTTCTTCTGTAGGCGTTTCGAATGTGATGAGCCTCTTTGTTAGGACCTCTGTACTGGTAGCAAACCTTGGTGTTCTGCTACTTATTGGGAGTCCACTTGGCCTACTGTTTGTTATCGGCCACATGTTGTGGTTTTACCAGGTCGATGGATACAACTCGGTTCTCCTTTTTTCCAGCAAGTGGCGGTAGTACAACTGATCTTGTCCCGTTGACAGACAAGACAGGAACTGCTTTTCTGTAAGAAGGCCCAAATTCCTTCTTTACCGCGATCTTCTCCCTGACTAGATCCCCGACTTTTGGAATCCAGACAGGTCTTGCTGGGACAGGTGGTGATTCTTCAGTGGTCGTTGGCTGTTGTTTCAACTGTATGTTGCTCAGGTCTTTTCTTGTTTTGTGTAAGTCCTGTAAAATAGCCAAACGGTCTTTGACATCAAAGGTTTTTTCTATTACCACTGAAGTCTGACTATCAAGGTCAGAGATTAACATCCTAGTTCCGAATAATAATTCGTACGGACTGAATCCCTTCAGAGAATTTCTTGGCAAGTTATTTAGACTACGTTGGACACTTATTAGATGTTTGACCCACCCAGCTCCCGAACCTAATATCCTTTCTATTATAGATTGCTTTCTGCCTTGGTTTTTTCTTTACACCATCCCGTACCCTCAGGAAGGAAGTGAGAAGATTCCCGCTGGGCTGTGCTCTTTTGGCCATGTTTCCCCCCAGGCTGGTTTGCCTGAGTGAAAACAATGGTCAAACGTAACATGCTCTTAGCGTATATGCCAATTAGACTCGCAAATCTTGTATAATAGTCCGGACGTCAGCCGAGTGCTGGTGATCTACATTATAAGTGGAAACTAGCCTGTATATGTTAATCGCAAGCCATTCTTTTTGCTGGTAATATTATCTGCCTTGATACGACGAGGTATTAAACTGCTTCTCTCCCCACTGCGATCTCTGTTGCAGTTTGGGCAGTTTTTTACAAACATGGTGTAGTGCAGGCTCATGCCTGGCCACCAGTACCGTGATTGTAATTCTTCCAGAGAATCTTTTAATTTAAGGTGTCTGAGACCCTCGCCCATGTGTGCGTCTGCGATTAACAAGTTTCTCCTGTCCATGTTTGGAATCACTCTATCCCCCACTCCAGGGATTCGAGCAAAAGGGACGGAGTTTGCATCGATTATGTATGTATAATTGAGTGGATAGTTGATCGGTAACGCTGAGCAGTCGCCTTTTGATGACGTTTTCACCGCCAGCAATGTTTCACCGTCAATGTATTTTAATGTACGCTTTTTTCGAACTACGGGAGCCGATTTAGTGGCTGCCGCTGCGGCTGTTTCAGCCAATGAATTCCCTACAACGTGAACGCCATCACGTTGATGACTCAGTGAGTGAGTCACGTGAGTCTTTGGTAGTTCTTTTTGTAAAAGAGCTATTTGTTCCCAGAGCAGTCACTGCTTTATTGGTGCATCTGTGTCATCTTTGTAACCGTTCTGAATCCATGTCTGCAAATCGCTGTTATATGATTTGACGCAGTAATATGAATCTGACACTATAAGTGTCGGGAATTCGCGATCCGCATTATCTAGCGCCATTTTCAATGCGATTATTTCAGTTTGTTGTTCTGAATTAGTTTCTACTGAGTGTGATTTTGTTAATAGAGGTTTTAATATACCTCCGCGCCACACTTCTTTTGTAATCTCACATGTGGGGTTGTATGCTTGTTCTCCCCAAACGGACGGTTGAGCATGTCCGTCTGTGTAGATTACACAGGCGTAATGTCGTAGAGGCAGAATGTCGATTGGCAGAGGATACGTCTTTTCATATTTTAGATTTTTTAATTCTTCTAGTTCTGGGTCAAAGTAGTAGTATACTTTGTCCGTTGTGATTGAATTCACCCATTGTATCCATTCCGGATTCAATGTTGTAGTGGGTAAATTACACGGTGTTGTTAGTGCCTCAAAGGCTGATTCTGCTGTTCTGACTGTGATATGTCTACCGTCAGCTATGTCTTTTTCTCTAGCTATTGCGGTTTGAACTGCACGAATTATTTTTTCTGTATTACTGAATTTCTGTTCAGCTTCTGTGTACATGTGTGATTTGAATGCAATTGGTACCATTTCTCCCTCATTAGAGGTCAGGTATGTGAATCCGCATCTCCCTGGGATGACTCGGATCACAAGGTTGCGTGTGTTATCACGTGTTTCTAATTTTGTTTTAATTAGCATGTCTGTTTGTAAGGATCTCAAAATTTCTGTGTGTGTTTGAGTCCAATTGGATCTTTTAAAGTCTGGTTTAATTAGATCATAAAGGGGTTTGACCCTTTCTGCGTAATTTGCAATGTATGTTCTTCCGAAATTTAGGAAGCCTAGAATTGACTGTAGGTTTTTTAGTGTTTTAGGGGCTTGGATTACGGCACATTTCTCTAGGAAATTGTCTGCCAGGCTTTTGCCTTCACTTGATAACTCATATCCTAAGAATAGGACTGTCAGATGGGCAATTCTGGACTTTTTGAAGTTGAATTTGTAACCCTCTGCAGCGAACCCAAGTATTATGGTGTTCACCCTTTTCAAGTGAGTCTCCAAGTCATCATCTGTTAAGTAAATGTCATCGACATAAGATAATGCTTCATCATCATATAGTTGTAGTAATTCTGTTACTCTCGCTGAGAATACCCCCGGGCTGTTCTTGTACCCCTGGGCTAACCGACAGAATTGCTTTTGAGTGCCATTTACTGAGAATGCAGTTAAATATCTGCTCTCTGGTGCTATGTTTTGACAAAAGAATCCATTGGAGATGTCCAAGGTTGTTTTGTATTTTTTGCGCACTATGTTATTCATTAGTGCAGCACTGTGTGAGTTTTGCACTGCAAAAGTTTTGCAACATGTGTTAAGGTGTCGGTAATCCAAAACTAGACGATATGAGTTGTCTGGTTTGGCGACCGGAAACAAAGGATTGTTCATTTGTGAGGTGCAAGTTTCAATCACCCCCTGGTATTCTAGCTGATCTAGTATTTCATTTACTTGTTTTTTAGCTTCTTGCTTAATTGGGTACTGCCTTTGTGCAGTAGGTTGTGATTTTAACTGGATTTTGTGAGGAGGGGAGTCCTCATCCCATCCTACATGATTTTTATATAAAGCAGGTGCTAAGGCCACTGCCCACTTTCTAGCAAGTGTATATTTTTTATGAATCGGGATTTGATTCGAGAAGGCAGGCATAATTACTTCTTCGCCATGAGGGCACTCCCTGACAAACTCTGGTGGCCAGTCTTTTTCAGCTAGAAGGATGTCATAGCCTTTGGATAGATTATCCCAAAATAGTCCCCTTATTTTCCTATTCTTATCTCCCTCTATACGTAATGTTATCTTGTATATCTTGTGGGGCTTGCTAACTCTGGTGTCTGCAGTTTCCACTTGAAGATATTCATTCGTGTCCACTGTCTCCAGATGATTCATAAGGACTTTGCGAGCTATGCTCACCTCTGCTGCGCTGTCTAGCATTGTCTGAGCCCACTCTCCGTTTTTCAGTTGTGTCCTCAGTATTCTCGGCATTGTTAACTACCTTGATACTGGCTACCTTCTTTTTTGGAAATTGTAATTTCTTTTTTAGCTGAGCAGGTTCCTTGTCTTTGGACTTGGCGTGCTCTTCTGATCGTCCTCTTCTTTCCGATTTCTGCGAGGAATTCTGAAAAGATTGAGAGGGACGTGTATCAATGTCTTGATATCTATCAGGTTTTTTAATATTATCCCTATTTCTAAGGTTATATCTATTCCCCGAGGGGTCACTCTGCGGTGACCTCTGTCTTTGGTTTGGAGATTTTTCTCTTTGCCTAGGAGACCTTCCTCGGGACTGGAATTTCTTTTCTTTAGGATTGGATTGTTTGTTTCCATCCCAGTTCTTTTTTGGTGAATTATTATTAAAAAATATTTTTTCTGGACTTGTAGTCAGTTGCGGTTTTACTGGTATTCCACCTAGACTATCTCTGCCTAGTTCTTCATAGGATTTTTCTATGATTCTGGCAATTTCAGCTGGTTGGTCTGCTATATCTGTCTCTTTTAACCTCTGGCGGATCGCCACGTTTGCTGCTTCACCTTTTATGTTGGCTAGTAATATAGCCGAGACCTGCTTGAAGTCTTTCAGTAATTTCATACCAAGAGTTAAAGCAGGTTCTGGACCGTATTCATCTTGAATTTGTTTTAGCACATCTGGTATTACCGAAATGGATGGAACACCGTGCGTTTTTGTGTAGATGGAAGCAAAGACTGTACCCCAAGTGTCACAGTCCTCAATGTGTGGTGCGATTCCCATTGGGAGACATATAGTCAGAATCCTGTGTTTTTCTAATGGGGTGGTGTCAGGAAACACCGCCTCTATTTGGGTGATTTTCTGTGCCAACCAGAATGGTATCTGTTCCCGTTTAGCCGGAACTTTACCTAGGCAGGATTGGATGTTCTGTGGTGTGATTTTATTTGTGTTCCCCTGGTGAGGGGTCAGCTGTGGAAGTTTAATCGCTGGCTGAATTGTTGAAGTCCGCATTACATACTGAACTAATTGTCTATGAATTTTTAGTAGTTGTTTTAGCTGTATTAACAGCTCTGCTGCAGGCATTCTTTCGATGTCTGGATGTGGTGTGTATCCGGCTAAGACCGGCCACGTTGCTCCTGGTCTACCTAAAGGACCGAGCCTGGTAATGTGATTGTTATGTTTTAGGGCGCCATCAAATAAGAGCAAATGCTCTTGGAATTTGAGTGGTACTTCCACCTCCTCGAAAGGAGTGTACTCATTAGGAGGTTCCTCTACTTTGTAATAGTGGAAGTACTTTGTTACAGCATTAGCTGCTGGAAAATGTATCCATGAATAATATACCTCTGTCTGCCGATATTCGTGTGCCTCGATTACGAATATGACTGTGCCACCTCTAGGTGTCAGTCCATTTTCTATAAGTTTTAAGGTTATAGATCTCCTTTTAATGACCGGAATGAGTGTTATATTCGGGTCTGCTGCTTGCATGGTAGCATCAGCATCTGCGAGTTCAGTTGCTAATCTAACTGTCTCTCTTTCTTCATCACTGTCTCCCATTTTACAGACAGGATGGTATTATGTTTGTTTGCAGATCAGGTTTCTTTATGGAACAAAGATTAGATGCACAATATTTTGGAACTGTTTATCCTTCAACGTTGACTAGACCAAGAACCATACATAGGAGTTCCCTCCTGCGAGGTTTTGGAGGATATAACCTTTCACCCACTCCAGACGTCTTTGGAGTATTTGGGAAAAGGGGTCTGAGTGAGAAAGCACGACTGAGTTACTCTAAATGTCTTACGTTAGTTTTATCGCCCTTTCCAAACGCGTTGGGCGCCATGTAGTGTAGTTCCTATCTTCCCAATAGGCTCTGCGCATTGGAATAGTACCTACAGCAGTAAAGGCCTAGGCCAGACGTTAACTAGGTCTACTACTGTCGATACTAGACTTAATTTTTGGGTTTGCCAGCTAAGCTCAGAGTTCGCTAGAAACTTTCTCGAATGTTCAGGAAAGAATTACCTCCCCTGATTAGACAAGAAGGGATTTAGTTTCTGACAACCATAGAACATGACAACTTTGCTCTCCCCTAATCAAGAGTCAATCTCAAGAGTCGTGTGAGCACAAGGCAATTATTTTACTCAGTCAGTACGTGCATTCTTAGTCTCATCAGAATGTAGAGAAAAGGAAGAGACGGGCGTGTTCAATAAAAAGGTGTTATTTATTGATCAGTCTCTTTTCTCATACCTGAGAAATGGATCGATATTATTGCAATACTTATAGTTAAGTAAAGTGCATACATTAAAAGCAATAGTATAAAATAATACTGTAAAACATTGATATGGTTTCTGAGCCATATGATGTTTAAAATGATTAAAATATATTTACATACACATATACATTTGACTAAACGTACTCAACTGGTGTTTCTAAATACGCCTACCCCGTGTACCTGACCTAAGTCTAATGCGTGGGCGGGAATAGAAAGTTACAGTTTAAGTTAAGTTTGTTTTTGCCAAGTGAATAACTAAAGAATTCTCTGTGAGTGGTTATTCAGTTCTGTACCTGGAAGTTAGGATGAATGAGGAATGGTATCTCTTTCTCTGCTCTCGATATTCCAGGCTGCCTGTGAGGGCTGCCCGAAAGCGCCGGTGCTGGGTCTCTCGGCTTGAGATAGCAGCGCGTCTCTCAGCGCGTCAGGAAGGCGGGGCTGCTGCCAGCGGGGTCTGCTTCTGCTCTCGGCTTCGGCAAGTGTGGCTGCTCCGTCTTGTCACCACGCGTGTGTTTGCATAGGGCAAGGTCGGCAATATTTATACTTTAAAGGTGCCGAGATTGACGTAAGGATGGACATAGGTACGTCAATAAAGATGTCATACGACTTGCTCGTTAGCACATTCTTTTGCAAAAGTTCTCTGTGAAATCAAAACAATGGCCGCACGGATTATCCAGGTTGTCATAGGTTTGATTTGTTATGAGAACGTCATATGCCTTATCAGGGGCTGGAGGAATGTCGCTTGTCTAATTAGATCTCAAGCGTTATGACCTAATCAGATAACACGTTCCTGTGCCGTAGTGTGACTGCGTCAGATAACGGTATCTGCATCATGGGGGCTGTTCTTGCCTCATGGGCTGACTGTTAGTTAACTTGATAGTTAGTTTAACCAGAATAGGGTCAGGAATAGGGGGACTGATTCAGAACCTATAGAAATACACGACAGTTCAGGCCCTCTAGTGGATGCCTCAGGGGGCTGGCTGTCTCTCAAGTCCTGCTGGTTCTTGTGGTCCGCTGCTGCTACTCCGGATATTTTCCATATGCCGTGAATTTTAAAACTGCAGTTATTTTACAGGGAATCCCTGTTTCCACTTTTCGGTAACAAGGACACAACCGAGGTCCAGTCCTCGGCAGCTGCTCGCTGCAGTTTGGCTCACGCAGACACACTGACTGATCCAGGGTTCGGGCGCGGCGCTCTTTCTGGAGGTGCGTAACTCGAGGCAGGATCAGACCTTTGTTTATCACACAGGTTTCTCTCTTCAGAGAAGAATTTGAGTCGCTCCTTTCCATGATTTAAAAGCGTTTAATGGCTGGCTGCAGAGAGGCATTTCCTAATGCATTTCGGTCTTCACTGAGACCTTTCTCAAAGGGGCCTCGGCAGTTAGTGGGTGTAGCAGCTTGCACAGTGGGAGTTTTTTTTTTGAAGAGTTCAGGCCCTCTAGTGGATGCCTCAGGGGGCTGGCTGTCTCTCAAGTCCTGCTGGTTCTTGTGGTCCGCTGCTGCTACTCCGGATATTTTCCATATGCCGTGAATTTTAAAACTGCAGTTATTTTACATGGAATCCCTGTTTCCACTTTTCGGTAACAAGGACACAACCGAGGTCCAGTCCTCGGCGGCTGCTCGCTGCCCTTTGGCTCACGCAGACACACTGATTGATCCAGGGTTCGGGCGCGGCGCTCTTTCTGGAGGTGCGTAACTCGAGGCAGGATCAGACCTTTGTTTATCACACAGGTTTCTCTCTACAGAGAAGAATTTGAGTCGCTCCTTTCCATGATTTAAAAGCGTTTAATGGCTGGCTGCAGAGAGGCATTTCCTAATGCATTTCGGTCTTCACTGAGACCTTTCTCAAAGGGGCCTCGGCAGTTAGTGGGTGTAGCAGCTTGCACAGTGGGAGTTTTTTTTTTGAAGAGTTCAGGCCCTCTAGTGGATGCCTCAGGGGGCTGGCTGTCTCTCAAGTCCTGCTGGTTCTTGTGGTCCGCTGCTGCTACTCCGGATATTTTCCATATGCCGTGAATTTTAAAACTGCAGTTATTTTACATGGAATCCCTGT
Source organism: Lissotriton helveticus (assembly GCF_964261635.1). Taxonomy (NCBI): domain Eukaryota; kingdom Metazoa; phylum Chordata; class Amphibia; order Caudata; family Salamandridae; genus Lissotriton; species Lissotriton helveticus. The sequence goes on along the minus strand of NC_136063.1, from coordinate 1,240,947,436 downwards.
TTCCACTTTTCGGTAACAAGGACACAACCGAGGTCCAGTCCTCGGCGGCTGCTCGCTGCCCTTTGGCTCACGCAGACACACTGACTGATCCAGGATTCGGGCGCGGTGCTCTTTCTGGAGGTGCGTAACTCGAGGCAGGATCAGACCTTTGTTTATCACACAGGTTTCTCACTTCAGAGAAGAATTTGTGTCGCTCCTTTCCATGATTTAAAAGCGTTTAATGGCTGGCTGCAGAGAGGCATTTCCTAATGCATTTCGGTCTACACTGAGACCTTTCTCAAAGGGGCCTCGGCAGTTAGTGGGTGTAGCAGCTTGCACAGTGGGAGTTTTTTTTTTAAGAGTTCAGGCCCTCTAGTGGATGCCTCAGGGGGATGGCTGTCTCTCAAGTCCTGCTGGTTCTTGTGGTCCGCTGCTGCTACTCCGGATATTTTCCATATGCCGTGAATTTTAAAACTGCAGTTATTTTACATGGAATCCCTGTTTCCACTTTTCTGTAACAAGGACACAACCGAGGTCCAGTCCTCGGCGGCTGCTTGCTGCCCTTTGGCTCACGCAGACACACTGACTGATGTGTGATAAACAAAGGTCTGATCCTGCCTCGAGTTACGCACCTCCAGAAAGAGCGCCGCGCCCGAACCCTGGATCAGTCAGTGTGTCTGCGTGAGACAAAGGGCAGCGAGCAGCCGCCGAGGACTGGACCTCGGTTGTGTCCTTGTTACCGAAAAGTGGAAACAGGGATTCCATGTAAAATAACTGCAGTTTTAAAATTCACGGCAAATGGAAAATATCCGGAGTAGCAGCAGCGGACCACAAGAACCAGCAGGACTTGAGAGACAGCCAGCCCCCTGAGGCATCCACTAGAGGGCCTGAACTCTTCAAAAAAACCCTCCCACTGTGCAAGCTGCTACACCCACTAACTGCCGAGGCCCCTTTGAGAACGGTCTCAGTGAAGACCGAAATGCATTAGGAAATGCCTCTCTGCAGCCAGCCATTAAACGCTTTTAAATCATGGAAAGGAGCGACTCAAATTCTTCTCTGAAGAGAGAAACCTGTGTGATAAACAAAGGTCTGATCCTGCCTCGAGTTACGCACCTCCAGAAAGAGCGCCGCGCCCGAATCCTGGATCAGTCAGTGTGTCTGCGTGAGCCAAAGGGCAGCGAGCAGCCGCCGAGGAATGGACCTCGGTTGTGTCCTTGTTACCGAAAAGTGGAAACAGGGATTCCATGTAAAATAACTGCAGTTTTGAAATTCACGGCATATTGAAAATATCCGGAGTAGCAGCAGCGGACCACAAGAACCAGCAGGACTTGAGAGACAGCCAGCCCCCTGAGGCATCCACTAGAGGGCCTGAACTCTTCAAAAAAAAACTCCCACTGTGCAAGCTGCTACACCCACTAACTGCCGAGGCCCCTTTGAGAAAGGTCTCAGTGAAGACCGAAATGCATTAGGAAATGCCTCTCTGCAGCCAGCCGTTAAACGCTTTTAAATCATGGAAAGGAGCGACTCAAATTCTTCTCTGAAGAGAGAAACCTGTGTGATAAACAAAGGTCTGATCCTGCCTCGAGTTACGCACCTCCAGAAAGAGCGCTGCGCCCGAACCCTGGATCAGTCAGTGTGTCTGTGTGAGCCAAAGGGCAGCGAGCAGCCGCCGAGGACTGGACCTCGGTTGTGTCCTTGTTACCGAAAAGTGGAAACAGGGATTCCATGTAAAATAACTGCAGTTTTAAAATTCACGGCATATGGAAAATATCCGGAGTAGCAGCAGCGGACCACAAGAACCAGCAGGACTTGAGAGACAGCCAGCCCCCTGAGGCATCCACTAGAGGGCCTGAACTCTTCAAAAAAAACATCCCACTGTGCAAGCTGCTACACCCACTAACTGCCGAGGCCCCTTTGAGGAAGGTCTCAGTGAAGACCGAAATGCATTAGGAAATGCCTCTCTGCAGCCAGCCATTAAACGCTTTTAAATCATGGAAAGGAGCAACTCAAATTCTTCTCTGAAGAGAGAAACCTGTGTGATAAACAAAGGTCTGATCCTGCCTCGAGTTACGCACCTCCAGAAAGAGCGCCGCGCCCGAACCCTGGATCAGTCAGTGTGTCTGCGTTAGCCAAAGGGCAGCAAGCAGCCGCCGAGGACTGGACCTCGGTTGTGTCCTTGTTACTGAAAAGTGGAAACAGGGATTCCATGTAAAATAACTGCAGTTTTAAAATTCACGGCATATGGAAAATATCCGGAGTAGCAGCAGCGGACCACAAGAACCAGCAGGACTTGAGAGACAGCCAGCCCCCTGAGGCATCCACTAGAGGGCCTGAACTCTTCAAAAAAAAACTCCCACTGTGCAAGCTGCTACACCCACTAACTGCCGAGGCCCCTTTGAGAAAGGTCTCAGTGAAGACCGAAATGCATTAGGAAATGCCTCTCTGCAGCCAGCCATTAAACGCTTTTAAATCATGGAAAGGAGCGACTCAAATTCTTCTTTGAAGAGAGAAACCTGTGTGATAAACAAAGGTCTGATCCTGCCTCGAGTTACGCACCTCCAGAAAGAGCGCCACGCCCGAACCCAGGATCAGTCAGTGTGTCTGCGTGAGCCAAAGGGCAGCGAGCAGCCGCCGAGGGCTGGACCTCGGTTGTGTCCTTGTTACCGAAAAGTGGAAACAGGGATTTCATGTTAAATAACTGCAGTTTTAAAATTCACGGCATATGGAAAATATCCGGAGTAGCAGCAGCGGACCACAAGAACCAGCAGGACTTGAGAGACAGCCAGCCACCTGAGGCATCCACTAGAGGGCCTGAACTCTTCAAAAAAAACCTCCACTGTGCAAGCTGCTACACCCACTAACTGCCGAGGCCCCTTTGAGAAAGGTCTCAGTGAAGACCGAAATGCATTAGGAAATGCCTCTCTGCAGCCAGCCATTAAACGCTTTTAAATCATGGAAAGGAGCGACTCAAATTCTTCTCTGAAGAGAGAAACCTGTGTGATAAACAAAGGTCTGATCCTGCCTCGAGTTACGCACCTCCAGAAAGAGCGCCGCGCCCGAACCCTGGATCAGTCAGTGTGTCTGCGTGAGCCAAAGGGCAGTGAGCAGCCGCCGAGGACTGGACCTCGGTTGTGTCCTTGTTACCGAAAAGTGGAAACAGGGATTCCATGTAAAATAACTGCAGTTTTAAAATTCACGGCATATGGAAAATATCCGGAGTAGCAGCAGCGGACCACAAGAACCAGCAGGACTTGAGAGACAGCCAGCCCCCTGAGGCATCCACTAGAGGGCCTGAACTCTTCAAAAAAACCCTACCACTGTGCAAGCTGCTACACCCACTAACTGCCGAGGCCCCTTTGAGAAAGGTCTCAGTGAAGACCGAAATGCATTAGGAAATGCCTCTCTGCAGCCAGCCATTAAACGCTTTTAAATCATGGAGAGGAGCGACTCAAATTCTTCTCTGAAGAGAGAAGCCTGTGTGATAAACAAAGGTCTGATCCTGCCTCGAGTTACGCACCTCCAGAAAGAGCGCCGCGCCCGAACCCTCGATCAGTCAGTGTGTCTGCGTGAGCCAAAGGGCAGCAAGCAGCCGCCGAGGACTGGACCTCGGTTGTGTCCTTGTTACCGAAAAGTGGAAACAGGGATTCCATGTAAAATAACTGCAGTTTTAAAATTCACGGCATATGGAAAATATCCGGAGTAGCAGCAGCGGACCACAAGAACCAGCAGGACTTGAGAGACAGCCAGCCCGCTGAGGCATCCACTAGAGGGCCTGAACTCTTAAAAAAAAAACTCCCACTGTGCAAGCTGCTACACCCACTAACTGCCGAGGCCCCTTTGAGAAAGGTCTCAGTGAAGACCGACATGCATTAGGAAATGCCTCTCTGCAGCCAGCCATTAAACGCTTTTAAATCATGGAAAGGAGTGACTCAAATTCTTCTCTGAAGAGAGAAACCTGTGTGATAAACAAAGGTCTGATATATATATATATATATATATATATATATATATATATATATATATATATATGAACAATGATCCCTTCAAACGAAAAGAAAGCAGCGACCCAGGAGGAGATGGAGGAAACACTGGTTTAATGACACCAATTGCGAATGCATTTCGGCAGGGATTCTGCCTTCTTCAGCGCCCAAAGCGTCCAACCAGCTAGATGACAAGCTGCAGGTTAGTCCCTCTTTTAACCGCCTGCTATTGTAGGTCAGCTCCACCCCTAGGGTTAGTTCCCACACCTGTGTGAGTCCCGCGCGTAGTGCAAGACTACAGGTCCCAGAATGCACCAATTGGGTCCTGGAACCTAGGTGCAGGAGGAAACCTTGAATGATGAAATGTCAAAGCGGGGGGGCAGGGAACAGCGTGAGCCTCTGGAGTATGCTGTGATGGTAATGCCGCTTTGGTGTGTCAGTCGTCCAGTACCTCCTCCGGTCCCCCAATACCATCTCAGCCACAAACGTCAAGAAGTCAGTGAAGCAGGGGATGAACCGCCATGTGTTCTACCCAGCATGAAATGTTCCATTTCAAAACTGCTCGCTTTTCTCCTTTGCTTCCGTGGCGGGCTTCCAGCCTTTCCAACAAACGCTGGCCAAATACACCGGACTGCAACAGTCCGAAGATTCCAGTGACGCTGGTCGCCCAAAGCGAGACGGGGGTCCTCTGCAAAGGCGCCTCTGGATAGCGCTGTGATATATGAACAATGATCCCTTCAAACGAAAAGAAAGCAGCGACCCAGGAGGAGATGGAGGAAACACTGGTTTAATGACACCAATTGCGAATGCATTTCGGCAGGGATTCTGCCTTCTTCAGCGCCCAAAGCGTCCAACCAGCTAGATGACAAGCTGCAGGTTAGTCCCTCTTTTAACCGCCTGCTATTGTAGGTCAGCTCCACCCCTAGGGTTAGTTCCCACACCTGTGTGAGTCCCGCGCGTAGTGCAAGACTACAGGTCCCAGAATGCACCAATTGGGTCCTGGAACCTAGGTGCAGGAGGAAACCTTGAATGATGAAATGTCAAAGCGGGGGGGCAGGGAACAGCGTGAGCCTCTGGAGTATGCTGTGATGGTAATGCCGCTTTGGTGTGTCAGTCGTCCAGTACCTCCTCCGGTCCCCCAATACCATCTCAGCCACAAACGTCAAGAAGTCAGTGAAGCAGGGGATGAACCGCCATGTGTTCTACCCAGCATGAAATGTTCCATTTCAAAACTGCTCGCTTTTCTCCTTTGCTTCCGTGGCGGGCTTCCAGCCTTTCCAACAAACGCTGGCCAAATACACCGGACTGCAACAGTCCGAAGATTCCAGTGACGCTGGTCGCCCAAAGCGAGACGGGGGTCCTCTGCAAAGGCGCCTCTGGATAGCGCTGTGATATATGAACAATGATCCCTTCAAACGAAAAGAAAGCAGCGACCCAGGAGGAGATGGAGGAAACACTGGTTTAATGACACCAATTGCGAATGCATTTCGGCAGGGATTCTGCCTTCTTCAGCGCCCAAAGCGTCCAACCAGCTAGATGACAAGCTGCAGGTTAGTCCCTCTTTTAACCGCCTGCTATTGTAGGTCAGCTCCACCCCTAGGGTTAGTTCCCACACCTGTGTGAGTCCCGCGCGTAGTGCAAGACTACAGGTCCCAGAATGCACCAATTGGGTCCTGGAACCTAGGTGCAGGAGGAAACCTTGAATGATGAAATGTCAAAGCGGGGGGGCAGGGAACAGCGTGAGCCTCTGGAGTATGCTGTGATGGTAATGCCGCTTTGGTGTGTCAGTCGTCCAGTACCTCCTCCGGTCCCCCAATACCATCTCAGCCACAAACGTCAAGAAGTCAGTGAAGCAGGGGATGAACCGCCATGTGTTCTACCCAGCATGAAATGTTCCATTTCAAAACTGCTCGCTTTTCTCCTTTGCTTCCGTGGCGGGCTTCCAGCCTTTCCAACAAACGCTGGCCAAATACACCGGACTGCAACAGTCCGAAGATTCCAGTGACGCTGGTCGCCCAAAGCGAGACGGGGGTCCTCTGCAAAGGCGCCTCTGGATAGCGCTGTGATATATGAACAATGATCCCTTCAAACGAAAAGAAAGCAGCGACCCAGGAGGAGATGGAGGAAACACTGGTTTAATGACACCAATTGCGAATGCATTTCGGCAGGGATTCTGCCTTCTTCAGCGCCCAAAGCGTCCAACCAGCTAGATGACAAGCTGCAGGTTAGTCCCTCTTTTAACCGCCTGCTATTGTAGGTCAGCTCCACCCCTAGGGTTAGTTCCCACACCTGTGTGAGTCCCGCGCGTAGTGCAAGACTACAGGTCCCAGAATGCACCAATTGGGTCCTGGAACCTAGGTGCAGGAGGAAACCTTGAATGATGAAATGTCAAAGCGGGGGGGCAGGGAACAGCGTGAGCCTCTGGAGTATGCTGTGATGGTAATGCCGCTTTGGTGTGTCAGTCGTCCAGTACCTCCTCCGGTCCCCCAATACCATCTCAGCCACAAACGTCAAGAAGTCAGTGAAGCAGGGGATGAACCGCCATGTGTTCTACCCAGCATGAAATGTTCCATTTCAAAACTGCTCGCTTTTCTCCTTTGCTTCCGTGGCGGGCTTCCAGCCTTTCCAACAAACGCTGGCCAAATACACCGGACTGCAACAGTCCGAAGATTCCAGTGACGCTGGTCGCCCAAAGCGAGACGGGGGTCCTCTGCAAAGGCGCCTCTGGATAGCGCTGTGATATATGAACAATGATCCCTTCAAACGAAAAGAAAGCAGCGACCCAGGAGGAGATGGAGGAAACACTGGTTTAATGACACCAATTGCGAATGCATTTCGGCAGGGATTCTGCCTTCTTCAGCGCCCAAAGCGTCCAACCAGCTAGATGACAAGCTGCAGGTTAGTCCCTCTTTTAACCGCCTGCTATTGTAGGTCAGCTCCACCCCTAGGGTTAGTTCCCACACCTGTGTGAGTTCACACAACAGAAAACCAGCACTCCGCACTTTGGAATTAAAGGTTTATTTCAGACACTGTTTAAAGCCTACGCGTTTCGAACCAAATGGTTCCTTCTCACGGCAGTGTTAGCAGTTGTCCTACTTTGCTTCCAGCTATATACATTGTCATGCGTGTCCAAGTGCATTCTGGGACATGCAGTTCTGCACTGTTTCTGCATTGTAATTTCACAATTTTAATTAAATTGTTAGGTTTCTGTGCATGTACACATTTAATTTAATTTAAGTTGTAGGCTTAGTGCCATACATCAATTCTAATTATTTATTTATTTAAGCACTCGGACTGTGTGTCTTGGCAGTGTATTAGACTGTGCATCGATTTGTCCATCATGTTAGTGCCATGTTTTTCTTTGTCCGGCTGTACAGTCATTACTTGTTTTCTCGGGCTGAGTGCCCTTAACACTGCCATCAGTTTAGACACTTTTGTATGCATGTACAAATTCTGGAGAGAGTCAAGAGTTTTTGTATTCAGTGTGATTCTTAATTGCGGGTTTGTGTGTTCATTTTTCAGGCATTTACCGAGAATACACATATTTAGTTTGATCATGTCTTAAAGGTGGAAGTACAGTTCTTCGCTTTCGTTCAATCCCATCGGTTGTCTTGTTTTGAAGCGCATGATTAGTCTTGATTCTAATCTTCTTAGATTTTGTTTTTTGTTGCCACCACGTTCATGTTGTTGTATTGCTGCCAAACCAAAGAAATGGGTGTCTTTCCACGTTCTGTTGGTGTGGGTCATGATATGTTTGGCCATGGCGTATGTGGAATCTTTGTTCTGTATTGCACGGATGTGCTCCAACATTCTTTTCTTTAAGGTACACGTGGTACTACCGATGTATTGCTTTCCACAATAACATTGTAGCATATACACTACAAAGCTAGTTTCACATGTGATGTGTTCTCTTATCATAAAAGTCTTGCCTTTGGGGTCAATGGTTGTTTTCATGTTTTTTCCTATCTTGCAGGCTTTGCAGGTACTGCATTTGACGAAACCTTTCTTCTTTTCAGTAAGCCAGTCGGTTTTTTTCTTCTCTTCGTAATGGCTATGTACGAGATGGTTCGCTAGGTTGGGTGCTCTTCTATAGGTCATTAGTGGTTTGTCTCCTATGTTTTTACCAATGTCAGGGTCTTTTTGTATTAGATGCCAGTACTTGCTTAGTATCTTTCGTATTTTGTGATATTCCTTGCTGTATGTTACAATCATTCTAGGGGGATCAGTCTTGATTTCTTCTTTGCCCAGGTCACTACTTGACGATTTTGGTAATAATGTTTCTGCTCTGGTTTTTGTTTTGGCCTTTGTTTCTCCCTGATTAATGTCTTGATGTTTGTAACCGCGTTGTAGACATCTCCTCTTTGTATCATCAAAGTTTTTCTGCATTTCTTTTTCATCTGAGCAGTTTCTCCGCATTCTCAACAATTCACCATACGGGATGCTTTTCTTCAGTTTTTCGGGGTGAAAGCTTTGTCCGTGCAGGATACTATTTGTGGCTGTCCTTTTCCTGAAGGTTGTCGTATGTATTTGGTTACCTTGGACATATACTTTCGTATCCAGGAATTCCACTTCTTTGCTGCTGATGTTGTAGGTAAATTTTAGGCCAACTGCATTGTTGTTAAGTTCTTCAAAGAAGATTAAAAATTCAGATTTCGTTCCTTTCCATAGCAAGAAGAGGTCGTCAATGTAGCGTAACCATAACGCTACATTGGCCATATGGTGGTCGTTTTCTTCTCTCCAAGCTATGCTCCTCTCCCACCATCCCATCATGAGGTTGGCATAGCTTGGAGAGAAGGAAACTCCCATCGCAGTACCGCATTTTTGCAGGTAGACTTTTCTGTTAAACAGGAAGACATTATTGTATAAGCATGTTCTGATCATCTCAATAAGCATTTTGGAATGTTCTCGTTCAGTAATTGGTTGCTGCATTAGGAAGTATTGTACTGCTTTGATGCCTGTCTCATGTTCTATTGATGTGTACAATGAGACGACATCAATGGTCGCGAGCATGTACGTGGGTTGCCATTGGGTGTCCATCAAGATACGCAGAAAATCCCCGGTATCTTTAATATACGAGCTGAGTGTCGGTACTATTGGGGCAAGGAAATGATCAACATATTTTGACACATGTTCATATAGACTGCCGCAGCTGGAGATAATCGGTCTACCTGGTGGCTTGTTGAGTGTTTTGTGGTTCTTGGGAAGAAAATATATGGTGGGTGTAATAGGATGCTCCACCATTAAATATTTCTTTTCTTCCTCCGTTATTAGTCCCATTTGTTTCCAATTCTGTAGTTTAATTGCCAATTCATTTTTGAGTTTTGGTGTTGGGTCTTGGGTTAGACAGGTGTAATTTTTGTTATCACCAAGTTGTCGCATGGCCTCTTCCACATAGTCTGTTCTTTCCATAATCACTATGTTTCCACCCTTGTCGGCTGGCTTGATCTCAATTGAGTTGTTTTCTTTTAGAGTTTTTAGTGCCAAACGTTCTGCTTTTGATAGATTTTCTTTCTTGTTGTTCTCTGTTTGTTCCATTTCTTCTAAGTCAGCCAACACTAAATCATAAAAGGTATCAATTCTGTTACCAGGGGTTAGAATAGGGCAGAATTTTGATTCATTTTTGAATTGTGTTGATCTTCTTATGTTGGTTGTTATTTCCATTTCTGTTAGTATCTGTGTATCCGTCACTGAGGAGGCCTGTATTTGATGCGCTAGCTCATACGCCGTGCGTAGGCAAGGAATCTCATTAATTGTGAAATCATTCGACATATCAGTTGGATCTAAAGTCGTCGCCCTTTGTACTAGAGGTTGTTGCCTTGGATTGGAGATTTTTGTGAAGTGTTTTCGAAGTTTGAGTTTCCTCACATATTTGTACAAATCAATTTTCGTGTCTACAATGTCCTGATGCGTCTCCGGACAGAAGGACAATCCTTTGTTAAGAAGTCTGCGTTTGTGGGAAATATATATATATATATATATATATATATATATATATATATATATATATATATATATATATATATATATATATATATTTATTTATATATATATTCCAGCTCTTGCTTGCACCAACAATGGAGAGGCCCTCGAATGTGGACACGGGCCTCAAGCTGCAGCCCACAAATACATTTCACAGGGGCCCCGGACTGCTGATGCCTTTAGCAGCCCAACCACCGCTGCCTGACGCGTTTCGTAATCTTCCTCAGAGGCTGTGAGGTGGGAAGGAACACGCACAATCCGTGATGACAAGAAACGATTTCTTTTATTGCGCACCACCTATCGGCCGCTTAGTTAAGCTTGTGCATTTTGCCTTACGGTACTTGTAGTCACAGAGGGATTGAATATCCCCACAAAAGTGTGTTACAATTTTCTGCCGGTTTAAAAGCCCCCCAATGGGCCTCAGTCGTCAGGGGTTCCCTTACTTCAAGTGTCCAACGTCCCACAACATGAGGCTGCACGATGTTTCCTCTGCGGCCCCCACGTTACTGGGGTGGTGCTCCTCTCGGCGGCTTGGCAACCGCCTATAATTCCAGCTCTTGCTTGCACCAACACTCGAGAGGCACTCGAACGTGGACATGGGCCTCAAGCTGCAGCCCACAAATACATTTCACAGGGGCCCCGGACTGCTGATGCCTTTAGCAGCCCAACCACCGCTGCCTGACGCGTTTCGTAATCTTCCTCAGAGGCTGTGAGGTGGGAAGGAACACGCACAAACCGTGACGATAAGAAAGGATTTCTTTTATAGCGCGCCACCTATCGGCCGCTTAGTTAAGCTTGCGCATTTTGCCTTATGGTACTTGTAGTCACGGAGGGATTGAATATCCCCACAAAAGTACGTTACAATTTTCTGCCGGTTTAAATGCCCCCCAATGGGCCACCTCACAGCCTCTGAGGAAGATTACGAAACGCGTCAGGCAGCGGTGGTTGGGCTAAAAATTAGATAAGATGCTGCGTTTCACCTGAAATTATAGCATTTGATGCCTATTTGGTTCTAGGAAGGATTATTTATTTACCTCCTATTTTCCAAGTGTATATACATATTTATATGAATTTATTTGTATTTATTGGTATATTTATAATACAATTTTGCACTACTATCTGTTATCCATTATTGGTCCAATGCCCTGAATATGTTTTCTATGTTTATACATCTGGTGACTTGTGTTGAGCTCTCCTCACAGTATATAAACACTCCTATTGGCCCTTTATTGTCATGTGATCAAGGCTGCAGTGACGTAGCCGAAACGCGTCATGCTGGTGGCAATGGGGAAATAAACCACGTATATTGCATATTTCTGGCTTTGGTGTGATCTGTACCTGTGGAAGACATAGGCGATTGTGGCCGAAGTTCAGGACTTTGGAACTTCATACAATTTTGGTAGAACGCGGCCGTTGCCGCCTCTACAGATCCTCCTCTCTGAATGGGCAGTCCGGCTAAGCGGCCGATCTCGCGGAAGCGACCTGTAACCTAACCCGGAAGGAGTAAGCAAGTTGACAGCCCCCCGTACCTGTGGAGCAGTGAACTTGAGCGTAATCACCGGTGGGCTCGGAGTTTCCCTGAGAGTGCCTAGTTGTAGTCGGAGGACGCCCTAGGACTATTAGGAAGTCTCTGTGGTAAGCCGGTGGGGGCTCGCGAGCACACACACGTGTGCGATTACGATTGTACGGGTGAGAGGATAGATACGCCATAAGATAAATACTGCCTGAGACGCCATCTCAAGAGCGTTTTAGGTGGAGTGGATTCAATATTTCCCTATATCACGATGTCTACACCAGCAGAGGTATTAAAGAACCGAGAGGCATTGGCGGATGCCATGTTTGTAAATCTCCCGACACTAAGAACCAACAAAGAGCAAACAGAGGAGAGTAGTACTACTACGGATTTAAAAGTCAAACTAAAGAAACTGGAAAAAATATTAAGGACTGAAATGACCAAATGGTGGGAGAAACGCTCACTGGAAAGTATAAGAAGTGGGAAGAGTACCGAGGGCGTTGAGGGTGCTCATAGCACCATCATTTGAGAACCTCAACCCCCTCATGCGAAAAGAATGGGCAGCCAATAACCTGGAGGTATCCATGAACATGATATGCATACTTATCAAGTATGCTGAAATCGATAGGAATGACATTTTAAAGGAAATAGATCAATTAAATATCGAGTTGGATAAACATGAAAACAAAGATTTCATAAAAAAATATAGAGATGAAATTGATGTCAGATTAGTGAAACATCAAGAGACAATAAGTACACACAAACAATATAAGTGTGCCCGTGACAAACAGGATTATGAAACTGGCAGGATATTTACATTTGCACGTAAATACGACACCATGAAGAGACAAGCCCTTATTCCAAAAACTGCCACCCAAATTACAAGTGTTGAACTAGAAGCAGGGATCTCTGAGACAGAATTAAGTACCATCACAAGTAGTGTCAACTCAGATGATGATATGGCAGGGGCATCTAATCAGGCTCAAATTCCAACTCACTATGCGCCATCCAAGGAGCTGGGTTTTTTAATAGAAGACAGATTCAAAACTCTGCGACCACGGACCCAGCAGCAGCGGAAAATAAACGAAGGGGTAAAAACAAAAGAAATAACGAAAGGAGGAAACGCAGGAGGGAGAGGCTTCGCAAAGAGAGGCAAAGGGAAGAAATGGTAGACATGTCTTACGGATTAACCAAAGGTGGTGACTCTGGGTTGATGACTGAACCCAACATAGAAATTGACCATAATTCATCAGAGGATAACACAGTGGTAAATCTATCTGATGTAACTCTCTCAAAAGCTGAAACACAATTATTGTCTCTGGGCCTGTCTTTTTGTCCTAAAAACTCTTTTAACTATCTACAAACTCAGATTGACATTTTTAAGTTCATCCGGAAATTAAAATTGAAAAAGCACTTTAAGATGACGAATGTTCAGGATCAAGCTACTGACATCACTAAAATAACGCAATCTTCCAATGTATGCAAAGTGTCGGATACCAGAGCACTACAGGTCGCACTTGAATTAGCCTTGGAGGAAGATCTTGGTGAGGGGTCTACGCAAGCAAACTTACAGACAATGGGTATCAAAACCAACCAAGCCTATCTTACCTATTTCAAATTACCCTCTACATTTATCCCCTTAATGCCCAAGGACGCAATCGACACATTCAGTGACATTGTAATTGAAGACCTGAAGGGGTTACAAACTAGTATTTCTAGAAAGGCTAAAATACATAAATATATGGAGAAACAATATATTAGCCTTATGAAGAAGCTCAGATATAACTCCAACCTTAATATAAATAAAGCAGATAAGGGAGGAAATATTGTTATCTGGCCACGTACCCTCTACATGGAAGAAGCTCATCGACACTTGGATGATGCAGTCTGTTAGAGAAAAGGTAACTTTAACGATATAAGATGTTTGAAAGACGAAGTACATAAGGAGCTTAATCAATGGAAAAGAGATGGACTCTTAAGCAAACAAGAACATGCCTTTTTAAAGAATGATTTTCCGGTGACACCGACCTTTTATCTCATTCCCAAGATTCATAAGTCAACGACCCCGGTACCTGGGCGACCAATCATCTCGGCCCAGGGAAGTTTGTTGGAAGCAGTCTCCAAATACGTGGACTACTTTCTCCAGGACTTTGTAGAAAACCTTCCCTCCTTCATCAAGGACACGGGGCACTTTCTCACTAAACTCAAGGAAGTGGAATGGGAACCGGACTATGTACTTATTGCCCTGGATATCAGTACACTGTACACCAGTATCCAACAAGCAGGTGGACTTAATGCTGTCAAGTATTTTTTGGACAAACGTAACATCATATTCAGACAGCACAATGCTATGTTAATGAGAATGATACAACTTTGCTTAATGAATAACTATTTTCTGTTTACAGGGAAATATACCAACAATTCCCCGATTCAAGCTGGTAACAAAAGGTGGTAAATCACTCTTCGTATTGGGTTCCAAGGCCTGGAATAAGCTCCCGCCCCACCTACGAATACTTTCTCAAGAAACACACTTCAGGAAAGCACTAAAAACTTGGATTTTTTCCCTGTCTGATGCGGCGTGCTGGGAATTGGTGTAGTGTGTAGTACAATATACAGGTCATTTCTTTCCCTCCAACCTCTTCATCTAGGTTGGATTGAGCGCCAAGATACTCCTTGGAGTGAAAGAAGCGCTATAGAAGTGTTCCTTACATTACATTACATTACATTACAACAGCAAAGAAGTGTGGCTATGGGAGCATGCTTCTCCCCAACCTATGCATGCTTGCATGTTGGGTGGTGGGAGGAGCATGTTCTCATGGGTACGCACAAATTAATGTTCTCTGACAGCACAATCCACTTCTGGAGATTTATAGATGATATTTGCATGATATGGAAAGGGTCACAGGAGTCTGCTAGGGACTTTGTGAATGTGGTAAATGTTAATGACTTAAATCTCCAATTCACGTCCCAAATAAGTACCACCCATGTTCAGTTCCTAGATGTAGAGGTCTACATCAATGAGAACAAACTAGAAACTAGGCTACATAAAAACCACAGCGGGCAATGCAATTTTGCATGCTAAAAGTGCCCATCCTGGTCACCTAATTAAAAGCATACCCTATGGGGAGTTCATCAGGATGCGTAGAATATGCAGTACGGATTATGAGCTGGAGGCCTGTCAAACTGAGGCGCTTAAGAGATTCTTGGCCCGCGGCTACTGCCCAAAAGAACTGAAATATTCCAGGGAGAGAGCAAATTGCATGAGCAGAGAAGAATGCCTGGCAGCTAGCACTAGAAGTAGACAAACACACACAATCCTTGACCCACACAAGGAAGGAGAGAGAATTTGTCTCATCACAACCTTTAATACAGAGGAAAGGAAAGTAAGGGGGATACTGAAAAGACATTGGCCGCTGCTCAAAACGGATATCAGTTTGGCTCCATTGATACCTGATGAGCCGTCCATCACCTTCAGGAAGGCGCCTTCTATGACTGATTCCCTTGTTAAATCTAGCCCTGAAGTAAAGATTGTGAAGAACTGGTTATCCAAGAAAACAGGTTTCCACAGATGTATTTCATGTAGGGCATGCAAATTCGGTATTAACACTAGTGAATATTGCTCCGCTTTTGACCCCAACCCGATTCAGATAAAAGGGTTGTACACATGTCGCACAGACTTTGCGGTACATGTACTTGAATGTACCTGTGGGCTCAAATACATAGGCAGCACAAAACTTCAGGCCTTCAATCGGATCCTTCAACATTTGAGGGCAATTGTCAACTCAGATGCTAGTTATCCAGTTGCCCGCCATTTTGAGTTAGTCCATGGAAAAAATCTTAATGATTTAAAGTATTTTATAATTGATGCGGTACCAAAGAACATAAGGGGAGGAAATAGGGTGAAACAACTAAGGCAGCTGGAAAGCAAGTATATCCTTCTATTAGACACTAGGATCCCGAATGGGATGAACACAGGGGAGGACTTACACAGTTTTTTGTAGATCCTTATCCTTGTTCAATCCTTTTGTGTATTAGCAAGACAATGAATTTTTGTCTTGCCTTGTCTGCTCCCTGGTGTACACCAAAGTGCGAAATGTGATTCATTTTTCCCATATGAGGGGACCTGAATATATGGTCAGCATTATGGTTTCGTAAATATAGCTGCCTCCCCTACAAACCTCGCAGTTAGGTACGGATACCCTTATTCAGTTATGTTAATTTCAGCTTTGAGTTTGCACTCTATGAATCTGGCACCTGCACTTTCAGGTTATGTATTGTTGGTTCTTAGTGTTTGGGATAACAACGAATCTTAGTGATTTTCACTTTTTAGATGACTTTTACATTCATTGATGTGTTTAAACATGATGTCTTGATTAACATTCTGATACATGTCATCCGTTCATGTGTTTTTTACTAAAACCTTATGAATTTTAAAGCTTTTTTCTAACTTGGAAATTTGATATGTTGGTTTTAATATCTTTTTATCCAACATCTTTTTAGAAATTTGCATTTTTGCACTTCTTTGCACCTTATTTATATTTGCACTTGCACTTAATTTTGCATAGAGTACATCAGATTGTAATAGGAAATTTTAAGGACTGCGGCCATTTATTGTGGAAACACGGATACAAGCACTTGATATGAGGTGAACTTTGGCACAGCGCTAACAATTAGATAAGATGTTGCGTTTCACCTGAAAATATAGCATTTGATGCCTATTTGGTTGTAGGAAGGATTATTTATTTACCTCCTATTTTTCAAGTGTATATACATATTTATATGAATTTATTTGTATTTATTGGTATATTTATAATGCGATTTTGCACTACTATCTGTTATCCATTATTGGTCCAATGCCCTGAATATGTTTTCTGGTGACTTGTGTTGAGCTCTCTTCACAGTACATAAACACTCCTATTGGCCCTTTATTGTCATGTGATCAAGGCTGCAGTGACGTAGCCGAAACGCGTCATGCTGGTGGCAATGGGGAAATAAACCACGTATATTGCATATTTCTGGCGTTGGTGTACTCTGTACCTGAGGAAGACATCGGCGCTTGTGGCCGAAGTTCAGGACTTTGGAACTTCATATATGTGTATTTTTCAGTTTACCAACCATGTGCCAGTAGGTGAGAATTATTTGGTGACAAACTGAGTTTCCATCTATTGCAAATCGGATTATCCGTTTATCGTGTTTGCATTTTTTTCTGTAAATATTATTCAGAGATTATGGTTTAAAAACTCATTTTTTCATGTCTTAAAAATGTATTGATGATATGAGACTTATTGAGCTTAAATGGACGATGCACGTGTCACTTTAACTCGAAAAGAAAATTGAATGTTGTTCGGGATTATCTCGAAAGAGATCGTGTTAAGTCTTTTGTCCATGTTTTACCTTAACATTAGTATTTGTCCAATCACATGCTTTGAATTTTGAGCACTAGCACTTTAAATTTTGACCACGCTCTCTTGGCGTCATGTGACCAAGGCCTCTGTGCAGGCCGAAACGTTATGCTGACGAAGGTGCAATAAATAAGAATCTCACCTGATCTTGGGTCTCGTGTTCTGTGCTACAGCGGCTTCCAGAATTTTGGGTGTCCTCTGGTGTTGAAATCTTTGGAAGATTTGTTAGCCGGTTGAGTGCTTCTCCGGCGTTACGAGACCCCTCCTCCTTCAGCGGCAGGACGGCAGGAAGCTGTGACCCCTGGTGACCCGGAGGTCATTTGTTGCTCCCTTTGGGGAGAGACCGTTCGAGCCCCTGGACACCTTGAAGTAACGCTGGTATCTGAAATCGGGCCGGGAGCGGTGGGACTGCTGTCTCAGACCGAGTTCGTGGCCCGTTGCAGTTCCGCGAGAGAAGGAAAGTCCGGTGGAGGAGTGTTCATCGTGTTTGACGGACCGACCATTTGGCTTTGGAAAACCGACGAACAGTGAGTACGCGAGTGTGCGCCTACAATTAATCAAAGCACGATGTCAGTTGGCGCTCGGAGAGGGAGGGAAATGACTGCCCTGGATGTATTTGACGACTCCCCGGCTGGGGGGTCGGGTACAACAACTACCACAGTAACGGTTGTGAGCGCAGGCTCCTGTGCCCGTGACAAATTCAAACAATTGGAAAAGCTAACCAAACGTGAGCAATCTAAGTGGTGGGAGCATCTCTCTTTGAGTCGTTACTTGGAGGTTAACCGCATTTCCCGAGGGCTGAGAGTCATGCTGGCTCCCAGCTATGAACAACCGGACCCGGAGATGCTCAGAGAATGGGCGGAGTGTAATTTGGACTCCTCTCGCAGACTGGTGGAAATTTTGATCCGCTATGCAGAGTCTGATCGTAGCAAAATCCAAACACAAATTGATGAATTGAACAGTGAGATAGACAAATTGGGTGCAGATATGATAGCGGAATGCACCAAATTAAGAGAGGAGATGTTGGTGCGGGTACAAAAGGAGGAAGACATCATTATCAAAAGGAAACAATACAAGTTTCAGAGGGACAAGAATGACTATTTGGAGGGGCGTATTTTCACCTTTGCGCGTAAATACGATGCAATTAAAGCAGCAAAACCCAACCTGGCCCTAATGACCTCCAATACCAATAGCGCACCATTATCGAGGCTATCTCAAAGTTCTTCCAATGCCGAGTTGAGCTCCAATATGGATAGTGGCTCTAAGTCAGAATCAGGCAGTAATAGAGTACAGTTGGGGTTTACCCGGCTTTCCCTGGCACAGGAACTGGACTGTGTTCGGCAGGACAGGCGAGACACTCTACGCCCCAGGATAAAGCCGCCACCAAAAACAAAAACCTCAACGTTAGGCGGAGAGAGCGGAGAAAAGCCAATACAAGATGCAAAACCAAAGTGGAAAAAATCAAACAAAAAATGGAACAACAAAAAATAATTGGTGGATCAGCATTGGAACTTCATACAATTTTGGTAGAACGCGGCCGTTGCCGCCTCTACAGATCCTCCTCTCTGAATGGGCAGTCCGGCTAAGCGGCCGATCTCGCGGAAGCGACCTGTAACCTAACCCGGAAGGAGTAAGCAAGTTGACAGCCCCCGTACCAGTGGAGCAGTGAACTTGAGCGTAATCACCGGTGGGCTCGGAGTTTCCCTGAGAGTGCCTAGTTGTAGTCGGAGGACGCCCTAGGACTACCAGGAAGTCTCTGTGGTAAGCCGGTGGGGGCTCGCGAGCACACACACGTGTGCGATTACGATTGTACGGGTGAGAGGATAGATACGCCATAAGATAAATACTGCCTGAGACGCCATCTCAAGAGCGTTTTAGGTGGAGTGGATTCAATATTTCCCTATATCACGATGTCTACACCAGCAGAGGTATTAAAGAACCGAGAGGCATTGGCGGATGCCATGTTTGTAAATCTCCCGACACTAAGAACCAACAAAGAGCAAACAGAGGAGAGTAGTACTACTACGGATTTAAAAGTCAAACTAAAGAAACTGGAAAAAATATTAAGGACTGAAACGACCAAATGGTGGGAGAAACGCTCACTGGAAAGTATAAGAAGTGGGAAGAGTACCGAGGGCGTTGAGGGTGCTCATAGCACCATCATTTGAGAACCTCAACCCCCTCATGCGAAAAGAATGGGCAACCAATAACCTGGAGGTATCCATGAACATGATATGCATACTTATCAAGTATGCTGAAATCGATAGGAATGACATTTTAAAGGAAATAGATCAATTAAATATCGAGTTGGATAAACATGAAAACAAAGATTTCATAAAAAAATATAGAGATGAAATTGATGTCAGATTAGTGAAACATCAAGAGACAATAAGTACACACAAACAATATAAGTTTTCCCGTGACAAACAGGATTATGAAACTGGCAGGATATTTACATTTGCACGTAAATACGACACCATGAAGAGACAAGCCCTTATTCCAAAAACTGCCACCCAAATTACAAGTGTTGAACTAGAAGCAGGGATCTCTGAGACAGAATTAAGTACCATCACAAGTAGTGTCAACTCAGATGATGATATGGCAGGGGCATCTAATCAGGCTCAAATTCCAACTCACTATGCCCCATCCAAGGAGCTGGGTTTTTTAATAGAAGACAGATTCAAAACTCTGCGACCACGGACCCAGCAGCAGCGAAAAATAAACGAAGGGGTAAAAACAAAAGAAATAACGAAAGGAGGAAACGCAGGAGGGAGAGGCTTCGCAAAGAAAGGCAAAGGGAAGAAATGGTAGACATGTCTTACGGATTAACCAAAGGTGGTGACTCTGGGTTGATGACTGAACCCAACATAGAAATTGACCATAATTCATCAGAGGATAACACAGTGGTAAATCTATCTGATGTAACTCTCTCAAAAGCTGAAACACAATTATTGTCTCTGGGCCTGTCTTTTTGTCCTAAAAACTCTTTTAACTATCTACAAACTCAGATTGACATTTTTAAGTTCATCCGGAAATTAAAATTGAAAAAGCACTTTAAGCTGACGAATGTTCAGGATCAAGCTACTGACATCACTAAAATGACGCAACCTTCCAATGTATGCAAAGTGTCGGATACCAGAGCACTACAGGTCGCACTTGAATTAGCCTTGGAGGAAGATCTTGGTGAGGGGTCTACGCAAGCAAACTTACAGACAATGGGTATCAAAACCAACCAAGCCTATCTTACTTATTTCAAATTACCCTCTACATTTATCCCCTTAATGCCCAAGGACGCAATCGACACATTCAGTGACATTGTAATTGAAGACCTGAAGGGGTTACAAACTAGTATTTCTAGAAAGGCTAAAATACATAAATATATGGAGAAACAATATATTAGCCTTATGAAGAAGCTCAGATATAACTCCAACCTTAATATAAATAAAGCAGATAAGGGAGGAAATATTGTTATCTGGCCACGTACCCTCTACATGGAAGAAGCTCATCGACACTTAGATGATGCAGTCTGTTAGAGAAAAGGTAACTTTAACGATATAAGATGTTTGAAAGACGAAGTACATAAGGAGCTTAATCAATGGAAAAGAGATGGACTCTTAAGCAAACAAGAACATGCCTTTTTAAAGAATGATTTTCCGGTGACACCGACCTTTTATCTCATTCCCAAGATTCATAAGTCAACGACCCCGGTACCTGGGCGACCAATCATCTCGGCCCAGGGAAGTTTGTTGGAAGCAGTCTCCAAATATGTGGACTACTTTCTCCAGGACTTTGTAGAAAACCTTCCCTCCTTCATCAAGGACACAGGGCACTTTCTCACTAAACTCAAGGAAGTGGAATGGGAATCGGACTATGTACTTATTGCCCTGGATATCAGTACACTGTACACCAGTATCCAACATGCAGGTGGACTTAATGCTGTCAAGTATTTTTTGGACAAACGTAACATCATATTCAGACAGCACAATGCTATGTTAATGAGAATGATACAACTTTGCTTAATGAATAACTATTTTCTGTTTACAGGGAAATATACCAACAATTCCCCGATTCAAGCTGGTAACAAAAGGTGGTAAATCACTCTTCGTATTGGGTTCCAAGGCCTGGAATAAGCTCCCGCCCCACCTACGAATACTTTCTCAAGAAACACACTTCAGGAAAGCACTAAAAACTTGGATTTTTTCCCTGTCTGATGCGGCGTGCTGGGAATTGGTGTAGTGTGTAGTACAATATACAGGTCATTTCTTTCCCTCCAACCTCTTCATCTAGGTTGGATTGAGCGCCAAGATACTCCTTGGAGTGAAAGAAGCGCTATAGAAGTGTTCCTTACATTACATTACATTACATTACATTACATTACAACAGCAAAGAAGTGTGGCTATGGGAGCATGCTTCTCCCCAACCTATGCATGCTTGCATGTTGGGTGGTGGGAGGAGCATGTTCTCATGGGTACGCACAAATTAATGTTCTCTGACAGCACAATCCACTTCTGGAGATTTATAGATGATATTTGCATGATATGGAAAGGGTCACAGGAGTCTGCTAGGGACTTTGTGAATGTGGTAAATGTTAATGACTTAAATCTCCAATTCACGTCCCAAATAAGTACCACCCATGTTCAGTTCCTAGATGTAGAGGTCTACATCAATGAGAACAAACTAGAAACTAGGCTACATAAAAACCACAGCGGGCAATGCAATTTTGCATGCTAAAAGTGCCCATCCTGGTCACCTAATTAAAAGCATACCCTATGGGGAGTTCATCAGGATGCGTAGAATATGCAGTACGGATTATGAGCTGGAGGCCTGTCAAACTGAGGCGCTTAAGAGATTCTTGGCCCGCGGCTACTGCCCAAAAGAACTGAAATATTCCAGGGAGAGAGCAAATTGCATGAGCAGAGAAGAATGCCTGGCAGCTAGCACTAGAAGTAGACAAACACACACAATCCTTGACCCACACAAGGAAGGAGAGAGAATTTGTCTCATCACAACCTTTAATACAGAGGAAAGGAAAGTAAGGGGGATACTGAAAAGACATTGGCCGCTGCTCAAAACGGATATCAGTTTGGCTCCATTGATACCTGATGAGCCGTCCATCACCTTCAGGAAGGCGCCTTCTATGACTGATTCCCTTGTTAAATCTAGCCCTGAAGTAAAGATTGTGAAGAACTGGTTATCCAAGAAAACAGGTTTCCACAGATGTATTTCATGTAGGGCATGCAAATTCGGTATTAACACTAGTGAATATTGCTCCGCTTTTGACCCCAACCCGATTCAGATAAAAGGGTTGTACACATGTCGCACAGACTTTGCGGTACATGTACTTGAATGTACCTGTGGGCTCAAATACATAGGCAGCACAAAACTTCAGGCCTTCAATCGGATCCTTCAACATTTGAGGGCAATTGTCAACTCAGATGCTAGTTATCCAGTTGCCCGCCATTTTGAGTTAGTCCATGGAAAAAATCTTAATGATTTAAAGTATTTTATAATTGATGCGGTACCAAAGAACATAAGGGGAGGAAATAGGGTGAAACAACTAAGGCAGCTGGAAAGCAAGTATATCCTTCTATTAGACACTAGGATCCCGAATGGGATGAACACAGGGGAGGACTTACACAGTTTTTTGTAGATCCTTATCCTTGTTCAATCCTTTTGTGTATTAGCAAGACAATGAATTTTTGTCTTGCCTTGTCTGCTCCCTGGTGTACACCAAAGTGCGAAATGTGATTCATTTTTCCCATATGAGGGGACCTGAATATATGGTCAGCATTATGGTTTCGTAAATATAGCTGCCTCCCCTACAAACCTCGCAGTTAGGTACGGATACCCTTATTCAGTTATGTTAATTTCAGCTTTGAGTTTGCACTCTATGAATCTGGCACCTGCACTTTCAGGTTATGTATTGTTGGTTCTTAGTGTTTGGGATAACAACGAATCTTAGTGATTTTCACTTTTTAGATGACTTTTACATTCATTGATGTGTTTAAACATGATGTCTTGATTAACATTCTGATACATGTCATCCGTTCATGTGTTTTTTACTAAAACCTTATGAATTTTAAAGCTTTTTTCTAACTTGGAAATTTGATATGTTGGTTTTAATATCTTTTTATCCAACATCTTTTTAGAAATTTGCATTTTTGCACTTCTTTGCACCTTATTTATATTTGCACTTGCACTTAATTTTGCATAGAGTACATCAGATTGTAATAGGAAATGTTAAGGACTGCGGCCATTTATTGTGGAAACATGGATACAAGCACTTGATATGAGGTGAACTTTGGCACAGCGCTAACAATTAGATAAGATGTTGCGTTTCACCTGAAAATATAGCATTTGATGCCTATTTGGTTGTAGGAAGGATTATTTATTTACCTCCTATTTTTCAAGTGTATATACATATTTATATGAATTTATTTGTATTTATTGGTATATTTATAATGCGATTTTGCACTACTATCTGTTATCCATTATTGGTCCAATGCCCTGAATATGTTTTCTGGTGACTTGTGTTGAGCTCTCTTCACAGTACATAAACACTCCTATTGGCCCTTTATTGTCATGTGATCAAGGCTGCAGTGACGTAGCTGAAACGCGTCATGCTGGTGGCAATGGGGAAATAAACCACGTATATTGCATATTTCTGGCGTTGGTGTAATCTGTACCTGAGGAAGACATCGGCGCTTGTGGCCGAAGTTCAGGACTTTGGAACTTCATATATGTGTATTTTTCAGTTTACCAACCATGTGCCAGTAGGTGAGAATTATTTGGTGACAAACTGAGTTTCCATCTATTGCAAATCGGATTATCCGTTTATCGTGTTTGCATTTTTTTCTGTAAATATTATTCAGAGATTATGGTTTAAAAACTCATTTTTTCATGTCTTAAAAATGTATTGATGATATGAGACTTATTGAGCTTAAATGGACGATGCACGTGTCACTTTAACTCGAAAAGAAAATTGAATGTTGTTCGGGATTATCTCGAAAGAGATCGTGTTAAGTCTTTTGTCCATGTTTTACCTTAACATTAGTATTTGTCCAATCACATGCTTTGAATTTTGAGCACTAGCACTTTAAATTTGACCACGCTCTCTTGGCGTCATGTGACCAAGGCCTCTGTGCAGGCCGAAACGTTATGCTGACGAAGGTGCAATAAATAAGAATCTCACCTGATCTTGGGTCTCGTGTTCTGTGCTACAGCGGCTTCCAGAATTTTGGGTGTCCTCTGGTGTTGAAATCTTTGGAAGATTTGTTAGCCGGTTGAGTGCTTCTCCGGCGTTACGAGACCCCTCCTCCTTCAGCGGCAGGACGGCAGGAAGCTGTGACCCCTGGTGACCCGGAGGTCATTTGTTGCTCCCTTTGGGGAGAGACCGTTCGAGCCCCTGGACACCTTGAATTAACGCTGGTATCTGAAATCGGGCCGGGAGCGGTGGGACTGCTGTCTCAGACCGAGTTCGTGGCCCGTTGCAGTTCCGCGAGAGAAGGAAAGTCCGGTGGAGGAGTGTTCATCGTGTTTGACGGACCGACCATTTGGCTTTGGAAAACCGTCGAACAGTGAGTACGCGAGTGTGCGCCTACAATTAATCAAAGCACGATGTCAGTTGGCGCTCGGAGAGGGAGGGAAATGACTGCCCTGGATGTATTTGACGACTCCCCGGCTGGGGGGTCGGGTACAACAACTACCACAGTAACGGTTGTGAGCGCAGGCTCCTGTGCCCGTGACAAATTCAAACAATTGGAAAAGCTAACCAAACGTGAGCAATCTAAGTGGTGGGAGCATCTCTCTTTGAGTCGTTACTTGGAGGTTAACCGCATTCCCCGAGGGCTGAGAGTCATGCTGGCTCCCAGCTATGAACAACCGGACCCGGAGATGCTCAGAGAATGGGCGGAGTGTAATTTGGACTCCTCTCGCAGACTGGTGGAAATTTTGATCCGCTATGCAGAGTCTGATCGTAGCAAAATCCAAACACAAATTGATGAATTGAACAGTGAGATAGACAAATTGGGTGCAGATATGATAGCGGAATGCACCAAATTAAGAGAGGAGATGTTGGTGCGGGTACAAAAGGAGGAAGACATCATTATCAAAAGGAAACAATACAAGTTTCAGAGGGACAAGAATGACTATTTGGAGGGGCGTATTTTCACCTTTGCGCGTAAATACGATGCAATTAAAGCAGCAAAACCCAACCTGGCCCTAATGACCTCCAATACCAATAGCGCACCATTATCGAGGCTATCTCAAAGTTCTTCCAATGCCGAGTTGAGCTCCAATATGGATAGTGGCTCTAAGTCAGAATCAGGCAGTAATAGAGTACAGTTGGGGTTTACCCGGCTTTCCCTGGCACAGGAACTGGACTGTGTTCGGCAGGACAGGCGAGACACTCTACGCCCCAGGATAAAGCCGCCACCAAAAACAAAAACCTCAACGTTAGGCGGAGAGAGCGGAGAAAAGCCAATACAAGATGCAAAACCTAAGTGGAAAAAATCAAACAAAAAATGGAACAACAAAAAATAATTGGTGGATCAGCAGATTACAACGATGGTCTCTCTGTTATAAATCTTACCCCGACAAAACTATCGGATTCTGAACTGCACATTCTGTTGATGGGCTTATCTTTTTGCCCACCGAATGACTTCAATCATGCTGCGACGCGCATAGATCTGTTCAAACACTTTTCCAATAGTAAGTCACGCAGGGGTCCTGAGAGAATTGACAATGTAACAACTAGTTTGGGTTTAGTAGCCAATGATGTACCTTTGATGCAAGATTAAGATGCATTGAGATTGGAACAATCGGTCTCGCAGAGTGTACAGGATGCAACAATAACTAACTTGTGCTGCGAAACCAATTTCAAACCACGCTCTACCTTCACACCACTGATGACTTTTGACAACATTGATATTTTTCATGAGGCAACAACTAAGGAGATCAAAGATCTATATGTCAAGACATTGAAAATCAACAAACATAAATACAGGCAAAACCAGACATACTATGATCTTGTGAAAAAAATCCAAAAAGATGGCAACATGATTGTTCGTCAATCGGACAAAGGCGGCAATGTCGTCTTGTGGCCAAGAAGCTTATATCTAGAAGAAGCAAATCATAAACTTAATGACACCAATTGCTACAAACATTGTGACGTGGGAATGGTCAGAAAAGCACAATCTGAATTTTACTCCTTGCTGTTGGGTTGGAGATCATCAGGTCCCATCAGCATGGATGAACTAAAATTCTTGAAGAATGATCACCCCGTCACTCCAGTCCTCTACCTCATCCGCAAAGTCCACAAGGACGCTATCAAGCCTCCGGGGCGACCAATTATATCAGCATGCGGAGGTTTGCTAGAAAAGACTACAATCTATGTGGACTCTTTTTTACAGGAGTACGTCTGTGGGTTGCCATCTTATGTCCAGGACTCCAGCGATTTCCTAAGGAAGATCAGAGAAATCGAGTGGAACACAGATTATTTGTTGATAACATTGGACGTTACGTCCTTGTACACCAGTATAGTTCATACGGATGGGATAAGGGCAGTCCAATTTTATTTGGGGCAGAGACCGATAGAACTGTTAGAACACAACAAGATGTTGATTTCTATGATTAGTTTCTGTCTTCATAACAACTACTTTATGTTCCACAATCAATATTACCAGCAGGTGAGGGGTGTCACCATGGGGGCCTGTTTTTCTCCCAGCTATGCCTGTATGCATATGGGCTACTGGGAGAGACAGGTCCTCTTTGGTGAACACCACGAAATCTGCGAAAGGAACATCATACGATGGTACAGATACATCGATGATGTATGTCTAATTTGGCAGGGAACACATGCAGAGGCTATCCAGTTCATCGATAAGCTGAATTGTAACAATTTCAATCTGGCTTTTACCTCGACCATTAGCCACAAACAAGCTCACTTTTTGGATGTCACGATCGACATTAGTGAGGGTCATTTAGAAACAACTTTATACAGAAAACCCACGGCTGGCAATACGGTGCTCCATGCCATGAGTCATCATCCACCGCACCTGATAAGGAGCATCCCCTACGGGGAGATGCTCAGGATCAGGCGGGTATGTAGCACGGAAGCTCATTGTAAACTTGTTCAGGAGGCCAGCAAACAAAGGTTTCTAGCTAGGGGATACAGGGAAAGCATTTTAGATGCAGCAATGACGAAAGGGAACACCCTATCCCGAGATGCGCCCTTGTTCATAAAAAGACGCTGAAACCCACTGTAGAGACGCACAAACTACCGAACAGATTGATCTGGACCTTCAATAGGCAGTATGGGGCCTTGAGAAATAAAATTGTGAATACACACTGGGATCTAGTAAGATTTGATCCAGTGATTGGAGAACATATGACAAAGAAACCTGCAATCACGTATAGGAAGGAATACTCTTTGCAGGATGCACTGGTAAAATCTAGTCCAGAAGTGATTGCGCCTAATAATTGGCTTGCAGGCAGCAAAGGTTTCAGGATATGCTCCAGCTGCAAGGCGTGCTTGCATGGGGTTAGCAAGACCGAGTATGTTACTCCATTCTCTCTCACTCCCCTCAAAATCACCAAGCAGCTAACCTGCAAAAGTGAGTACGTGGTATATGTGCTGGAGTGCCCTTGTGGCTTGCGTTATGTTGGAAGTACCAAATTGCAGGTTCACAAGAGGGTGCTCCAGCACATAAGAGCCATCAACACTAACGATACCACGTACCTGGTTGCCCGGCATTTTAGGGAGAGCCATGGTAACAACAGTGCACTCCTTAGATATTATGCGACCGACACAGTGGCACCCTTAAGAAGAGGTGGTGATAGGGAAGGCATTCTCAGAGCATTAGAGACCAGGTACATATTAGAATTGAATAGCAAGACCCCATGGGGTTTGAATTCAACTGAAGATGTATACACCTGTCTTTAGTAGTCTTCTTATTATGCAATTCTGGTATCTGTACGATGGGTTGATATGATGACTGTATAATTACAATATGTTTTAGTCAGGTTTTGCCTTTTTTGAACTGTTGCCCTAACCTCTAATAATACCAACTAAATGAATCTGTAGGAGGTTGGGTTGTAACCTGATGTAACACAATCGGGTACTGGGTAGTGTGTTGTACAGTGACATCAATTGTGTAGGTTGGGAG
The DNA here is from genome assembly GCF_964261635.1 of Lissotriton helveticus. Lineage (NCBI taxonomy): Eukaryota > Metazoa > Chordata > Amphibia > Caudata > Salamandridae > Lissotriton > Lissotriton helveticus. The sequence goes on along the minus strand of NC_136063.1, from coordinate 1,240,919,418 downwards.
CAGCCTACACTAACAACATAAAACCATTTGGATGTTCTTTTAAAAATAATTTTTGTATATTCACTCTTCTTTATTCACTATTTATCACGCATGAAATTGGACATGGACAATGTAGCTATTTGAAGCTATTATTTGTTAGTCATCTACGTATTCTGATCAGTAATGTGGCTGCTCTATCGTATTTATACAGTGATTCATTTTTTCATGTCTTAAAATGTATTGATGATATGAGACTTATTGAGCTTAAATGGACGATGCACGTGTCACTTTAACTCGAAAAGAAAATTGAATGTTGTTCGGGATTATCTCGAGAGAGATCGTGTTAAGTCTTTTGTCCATGTTTTACCTTAACATTAGTATTTGTCCAATCACATGCTTTGAATTTTGAGCACTAGCACTTTAAATTTTGACCACGCTCTCTTGGCGTCATGTGACCAAGGCCTCTGTGCAGGCCGAAACGTTATGCTGACGAAGGTGCAATAAATAAGAATATCACCTGATCTTGGGTCCCGTGTTCTGTGCTACAGCGGCTTCCAGAATTTTGGGTGTCCTCTGGTGTTGAACTCTTTGAAAGATATACATATATATATATATATATATATATATATATATATATATATATATATATATATATATATATATATATATATATATATATATATATATATATATATATATATATATATATATATATATATATTACCTACTGGCGATCGCCAGTAGGTATATATAGTTAGGATTTTTTCTCTATGGGACTAATAACTTTGGCGTTTGTGGACGGAATTGGCAGAAATTTTCAGGAAAATGGAACATTTTGTTTCTGAGCAGCCCCTGAAAATTTGGGGGGGTTCGTCAAGGGGGGGCCGAGAAAAAAGGGGGGTCCCAAAACGCGTTTTTCCCATGTTAGTTTCCATAGGGCGGTTGGACTCACTTTTAGCTCGAACGGCTGAATGGATTTGCACGAAACTTGGCAAAATTGTAGGGACTGGTAGCCCGATGTGCCTTTGCTAGGTCTCAATATATGTGCTCCAGTGGATTTTGAGAAATTAACGTTCAAAAAAAGATATATATCTGTGACAGCGCTCCGGGCAGCGCTCCGCTTCGCGTACTTTTCGCGTTACGGAGCTTTGCGAAGCGAAGCTGATTGGCTCTCCGGTGTCTGTAAACATTCCAAACAGTACGGAGCGGCCGCCATCTTGTCTCTCGGTAGGATCGAGAGACAAGAGGAGGCCAAAGCGAAGGGGCAAATGACCATAAGGGGGCATAGTAGATCCTCCCTGACCCTATAGGTTTGATGTGGAGGCTTTAAAAGGGCTCCGCGGGGCAAAAAAAAAAAAAACGTTTTTTTTGGTGGGGCGCGCCCGGTTAGCGTAACGGGAAGCGGACTGGGGAGCGTACTACAAGGAAACAAGAATGATTGACTTTTAACTTATTGTATGTTTATAGACTTTGTTTTACTTTTTTTCTGCTGAGTGACGTCTCGGCATATCTCCACGGGATGCAGTCCCTACCATCTCGGCATTTAAGCCCAGGGGGACCGGTAGTGTGGGAGAGATAACGTCTGTTAACGTTCGATTCGAAGGAAATCAGGAAGTGTTGAAAAACATTGTCTGCGCCATCTTGCCTTTTTTCAAATGCCACACTTTTGTCGTGCACGGCAGCCATTTTAGATGCCTTGACCAGACCCACTCTCTGCACGCTGTCGATCCTAAGCATGGCTCCCCACCCTCGCAAGCATCTCCCCCAGGCACTGGTCACCCCCGCTCTCTGTCTTATGCTTGGGGAATAAACCTCCCCCCATCTGCGCTGCTCTTCCCTGAGAATCACAGTCTGTGCCCGCCCGACACCTCCCTTTCGCCCTATTCACTACCGCACCCTCTGACACTCCTCTTCCTCTGTGTCCGATTGTCCAGGCCGGTCCCAGGCTATCAGGTAGCCCTGCAGATGTACTTTATGGCCCCAGCTGTAAAGAATCACCCCTCTTCAAAGGAGTTACAGTAGATCAAGGCCCCCACCCGATGATATCCGTCACACCACACGCGTTCCTACTATCTGAAAACCATCCTGTATTGTGATTGGGGAGGGGACCGAGCCTGAAGCAAAAGATTCCAGGGATGCCTCTTTGTACATCAAAGTTTTTACAATTATGTGTCACATTAAAAATATATAGCACTCCAACAAAGTAGTAGGATTATAAAACTTTAATAACTTATAAATATAAACAACGCAACAAAAACAGTAAAAACATTTAAACATTTTTAGGAAAAAAGAAGGAACAATGGTCAGTAGCGGTCGGTTGTGCGAATAGTCCCAAGGCAGCACAACGTCCTGAGTTCTGGATGGCACCCAGGTGATGTTGCCTGGGTGCCGCACTGGTTTTGGGTATCCTACAATGCTGTTCCGAATAACGGCGTGGGGCGTCCCGGGGGGTGGCTCGTCAGTAGCGGTCTGTTGTGCGAATAGTCCCAAGGCAGCAGAACGCGCTGAGATGTGGATGGCACCCAGGTGATGTCAAGTAAGTTGCCGCACTGGTTTTGGTATCCCACAATGCTGCTCCGAATAACGGCGTGGGGCGCCCGGGGGGGGGTGAGGCGGCGTGAACGGGCCTCCCCAGGTGGAGGCTCGTCTGCTGTAGTGGGGCGCCCCTTTACCGTTTCAGTTGCCATTCCGCCCGCTTTTGGTACACTGTGTCAAAATCCGCCATTCAGCTGAGTTGCGCCCACTCTTGCGGTGCAGCGATAGGCGGCTGCCACAGGACTCTCAAAATGGCGGCAGGCTCTTTCCTTTTTGGGCCTGGTCCACTGAAATGGCCCTGGGACACCTTGGAAATCGGACGCTTGTCTGCTAGGTCTTGGACCCCATTCTCGAAAGCGTCCCCTCAGCCTTGAGGATTCTACAAAAGTCTTGGGGGCCCCCGACTCCTGCAGGCTTCCGGTGGGGAGCGGCTGCCATGATTGCTCGCGGAATGACCACGATGGAGCCACAAGATGGTGGTGCTCTCATGCTGACGCCAGCTTCAGTCTGAAACATCCAGAAACAAGGTGGGGCTTTCATCGCTTGGAAAAAAAAAAAGTTTTCATCCAATGAAAAGTGTTATTTTTAGGTCATATGATCAAGCCTTCCATCATTAGGAAACCAAAAGTAAAATGAACCAATGAAAAGTTTTATAAACAAGTCACATGACCTGTTATGCGGCATAGGGTATAAAAAGCGTAGAAAATCCGTTGGCACGTGAGGCGGCGTCAGTAGCGGACCGATGTGCGAATAGGCCGAAGCCAGCACAACGCGCCAAGATCCGGATGGCACCGAGGTGGTGTCTAGCAAGTTGCCGCACTGGTGTGGCCATCCTACAATGCTGAAAGTCGGCGTGGGGCGCCCCGTTGGCCTGTGAGATGGCGTCAGTAGCGGACCGATGTGCGAATAGGCCGAAGGCAGCACAACGCGCCAAGATCCGGATGGCACCGAGGTGGTGTCTAGCAAGTTGCCGCACTGGTGTGGCCATCCTACAATGCTGAAAGTCAGCGTGGGGCGCCCCGTTGGCCTGTGAGATGGCGTCAGTAGCGGACCGATGTGCGAATAGGGCCAAAGGCAGCGCAACGCGCCAAGATCCGGATGGCAACGAGGTGGTGTCTAGCAAGTTGCCGCACTGGTGTGGCCATCCTACAATGCTGCGCCGAAAGTCGGCGTGGGGCGCTCCGTTGGCCTGTGAGTTTGCGTCAGTCAGTGGGGGTTGTTTGAGGATATGACTGCATTGGAAAGCAATGTGATGCTGTGCGTCGCCCCCAAGATGAAGGTTCCTCGGCTGCAGTGGGGCGCCCCTTGATGTTTCACTCGCTATGCAGCTGAGTTGCGTGCGCACTTGCGGCGAATAGGCCGAAGGCAGCACAACAATATTTTCTGAATAGAAGACACCACAAGGCGCTGAGATTCGGTTGGCACCGAGGTGGTGTCTAGCAAGTTGCCGCACTGGTGTGGCCATCCTACAATCCTGCTCCGAATAACGGCGTGGGGTGCCCGAAGGGGGGGGGGGAGGCGGCGTGAACGGCCCTTCCCAGGTGGAGGCTCGTCTGCTGTAGTGGGGCGCCCCTTTACCGTTTCAGTTGCCATTCAGCTGAGTTTCGGCCGCTCTTGATGCTACAGCGACAGGCGGCTGCAACAGGACTCTCAAAATGGCGGCCTGTTCTTTGGATTTGGGCCTGGTCCACTAAAATGGCCCTGGGACACCTTAGAACTCGGACGCTCGAATTTTTTTTCCTTTCCTCTACATGCGAAAAAGGTAAATGCCCGGTACGTTACCTGCCTCATCTGCCACGATGTACTCTCCAGAGGAACCGAAAAAAAATATAGTTATGGTAACTATACCATGCATCGTCATATGGAGAGGTGGCACCGATTAATTATAGTGCTGCACAATAGAGAGATTTGGAGGAGAACCCCCGACCTGCCAGTACATTCACCAAAGAAGTGGCACTGACAGCATCAGAGGCAAGGGAAACGGTCCCAAATATTTAGAAGAACTTTGGAAAGATTAAAATGACATGTTTAGATTGTGGCAAATTAATTTCATGTGGACAGATGAGTGTTACTCTAATAAATACAGCATATGAACATCATCATAGTCGATGGTTGGTAGAGACATTTTGACTATATCCTGGACCTGCCCGTCCTCGCCCAAAATGGCGCCGGAATAAATGGGACTCGTAACTCCTTGTTGTGTACTGGTTGCTGAACCTTGAAATCACGAGATACGTATGCAGTTTTGAAGCACATGGCGGGCGGGGACGAGAATTGATTGAATATTTGGACATCCCTATTGATATTAAGTTCTGATGTGTTATTGATTACTGTACTATTGAAAGTTCGAATTAACGTCACCCATGGTACTTGCCAGCAAATGTATATCTAGATAATTTTATTGTAACTGGCTCTGTCGTATTTTAATTATAAAATGTACGTCCACCGATTCCGCAACTGTTAGACACCTTAGTTCTTGCAACCTAATGGCCCGCCCGTTACGTTCCTCTACAGTGTAAATGTCTACTCATCATATATGATTACAGTTTGCTCCGTGGCCGGCCCACGTGGTTATAGGCCCGTATTTGTATACTGACATTTTCACAATAAAGGTTTTTAAAAGAAAACATGGTAGTAGTATTTACATTGGTAAAGTTTTTAATAATAGTCACTGTTTTAGGATCAGTAAAAGGCAAGTGAAATAAAGCAGTCCAATTACATGAAGGGTAAAAGGTATAATACGCAGGAACGCAGTAAAGATAAATGGTCAAGGGCTGTTGTGTTTCTACTTCTGCAACATAAAGTGATCGATAAGAATCTGATATTCAGGCGTATCGGCGACTAAGACAGCAGGCCGAGCCTCTTTTGCTCAACGGCTCCGTCATGGGACGAAGAAACGCCCTTTTTCTCGAAAAAGGAATATATTTTACTTGCAGGACAGTTGTAAATTTTCCGGGAAAGTACATTAGCCTGGAACATTATAACATATGTTTAAGAAAAAATAATGTTCGAAAGTAATAAAAAGCGTAATTTTTAGGTCATATGACCAAGCCTTTCATCATTAGAATAAGAAAAGTAAAATGAACCAATGAAAAGTTTTATTAACAAGTCACATGACCTGTTATGCTTACGTTACGCGCTGCGCGCCGCGCCCCAGATCGCTTCCGGGAAGCTGCGCTTCGCGCACCGGAGCACTTCCGGATGCGCTAACGCGGCGTGTCATATGACGCATTACGCGACAACGCAGGTCCAGAATATAGTAAAAATGTCTCCACCAACCAGCGGTCGGAACACAACCCCTTTCAGCAGGCTAAATAGTTCTGTTAAATGACAACAGAAGGGATGGGCAACAAGAACCATCAGTCAAAGAGGGGAGGGCAAGTTCTTCTCTACCGGGTCACGTTGGGGCGCTACCGGAACTGATCGAATTGGTAGTCTACAGTGTTTCTGGATGTTTCAGACTGAAGCTGGCGTTAGCATGAGAGCACCACCATTTCGTAGCTCCGTCGTGGCCATTCCACGAGCAATCATGCTAGCCGCTCCCCACCAGAAGCCTGCGGGAGTCGGAGGCCCCCAAGACTTTTGTAGAATCTTCAAGGCTGAGGGGACGCTTTCGAGAATGGAGCCCAAGCTCTAGCAGACAAGCGTCCGAGTTCCAAGGTGTTGCAGGCCCATTTTAGTGGACCACGCCCAAATCTGAAGAGCCGGCCGCCATTTTGAGAGTCCTGTGGCAGCCGCCTATCGCTGCACCGCAAGAGCGGGAGCAACTCAAGTACATGGTGAGCGAGACGCTGTAGTAAAAAGAGCAGGCGGTAAACAGCTGAATAGCGGAAGAGGCACAGTGTAGCAAAAGCGGGCGGAATGGCAACTGAAACGGTAAAGGGGCGCCCCACTACAGCGTGTCTTTAGGTGAAACGGATTGTGGGACAAGGTCAAGAATGGAAGAGTCACCAAAAGGCAAAAAGTTCCGCTTGACCCCGGGAGCCGGCCACCTATGTCGGGGGCGATCTCAGGCCACACCAGGGCAACACGACTTGCGGAGGGGGCCGGAGCCAAGCGCCCCCTCCGAGTCCGCGCCATGACACCGTCCCTCGGGGGCCTCCGTCAAGCGGTTCAGGGTGGCACCGCATCACATTGTTTTCAAATGCAGTCACGTCCTCAAACAGCCCCCACTTACATTGAGAATAGTGAAGCTGTAGTAAGTGCAAATAGGCTTCAGACAGTGTTACAAGCACTCCTCAAAACTTTGAATTATCAGAGTGCATGAGTTTCATGCTCGATCGATTGAGCTAGCCGGATCGGGCAACAAAAAGTATAAAATAGTTATGTAAATAGTTATTTAATAAAATGTTTTACCCTGTTACTTTGCTGGTGTGTTGTATATATTTGTAATATTTGCATAGAGTTTATCGTTATTTTGGGCGGGGTGGGTGGCGGAGCCGAGCTGTCTTGCAGCCATCATGGTGTGGAGCTCAGTTCATCTCACTAGTTTCGTATTTCTCATGAGGGGTTGTTCCTAATGTTTCTATTTTAGCGAGGTCAAAAAGAGATCCCATTAGTGGCCTACTGATTTTGCTCGATTCCTTTTGTTTTTTTACACGATTTTTCACTATCTGCAAAGACTAAACAGAGTATTGCGACTCTGTGCTTGTTTGTAAATAGAGAATGAACCAAAGAGAACCAATTCTAAAACAGTAAATGCTTGGATAACAATCAATCAAATGGAGAGAGAAGCAGGCACGACGGATTACAACGGGGGCAAAGGTCTGCGTTAACTACCCTTCACTATCTGCAAAGAGAGAGTACTCCTAATAGAAATGAGGGGGAGGGGGGGGCAGCGTTCAAAGCAGATCAGTGTGCATAAACACGAAAATGTTTTTGACATTCGACAGCTTATGATATTTGCTATTAAAAAACCATTGAAATTCACTGAAAAAACCATAGGTTAGAGACCATATATAGTTAGGAATTAGCATTTAAAAAACCTTGAAAATTCACTGAAAAAACCATAGGTTATAGACCATATATAGTTAGGGATTAGCATTTAAAAAACCTTATTTTACTCACACAAAACCATTGAAATTCCATATATAGTTAGTTGCACTAACTATATATCGCGCACCCGCAATCCACTGCTGATGATGTCACAGGCTGGCCGAGAGCTCTGCGCCCCTCCCACCCTCCTCACACCCCGCCCAAATTATGCATAAAAACAACAACACCGCCCGTCCGCGCAGCGGGCGGGCGCAGCGGGCGCGCCGGCGGCGCGCCGAAGGCGCGCCAAAGGCGGGCCCGTCTGCGCCCGTCCGCGCCGGGACCGGGCCCAGGGCCACAACCCCTGCTTCTCGCACCATTTACTCTCGCAATGAACTCATGGAGCTGTGCCCTTCTTATGCTCCGCTATGTACTAAAGCTGATGTATCGCTCACTCCATCGGCTTCAGGTACACGGTGTTTACATTGTAACTCTCTATCTATGCTTGTTAACCCCACGCTGCATATCAAAACACGAGCTATTGAGGATGACACACATATTTCCATGGCACTGGTTAATGCGCGTTCCTTGAGTAAGCACTGCCAGGACATAGCCGACCTAATAAATGACCATAACTTAGACATCTTTTTTATCACAGAGACTTGGTCCGATGAGGCATCTGCCCCTGACTATGTTACAGCAGTTCCCCCTGGCTATAGTGCCTATCGGCAGGATAGGCCCAAAGGTAAAGGAGGTGGAATAGCCATCATAGCAAGAGACTTATATAAAACGCGCTGTTCACCTATCCCTATCAATGCATGCGAAGCCATGCACTTTGATATTAATCTGGCTCCCACGTATAATTTTAAGGGGACATTGATATACAGACCCCCTGGTACTAGATCCGCGTTTCTCACAAATCTTACCAATATCACCGAATCTATAGCGGTAGATGAATCCACCACGATATTGGGTGATTTCAACTTTCCTCTAGAGCTTCACAGTGACAGGGATACCATATCCCTCGTATCAGATCTAGACACGATGGGCCTAAGACAGTTGGTTACAACTTCTACTCATCAGGCAGGCCATACGCTGGACGGTATCTTCACTAATGTGGAAGGACTGTCCATCACCTCTGTTCTTCCAATGACCTGGACAGACCATTCAGTTATCATTAGTAAACTTACGATCAAAGGTCCGCAGAGTAAAAAAAGGTCTCCTGCTATAAAGGGCACGTTCAAAGCGTGGAAGGACATTAACCCCAATGATTTAATGTTGCTTCTCCACACCACAACCCCAGAATTATCCACTGACCCAACGACTGCCACTAATCAATTTCAAAAATGGTTGGGTGAAGCCTCAACTCAGTTGGCACCCACCAAATCAATTTCTAAGAATAGAAATAGGCCTAAAGCTCAGTGGTATACGAAACAACTAAAAGACCAAAAACAACTTACTAGGAATAAGGAACGACAATGGCGTAGATCTTATGATACTGAAACCAAGGACACCTATAAGAAAACCCTGGCTACTTATAAATCAATGATAATAACAGCAAAAAAGGATTATTACACTCGCCATATTGAATCTGCCAAAAATTCCAGCAAAGAGCTTTATCACGTTGCTAAAACCCTTGCGGGTAATGCCCCGGATCTTAATCCACCCCCATCACAAACCTTATGCGATGCCTTGTCAGACTTTTTTTTCACTAAAGTCAATGATATTTATCAAGCTTTTAATCTTGACCAGGTCCACAGTAGTGTCACTATTCCTCCGGTCACTTCAGTGATTTCGGCAAGCACCACTATGACATCCTTCAATGCCCTTACCACCGATCAAGTTAAAAGCATTTTTAACACGATTAGAGCTGGATCAGCTTTGGATCCCTGCCCTACCTCTGTACTCGCCACAGTACCAGATATAGTCATTCCCATTATAACCACCCTCTGTAACACTATTCTGGCATCCGGATCCTACCCCGACTCGCTGAAAAACACACTAATCAAACCTCTGCTGAAAAAACCGGGGTTAGACAAAAGTGAACTAAAAAATTATCGCCCGATTGCAAGTCTCCCTTTCCTAGCGAAGGTTATAGAAAAGGCCATGAACCAGCAGTTGTCAGCTTATATAGAGAACAATCATCTGCTGGACAATACACAGTTCGGCTTCCGCAAACATCATGGCACGGAAACTGCTCTCATTAAAGCAGCCGACGACATAAGAGTCATCCGTGACCAAGGAGGTACTGCTCTATTAGTCCTCCTTGACTTGTCTTCTGCCTTCGACACGGTCGACCACAAGATCTTGGTCGACCGTGTCGAGAGGATGGGCATTCAGCTTACTGCTAGAAATCTTCTGGCCTCTTTTCTGGCCAATAGAACCCAGGCGGTTACCCTGGGCCCTTTTCAATCTGCCGACTTGTCGTTGCCGTGTGGGGTCCCACAAGGCTCATCCCTGAGTCCGACACTATTTAATATATATGTGTCGGACCTTGCTAGGGTCATCAAAGCCTATGGGATGGGCCTGACCTCATACGCTGACGACACCCAGTTGGTTCTGGCCATAAAGGGTGATGGACAGAAGATGGCGGAGAGTTTCCAAGATGGGATGACTGCAATTAGTGAGTGGATGGCAAGAAATTGCCTGAAGCTCAACTCTGATAAAACAGAGGTGGTTATCTTTGGTAAGCTCTCCCCAGCCTGGTCGGCAACCTGGTGGCCAGCGGCCATGGGTACACCTCCTTGCCCCTCGGTCAAAGTTAGAAACTTAGGTGTCACCTTTGACAACCAGCTCAACTTCATGGCCCATGCGAATAAAGTGGCTGCTAATGCTCACTTTAAGTTACGTATTGTAAGGAAAATCATACCCTACTTACCTGAATCAGCAGCAAAAACACTAGTCTCCTCGCTAGTGTTGTCTTCATTAGATTACTGTAACGGTCTGTTGCTTAATGCCCAGAACAGAGTCATCAAAAAATTACAGACCGTTCAAAATGCTGCTGCCCGTGTACTTGCAAAAAAACCCAGATTTGCACCCATCTCGGACACGCTTAAAAAATACCACTGGCTGTCCATTCACAATAGGGTCAAATTCAAATCTTTGTGCACTGTTTTTAAATCACTTCAGGATTTAGGACCCCGTTTCTTTAAAAAACAACTGATTCCGTACAATCCTGTGAGAAAGCTCAGATCCACTTCTTCTAACCAGCTAGTGGTTCAACGTAGCCGTACAATTTCCTGGGGTGATCGCCGCTTTTTAATCGCGGCCCCCAGACTTTGGAACACCCTACCCATCTATATAAGAACTAGTTCTACTCTTCTTCAGTTTAGAAAAAAACTGAAGACATGGCTTTTTAATCAGTAATTCACTTTCCTGCTTTTTCTGTCTAGGGTGAGACTTTAATGCAATTTCAGCGCCGAGACGCCTAAGGGTAATTGCACGCGCTTTATAAATGGCATTAAATAAATAAATAAATAAATATTACATCATTCATGACATGGTCAGTGACATCACTGATGACATCACTGATGACATCTCAAATGACATCACTGATGACATCACTGATGACATCTCAAATGACATCACTGATAACATCTCAAATGACATCACTGATGACATCTCAAATGACATCACTGATGACATCACTGATGACATCTCATTTGACATCAATGACCACATCACTGATGATATCATTCATGTGACAATACAATGCATCTCCTCACACTTTAATATAACCTCTGTTACACCCAGTGTTAAATACAGAGTATAATTTTTTAAACCATTGACACACCAATACTAGTTACTACATACGCACTCAGTGATTCCTATGTTTACACACACATTCACTCATTTACCCATACAATCATTCATACATACAATCACTCATCTTTACAACACTATCATATGCACTCATACACCTATACAGACTCTCACACTCTGTCACTCATCCATGGAGTTACTCACACACCTAGTCAGTCCTGTAAAGAATCAATCACACTTCCATTTTCTAATCTATACAGTTAAACATAGAGCACCTTACATTTTGAAACATATACTAACACATACTTACTCTCTTATACAATCATTGATACAAGTACACATTGATCTGCACAGAGTCACACACCTCCCAGCCAGCCACACACACACTCAGTCTCCCATACAAATACTTGGGCAATCAATCAATAACCCATATAGTTACTCATATAGCTACTGATCAACACATGCAGCAGTTTACAGAACAACAGACATAATGATGCACAAATTAAGACAGTTTAGTCACTAACCCATGCACTCAGTGAGACACATTTAATCACTCACTCATACAGTCAGTCACGCACCTACTAAATCCTTCATCCAGACACTTCTACATCTACTCATTCTTCAATATGTAAAACATATTTAAACTTTACAGAAACACAGTCACTGGATGATGTCATCAGTGATGTCATTTGAGATGTCATCAGTGATGTCATCAGTGATGTCACTGACCATGTCATGAATGATGTAATATGTGACATCATCAGCAGTGGATTGCGGGTGCGCGATATATAGTTAGTGCAACTAACTATATATGGAATTTCAATGGTTTTGTGTGAGTAAAATAAGGTTTTTTAAATGCTAATCCCTAACTATATATGGTCTATAACCTATGGTTTTTTCAGTGAATATATATATATATATATATATATATTACCTACTGGCGGTCGCCAGTAGGTAGTTATAGTTAGGACCTAGTTTCCATAGGAAATCCTCAACATTCTATTTGGATTAACTTTGGCCCTGGTGGATTAATCTTTGCGAATTTTTCAAAGAAGATGGCTCGGTCCGCTGCGCTCCTTCCCTGAAAGTTTGGGGGGGATTGGTGAAGTGGGGGCTGAGATAAAGGGGGGGTCCCAAAACGTGTTTTCTCCATGTTATTTTCCATAGGACGTTTAGACACGGCTACAGGTCGAACGGCTGAATGGATTTATAAGAAATTTGGCAAAACTGTAGAGTCCGGCTCGCAGATTATGCTTTTTTTGGAATGGTGTAAATCCGTTCAGTAGTTGCTGAGAAAATTAAAGTTAAAGTCAATTAAATATCTATACGCGCGCACGGGTGCGCGCACTCAAGCAAATTTTTTTTTGCTGCGTGACGTCTGTTAACGTTCGATTCGAAGGAAATCAGGAAGTGTTGACCGCCATTTTGTCACTGCGAGTAAATATATTGTTCATTTCAAAGCGTTGGAACATGGAAAGGGGAGAAGGTAGAGATTGTTTTGCTGCGTAGGTTTTCTCAGGGTGTGCAGTAAGGTCCTTAAAGGCGAAAATATATATATATTTTTTTTTTTAAAGTTGCGGGGTGCGCGCACTCGGGCGCGCACACCTATTTACAAGAGTGTGAAAATGGAGATAAATCAGAAGTTTGAGTGCTTTGATATAAGGTGGCTCTGAAAAGAGCCCTTGTGTTAATTGAGTTTTTTCTGCATTTATAAGTAAGTAGCGATGCAGAGCCGGATGTTGCAGAGGAAGATTCTGTTTCTGCCTTCCTTCTTACTTAGTTATGGTTTTTTCACTCCCACTCCAGGCTTTTAGTCTGTGGATGGAAATCCATGAACCTAGACTCACCTATGAAAATCATACTATTGATGCTTGACTGAGGCCAAGGAGATCAGAGTGCATGTGTGTGTAAGGTGATGTACCTCTGGGGAGATGATGTTACGTTTAAACGTAGCCCCTGAGTGCTTAGTTCGGTTCTGTTCTCTGTCACTGTTGTTGATTTAGAGCCCCAAATACAAAGGCTTGTTGTTGCTTGTGAATCCCCAAGTGTATATTTGCTCATACTGATCCATAACGCCCCGGCATATCCATGTCGTAGGCCGCAAGAATGGGCGAAACTCAGCTGGCCGAGCAAGACTTGGGGAGGGGGCAGGAGCCAAGAGGAAACAAGGAGGGGTTTTGATCATTTGGGACAAAAAATATTTCTAAACCAATGAATAGTTTTATTAACAAGTCACATGACCTGTTATGCTTACGTTATGCGCTCCGCGCCGCGCCCCGGATTGCTTCCGGGAAGCTGCGCTTCGCGCCTCGCGCACCGGAGCACTTCCGGGTGCGCTAACGCGGCGTGTCATATGAGGCATTATGCAGCAACGCGATACGTCGTTGGGGCTCCACCGGAACTGATTGAATTGGTAGTCTACAGTGTTTCTGGAAGTTTCAGACTGAAGCTGGCGTCAGCATGAGAGCACCCCGTGGCTACGTCGTGGCCATTCTGCGAGCAATCATGGCAGAAGCTCCCCACCGGAACTCTGCGGGAGTCGGGGGCCCCGGTGACTCTTGTAGAATCTTCAAGGCTGATGGCACGCTTTTGGGAATGGGGCCCATGCCGTAGCAGTCAAGCGTCCGAGTTACAGGGTTGTCCAGAGCCATCCTTGCAGGCCAGGCCCAAGTCTGTGGAGCCAACCGCCATTTCCTGAGCTCCGTGGCAGCCGCCTGTCGCTGTACCGCTAGAGTGGGTGCAATTCAGCCGGATGGCGGGTGAGACGCTGTAATAGCAAGAGCAGGCGTAATTCAGCTGGCCGAGCGAGGCAATGTGCCGCAGGAGCGGGCGCAACTCATCTTGTCGAGTGAAGCGCTGGGGTGCAGCAGAGAAACCTCCACCTGGGGAGGTGGGGGAGGCTCATTCGCGCTGCCTCTCCCTTCCAGTGCACCCCACGCCGTCTCCTGGCGGAGGTATATGTGATGGTTGGACCAGGGCACCGCAGGACGTGTCTTTAGGTCAAACCCTCAAGTATGGCACCGAACATCCAGGACTTATGCCATTTGTGGAAGGCAGTGACATTGAAGAATCTCAGGGACCAAGCATATCCAGAGTCCTCCCCGGGGTATTTGCACAACGGTCCTCCACCCCTAGGCCGCCAGCTATGCTACCTTGACAGGAACAGTGTCATGCATTTGGATCGATGTTGCAGCAGGCTGCCATGTAAATAGTTATTTAATGAAACGTTTTACCCTGTTACTTTGTTGGTGTGTTGTATATATTTATAATATTTGCATTGGGTTTGTCGTTATTTTGGGCGGGGTGGGCGGCGGAGCAAATTCACTGAAAAAACCATAGGTTATAGACCATATATAGTTAGGAATTAGCATTTACAAAACTTTGAAAATTCACTGAAAAAACCATAGGTTATAGACCATATATAGTTAAATATCTCAAGTCCATCTCTGCACTCGATGGAGATACAGGTCGTCGATCAGAAAATGTGCTGGCCACCTCTAATGGTAATAGCGTGGCCAGGGCTTTTGTCGATGCCTCTGCAAATTGCACAGGGTGCACTTGTTTGACATGCCGCACCATGGTATGTATGGAAAAGGAATATTTTTTTGTTGGATTTCCTCTTGAGAGAAACGAGTCACATATCGTGCAGGTTACTTTTGGTGCATTTACTTTCTTTTGATCTTCAGGATAAGTGAAAAATTGCCAGATGAAAGATTCTTTTTTTCTTCTTAAAGGTAGTCGATCATTTTGTTCAGATTCGGAAGATGAATGAGATACGGTAGCCATTTCACCAAAGTCTTCCGAAAAATGTAGGACGTTGTTCTCTCTTGAGAGTAGAAAAGATAGTGAGAGAAGTGGGTGGAGTGCTGCGTGTAAATTCCAGAATAGAAACTAGTAAGAACCTATTGGAAGTGTTGTTTTCATGTTGCAGCAGGCTGCCATGTAAATAGTTATTTAATAAAACGTTTTACCCGGTTACTTTGCTGGTGTATTGTATTTATTTATAATATTTGCATAGGGTTTGTCGTTATTTTGGGCGGGGTGGGCGGCGGAGCCGAGCTATCTTGCAGCCATCATGGCGTCGAGCTTGGTTTCTCTCACTAGTTTCATATTTCTCATGAGGGGTTGTTCCTAATGTTTCTATTTTAGCGAGGTCAAAAAGAGATCCTATCAGTGGCCTACTGATTTTGCTCGATTCCTTTTGTTTTTTCTAACGATTTTTAAGTTAAAGTTTGCTAGCACGATACAGCGGCTAGTCCGCATTTTATATATATGTCTTTTTTATTAGGGGTGTCCTCCGTTGGAGTCGGACGATCTACCTCTAATAAACGGTAAGTGTTCCTCTGAAGGAATGCGTCTTGAAAGTGGCTGACTGTAATGTATGATATTTCACTCAATGACTTTCAGGCCCATGCTGTTTCAAAACTGTGCATGTGCTTGAAGTAGGCGTAGGTATTGACGCAGCATTGTGAATATAGTGCATTGGTGAGCCTTGCTGGAAAAAACACAGTTGATGGACAGAATGCAGAACAATGTCATACATTCACCCCAGTACAAGGATCTGGGCCTAAATCCATCGTTTTTTTGCACTCCACACCACCCTGGGTTAGACACTGGCTATATGCAAATCAGCTCTGACCCTGTGCCTCATGGGAACAGTCCAGTCCGAACTACCAAGCCATGTCTTTCCCAGACCGGAATCAAGCATCCAAGGACCGGTTTCTGGCTATCAGCCTTCTTCAGCCTGGATAGCTTGACTCCAGTGGTGTGGAGAGCCTGGGACTCATGTCTGAGCATCCCCAGCCCACTCGGGGTGAAATTGCAAAAAACACAGTTGATGGACAGAATGCAGAACAATGTCATACATTCACCCCAGTACAAGGATCTGGGCCTAAATCCATCGTTTTTTTGCACTCCACACCACCCTGGGTTAGACACTGGCTATATGCAAATCAGCTCCGACCCTGTGCCTCATGGGAACAGTCCAGTCCGAACTACCAAGCCATGTCTTTCCCAGACCGGAATCAAGCATCCAAGGACCGGTTTCTGGCTATCAGCCTTCTTCAGCCTGGATAGCTTGACTCCAGTGGTGTGGAGAGCCTGGGACTCACGTCTGAGCATCCCCAGCCCACTTGGGGTGAAATTGCAAAAAACACAGTTGATGGACAGAATGCAGAACAATGTCATACATTCACCCCAGTACAAGGATCTGGGCCTAAATCCATCGTTTTTTTGCACTCCATACCACCCTGGGTTAGACACTGGCTATATGCAAATCAGCTCTGACCCTGTGCCTCATGGGAACAGTCCAGTCCGAACTACCAAGCCATGTCTTTCCCAGACCGGAATCAAGCATCCAAGGACCGGTTTCTGGCTATCAGCCTTCTTCAGCCTGGATAGCTTGACTCCAGTGGTGTGGAGAGCCTGGGACTCACGTCTGAGCATCCCCAGCCCACTCGGGGTGAAATTGCAAAAAACACAGTTGATGGACAGAATGCAGAACAATGTCCTACATTCACCCCAGTACAAGGATCTGGGCCTAAATCCATCGTTTTTTTGCACTCCACACCACCCTGGGTTAGACACTGGCTATATGCAAATCAGCTCTGACCCTGTGCCTCATGGGAACAGTCCAGTCCGAACTACCAAGCCATGTCTTTCCCAGACCGGAATCAAGCATCCAAGGGCCGGTTTCTGGCTATCAGCCTTCTTCAGCCTGGATAGCTTGACTCCAGTGGTGTGGAGAGCCTGGGACTCACGTCTGAGCATCCCCAGCCCACTCGGGGTGAAATTTCAAAAAACACAGTTGATGGACAGAATGCAGAACAATGTCATACATTCACCCCAGTACAAGGATCTGGGCATAAATCCATCGTTTTTTTGCACTCCACACCACCCTGGGTTAGACACTGGCTATATGCAAATCAGCTCTGACCCTGTGCCTCATGGGAACAGTCCAGTCCGAACTACCAAGCCATGTCTTTCCCAGACCGGAATCAAGCATCCAAGGACCGGTTTCTGGCTATCAGCCTTCTTCAGCCTGGATAGCTTGACTCCAGTGGTGTGGAGAGCCTGGGACTCACGTCTGAGCATCCCCAGCCCACTCGGGGTGAAATTGCAAAAAACACAGTTGATGGACAGAATGCAGAACAATGTCATACATTCACCCCAGTACAAGGATCTGGGCCTAAATCCATCGTTTTTTTGCACTCCACACCACCCTGGGTTAGACACTGGCTATATGCAAATCAGCTCTGACCCTGTGCCTCATGGGAACAGTCCAGTCCGAACTACCAAGCCATGTCTTTCCCAGACCGGAATCAAGCATCCAAGGACCGGTTTCTGGCTATCAGCCTTCTTCAGCCTGGATAGCTTGACTCCAGTGGTGTGGAGAGCCTGGGACTCACGTCTGAGCATCCCCAGCCCACTCGGGGTGAAATTGCAAAAAACACAGTTGATGGACAGAATGCAGAACAATGTCATACATTCACCCCAGTACAAGGATCTGGGCCTAAATCCATCGTTTTTTTGCACTCCACACCACCCTGGGTTAGACACTGGCTATATGCTAATCAGCTCTGACCCTGTGCCTCATGGGAACAGTCCAGTCCGAACTACCAAGCCATGTCTTTCCCAGACTGGAATCAAGCATCCAAGGACCGGTTTCTGGCTATCAGCCTTCTTCAACCTGGATAGCTTGACTCCAGTGGTGTGGAGAGCCTGGGACTCACGTCTGAGCATCCCCAGCCCACTCGGGGTGAAATTGCAAAAAACACAGTTGATGGACAGAATGCAGAACAATGTCATACATTCACCCCAGTACAAGGATCTGGGCCTAAATCCATCATTTTGTTGCACTCCACACCACCCTGGGTTAGACACTGGCTATATGCAAATCAGCTCTGACCCTGTGCCTCATGGGAACAGTCCAGTCCGAACTACCAAGCCATGTCTTTCCCAGACCGGAATCAAGCATCCAAGGACCGGTTTCTGGCTATCAGCCTTCTTCAGCCTGGATAGCTTGACTCCAGTGGTGTGGAGAGCCTGGGACTCACGTCTGAGCATCCCCAGCCCACTCGGGGTGAAATTGCAAAAAACACAGTTGATGGACAGAATGCAGAACAATGTCATACATTCACTCCAGTACAAGGATCTGGGCCTAAATCCATCATTTTTTTGCACTCCACACCACCCTGGGTTAGACACTGGCTATATGCAAATCAGCTCTGACCCTGTGCCTCATGGGAACAGTCCAGTCCGAACTACCAAACCATGTCTTTCCCAGACCGGAATCAAGCATCCAAGCATCACAGTTGCGATGCAAATCTAGCAATGTATTACTTTTTCAGCACAGATGTGTTACGCATGTATGGTGTTTTTGTACCATGGTGCGCCACATTTCAAATGTGGCACACCATGGGTAACGGAGCACTAGCATACTGTGGTGCACATTAACTGGTGCATATCTGGGTATGAAGTAGTTAACATAAATCTGGCCCATAGGTCACAAATCCGCGTTTAGTAGACTGTTTGGCCTTTGTAGTTTTATGTTTTTTCTGTTATTCTATGTAGGTATGTAATATTGCAATATTTTTGTCACGAAAAAGAAGCCATGAGTATTGGGTTTGTGAAAGATTGCAAGATTTTTAAAATTAAAAAGCAACAACCATGGCATTGTTTAATATAGTATTGTAAATACTTATCTTTAACAATGATGAGAGAGTAAAAAAAGGTTAACCTGATGTTTTAAAGTTATTCACAGGCTTCTTTAGAGGAAGTATTCTATATGATTGTAGCGTGGGTGTTTCACTTTTTTATAGGTAATAGAATGCATTCTGCAAGCATGTAGTACTCCTCCTGCTACAGCATAAATATTCTTCAGTGCTTATTTTCATTTTGTAAGTGGTATTGAGACCGACACAGAACTTCAATGGATCGGAGGGGCTGTTCCTGTGCATCTGGAGGACTGCCAAGCTGTTGCAGCAGTGGGAGTGAGGCCTCTTACAGGGGCGTAGCGCAGCTCCTTTTGATGTTCACAATTGCAGATAACAGGGTAGAGATGTCCGTGGAATTTATGGATGGTTAGTCACACTAGAGTGTGCGCGGCACCCCTAGCACCTTATTACGGCACACAGGGGAGCCGCGTTGCACAGTTTGAGAATCAGAGACTTAGGAGATAAACCTTCATAATAGGAAGGCTTCTAAGTGATAAAAATCGCCGGTGCTCGGCGTTAAAAATATCACTGCTATCGGTGGAATTTTCTACGGTGTTAGTGCTTCAACAGAAATGGGAACACATATCTGATAGAAAATCCTGTAACAATCTCAGTATTTCACATTATCGCGTGAAAAGAAAGTCTTTCGAAAGATGTTGAACGTTGTTCTCTTTTGAGAGTAGAAAAGATAGTGAGAGAAGTGGGTGGAGTGCTCCGTGTAAATTGCAGAATAGAAACTACTAAGAACCAATTGGAAGTGCTGTTTTCAAGTCACATGACTTCACATGCGCGTCTCAGGACGTGTACGCGGTGATAGTATCTGGTCACGTACGCCATTTGGAAGTAGCGGTCTAATTCAGCGAAGTTTCAAAACGTGAAAAGGAGTAAATCCAAACACATCCGGATTTAATATATCTTCTGAGCTCGATTCAAGCATACAATTGTTAAAGTATAAAACCTTGTATATTTTTTTTTTTAAATACCAAGGTGTGTACATTCGGTCACGCACGAAAGTTTAAAAAGACATTCGGCTCCATTTAATGAAAATTTTCATAATAATAAAAAAGAAGCCTAGGTTTAGTGTCTTTGACGTAATATAAGTTCTTTGATGGGTCTATGAAGAAATGTAATAAGTTGCAATTGCAAAGTTTTCACGAAATATATAGGCGGGTGCGCGCACACGGTCGCGCACGAACGAAAGCCAAAAAAGCGGAGATAAACCCCCTTTATAATATGCTCCTGGAGCTCTTTTTGGTAGAATGAGTTAGTTCTGAAAATAACTTTTTTTTTTTTTTTTAAAACAAGTGTTATGTTGTTTTTGATTTTTTAAACTTGCAACAACATTTTCATGTGTGACACAGGATCAAAATGAAATGAAGAAATTTATCTTTTCTCGGGGCATTTATGACTCTCAATTTTTAGTTTAGTAAGAATGAGGCTCTGCTCTCCGTACAGAAGAATTTCTCCACACTCGTTGCATTTCATGTGCACCTTTGCAAGATATGGTCTCAAGTCCATCACAGCACTCGATGGTGATACAGGTCGTCCACCAGAAGATGTGCTGGCCACCTCTGATGGTAATAGCGTGGCCAGGGCTCTTGTCGATGCCTGTGCAAATTCCACAGGGTGCACTTGTTTGACATGCCGCACCATGGTATGTATGGAAAAGGAATATTTTTTTCTTGGATTTCCTCTTGAGAGAACCGAATTGCATATTGTGCAGGTAACTTTTGGCGCATTTACTTTCTTTTGTTCTTCAGGATAAGTGAAAAATTGCCAAATAAAAGATTCCTTTTTTCTTTTTAAAGGTAGTCGCTCATTTCCTTCAGATTCGGAAGATGAATGCGGGGCGGCAGCCATTTCAGCAAAGTCTTCCGAAGGGTGTTGAACGTTGTTCTCTTTTGAGAGTAGAAAAGATAGTGAGAGAAGTGGGTGGAGTGCTCCGTGTAAATTGCAGAATAGAAACTACTAAGAACCAATTGGAAGTGTTGTTTTCAAGTCACATGACTTCACATGCGCGTCTCAGGACGTGTACGCGGTGATAGTATCTGGTCACGTACGCCATTTGGAAGTAACGGTCTAATTCAGCGAAGTTTCAAAACGTGAAAAGGAGTAAATCCAAACATATCCGGATTTAATATATCTTCTGAGCTCGATTCAAGCATACAATTGTTAAAGTATAAAACCTTTTATATATTTTTTTAAAATACCAAGGTGTGTACATTTGGTCACACACGAAAGTTTAAAAAGACATTCGGCTCCATTTAATGAAAATGTTCATAATATTAAAAAAGAAGCCTAGGTTTAGTCTCTTTGACGTATTATAAGTTCTTTGATGGGTCTATGAAGAAATTCAATAAGTTCAGATTGCAAAGTTTTCACGAAATATATAGGCGCGTGCCCGCAGTCAGTCGCGCACGAAAGCCTGGAAATGCGCTATCCATTTTATTGAGAACTGTTGCCGAGAGTGCGCACACCGGGTCGTGCACGAAAGTTTAGAAAGGCTATTTTTATTTACAGACAAATTTTAATGCGTTGAAAAAAAGGCAAGGTACAGACTTTCTAATTCTGTATCGCTTTACAAGGAGTCTCTATGCAACTTGAACAGTGAAGAAAACGGCTTGTTTCCGAAAAAAATATTGCCAGAACTTTATTGACAAAAGTATAGGTTGTATACACTAGATATTTCTGAATTAGCATTTTAAAAACCAATGAAATTCACTGAAAAATACATAGGTTTTACACACGTTATAGTTAGGAAGTAGCATTCACAAAACCTATGAAATTCACTGAAAAAACCATAGGTTTGACACCAGTTATAGTTAGCTAGAAATTTTACTGATATAAAACCAATGAAATTCCACGTTATAGTTAGTTGGACTCACTATAACTTGCGCGTGTAATGCACTGCTGATGACGTCACATATTACATCACTCATGACATCACTAATGACACCATCCTTGTGACACAGTGACAGACCTCCTTTCACTGTAATCTAACCCTTGAAACGCATATTCAAAAATAGAAACTAAAATTTTCAAAAAAATGGAGATACCCATACCAGTTACAACAACCAATTCAATAATTCCACCATCTATATACACATGCACTAATTCACCAACAGTTCTATATACTCACTCATACATATATTCACTAATCATATGTAGTGATACACCTACACATCCTGTTACACACCGACAGTCATCCAAAAGGTATTCACACACATACTCACACATGCAAATAAACTATTGAAAATCCATTTATTTGCATAAACAGCTATACACACACTACCACTTTACTTCTAAGGAAACTTACACATACTTACTCTCTTAAAAAATCACTTATAGAAACACATACTAATTTAAACAGGAACTCTTACAATCCCTCACTCTCACATATAGTCACTTATATACATCAATATTCACATATACTACATTAAAACATATGTAGTTACTGATAAAGACACTAATAAGACAGTCATTCACTCACTAACACAGACATATGCACACTAATCCACCCATACAGTCCTGCACATATGATGTCTTCAAAACACATACAAACAGAGACTCAGTCATTCTTGCATCTATGTAGTAAGTAATACCTCCACCAAACCATGCAAACACTCATACTGATACTAAGAAAAACATCTAATAACCTGTATACATACACATGTACCTACTCATCAACCCATGCAGCCACTTATACACAAAGTGAAACACTAATACATATATTTAAATATTTAAGCATTACTAAGTAATATATGTATTCACTAAGATATTCAATATTATATACATATATAACACATATTTATTTTTCAGAAAGACACACATTCACTGGATGGTGTCATCAGTGATGTCATGAGTGATGTAATATGTGACGTCATCAGCAGTGCATTACACGCGCAAGTTATAGTGAGTCCAACTAACTATAACGTGGAATTTCATTGGTTTTATATAAGTAAAATTTCCAGCTAACTATAACTGGTGTCAAACCTATGGTTTTTTCAGTGAATATATATATATATAGGCACGCAATGCCCATTGGGCTCAACGGGCTTCAGCCCCCGCCACGTCGTGGTTGTCAGCCGGGGCTGGGACAACTTCCCGGGCACACACACAGACAGTTTTTGAGCTGCCAGCCACACCCGACAGGTCTTTAAAAGACCATTGTCTTATTAACAAGACTTTGTTGTGTTGTCATCCCTACTTAGAGCCCCTGCATCTCCACTCTGCCTATGGCTGGAAGAATTAGCCCCCGTGACATTTTTATCAGCCTCCCCCGAAATACGAAATGTGGCTCTAGTTGCGCCTCTGATATATAATATATACCAGTATTTGTAAAGCACACAGCTACCTACGGAGATGTGTCCCAGCGTGGGGGCCCTCTGGAAGATTAGGCAAGCTATTGCCCAGAGTCACATGGTGCTGGGCTAACCTGCAGCCAGCACCGGGATCGAACCAGGAGTCACCTGGTCTGCAGTCAGACACCCTGGCTGCTGGGACAGGTTGCCAGCCCAGTGGTGTAGCACGGTGTGGGAGGGTCCCCCAGCCCACTGCTCTTCAGCGCGGCCTTCGTGGTGGCGGCAAAGGCAGGGACCGCTACGGGCGGGACAGTGTCTAGCTATGCCACTGTGGTAGCCACGTCCAATGTCTGTGCCTCGTGTAAACATGCAAAGTCAACGGAAAACGTGCAGGCTGTTCAAGGTAAGCAAGATATTTTGAATAGAATTTTCTCAGCTACTGGTTGATTTTCTTGTTGGACATTTGTAAGGCGCTAATGGAGAATGATTCTGAGGGTGTGTTTAGCCAGGCCCTCATCCAAGACTAATACATAGAAAAACAAGACATTTATAAGATTTATTTACGCTATGGAAAGTGTCAAATCTGTATCGACCACTCAGAAATGATTGGTGACATTCAGCATTTTACAAAACTCTTGAAGTGAAACAATAAGGGTGAACATTGGAATTCAGTAAGGACCATTTTATATATACATGGTGGTTTTGAAAGACCCCGCCGGCCACTCAAATGTCTTTTGGAAAAAATGGACTTAGTTTATTGCAAGCAAGAGCCTCATTCTGATTACCACACAAATAACAATTTGATGACAAAAGTGAGTTTGTCCCCCCAATTTGGGGGCTTATTAGCAAGGGTTTTATCGCCGCTTTAGCGGCACTTTTTGCCGCTTAAGCAGCGATTTTTTTATTGCCCTATCTGCAAGCTGCCGCTAACAGGCGTTAGCGACAGCTTTCTGGCGATAGCGGGCCGTTTTCCTCTTGCCTTGCATGCCAGCGAGGATTATCGCTAATGAACTGCAAAGTGGGCGTTCCCAAATAGAAGCAACTGAAAACAGTCGCTAACACTACTTCCCCCTATTACCAACTCAGGCGAAGCGATAAAAAAAGTCACGCCAAGCGCGATTATCGCTAGTATTTAACACCTGCTGAAAACCTGACTTTCCTGTATTCCTCAATGGGAGGTGGATGTTCAGGCTAAGTCCACCATGGCGTTAATGCGTGAATATCGCTGGATTTCCAGTGATATTCAGCCATTTCGCATCTATCGCTGGATATTTTATCACAGTGGAGATAAATGTTGCTAATAGCATGTTTTGTCCGCTAAAATATCCAGCGATAGGCAGCAATAAAAATAAACGCGCTAAGCGCGTTTTGCGATAAATAGCGCAAGTTCTTGCTAATATGCCCCTTGGATTCTCTGTTTAGGGGTATTTGGTGCATTCATAGGTTTTTCTAGTGCAATAATTTTACCGGGTCCACTTAGGCGGAACGTAAAACATAAAAATCAGATTTTTCGCTCATAAATCCTAGGTCTAACCGCGTAATCCCTCATTTTCGAGGCAAAACTCAACGATACTGTAATACCGGATCAAATACTGGTCGTGTACTCCAGGGTATTGGCATTATCACCTAGAACTATCCCGAGATTTAAATGAAGCCCCTAGTAAAGAGAATTGTTTCCTCTTCTTGTTCCTTATTATTTTAGTATAGAATGCATTCCTGTAACCCATCTTCCAAAGAAAGAGATGAAATGACAACTAGAGTGGGCGTCCTGTAATTCCTTATTTCTGCTAGTAGTAACGATGGTAAGTGTATCAATGGGAGAATTTCAAATTAGGGTTTAAAAAAGAGGATGTTTTGCTCTGCACCTATTGAATGCCTTGACCTGTAAAATACTATGTCATACATTCATTTTGTATTAGTAATTAGAAGGGCAGGAAAAAAATATTTTGCCCAGGTTATAACTCTGAAAGGTCACTTTGTTGAGTTTATAGGATGAAATGTTTTTTATCCTATGCATTATTACGAATGTCTGAATTATACATTGCACCAGAGGTATTTTTAATTCTGTGAATTATCTTGGCTGCTGTAAATGTATTTCACTACCGTAAATTCCCTTCCTTTTCAAAAATATATTGTCGCCAAATATAAAGTAGGTCTAGGACTCCAAACTGTTGAAAATAGTGTAATTTTTCACGGAGCTATGCCGCATTAAAGTTGTGTTTTTTCAAATGGCAAGCGAATAAACAAGAAGAGAACACTGACGTGACCTAATCACCCCCTCAACGATAATAAAACATATTTATAAGAAGGTGAAAATCCCACGTGGTACACTTAATATATTGTAGACAGATTGCCTGGCCCTTGGCAAATATTGTGTTTTTCGCCTGCATTAAACGGCAGAGGACATTGTGCCGGAGCATCCTTTTCTGCCAGGCATGTCACATATGCTGTGGTTAGATAAGAGAAAGAAGAATTAATTAACATATAAATGCTGCAGATGTTTTAAATGGTAATTACACTTTCATTAATGTATGAATATGTTATCATATATAAGTTGCACACTTCACCAGTCTGCCACACTGATATATTTTTCATTTTGCCTGTGATTAATGCATACTCTTACAACAGGCGAGTTCTGATCCTATTTCCCATTCTGTCCTATGTGTAATGCATCAGTCATAATTTTGTTAAAATATATCTCACTTATCTTAAAACGCAACTGTCATTATAATAAGTGCAGAAAACAATCCTATAGAAATATAAGTACCTAATTATCTGCGCCCACCCTGCTCTGCACTCCAGCTCTATTTCAAGTGAAGCAGATTCAGCGGCAGAAGTGCAATTCTGCATCATTGGTTCAATCTCAGATTCCTTGCTAAATGATTACTCGGAGAAGGTCTAGGAAAATGCCGATAGAGCAGTGCTTTATTTGACATGGCAGTTGTAGGAGGGGGGCACCAGCACTCATTTTTGGGGACCAGAACCTATTTTACCTCATCAGACTTGAACCCTGAGCAAGAGAGACTTAAACACAAACGGTGGAAATAAAAACAACGAAGAGCAAGACAGAAAAGCAGAAATAAAGGGAGAAAGAAATGGTAAAAAAAGAACCTGCAAAGGTGAGATGGTGACTGCGTGGTAGTGGACGAAGGAGGTAAGAGGTGGGATCAACACTAGGTAGCCTTGACAATCGACACTGAAATAATCATAGTGCGAGCCACGGCTATTGAGCAACGCTTTTGACCCTGACAACAAGGGCTTAATTATGAGTCTGGTGGTCCACGGACTCCCAGACTTGTAGGGGTGTGGCGGTGGCGGTTTTTCAATTACCCCTATTACGATTAGGGCTGTTGGACTGCCACAGCTCAGCCGCAGCCGCAACCGAACCACCGTTCGCTGGTGGTGTTGCGGCGGTGTAGAGCCATCAATATGTTTGGCAGGACCACCGCAGTCCCGCAAAGCATATCAGGAGTTTCCTCTTCACCAGGGTTTTCATAGCACTTCCTCTTCCATGAAAACCCTGGTTAAGAGAAAACAAAGGGGGCCCTACAGGGCCCCACTGGTGCCTCACGCCCTGTGGATGCACACAGGAAGGCACAATATGTGCCCCCCTGTGTGCATGCACACCAGTTCCTGGACAGCATGGACTTTTCAGTCCATGCTTTGCAGGAAATATTGTTGGTGTTCCCATTGCAGTGCTCATTTTAGAATGCACCACCTAGGGAACGTAAAAAAAAAAACAGACAAGAGGAAACTCCTAATCTGGTGGATGGTCAGGCCGCGGCTTTGGAAGTGCAGCAGTGGGGCGAACCTGGCGCTGCACTGCCAAAGTTGTAATCAGGCCCCACGTTATGTTCTGCTGTAGAATGTTGCAAAGCCATGGAAGTTTCTTTGCCCAAATTATCAGGGGTATCTGAAGTGAAACTCTTTTGAAGGACTGATAACTTCACAAGATTAACTCATTTACCCAGCCATAGTGGCTCAGTAGCCTCCTATTCGGTGTTTCAGGGCTAGGGGAAATCAAACATTGGAAAATACGGAAAGTAAAGAGGGTTTTAGAGGCTTGCATGCATTATGTTCCTTCTGATGCCTTCATGGCATGAAGGTTAGGAAAGGGAAGGCCTGGGCTCCCAAATAACAAGGCAAGGCGGTAGCTACTGTCCCTAAATGACTGCCAAGTACAAACCACATGCAGATTTCCCTTCGAAGGACTGTACCCATCTAAAATTCCGAGGGCTGCCAAGGGTTGAACTCCTTTAAAGCTTAGCACTGTTTATGATGGGAGTTGTCGAGGCAAATCGTTTTTAGTAACAGAAGTTTTGCAAATACCCTTACGAGTATTTTCAGACATTTCCCTTCACTTTTTCAGAAGGTTCCTGGGTATACATTATCTTGTTTTGAGGACACTGATTCTCCTGGTAACCCCTTATTAACATCTTGTAAACAAAGCATCTAGGGCCAGATGTAGGTATCAAAATACCGGTTGGAATCGGGCGAAAATACTGATTTTCGGCCGTTTCCGACAGGTATTTTGACATTGGTATGTAGGGGCACTGAAAACATGCAGATTCGGTAATTTTAACGAATCGGTAATTTTACCAAATCAGTAAAATTACCGATCGGTAAAATTACCGAATCTGTATTTTCCTATGTAGGTAGCACTTCTAAAAGTGCTACAGGGCCTTTAGAATTCGTTATTTACCATGTAATACAATTGCATGGTAAATAACGAATTCTTGTGTACATGCACATCTGTGCATGTACACCTGTGCCATGTGGTACACAGACATGCCCTAAGGGCATGTATGTGTGCCACATGGCGCACAAGCCAGTTACAGGGGTGCAACAGGGTGTCAAAGTGACACCCTGTCCCCCTTGTAAATTCGGTATTTTTACCGATTCGGTAATTACCGAATAGGTAACTGCCATTGAATCCTATGGGCTTCAAGGCCCATAGGAATCAATGGCAAATACCGATTCGGTATTTCTTACTGAATTTCTACCTACATTTGAATTACCGATTCATGAATACCGAATCGGTAAAATTCGGTATTTATGAATCGGTAATTCACATTTACTAATATCTAGGCCCTAATGCTTTCTTCTTTGTCGATGGTAAAAAAGAAACAAAGGAGGTCCCCTCTGTTGTAATGAATTTTGTGGTAAAATAACTAAAGCATCCTCCCTCTGTTATCTGGAATTGGTATTGAGATGTCATGAAGAAATTTTTAAGATCGGGAAAAGTGTTGATCTTTTGATTCATTTTTGCCTGCAGCCTCATTGGAGAGCTGGCTATTTAGAGCCTCATTTATGGCATTTTGACATAGGGCAGCACATCAAGGCACCTTGCTGCGCTGCCCTATGCCAAAGTGTAATGGTTGTAATGCACATTATTTAAGAAATATGGTGGATTCCTGTCCTTTCTGCCTGTGCTGGCACCATTTTGGCAGCCTAACGCCATCGTAGGCACCCTTGCCATTGCAGGAAGGATTGTTTTTGTGTAAAAAGGGGCACCTTCCTGCACAGAAAAACAAACCTATGAGGCATATTCCTATTTCTGGATGCAAAACACATGGAAAGAAGAAAAAAACGAGGGGAAATTAACATATTCCACCTCATTATGCCTCACCTCAGGAGGTGTACGGATTTGATTTGTAATTTATAAAGCACAGCAATTACCCTAAGGCATCAAGACGCTAGAGACCAGCCGTCCAAAAACAGGAGGGAAGGAGAAAGGAAAGTCCAGATAAATGCTAGACTGAGATAAACCAGGTCTTAAGAGCCTTTCTGAAATGGAGCAGAAGGGGAATAGACCTAAGAACAAGGAGTAGGGAGTTGCAAAGCTTACTTGCAGCCACAGAGAATGCTCTGTCCCCCCACTTCCTCTTCTTGGTTCTTGGTACAACCAGTTGCAATTGGAGCAAAGGACGCAAGGGTCTGATTGGGGAATGCCAATTGAACATTGTCTTTAACCTTGATGGGTAGGGAGCATGCAGTGATTTATGAACCATACAAAGTGATTTAAAACAAATGCGTTTTTCAATAGGGAGCCAGTGCAGGAATTCCAGTCTCTTTCTGGTGGATTGTTTCATAGGAATGTCCAGAACGAGTCTTGCCAGTGCATTTCACAGCACCTGGAGTTTATACTGCATACTCTTATTGGCGACCAGGTATAATGCGTTACAGTTGTCGACTATGGACATTACCAAGACCAGTGCTACCTGTATTCGAGCTGGTCGTTGGATAAGAGGGATTTTTTTTTTAACATCCTTATGAGCCAGGAGCATGTCGAGATGGTGCGGTTCATTTGGATATTAAAACTGAGTTCAATATCCATTAGAACTCCAAGGTTCTTAGCCTTCTTGCTCGGGGCAGGACGGCATCCTTAGGATTGAGGCCAGCAGTTACTGTTCCACTTATATAACCCTGATCCAAATATCATCACTTCAGTTTTCTCCCCATTAAGTTTAAAAAATTTAGCAGACATCCATTCTGTCACTTTGGTCATGCATTCAAGAATATTTTCTGACGATGACCATGGCCCTTTAGGGATAGTAACCATAATCTGTTTGTCATGTGCATATGACACCACCTTCCATCCAAATGTGTGGATCACAGTTGCTAAGGGTGCCACATTCAGATTAAAAAGAGTAGGGCTCAGAGACGATCCCTGCAGTACTCCACAGGGTAGAACATAGGAGTCTGAGTGAAAAGATTTTAAATTCACTCTTTAGGAGCTCCCTGTCAGGAATGAGGACAGGAGGGCTAGCACTTGATGTGAGATGCCAAGACTCCGGAGTCTGTCCTGCAGCAGAATAGGTGAAAAGGTATCAAATGCTGCTGACAGATCCAAGAGAATCAGCACTACCCCCTGCCCTTCATCCACAGTACGCCTAATATTAAAGCCATTTCCGTCCCATGGTGCCTCCTAAATCCAAACTGAGAATCATTGAGCCATGATTGTTGTTCTGCAGTTTCCATGAGCTGCTTATTAAGATGCACCAAAGGGGATGATGGACGGAGCGTTGACAATACAAACACTCACCCCCAGTCAACTAATCTGGGTTTAATCCATCACCGTTCTTTAGCTCACTCCGCCACCCCAGTTCAGACATGGCCATATGCAAATCAGTCTGACCGTGTGCCTCATGGGAACAGTCCAGCCCGAACTGCCAAGCCATGTCTTCCCTGGACTGGAATCAAGCTTCACAGGACCGGTTTCCGGCATTACAGCCATCTTCAGCCGGGCTTGCTTGAATCCAGTGGCAAAGTGAGCAAGGGACTCACGTCTGAGGGTGGTGTGGAGTGCAAAAAAAACGATGGATTTAGGCCCAGATCTCTGTACTGGGGTGAATGTATGACAATGTTCTGCATTCTGTCCATCAATTGTTGGTTTTGCGCTTATTAAGATGCAGCTCCAGGATTTTAGCTGGAGCTGGAAGTAAAGATATGGGACGGTAGTTCTTACAGTCCCCTGGATCTAAGTTAGTTTTTTTAGAAGTGGTCTAGTGATGGACTGTTTCCAACTATGAGGATACATTCCAGATAGAATGATATTATTCATTGGTTTATTAGTTTACAAAGGGGTTCTGCTATGGTGTTTGCAGCCATATGGAGAATTGCTGGTGGACACACCTCCATGGGTGAACCCGCATGCGTTCTCAAAAGCTATTGTGCAAGAAGAAGGGTGTGAGATCATAGAATTATGAAATACCTCTGTTCTCGCTACAGGACTCCAGCGGTGCCCCCACAATAAGGCTGCTAGATGCCAGTGTTATCATGGACATTCCAAGGTGTGGATTGAAGCCGGTATATACATGCATGATTTTAGTTTAAAAGAAAAAGGCCAATTGGTCGCAGAATGCTTGTGAGTTTTCTGGTTCTTCTATGGGTTGGGAGGATAAAAGCTGTTGTACCAGCTTAAATAATTCTTTTTTAGATGATGCATTTTCGATTTTGCATGTGTGTATTTGATTTTTCTTCCACTAATGCTTGTTTTAATAGTCAGAGTTTGTCATTATAGCAGGGAGCTGAGAGGCGGCATTTTTTCAGACTATATGATGACAAAGTTGCCAACATATTAGCTGCAGATTCTAGCTATGTTGCAAAGGCCTCAGCCCCAATATTAGAATCCTCTTGAATTATAGAATTATAGAACAAATATTTTTTAGGATGTTGGTTAAGGTGTAGGCTGAGATACCTTTCCAGTTTCTAGTTTTATTAGGCGGGTGAGGAGATCTCTGATCCGCACCTATAGCTGGAGGGAGGAAATCAAACAGTACTGCACTGTGGTCAGACTAGCAAATAGGTATAGCTTGTTGGAAAGTAATTTGTAAATCATTGGAGAAAATTCCATCTAATGTGTGTCCTGCTTTGTGAGTCAGAGCTGTTACTAATTGAACCAGACCGATGCTAGAAAGCATCTTTATAAGAGCATTAGAATCTTGGTTATCCCTCTCCTCTAGGTGAAAATTAAATTTCCCTATGATCATCAGAGAGTTATCTGCTATAACTGGCTCTAAAAGCTGCTTAAGTTCTTGAAGAAAAGGCTGTCTGGGTCCTGGGGGTCTGTAAATCAAAGAGCCTCCAAAAGTGGAGGTGGCTGAGAGGATAAGTTTGAAGTTAGTGACCTCACATGTGTGGACATTTAGGTCTTACTTATTAATGCATTTAAATTGAGATTTAAAAACAATAGCTAACCCCCCCCCCCATGTGATCCACCCTATCTAGCCTTAGGATAGAATAATTATCCGGTATAGCATCAATTAGGTTGGATCCTGAGGCTGCATTAGCCCAGGTTTCAGTTATGAAGACCCATTCAGGTTCCAAGTCATCAATTAGTGTTGCAAACTCAACTCTATGTTCAGCAGTAGCCCCTTGTATCCCTCTGTTTTACCTAAGATGTGGATGGGCGGGGACGGGCTTGCCTTTGGCTCGCCTTCGGCACCAGGTTTACATCAGATTGTAAATTTGATGCAGCATCACATTCCATGGGTGTTGCTTGAAAAAGCCACTGCAATGCTCCTTGGAGCAAAACAAAGCAATTTGCGCCAGGTTGCCTTACTCATGATTTATGAGGCGACTCAAAGCAATACAGAGTAGCCTTTCATGGTATCATAAAACTTTATGAGAGCCATGCATCATGCATGTAACACTTAACGTGATGCAAAAGTGATGCAGGGCTCTCATAAATAAGCCCCTTCGTTTATTACAGAGTGGCAAAAAACTGATTGGGACAATAATGACTATGAGCTGAGTGAATTGCCATCATGTGACCTGCAGTGGGAAGAGTAACAACCAACAGGAGGTTCAGGTGCAAAAATTAAATAACAAATGAAAATTCACAAGAAAAAAGATTCATAAAGAGAAAAGAAAAAGAAAGAAGCCTATATTCCAAAATTAAATTAGAAAATTACTTTTAATTTATTGGACATAAAACATTCAGATAAAACAAACGCTCAAGGAAAAGTGTTGGCAAAACAAACACAACCAACTTGTATACCAAACACGTGGCTAACAAACAAACATTACATGTACAAAAGGAACAACAAGAACAAAAATATAGTGTCCTTCATAACTTATGGCCACAAAAGGCATCAATGGCGTTTCAACCGCTAGGCAACTATGCGGTCATCATCAGGACAAGCAATAGCTTGAGCGTTTTCAATACCAGCATTAGAAGCAGACCTTTTAAAAATTGAAGGGCAGATGCAATACGTTAAAATTTAATAAATAAGTCAGAAATCCTCATAAATAGGATGCAGGAATGATATTAAACTTGCATTCCGGGATATCTCAGCAAGAGAAGAAAAGTCCGTGCAGGGCATTTAATTATGGCCCATCGTTTGCCAAAACCGTAAAATAGAGTAAATTGTAACTAATTAGTTGGAACCAAAATGCAAAAATTTAATCAGTTGACCGGAGTTATGAATTTTTAAAGCTTAAGGTAAAGAATGGTGCCTAAAAGATCAAAGCACCAACCATAGACATTTAGACACACAAGACTGGGTGAAAGTAAAAAAAAATAGGGTAGACTGCGATGGGGCCCGAAGTGGATTGGGCCTGGTCGGCACTTACCTTCGGACTTATAATTAATTTCAGGAATCTTTGTTCTGAGAAGATAATGTTCAGTGGGGAAGGCTGCAGGCAGTATCTGATTTTGCCACAGGGGGCTGCTGGACTAAGTCACAGTAAAGATTTGTTAGTTTGGATTTGTGGGTTTATTATGAGTTTGGCGCTTTTAAGCTGGGACGACCACCGCAGTGGTCCCTGGAAAGCTGGTAAGACTGTGGTGCATCCGCCCACCAGATAATGAGTTTAATCCATGGTAGGCGGGTAGTGCAGCAACATTCTCACGGCGGCAGTATGTTAGACTCATAAGAGAGCCAAACTAGCATACTGCCACCGTGAGCGAGCCTGCAGCATGTTCCTGGACAGTGTGAGAGGCACCATGTTGTGAGTGTAAACCGTGCAGGTATGAAGGTGCAATTCCAGAGGGGCACAACGTGAGCACCCTGCATGCACCCCATGGCCAGATTTGGCCCGGGGCCCTGATAGGGCCCCCTTACCTGTATTTCACCACACTTTTCATGGCAGGGCCCAGGTCATGCAAGTCATTATATATTGTTGGCGGTGTCGGCATAGCACCACCAGCATATTCAGAACCTTTGAAGGGTCTGAAATTGATGGACAGAATGCAGAACAATGTCATACATTCACCCCGGTACAGAGGTCTGGGCCTAAATCCATCATTTTTTTTGCTCACCATGCCATTCTAGTTTGGAGCCAACCATATGCAAATCAGTCCTGACCCCACGCCCAATAGGAAAAGTCCAGCCCGAACTGCCAAACCAGGTTCTCCCTGGAATGGAAACTAGAATCCTAGGACTGGTTTTGGGCTTTCAGCCCACATCAGCCAGGATAGCTTGACTCCAGTGGCATGGAGAGCACGGGTCCCATGTCTGGGCATACCCGTCCCACTCGTGGTGACAAATGCAAAAAGAGCAATTGATGGCCAGAATGCAGAACAATGTCATACATTCCCCCCAGTACAGAGATCTGGGCCTAAATCCATCTTTTTTTTGCTCACCTTGCCATTCCAGTTTGGACCCAGCCATATACAAATCAGTAATGACCCTGTGCCCAATGGGAAAAGTCCAGCCCGAACTGCCAGGCCAGGCCCTCCCTGGACTGGAAACAACAATCCTAGGACCGTTTTTTAGGCTTTCAGTCCTCATCAGCCAGGATGGCTTACTCAAGTGGCATGGAGAGCACGGGCCCATGTCTGGGCATACCCATCCCACTCGGGGTGATAAATGCAAAAAGAACAATTGATGGACGGATTTTAATTTTCATTTAGATAATGCCTCATGTAATGATACCCAAAGTCTTTTGGAATCCTTGAGTTGCTGTGGATTTTCGCAGCTGGTCAGAAGTCCCACCCATATAGCGGGTATATTCTCGATGGTGTCTTCTCCAAAGACCCTCAAATAAGGGTGCGAAACCTATTCCCCTCGTCTGGTCTGACCATTTTGCCATTCCTTTTGACTTATACTTCTTGGCATCAGTGACGCCTGTTTCTGGCAACAGAAATCTAGAGGAAACGAGGAACTATAGCCTCATAAATAAGGAGGCGCTCTCTATTTTCCTCAATAACCTGGAGCTTACTAAGCATCAGGATGCCAATTCTGCAGCTGCTGGGATATCGCAACTATTGTCAGCAGCAATGGACTCCCTTGCTCCTGTTAGGAAGCACTACTCAGAAAGAATAAAACCTTTTGTTCCTTGGTTTACAGAGAGTCTCAGAAAGCTGAGACAGGGCTGCCGGAAACAGGAGAGGCTTTGGTGTGCAGACTTAGAACCTCTGAGTAGGGAACGGCATAAACAATGTTTAAAAGAGTATAAATTAGCTATCATGGAGGAAAATAGACTATACTTCTCTAAGATTACTGCATCCATGAAATCCTCAAGGGATCTTTTTAAGGTCATTAACTCTCTTACCTCCCCCATATCACTGACCCTTCAGATGTCTCTCAAGAGCTCTGTGATAAAATATCTGACTTCTTTTAAGCCAAAAATCACAGACATCTATTCCTTGCTGGAAGTATCCAACTCTAACATCAGGTCGTGTGCGCAAACTCTTCCGAGTAAGGCCTTGCTATCTCCAAACTCAGCGTGGGAGGCCCCAGCTCCGGCAGATGAAAGCCAGACTGTTGCCACACAAAAAAGCGTCCAGCGGCTCACACTGTTAGAAAGCGACAATCTGAACTCAAACTTTCCCGCGCCTGATAAACAAAATAGAAATAGGAACACTCTTTAATACACAAGCCCCAACGCCAGAAATACCCAGCCCACATCAAGCAGCCCACAGATTCCACCTATACAAATACACAGATTACACCGTGGTTTAAGCCCTGATGAAAATCCCGAGAGCAAACAGGGGATTGGAAACGCGTCGGCCCTTCCTTTTATGACCCATGATCTTATTTTGTTTGGACTCTGTAGATGGTGGTGCACATACAGATGTAGCCCCACAGAAACACATATGATTCCTTTTTTCCCCAAGGGAAGCTGGTCTTTAAGAAGCAAAATAGAGGGCACTTTGAGACAGCTTCAGAAAAATAGTGCATACTGGTGTAATTGCTTTCAATGATTATCAATGATGTTTAAAGTTTTTTCTTGTCACTGTATCAATTCTTTCAGACTCGGGTACCTGATCCAACGCTTCCACAGGCACTGAAGGCTGAAGTATCTCGATGAGTATTTCCCAACTCCCCTGTGCCTCTAAACCAGACTCTCTCTGGTATCAGAAACAAGGGGCAAAAGGAAATGGGATTGAAAGAGAGACTGCCACACTGGTGTCTTCACTGGATTTTTCCAAGAGGGAGTAATATGCACCTGTAACAATAAGGACAATACTACTACAGTTCTGAATACCCTAGTGAACCCTAAATATTATTCTACATAAACATTTATTACCTTAACTTGTGTGGAACCTTGCCTCTCTCTTATTGTAGTAAAACAAGGACTGTATGTAGAACAGCTTCTTAACTCAAGTAATATCCTTGTCTTCAGGAATAAAGTACTTATGCAAAATATGATTCTTAATCTTAGTCCTTGTACAACAATATATATATATATATATATATTCACTGAAAAAACCATAGGTTTCACACCAGTTATAGTTAGGAATTAGCATTTAAAAAACCTATTAAATTCACTGAAAAAACCATAGGTTTCACACCAGTTATAGTTAGCTGGAAATTTTACTCACATAAAACCATTGAAATTCCCACGTTATAGTTAGTTGGACTCACTATAACTTGCGCGTGCAATGCACTGCTGATGACGTCACATATTACATCACTCATGACATGGTCAGTGACATCACTCATGACATCCCTGATGACACCATCCAGTGAATGTGTGCCTTTCTGAAAACTAAATATTAGTGAATAATGTTTAAATATTTAAATATATGTATTAATATTTCACTTTGTGTATAAGTGGCTGCATGGGTTGGTGAGTAGCTACATGTGTAGGTATATGGGTTATTAGATGTTTTTCTTAGTATCAGTATAAATGTTTGTATGGTTTGGTGGGGGTATTACTTAGCACATAGATGCATGAATGACTGACTCTCTGTTTATATGTGTTTTGAATACAGCACATGTGCAGGACTGTATGGGTGGATGAGTGTCTATATGTGTATGTTAGTGAGTGAATGACTGTCTCACTAGTGTCTTTATCAGAAACTACATATGTTTTAATGTAGTATATGTGAATTTTGATGTATATAAGTGACTATATGTGAGAGTAAGGGATTGTAATAGTTCCTGTTTAAATAAGTATGTGTTTCTATAAGTGATTGTTTAAGAGAGTAAGTATGTGTAAGGTTACTTAGAAGTAAGGTGGTAGTGTGTGTATAGCTGTATATGCAAATAAATGGATGTTCAATAGTTTTTTGCATATGTGAGTATGTGTGAGAGTATCTTTTGGATGACTGTCGGTGTGTAACAGGATGTATAGGTGTATCACTACATATGATGAGTGAGTATATGTATGAGTGACTACATAGAACTGTTGGTGAATGAGTGGATGTGTATATAGATGGTGGAATTACTGAATTGGTTGTTGTAACTGGTATGGGTATCTCCATTTTTTTGAAAATGTTAGTTTCTATTTTTGAATATGTGTTTCAAGGGTTACATTACAGTGAAAGGAGGTCTGTCACTCTGTCACAAGGATGGTGTCATCAGTGATGTCATGAGTGATGTCACTGATCATGTCATGAGTGAAGTAATATGTGACGTCATCAGCAGTGCATTGCACGCGCAAGTTATAGTGAGTCCAACTAACTATAACGTGGGAATTTCAATGGTTTTATGCGAGTAAAATTTCCAGCTAACTATAACTGGTGTGAAACCTATGTTTTTTTCAGTGAATTTAATAGGTTTTTTAAATGCTAATTCCTAACTATAACTGGTGTGAAACCTATGTTTTTTTCAGTGAATTTCATAGGTTTTTTAATAGCAAATCTCTATAGGTATAAAAAGTAAAAAAAATTATAACGAATTTTATATTGTATAATTATGAATAATTTATTTATTTATTTTTTTGCCCGGGGCGCTCCCGGGGCGCGTACCGGGGAGCGCCCCGGTCAGCGCAATGTTGCGGCACACCCCGGGGCGCGTACTGGGGAGCGTCCCGGGAGCGCTATTTTCGCAAACGAAAACAACATCGTGACGTTTGTCGTAGACGCGTGATGCGTCATATGACGCACATCGTAAGCGCACCCGGAAGCACGCGAGCGCATACGATCGCGCAACGTCTTGACGCGCTTACACTACGCGCCCGCGGGCGCGCCCCGGAGCGCGACTACGGGCGCGTAGCGTAAGCGCGTCGGGTCATGTGACCTGAAAATAACACTTTCTATTGGTGCAGAACAGTTTTGGTTTCCAAATGAGTAAAGCCCGGGTCATATGACCTGAAAATAACACTTCTCATTGGTTCAGGACACTTTGTTTTTTGCAAATGATGAAAGACCCCACCTTCTTTCCTTATTTTGACTTTGTCCTTTGACCGAGGAAGACCTGTTTCAGCAATAGAGAGAGAACTATTTTGTACTTTCAAATGGCTACTGTAGCTGCAACAGCTGGAGCATCTGCACCACCACCACCACCACCAAGAGGACCACCACAACAGTACATTGGTGGTCAAGAAGAGGAGGAGGAGGAAGAGGAAGAGGAGGAGGGGAGAACATGGCTGCCTGAACAAAATACCTCATACAAGCCCAAGTCACACATTGTATGGGAGTTTTTTTTCAATCCCAGAGGGCAAGAAAAAAGTGAATGCGGCCAAGGTAACTTGCCTATTCTGTGGCGAACAACTCTCAAGGGGCAACCCAAACAAAAAATATTCCTTTGGTAATAATACCATGATTCGACATATGACCCGGAAGCATCCTAACAACTATTCTCGTGCACAGCTCAGGGAACTGGCCAGTAACCTCCCCCAGTCTTCAAGGACCACCTCCAAAAGAACACAACCCACTCCATCTGGACCAGAAACAACGGAGATGATGCCTTGTATACAACCACGATTTGCAGATTTTAGAATCACATGTATTGCATGTGGCAAGCTCATCGCCTATGGTGAAAAGAGCATGAAGCTCGTCGTCCTTGCTGGTGACAATCACAAATGCCCCAAAAAACAGTAATTTTTTCCGTTTTTTGTTTTTTGCTCCTGTTGAGCCATTTACAATTCCCTGTTTTTTGTTTCTCCCCATAAAAAATACAAAAAAATATAAAACTGTTTTGAAAAGCCAAAAAAGTACAAAATGTTCAAAAAAACATTAAAAAAATATAAAACAACAAAAAGAAGAAAAAACCCAGTTCTTTTTAGAACTACCTTTCATTCATAAAAATAAACCTATATTTTTAATGAATCTCTGTCAATTTTTTTTTCTTAGGGTACGCGTACCGGGGCGCGCCCCCCAAAAAATAGAAAAAAAATAAATTAATGAAGGAGTTAGCATGAGGGAAGAACACAAAGAGAGTAATGTTAAGAGAAAGAGAGCTACAGGATGAACACAGAGGGATTGTTTATTACATAGTAAAAAACAGAGAAGGTGTAATAGGGTGAAAATGAGAAAAGTAAAATGACTAAAGGAGCGAAAGAAGGGAAGAGAGAGGAAGAAGACTAAAGTAGAGATAGTGGGAGAATGTGAGTGGGTGTTGAAAGAAAAAGAAAGGACAGTAAAAAATTGAGAATGAAGGGTAGTGGCGTAACCGGGATAAATGAAGAACGGTGAGTGAGGGTAAGAAAAGACCAGTTAGTGTAAGTAAAGAGGGGTGAAAGAGGGTGAAAAATTGAATTAGGATAAGACATGGGGAGTGACAAAGAGAAAGGACAAAGAGAGTAAAGAAAACAGTACCTGAATGGGTTTGAGTGAAACAGCAAAGAAAGATAAGTAATGCAGTGTGTGTGACTTATAGGGAGTCAGTGGGTGTAGGTCGGGGTGTGGGTGTGTAAGGTGTGTCTGTGGGTGTGGCTGTGTGGGGTGTTTTGGTGTGGGTGGAGGTGAGGGTGTGTGAAGTATGTGTGAGGACTGTATGGGTGTGGGGTGTATATTTGTGTGATGTATGTGTGTGTATGGAATGTAAATGTAAATGTAGTTGAGCTTATATAGCGCACAGCTACCCGCAGTGGGTTTCCCGGCGCTTGCTTAGGGAACCCTTCCTGGTATTCCCCTGTGAGATAGCAGGGTATCCACAAGGTGAAAGTCAGGCATCCCGCCGCGAGGGGCCGTTGTGGAGATTAAGCAAGCTATTGCCCAGAGTCGCAGAGTGTGAACCCGTGAGTCGAGGAGGCACCGGGCGAGAATTATCGAGTCCGTGGAATTTTTAGCCCAAGACCCCGCCGAGGCGGGGAATTGAACCCTGGTCCAGGACCGATCTCAGCTTCCGGGTCTGCTGCCTCTAACCCCTGAGCCACACTTCTCCACGTGTGTGTGTATGTGAAGAGTGTGTGTGGGGGGATTTTTTGTGTGTATGAGATGTGTGTGTGGTGTGTGTGTGGGGTGTATGTTAGAGGTGTGTGTTTGTATTGAGAGGGGGATGAGGTGTGTGTGTAGGAGTAAGGTAAATAATTAAGAAAAACAGAATGAGTGAAGAAGCAAAGGAAGTGAACAGAGGGTAAGTGAAGTAAAGAATAGGGATTGAAAGAAGTTGAATATGAGAGGGGAAATAGGGACATTTGAGTAAGCATGGAGAATAAGAATAAGTGAGGGAAGCAGAATAAAGAAACAGGAGTGAGGTTGGTTGAGAAAATATTAGTGAGCTTAAAGCAAAGGGTAATGACAAAATATATTTTTATAGTCATACTTACCATATAATAAATGTAACTTTAATAAAAAAAATTACTACACTTTGTATCTGTGAAAGAGAGAAGAAAAAATAAGTCATAATTAGTAAAATGTGTATTTTAAATTAAAATATACAAATGAAGAGGTTAAAAATCATAACAGTGTATTTAGAAATAAAGTAAGAGTGAAGGACACAGAAAGGGAAATAAAGTAAGGTAGAAGGATAAAAAGAGAAAAAAAGAAATAGAATGAGAGCAAATTACTAAGAGTAAGGCATATAGATTCACTGACACAGAGGAAGAGAAGAACAGAGAAATGAACTGAAGGTAAGAAAGATACTAAAAACAATGTGAGTTAGCAAAACTAAGTCAGGAAACAGTAGTAAGTAAAAAGATAATAACAGAGATGGAAAAGAGTCTAATTAAGGATGCATTTAGAAGATTGAGAAATAGAAGATAACTGAGAGTAAGTGAAGAACAGTCAAAGTGAAGGGATGAAGGGAGAGAGGATAATATACAACGATCGAGGGAAATGGAGTCTGGAAGTTAGTAGACAGACACACTAAGAGAAAAACTGAGTGAGGTGGAGTACAATGAGTGACAAAAGGAAATGAGTAAGGAGCAAAAAAAGGAAAGAGAGGAGAAGACGACTAAAAGAGTGGTACTGAGAGAAAATAATTTGGTGATGAAAGTAAAGAGAAGGACATTGAAAGAAAGGAAATGAGGGATAGTAATGGAACCAGAGTAAAAGAAATGGGATGAAGAACGATGAGAGAGGAGCAGTGAAGTTGTTGTAAAAGAAATGATAGAAGGTAGATAAACACAAGTGAACATAACACAAGGAGAGTGAGGTACTGAGGACATAGAGGGAGTGAACGAAAAATAGAGAAAAGAGGTCAAAAGAAAGGAGAAAACAAAGATAAGCCAGGGAGAGTGGGTAAGTTATAGTGATAGAGTGCAACAATACTGCTCAGTGAGTAAAGAGGAATTAGTAAAAGAGCAAAGGAGGAAAAGACGGAAAAGGGAAGTAAAGCAGAGAGACTGAAAGCTGAAAAGTGGTGCAAGGGAGAGAGGGGATGCAGACAGTTGAAATGAGAATGAGGGGTTGTGAAAGAAGTGCAGTAAACGAATGGGTGTGAAACAGAGTGAGAGAAAGGCGGTGTGAGTGAGTAAAGAGAGCTGAAAGAGAGAGGAAAAAGGAAAATGAGTGTCAGAGAATGTGAATACAATTTAATTTACACAATCCAAATTATAGTATAACTTGTACAACATGTTACATAGTTTATTTTTGCTGTTCTCAGAATATATTGAATTTCACTTAAAAC
Organism: Lissotriton helveticus; assembly: GCF_964261635.1. Classification (NCBI taxonomy): domain Eukaryota; kingdom Metazoa; phylum Chordata; class Amphibia; order Caudata; family Salamandridae; genus Lissotriton; species Lissotriton helveticus. Next base: position 1,240,877,463 of record NC_136063.1, on the reverse strand, counting down.
AGTGAGTTCAAATTACTCATCATATGACAGCGGGAAAAAAAAACACAATCTAAAAGATTGTGTTTTAAAAAAAACCTTAGATACTGACAAATGACAAATGCACACTAATCTTTGATTGACTTACTTTTCCTTGAGGCCAAATAGTATATCATGGAGGTCCTTTTCTCGTTGCAAAGTACTCTGCTGTTCAATAAAAAATCCATTTAATCGACTTTCTAGAAGAAAAGCTCCAAGAACATCTGAAATATTTTAATTATTTTCATAAACTCCTTTTTTCAGTCATGACTCTTTACTCATTCCTGTACCTTTCCTTTTGGCCAAATAGTGTCAGATGTATGAGTATATTTTCAAATTAACTCTACGAAACTCTGAAATTACCTTTTTTCCGACATTCTGAAAGAAAGGCTCATACAACATGTTCACAATATTTAAGTATTTGTAAAACCATCTCTGACTCACTCATGTTCATCATTTTGTATAATACTAATATCACATACTATGAGATCCACTTACAGTACCTATATGACAAGTCATTTTTTTATATTACCTGGATCACTTTTACTCAGAATATATTTTTAAACAGCAAAATAACCTTTATTAACTGCTCCCGTCTTCAAAGGCCAATTACCTATACTTAAATTTTGGTTGTAAAAACACTAGGTATGAATTTTTTAAGCCAAAAGGCAAACGTTGTTTGAAAGTCAAATGAATGTCGTTACAGTGGGTCCAACCTTTACAACTTTTTAAATAGCATGTGTTGTGGAAGGACCGTCATGAAAAATAATAGCTACAGTTGCAAAGGTTCTTCCTGATATTGATAACTGAGAACCAACGAAATTTTTATTAGAAGTTGTCAATTTAGTTCCATCAGCTCTACATCGTTGGAACATTAAAATGACATACTGACCATAATTTTGTAGAAATAATGTGGACAGCATAGTAGACTTACATTGGGTACACACCATATTGTGATCCGCTGCTTTAACTAGATTATTAAAAGGCACTGATTTGCAGTCTGGTAAAGTCAAATATATAAATCTTTCAGTGTCTATTCTAGTAGTACTTAATAAAGTACAGTTGTCGCAGTCATGCTGCCATTGATAAGAAAGGCTAAAAAGATTTTTTATATCTACACCTTCATCTTCCAATATATCAAACATATACATTAAAAATTCCTGACAATCCTGCTGAATATTCTGTGAAAATTGATTTTGACCAGAACATATGTCTAGAAAATTTCGAATTTCTGAAACACTTTCTATTTTTGCTCTATCACTGCTACATTTCTCAAACACGGAATTCAACAAACAACAGAATCTTTGATCCCGATTTTCAACAATCTGTTCTTGTATATTTTGAAGAAAAAAAACAACATTAACCACTACATTAGCATAGCAGTTGACACCAGAACTGTTTTCAAACTGAAATCCAACAACATCTTCAACAGAATCCTTTTTCTTTCTCCTTACAATTACAGTTTCATCTACTTTTTGTCTTTTTGCTAGTACCTCACTGCAATTATTCTCATTTCTTCTTTTTCGGCCTACCACACGTTTTTCAAACAGAGGATATTGAGGCAAATGTGGAGCATACTCTCTTCTTAACCTATTGTATTCTTTAACACAATGTAGATCTGCACAAATCTTTGTTTCATCACACTCAATCAAGTACAATCCTGATAAAGTTCTGACTCGTGATAATGCCACATATGCCATACCCTCTTTAAACACAGAACTTCCAATGTTCACCAAAGCGCTATCTACACTAAAACCTTGAGATTTATGAATTGTCACCGCATATGCCAAACAAATAGGAAACTGTTTTCGGCGAACATATAAGTCTTTCACAAGCAAAAATCTAGCTGAACAACGACAAATTTCTTCTATTTCCTCAATGCCATCAAATTTAATTTTTAAAATTTCAATTCCATCTCTATTTTTGTAATTCACAAAACCAACAACATGACCCATTGCTCCATTTACCAGACCTCTTTCAACATTTAAATTCCTTCTCAAAATGATACGACAATTTAAACACACATTCAGAGTCTTTTCAAAACCAGCAGTTTTAGATAGTCTTCTCTAATGAATCCAATTTTGATTTCAAATTTTCAGACAAAATAATTGTTGCTCCCATATGTTCAATTTTATCTATAGCTTCCAGTTTCACTATCTCTTCATTTTCTAACTTTAACATTTTGTTGTTGAACATGGAACATTCTTTCAGAGTTGGCATCAAACATATGCCAGATTTCTTCTCATTAATTTTCTTAAAAATATACTCTGGAAGAATGTTTTCATTTGGGTACAAATTTGAAATTAATCGTCCATGTAAAGCTTCTTTCCCTTGCTGACTTACTTTTCCGATTCTTACATCTTGTAGAATATTTTTATAATCTTCATCCTTTGCCTGCACCATATTTTGAAGCAGTTCTGTATATTTGAAGTTTAACCATATATTAACGTTTCCAATGCTTCCTAGGCACTTCCTGGTATCTTCATGCGTGAGCATTTTGAACACAGGTTGTCCTTTCACTTGAGGCAACTGCAGTAGATCTCCAAAAACAATAATATGTTTTCCTCCAAATAAGACATCATAGTCTGTTCTAAGAATTTCTTGCATTCTCAAATGCACAAAAGCAAGCATTATATTTGACACCATGCTTACTTCATCAATGATAAGAAGTTTCATTTTCTTCAGGACTCTCGAAACTTCGGAACACGCATCTCCAGATAGCTTGTGATATTGCAATTTGTTATCATGCTCCACTGGCAGCATCAGTAAACGATGTAAAGTAATCCCTTTAATGTTATGTGCTGCCAGCCCAGTTGGAGCAGTAACAACACAAGATAGCGGTGATTCAGTCCTTTTCTGCATTAAGTTGCAATTGCTTTAATCAGAAAACTTTTTCCAGTTCCCGCTTCTCCACTTACGTACAGTTGGACTGGTTTAAAGGATGTACATGAGCACTCTTTTTTCTCATGAGTGAATCCATGTTCAATCTGATCTGTGACTTCGTCATATATCTGTTTCTGCTCAAGGTTTAGTTGTTTCACCAAATCTTCTAAGTTAACTACATCATCTTGAGCTTGTTCCATAGCTCTTTCCACCTCATCCATGGCAGTGGCAGCTTCATTTTGAATAATTGGTCCTCCAAGTGGAGCCTGACTCAATGAAGCAGAACTCTGACTGTCTTGAGAACTGTCTCTAGCAATCTCTGCAGCAATTGTGGCTTCTTGCTCTATTTCTTCGTTCAACATTTGCAGATAATTTGGAAAAACAGGACATTCTATGGTATCCTTGGTTGCATTAAAATAATGTTCGTAACAGAGAAAATCTCCAAGTAGTTCCTCTTCTGTATGCCATGGCTTAAAGAGTTGCAAAAGAGCTAAATAGTAAAATTCCCTTTTGTCTGGATTTTCACAACTCAATTTTCGATGATTAATCAAATGGCCTTTTTTCTGTTTCACTAGACATCCTTCACATCCAATGACAGCATATATTCCATTATTGATATCTTCTCTGATGTTCCTCTTATAAATATAGCTTTGAAGAACTTCATAGAGAAAAGCGTTCTCAAGGTGAGGACTTCTATTTGGATAGTATGTATCCAACATGTTTGTCTTCAAAATATCTGTACTTTCTGGTTCCATCTCCGCCAAATACTCTATCTCTTGTACAGATTTCAAAACTCGATTTCGTGTTGCAGCAAGACCTAGACTCACCCAAATGATGGTTCTAGATTTGGCATAGAGACTTGCTGATGACAATCGATCAGAACATTCATATGCTCCAATTTCTCGATGCGACAACATCTTCAGAATGTAACTGTATAATTTCTTGCTTAGACTCTTTTCATGTGAAATGTCCTCCCACATTTCCTTCAGTTCTGTTTTTTCTTTTTTTGTGATATAAGACGTCACATATCGAGCCACAGCAATAGAGTTGTCAGCAACAAATTGAATATCCATGTTAGCATTCCACATGGACAAAATCACTGGGTTGTAGTCGTTGATGTACTTGGACTCTTCGTTTCTTTTTAAATTGTATGTATTTTTTGGTGACTTCCTCGTCACAGTATGTCGCAGAGAAGACATCAAATTATTTACTCTTCCTTTAGAAATCATTGGTCGTGGAAAGCTGAAACGACATTTTGTGTAGAACTTGTCCTTGTTTCTGAATTTTCGACGACAGTACTTTCCACAACGATGGGATTGAAAGCGTAAAACTTGTTGCCTTAAACTGTTTTCTTCGGTAGTTTTCGGAACAGCACATGTTGAATACTCTTCAATGAAGCTCATCACTGTCTCATCCGAATCTGTTCCAAATTTGGGTGCATCTTTAATCCACAACAACATATGTATGTGAAGAGCACCTCTCGCTTGATACTCCTTTCTCCAAAAGAAATCCAAAACCTCTCCAAGAGGAGGATTTTTTTTGTTGGTAATAAAAGACATCATAGCTACAAATCTATGATTGAAATATCTGTATACATTCACTGGATCCAAAGAACACAGTTCTCCAGGTGTTTTGAATTCTATATTTTGTATATTTACATTTGCCTCGCGTACAAATTCAAGTAAGTCGTCCCATGCATACTCGACACAGCTAAGAGTGAGGAACCATGTAGGAGTTCCTAAGTTTCTTAGCATACATTTCAATTCCCCATGACGACGGTACCAATACTCGTTTGTACCACGCTGACATGCCATGAGATTGATTAAATGAGATTCCAAAATATTATCTTGCAGATTCACTTTCTCCATAAAGTCCCTCGCCGAAACATTTTGCAGATTTGCTCCACTTTTCAGTATATGGTTTACTGCATAAGAAAGCCCAGACAAGTCACTTTCATACAGTAAATGAAACAAATAGGGAATGCATTGACGAAACCTTGGATCTTCAGCATATAATCTTACAGTTCGATATTCAGATGCAGGAATTTGAAGTGGTCGATCGTCATATCGTCCACCTCGACCTGTTGGAAATAGCTGTGGAAAACAACGAGCTTCCAAACTTTCTTCCCATACACTAATGGGACTTCCTTTTGCTGCTTTCATTTGAATCAATTCAATTGCATTCCCCATTACTTCTTTGGAATGCAAAGGATGAACAGTATAATGTTCATATATTTCTTCACTTCTAGACACATCAACTTTTTCAATTTGGCCGCATGAACAATCACTGTCTTCATCTGCAGCTGTTTCCTCTGCTGCAACACATACATCTTTGTAATACTCATTGTTTTTGACTAAATGAAACGTTGCCTTTTTGACTTTCCTAACATCCACTAAATCTTGCCAGATTTTCTTACTCTTTGTCGGAACCCCATTAACTAGAATAACTAAAGGTTCCTCTTCTACTTTTTCTATACCAATTGTATCAATATTTTTTTTTAAATCTAGAGGCAAATAAACAACTCTTCCCTTTAATCCTCTCTGCAAATCTGTAGGAGGCAATTTCCCTATCTTAGGCTCCATGCGAACAATTGCCTGAATAGGATGGACACATTGAATCAAAATAGACTCTTATGTATTTAAATCCATCAATTCACGGGGAATGTCTACCAACATCAGATTATTATGAACAGCTCTGGCAGGCATACTGTTTTGATTTAATTTATCATAACAATATTTACAAATACGCTGATCACAGCTCAAATCAAAACAATTCTCCACCCACAAATAAGTTGCAAAATCCTTCCACTCATAATTATTCATCTTTTCACTTTTTATGTATAAATCAACTAATCTAGTTTGATGTTTATAATGACTTCGTCGACAACACACACAAGTAAAATTCGGCCTTTCACTTGATTTCACCTTAAACCTGGTAATTTCCTGCTCAAACTTTTCTGTACTTGAAATCTGTACATTCTCTTCCACATTACCTTGAATTGCTGTGTCAATTTCTACACTGTCCTCTTTTTCACCAAAATAACAAATCTCAATTTCTTCACAAATCTTCTTCACATCTAATTCAGTTCCATGCAAAAGAGCACTGTTTAATTGTTTAAGCTTAAGTGCTGGACTTTTTGCATAATACAACATTTTCACTAATTTCCTCATTTTGGTATGATGCACTGCTAACATCCTAAAATGATGAAAAACACTCTGACAGACTTTTCTAGAAAGACAAGCCAGTGAATGCCCTTGCAAACCTGTGTTTTCTCTCACTCTGCAAGGATCTAAGTCTTGCAACAACTTCACTTTCTGCTTTAGACTTTTCTTACTATATGTACGTAAGAAATTACAAAACAAATCAATTGATTCCTGTCGCACACAACAAATATGACTACACTTCCAAGAGTACACTGGACCCTTAGTACGTCTCCCTAAAACTTCATCAGTTAACACCTCTTCTGGTTCTCTAGGCACAAGTTTCTCTTTTTCAATCGGACAACCGTCTTTCACTTCATACGCTCGACCACTGGTGTCAACTGCATGCACTAAATCATTCTCCTGGAAGTAACTCTCCTCATTAAAAAATGGCTCACAACTTGAACTGTGCATCCATTCTCCTGAAAAAACTTTACAAAAATTAGTCCGATTAATTACTCTTTTCCATCTACTGTTTGATTTGAAAACATCTATTGTCTTGTTAAGTGTCCTAATTCTATTGATTATTAAAATAAATAATTTTTTCTTAACTTCAAAAGCCTGATCAACAATCTTCTCTACACTTTTCTTTTTCTTATAAAAAGCAGCTCTCTGTTTACCTTTCCTAATGTTTTTTAACAAATTTAAAACCACCCTATTGCGAAACATTCGTTTACGAATGTCTCTAAACTGATTCTGCCTTCTATTCCTATACATATTATTCTCTCCGGCTCCAGTTGTAGGATTCTTTGAGGTTCTCTCCTTCCTTTTCAAATTTACTCTCTCATTCTCTTTTTCTACATGCTGTCCAACATTTTTACTTGATCTACATATGTTCCGTAAGAAAGACTTAGTGGTCTTACCAGGAGCTTTGTTCCTGTTTTTTGAAGTATTTGTTGTTGAAGAGTGCTGTAATTCTGTTGCTGTTTTTGTTTGGAACCGTATTTCATTCTTCCTTCTTCTTTGCCTTGAGGGCATCTTTCCTTACTCTTGAAATCTTGATTTCAATCTGTGTTAAAAAAAATAGCACATTATAGACCACTATTATCAAACAACAAAGCAATGACAAAAAGCAAACGGTCTATTTAGGGTTACAGATCAAGTGAGGATTCTCCAAGGGTGCAGAAGAGGTGAGACCTGTATTGAAGAGTGTAGTGGAAGAGAGGTATGTCCACAGGTACAAAGAAAGTGAGACCTGTGTCTAAGAGTGCAGTAGGAGATAAGCTTCATGAAGTCTAGTCCACTGCACTCTTACACACAGGCTTCACCACCTATGTTCTCCAGGAAAGGCCTCTCTCCCACTACAGTCTTGAACTCAGGCCTCACCTCGTCTGTCCCTCTTGACATGCCTCACCTCATCTACACAATCTACTTCCTAATCTGAGGTAACACACGTGACATTATTGTGAAAAGATGAAATATATGTATTTTATCATGCAGACACTATTTATTCCTTCTCAAAAAACTAAAAGTCATTTTTTTTCACTAAAATCATTTTTTAAATAACATTTTAGACACACAGTGCAGGTCCTATGTACAAGCAATCAGTGTCCATGACTACATTGGAGAGGACTAACCTCCTCTTACCCTTGGACAAGCCTTACCTCATCTCTGTCCTCTGAACAGGCCTCAATGTATTGAGTATAATTGATAGTAAGTAGGTGCAGATGAGATGACGCATGTCCAAGGGTGTAAATAAGCTGAGGCCTGTCTAAGCATGCCAATTAGTTGAAGTCTATTCAGGGTTGCAGATGAGATAAGGGTTGTCTAGGGGTGCACAAGAGGTATGGCCTCTATTGAAGAGTGTAGTAGAAGTAAAAGAGAGGTCTGTCCACTGGTGCAAAGAACTTGAGACCTGTGTCTAAGAGTGCAGTGGGGGATAGGCGTCATGAAGCCTAGTCCACTGCACTCTTAGACACAGGTCTCACCACCTACGCTCTCCAAGAAAAGCTTCTCTCCCACTAAAGTCTTGAACACAGGCCTCACCTCCTCTGTCCCTCTGGACATGCCTCACCTCATCTGCACAATCTACTTCCTAATGTGAGGTAACACAGGTAACATGATTGTGAAAAGGTCAAATTTTTTTATGTAATCATGCACACACTATTTATTCTTTCTCAAAAATGTAAAAGACATTAATTTGCCCCAAAAATGTTTCAGTAGTGCAATGAAAAACTTATACATATGACCTTTTCTCTGTTTTTCAAATTGTAATCTAAAAAAAGATTATGAGGCCTAAGCAAGAGTGCAGATGTGATGAAGCCTGTCCAAGGGAGCACAAAAGGTTAGGCTTGTGTCCAAGAGTGCAGTGGGCAGGACTAAACTGGAGTAGTGTGCAAAAAAAAGATGAGCCTCATTTATAAAGCCCTGCGTCAGTTTTGCGCTACTGATGCGTCAGTTTTTGTGATGCATTGGCGCATAAAACATGTGCCTTGTTGCGCCATATTTAGAAAGTGACGCATGTAGGTAGATGCATCATTTTTTAAACCTCTGCGCCACATTATACCTCTGTCAGGTGTAATATACACAGAGGGGTCATTTCTCCGCAAAAAGCCTCGTAATACTGATGCAGTGAAATCTATGAGATTTCACTGCATCACTTTTAGGACACTGTTACGTCAAAATCTTGCACCTGCCTCACAGCAGGCATAAGACTGAGGCAAAGGATTCTGACACCTAAGCAGGAGTGCAGATGAGATGAAGCCTGTCCAGGGGAGCACAAAAGGTGAGGCTTGTGTCCAAGAGTGAGGTGGACAAGACTAAACTGTAGTAGTGTGCAAAAAAAGATGAATCTCATTTATGAGGCCCTGCGTCAGTTTTGCATTGCTGATGCGTCACTTTTTGTGACGTATCGGCGGCATAAAACATGTGCCTTGTTGCACCATATTTAAAAAGTGACGCATGTAGGTAGATGCGTCACTTTTTAAACCTCTGCGCCACATTATACCTCTGTCAGGTGTAATGTACACAGAGGGGTCATTTCTCCGCAGAAAACCTCTTAATAGTGACGCAGTGAAATCTATGAGATTTCACTGCGTCACTTTTAAGACACTGTTACGTCAAAATCTTGCGCCTGCCTCACAGCAGACATAAGACTGAGGCAAACGCTTTCACATGGAGCTTTCCCCATGTGAAAGGATGCATTGCTGGAGTACAAGCATTCCATTTCAGTACTGAAAACTCACTATTTTACAAAATACATTTCCTATCTCTTGCAAACATTCCTACCAAGCATTACCCAAAAAATGAAACAAACCAACAGCAAAGAAACTCAGTCTGCTTACCAATCTGATGTAAAACCGGTAACATGTTTGTAAAAGATTAAAATATTTTTATATAATTATGCACACACTATTTATTCCTTCTTAAAAATGTTAAAGCCATGGATTTGCACTAAAATCGTTTTTCAATTACCATTTTAGGAACAGAACACAGGTCCTATGTGCAAGCATTAATTTTCACTACTGAAAGCCATTAATTTGCCCTAAAATCGTTCTTTATTTAATATTTTATGAACAGAGGACAGATTCTATTTACAAGCATTCATTTTCACTACTAAAACCCATTGTTTTGCACTAAAATCGTTTTTCAATTAACATTTTAGAAACACTGCACAGATCCCATATACAAGCATTCATTTTCACTACTCAAACCCATTGATTTGCACTAAAATCGTTTTTCAATTACCATTTTAGGAACAGAACACAGATCCTATGTACAAGCATTCATTTTCACTACTGAAAGCCATTAATTTGCCCTAAAATCGTTTTTTATTTAATATTTTATGAACAGAGGACAGATCCTATTTATAAGCATTCATTTTCACTACTAAAACCCATTGTTTTGCACTAAAATCGTTTTTCAATTAACATTTTAGAAACACTGCACAGATCCTATATACAAGCATTCATTTTCACTACTCAAACCCATTGATTTGCACTAAAATCGTTTTTCAATTACCATTTTAGGAACAGAACACAGGTCCTATGTACAAGCATTCATTTTCACTCCTGAAAGCCATTAATTTGCCCTAAAATCGTTTTTTATTTAATATTTTATGAACAGATGACAGATCCTATTTATAAGCATTCATTTTCACTACTAAAACCCATTGTTTTGCACTAAAATCGTTTTTAAATTAACATTTTAGAAACACTGCACAGATCCTATATACAAGCATTCATTTTCACTACTCAAACCCATTGATTTGCACTAAAATCGTTTTTCAATTACCATTTTAGGAACACAACACAGGTCCTATGTACAAGCATTCATTTTCACTACTGAAACCCATTCATTTACCCTAAAATTGATTTTTAAAATAACATTTTAGATACAGAGTGCAAGTCCTATGTACAACCATTCAACTTCACTACTGAAACATCACTATTTCACAAAATACAAATCCTCTATTTTACAAATATAGAAACCATGAATTTTCAAAAAGCATCACACAAACCAACAGCAAAGAAAATCAATGTGCTTCTTAATCTGAACTCTCTATCTAAATGAATCATAACTCACCTTTACAAATGCTTTGGGATATTCAGAACAGTGTCAGATACACACACCAATATTTCTTTAGCAGAGCAAAAGGTATGTTCTCCAGGCACTGCAATAATTAATGGCACAGAAAACCTCTAATTGTACACACATATTCCTCATGGTAACCAATCAAAACTCTTCCCTCTCTATTTTCAAATCAACACCCTCCCCCCCTTAGCCCTTTCTACCTGTTACCATAGCAACTCCCTCCTCACTGAGCTCCCAGGGTTAAAAGTTTATTCTACAATGTTGCAAATCAAATGAGCAAGGATGTTTGACCTCTCAATACACCAGCTTATCCACTGCAATCTTTCTTTAAATGACTTTTTTTAACCATTCAAATTACTTCTTACACACAACAGAACCATGCACCCTAACTTTCAGTTTTCAACTATCTGAATCCACCAATCATTGCTTGTGATTCAAGAGCACTGAAACTCCACAGTTTTTTTTGCAAACTCCTACTGTTCCAACTGCCATTTCATTCCTACACTTCATCTGACTGCACCAGAACCTCCTCTCACCATGTTCTCTGTCTGGATTATTGGACATAGCTACATTCACTGGGCTCAAAGGTATGCAGCTACCAGAAATTTTCACAACCTTGATTTACCAAATGTGCACATAAAATGGATTGGCCAAAGAGGATTGAGTAGTCATCAATTGATACCATTGGTGAAAACCTTTTACCATCTGCCGCACCCTGACCTCATAATTTTGCACTGTGGTGGAAATGACCTAGGCACTTTGACTGGGGTAGGTCTGGAGATGGTTTTAAAGGACACCTTTGGGCAATTGATTACACTTTTTCCACAAACTGCCATGGTATATTCCAATATATGCCAAAGACAGAAATGGAACTGGTCCAACCAATTTTGTCCACAATTTGAGAAAGCACGGAAACGTGAATAAATCTGTTTCTGCTTACATGAGAGACTATGGAATGGGTTCAATATACAACAACAACTTGCGTTACAACATGCAAGATATCTACAGAGGAGATGGTGTGCAATTTTCAGATGAGGGGAATAGAATATTCCTCCTGAATTTAAGACTGTGCATTGGTACCTACTTGTAGGTACCTAAATCAGCCACACAACCCAAAAGCCCTTTTCAGGGCTACCCTATCTCTGATCACTCCAAAAGATTATCTTTTTCTAACTTTTTTCACTATTTTTCACCAAAGTACGCTCCCCGGTGCGCGTACCGGGCGCTCCCCCCGCGAAAAATACTTTTTTTTCTTCTTTTTTTTCGCCTATATGGGCCTCCTAAGACCCCCTCAGAAAACCTAGAGGGTCAGGGAGTGCCTACGATGCCCCCTTATACCCATTCCCAATGTTGTTTGTCCTCCATTTTCTGTCTCAAATCTACCGAAACACAAAATGGAGGACTCCCGTTGCGCTGCCGGTACGCGTACCGGGGCACGCACCGGGAAGCGCTCCCAAAATTTTTTAAAAGTTAATTTACATAAAAAACACCGGAGACACTTTCACCAAATATAGAATAGGCCATACTACATACCAGTCCCTACCATTTTCCCAATTTTGGTGGAATTCGATTGAGCCATTTGGCCTGTAGCCCTCTCTAAATATCCTGAGGTGAATTACTTGACAAAAACACATCTGAAGTGTTAGAATTTACAACCAATTAAAATGTTACTTTCATTTTCTACTATTATTTCATGACATTTGATTGGTTATGTACATGAATATATATAAAGAAAGAGAGGGAAACACAGCCATTTTGACTACTACTTCCTGAAGTACATTTCAAAAGGATTTTCACTGAGAACTTAAACTTCTATTTCAAAGGTAAGATGTTATTTTGAAAACTGAAGTATGTTGTGCACTTTAAGTTAATTTGGAAAACATTTTCTGATAGTTATATACTATCCCTCTGTAATAGTTATAGATGGAGATAGGCTTCTCTGTTATAGATATGGATGGAGTTAGGCTTGTCTTGTATAATTATCAATTTACTTTTACTATTCTACTACTACTACTCTACTACTTTTACTATTTCTACTTCCAGCCTGATACCATACACTGCCCAAAGATAACTTCACTGTTAAAAAATCAAAACTACCTGTCTGAACTTAAATCCAACAGTGCCCTATCTCTACTGATATATTTATTTTTTATGCAATTTACAGCAACATAATGGAAGGAGATCAAAATAAATGTAATATTTCATTCGAACTTGATCTTCAGGACAACCCAGAGGAAGAGAATAGCGATTCAGATTTTTGGGATCAGTCTCTTGATGAAGAGTTTCTGAAATATGTGGAAGAAATGGAATCATGTAATCCAAATGAGGACATTCCCGACGACATAATGTTGGAAGTCTTATTAAATTTTGAAAAATCAGAGCAATAAATTTATATTTAATAATTAAAAATTGTTCCAGACATTATTCTTTTTTATATGTAATCAATGAAATAGTACCAAAATGAATATATTATAATGTGAGACTTATAGTATACTGTGCAATTTTGTTTGTGTTACATAGTAATTTTGCTCATAGTTACTTCCTTTCTCCCACTTTATTATCTCCAATGTGTATTTGACATCTCTTTTTCATCTCCTGCCTCCATGTTGTTTCTGCTTTCCTGACAGAAGATAGTATAGATTCCATATACCACAATAACTTCTGTGACAACATGCAAATTATCTACAGATGAGACAGTCTACATTGAATTTAAGACTCTGCATTGGTACCTACATGTTGGTACTTAAATCACCCACACAACACAACAACTCTATTCAGAGCTACCCTACCTCTAAGCACTTTAAATTATTATTTTAGTGTTTCACTGAGTATTCCCCGTGTGTGGGGGGGGAGGTGTGTGTAGGGGATGTGTGGGGTGTGTCTGTGAGGTGTGTGTGTGTGTGTGTGTGTGTCTGGGGGGATGAGGTGTATAGGTGTGTGTAGGTGTGTGGGGTATGTGGGTGTGGGTGGGGATGTGGGTGTGTAAGGTGTGTGTGTAGGTGTGGGTGTGTGGGGTGTTTGGGTGTAGGTGGGGGTGTGGGTGTGTGAGGTGTGTGTGGGGTGTGTGTGGGGGGTATGTGTGTAGAATGTGTGTGTATGTGTGGGATGTGTGGATGTGTCTGTGAGGTGTGTGTGTGTGTGTGTGGGGGGGAGGTGTGTGTGTGGGATGTGTGGGGTGTGTCTGTGAGGTATCTGTGTGTGCGTGTGTGTGTTGGTGGGGTGAGGTGTGTGTGTGAGTGTGGGTGTGTGGGATGTGGGTGTGGGTGTGGATGTGTAAGGTGTCGGTGTGAGGGTGTGGGGTGTTTGGGTGTGGGTGGAGGTGTGCATGTGTGAGGTGTGTGTGGGGAGTGTGTGGGTGTAGGGGTGTGGGGTTGTGTGTGTGTGGGTGTGTGTGGGACGTACTTGTAGGTACCTAAAACAGCCACAGAACCCAAAAGCTCTTTTCAGAGCTACCCTACCTGTAATCACTCAAAATTATTATTTTACACTATTATTTTCACTATTTTTCCCCATGGTTTGCTCCCCGGTACGCTCCCCGGTGCGCGTACCAAGCGCTCCCCCCGCGAAAATTGAAAAAAAAATATTATTATAATATGGCCCCCACATCAAACCTACGGGGTCAGGGGGGGTCTACCCTGCCCCTTATGGTCATTTCCCCCTTTGTTTTTGCCACCTCTTGTTTCTCGATCCTACCGAGACACAAGATGGCGGCCACTGTGGACTGTTTCGAATGTTTACAGACACCCGAGAGCCAATCAGCTTTCCGTGCGCAAGTCGCATGGCGCGCCCGGAGCGCTCCCCGGTGCGCGTACCGGGGCGCGGCTATAGATATATATATATTTTTTTAACCTAAATTACTCAAAATCCACTGGAGCACATATCTTGAGACATAGCAAAGGCACATCGGGCTACCAGTCCCTACAATTTTGCCAAGTTTGGTGGGAATCCATTCAGCCGTTCGAGCTGAAAGTGAGTTTGACCGCCCTATGGAAATTAACATGGGGAAAACACGTTTTGGGACCCCCCTTTTATCTCGGCCCCCGCTTGACAAATGCCCCCCAAACTTTCAGGGAAGGAGCGGAGCGCCGCTAGGCAAAGTTGATAAAAATTTCAGGCAGATTCCTCCACCGGCGCCAAAGTTATTCCAAATAGAATGTTACGATTTTCCTATGGAAATCAATCCTAACTATAACTACCTACTGGCGACCGCCAGTAGGTAATATATATATATATATATATATATATATATATATATATATATATATATATATATATATATAGATAGATAGATAGATAGATAGATAGATAGATAGATAGATAGATAGATAGATAGATAGATATATATATAGATATATATTATCGCTTACTTGTAGAATCAAAAAATAGGAGTAAAAGTGTTGAAGATGCTGCAGAAACTATTGCTGTTCCCTCTTATTAAACGTCTCTGGTTCAGTATGGAATGCCAAATAAATAGCGCTAAGAAAATGCCTCTTGTAGAGCTCTAGATGGTCAAAAACTAATTCCTTGTTCTTGTGTAACTCGTAGCTATTGAGATACCACGAACAAATAAACGAGTGCTGTTCTAGACTGTACAAGTGTTTACCAGCGGTAGAAAACACTAAATGAAAACCGACACTTGCTGGGAAAATAATTATGCAGCCACACTGAAAAGGATACGTCTCTGGAAAAAAGAGCGCAGAGAGTGCTGCTCTCTCAAAGAAACAAAATACCTCACCAAAGGAGACGTGAAGGTTGAGAGCGTGAACCACCTCACGAAAACTGGAGCAGGATGCTTCTGTCATGAATAAATGCGTAACTTTCTGGAAAAAAACAGAATAAGGAGTTTTCTTTGGCGCAGGCAGAAAACACGTCCCAACCGACGAAAATATAAAGTTGAAGTGCGTGGAAAATCAGGTGAGCGCGCCCAATACAGCTGAGCTGCCAGATGATGGCAAAAGCACTAGAACGCTAACCAACAGAGTGCATCAGCCATGTTGAATTAGCGAGAGGAGGAAAGCATGCGTCAGCAAATACCCTCGCTACCAATTGACTCCAATTAATGGGGAAATGCAGCAAAATGTAGCCCTGTTTTAACTTAAATGCGGGACCAGAACGTTTGGGCTTGTGGATTGTCTGACCAATCCTGACAAATTCTAATGATCACGACTTTGGTTTTGTGGAATTGCACAGTCTTATGAGTTGTGTACCCTTTGTATGGCATATCTAAAAAGTCTAAAAGTATTATAGAAATGTCTTTGAATAAGGCTAATTTGTCTAGCAGGCGACAGTGACGAATTGCACTGCCCTCTGGTCTGCTGAAATAAATAGCAGCTTCAGAAATTGACGACCTGGTCATCCCCTTTTTTCGTAACTTTTTAAAAGTGGCATTTTCAAAATTGTAAATTAAAATCTGAGCTTACCACTAAAGAGGATTTATAAATACATTTTTTCGGACACCACAAATGAAATATTTACCTGTTCCCAATCAAGCGCTAACACTTATTAAGTGTAATAAGGCAACCCAATATTATCCTAAGGGAGATGTAGGCTTCCCAGTAGTGAAAAACAAATGTAGAAGTCTTTCACTATCAGTACTTGTAGAATTTAAAAGTACATGTCTGACCTTTAAATTGAAATACACCCTGCTATAGGGGCTACCTAGGGTACCTTAGGGGTGACATATATGCAATAATACTGTAGTTTAAGGCTTGGGAAGTTGGTTGTTTTGCCAAGTCGAATTGTTTGTGTCAAATTGCATTTAGGCTTCAATGTTTTAAGAGGCTACTTAAGTGAGTGGCACAATAGGTGTTGCAGGACCTCTAGTAGCATTTAATTTCAAGCCCTGTGAATATGGTATACTACACTACAGGGGACATATAAGTAAAATAAATATGTCAATCAGGTGTAAGCCAATTTTACCACGGAAAAGGAGAGTGCACAAGCACTTTAGCACTGGCTAGCAGTGGTAAAGAGTCCTAGAGCCAACAACAATTAATTAAACAAAGCAGTTGGTTTGAGGGCAAAACATTTGGAGGTAACCCTGCAGAGAGGGCCAAGTCCAACAGTAAGTAAATAGCAGACATTAACAACGGATGTCCCATGTCCTGGTGTGATCACGTTTTGAAAGTCGCTAAAGTATTGAATCAGCCCATCGATTTGTGTTTAAATAATGTAGAGGACCTAGGTTAAAACACAATTTTTCAAAGTAGTTTTATTATAAGCTAAAATCATGTTGCCCACTTCAACAGTCACAATTTTCTCAGGATGCCTAATCTCGAAAAATGTGTTAATCATGCCCATCGGTGTTAGTGGAAAATCAATGCTCCTGAGAGGCACTAACAGGGAACTTGTGACATAGCCTACTAAAACCAGGATGAATCTGTTCCCAGAAACAAGCCTCAAATTTGAGAAATATTACCCCAATGAAAAGGAAATCAAGGGTGCTTAAGTTAGTAACATCTACATCTGGTAAAATGACAAGAGAGCATCTCTGCTGTTCTTTTTACTTCAAGAGGTCAAGTTAATGGCATTTCATAGCTATTCACGACACTGTTAAATCGATGGCACCACTAACCTCCTAGAAGACCCTCAAACAAGGGGTCTAGTTCCAACATTCTGGAGATCATTGAGCACTTTAAACCACAGAATGCACTAGAACATACCCATTTCGCTGCTGCCTGCTTGTGCATGCCTTTTACTGTGGCAGATACCCTTTATGTCTTGCAAACATCTGTCTGACAAGTGTTTCCACCTTTCTGTATTGTACCCAGCTCATGGAGTCAGTCTAGCTGATGAACTATGCCATTTCTGTCTCATTACAAGCTCTGGTAGCTCTTCCTGAAGAGCAGACTTCAATGTGGTAAAGAGACTGTTAACTGGATGCATTGTGTGCCTATTGCAGCTGCTGTGGTGATGGACCTTAGTATTCAGACTTGAATCTGTCCCGTAGTGGTGTGGAACGTAATCAGCATAGCCACAACATAGAATCAACCAAGGCATTTTGGTAAATATACTGTCAAACCAAATTAAATTATACAAATAATCTCCTCGAACCACAAAAGACTCCTCTCTTGGGTCACCTTTCCTAAATGTGTACTCCTATTCCTGTCCCTAGGGCAAAGAAAAGGCACACTACACTTCTCTAATTTAACAAATGGACTTACCCACCATCTCTTTATCCATGAAAGTTCTTCTCTAGCTCCATTTCTCAGAATGCATTGGTGGTTACACTGCGTGTCGCGTCACCACACACACAGGCCAGAGATTTAAAACAATTCTCCACCTTTACCTCCTAGAGCATTGCATGACCATTTGATAACAGTTGGCTCTTATGGGTTGAATCCCAGACATCCCACATAATTTACCATGACAGTCCGACATCATGTAGTTGTAACTTTCTTTATAGGAGTGGTAAGCAAATAAGATGGAGAATATGGAGAAACAATCCTTTCCCTTGGCCTGATGGGTGTATCATTTGGAATCTTTGCTGATAGTGTGTTTTTATATTACTTTTTGCCGTTTGGCACTTATTCGTAGATCCCAGTATTTTATTCCCTTTCAAGTGCCCCTGGTCCTTTCTTCTGAACTTTGAAGTACACAAAGCTGTCAGCCATATTTGCCAGCTTTCGATGGTTTTTGAGCTTGATATCTTCCGAGTGCTGGAGCAACTCAGTAACACAGCAACCCAAGGCGTGTTCTGTAGACACAATGTCAATGAAATGTTCAAGTGCTCCAACTATTAATTTTACCATGACAAACATAATTTAAGAATGCCGTGTTAATTCAGATTTCTATATGATTAATATGACTTTGTAGCGCTGTAAAGATATTGCCTAAACACAAGTCTTCCTGTGTTAGAATAATATTTTTTAGTTTTGTTTTAAATCTAAAATTGCATGTAAGATTAATATGTAGTCTACTCATCAAGTGAGCCTCTGGACTTTCTGACCAATGAGGTACGTCCCCAGACTATGCTCACAAGCAGTGAGATATTTTAAAAATCATCATATAATCCTAACTACTAATAATCAATGTATGCGTACTGGGTACGCTGGCGTTATTAACATCATTTGCGGAATTTCACATTATGCTTCTGTGAAATCTCCCAAATTACCCAATTATGCCACACCACAGAATTACACTATAGTTTGTGCCAAAATGATAGCGTGGGAAAAACATAAGCACAAGAATGCGAGTGGATTTTGTTTGCAGCAATTGTAATATTTGCCCTATTTTTTTTTTAGCAAAACATGCGTCCTTGTGTCAAAAATCGATGAAAGGATGCATTTCTCGTTAAAATATAGTGCAAAATACAGAGTTCACATTGCGTGTAACTATGTATCATTTTGCATACATTTCCTCAAATTTTACATAATTATGCAACAGCAATTAGGCACATTTCGCACACCTCTATACTGGATCAAGAGTGGGATACATATCACAACCTAACCTGCTGTTGTCAGTCCTGTCATTGTTGTACTGTTAAATCAACTCGTGTCACTTGATTCTCACATTACCTCATCAGACTATTTTTATCATCAAAACTACCATTAACTCAACTTCCCTCATGTTGGCTTTTATCCTACCACTAGTACCTAACTGCGAAACCTATACATTACCAACAATCTTCAGTTATTATAATACCAATTATAAATTACAGTATTTTAGTTAAATTAGATAATGGAATACGATGTGTTTTCAAAATTCTACCAAAAATATCCAATTCTTTGAATGCAATGAAACAGTTTTTCAGGCAAATTAAATGAAGTGTACATCATAGCTCGTGTCCCTGAACCCTCCACTTTCAACAATGTAATTATATAAATAATTTGCTTACAATAATTTAGATGAAACTAAGTAAAGACCCAATATCCTGATGTTATTGCCAACCTGAACAATATCAAAACCCTTACCAGTTTGTATTATTTAATTGTATTATTTGTATTATATACTATAACATGCCCAATTGGTTTTACTAAATAAAATACATTAATACAACCATAGCTCATTCTGAAACTCAATAGCCCAAAACATCATATATTTTTTTATTTCATGCAATTATCCTAAATAATCAAATATATTGTAAAATATTTACACACAAATACACCATTCCCATAAATGCTAGCCCTTAGACTAACCGTGACAAATGGTAATTATTGTATTATGTGAATTGTAATGATCGTTTTTCCATGAATAAATATATGTAGTTACATCTATTTAAATAAAATTATTGAGTGTTAAGTTCTTTTAAAATTTGGCGATGTAATAGTGCAGCATGGTAATTGGGGTGTAGCAGTACTTTAATGACAAGACAAGAGGCTGTTTATTTAACAAGATCGATCTATTACAATTCCAAGAAATATAAAGGTAATCATGGGAAACACATTGTGATATCATCTGTGGCCTATATAAGTGCCAGAGGCAAGCCTAAAACATCTTACTTATTACTGTTTCTGGAAACCAGATATGTCCTGATGCTGCTTAACTCTACATTCAACCAATTCACCAGTGTATCTTTTAAATTCAGCACACTTTTTCAGCTCAGCACATACTCGTGAATATGCATTGCATGGGCTAATGTTTATTCACCACTTTTGGCTGCCTAGTTATGGTGAGCTCCCTCACACCTGTCTGCTGACGGTGTGCATGCTCACTGTTAGCATCCCACCGGTGCCCACATCCACAGAGAGGAGTAGTAGCTGATCAGCCGCTTTCTTCCTCAGTCACACTCACTGGCATATGTTTTTGGATTGTTGGATCCTTTGGTCTTCGGTGCTACCTCTCTCCCATATGTCACAATGCTTTGATGAGCAATGTGCCAACTTTTTTTAATGCAACTTATAAATTACTCTGCAACAGTTAAGCAATTATATGCTGTGATCTTCATCACACAATATTCACTTCCTTTATCATTGCACTTGCCCTCAGAAGAGCTGTGAAAGTGCCCCCCTCTTTTGCTACGTTTTGTAAGCATTCAAGTACTGTCTGGAAAAAAAGACAAATGGGGGAATAGAACTGCAAAAAGACTACTTCTAAGGAAGTAATAAAGCCTATGTGGCAACTACCGAAACCCTGTGCCCTCCTCGCCCTTACACCCTGACCCAACCCTTGCTGTCTTTTGCCAGACTGATACCGCAAATCACATTTGTGGTTTAAACTAATTTGTATTTTATTTTTATTGTTATTCTTTATTTATTTTTTTAGCCTTAACCGTATTCCTCCTTCTTTACATTTCCTATCTCTTAATTACCCACCAGGCTGGGTTCTGATGATGGTGCTCATGGGTCCTCCCCTCATTGTTTCTCAGTCCTTTTGTCCCATACCACTCTGTCCTGCGATATCAATGACTCTAGTACTCTTCTTCATATGTCCATCAGAGCTATGCTTGAAAACTGACCTGCCACATTGTGATTTTCTGTTTCAGATTGGAACTCGACACATATGTCCCTGCTAAGTCCCCCTATTGTCTTTGCCTCCTCCGGGAAGTGGTTTTAGGTTGATTGCAAATAAAGGCATCTTCAGAACCCTTCTCATATTTAAAGAGATATTAGTCTCAAGGAGAGTTAATTGAAAGGCCCAGCAAGATATCCTTGTTGGTATTGGTGGCCAACCCATGCATGGCTTGTTTTCAGTGTGTGAGTCCTCTTCTTGTCGCAAACCAGTGATGGCAATGATTTTACTAGTGAGTTCCCTGGATCCTTTACAGTTCTTCTTTACTGCTCAAGCATCTCCCCCTCTTCCTTGCCTAGCCATAACCTTCAGTGCAAACGATATTTGATCCAATGAATCATCATAATCAGAATTCAATGGGTAGCCCCATACACTAAAACTATTATGTCTTCCATTGGTTGTCCTCACTCTTGGAGACTCCTGTCTTTGGTGCTCTCTGATTGGATTAGTGTCAACCAACTATAGTCCTCAAGGCATGCAACACTTCAAGCAGTTCGGTCTGAAATAAATATTCTTAGGGGGCACAGTTACTGCACAAAGTGAGAGTTCCTATTCTGGTTCTAATGACCCCCACAACAGAAATGTTACCAGCTTGACTCTCGAGATTTTTTTTTTTAAGTTACAAAATCTAATGAAAAGATTCAATTCAAAGTTCCAGCAGCTGGATAACTACTTTCAAAGATGGACAAATACAAGCTTTGTTAGTGTGAACACGAACAGCGAGGAAGGACCTTTACAGTCATCTCCGTCCCAACAGAAAATGAGGAGATGGCCTGTAATTTCCTGAAGAAAATCATTCCTCCGAGCCCCACGCACGAACACAAAAAGCAGAACCCAGCCAGTAAATCCATGGATAATGCATAGCTAGCCTGTAATTCCCCAAAGCAAAACGACACTCTAAACCCCAAATTGGCTCGTAAATACAAGAACCCCGCCAGCAAAACCAGCTTGAATACTTCTATCTTGACCTATGAAAATCCTGGCATACTAAAAAAACTACTCAAATAAAATCACCAGAACAGTAAAGTATTATTAAACTCATCGTAATCTTCAGCTAGTTTCACAAGCAGATACAATTGTGACCCTGAAATTGCCCACGATTTAAATGGACTGAGACAGGGTTAGTGGACAATAAAACGCTTCAGATAGCAGTTTGTGAACATAGATCAGTGGAAGAAATCTCACTGCCCCGTCAGACCACCAGCTGATTAAAAAGTTGGAGATCCAATCAAAAAAACACTTTTCATGGAGGTTCCAGCCAGAAGACAGTGAAATCCTGGTGGGTCAAGCAACAACTGTAAATTGTAAAATTGTAAATTGATACTTGTATAGCGCACTACTCACCCGCAAGGGTCTCAAGGGGCTTGTACGAATACCGCTGTGGAACCCATCCTGGCTTTCCCTGTGAGGTGTCCACTCCTGGGCACCCCCAAGGTGGAGGCCAGGCATCCTTAGCGTTGTGGGGGCTGTTGTGGAGATTAAGCAAGCTATTGCACAGAGTGGGACTCCAGGATTGGAATAGGCACCGAGGCAAGAATTATCAGGTCCGTGGAATTTTTTTTTAGGCCAAGACCCGCCGAGGTGGGGAATCGAACCCTGGTCCCGGGCTAGACCTCTGCATCAGGGTCTGCGACTCTAACCATTGAGCCACACTTCTCCATTGCCAAGTGTGAGACAGCTAATCTAGTTGACCAAAAGTCTACTAGATGGAGTATATTGGAGTATATTACCAACAGACACAGCACCAATCGTATTAAGGTAAAGCTTAGTAGATAGCCCAAATACTGTGATTAAATGGGGAGAAAGCAATTAAGAAGCATTTTAATCAATCCCACTCTGTTGAGCACCGTGATAACAGCTGGCCAACTCTACAAGTCAGGTCAAGAGATACATTCTCTTTCTTCTTCATTATTGCAGGGAAGGGCTGCATGACATTTTAAATCGAGGGTTTCTTCTTCAGATTATTACTTCATTTCCAGCCCTATTGAACAAAAAAATCGAGCAATATTGAATCTACTGTATTTATCTCAAGGAGATTTCCACCGGATTAAAATATGAAAGAATAAAGAAGAATTCATTATTAATTTTCTTCAGCGGTGATATCAATAATGGGGAAAAGAAACCATTTTCTGGGCAGGGGCAATGAATTGCTGCATAAATCTAAATGCAGCTATCCGCTCCCTTTGCATAATAAAAACATCTAAATTAAAAACATGGCACATGTAAACTTGGGCAAGCCTGGTCAGTTTTTAGAACATCCCAAGCCAATGCATTTGATTTCGTCAGAACAAACGATATTATAATCTTCTGCCTATGGAGGAAGGTTGTGCCAAGTACAATAAAGGTTGTGTCAAGTAAAATATCACTATTTCTTTTGCGCTCACAGTAAAAGAGTTAAAAAGATGGTTTGGGCTTGCTTCCATGGATATCATCATTAAAAAGGTCAAATTAACAGCAAACAGCGGCTAAAATGAGCAAAGTATCCATAGGCCCAATGAACAATTTGAGTATATTGTCTTGGAATATTGCGGTATTCATAAATTATGATCAAGGCAAGCATTGCAAAAAGTTTAAGCCAATATCAGATTCATTGTGGCAAAGGGAGACGTGCTGTTTACAGACAAAACGTCAGATGAAGGTCTCTTATGGGGCAGCTGATGACCTTCACCTCTACTTGTTTAAAAGTCCTCCAGACAGAGATTCTTATAGATTCCAACTACAATACTAGCCCCAAAATCACCTCAGGATGGAACAACTAGTTTTTCTATACAGATTTTGTACCAGATTGGAAGTGGAAACACTAAACACAAAAATTGGTAATCCAGCATATTATGAAATTGTGGGTAGAAAGGGTCAATGTGGATTTGATCTTGACTTCGGAATTTAATGAAATCTTTAACACGGAAACAGTATCCGTAACCAGCTGGATGCTTTTCATATTTATTGGAGTAACCAGAGAATGGAATTAACCCCAAAAAATCCACCGGCAAAAGTAATACCAATTGTTTAAAAAAGGTTTTGGGGGCATATACTCAAGGACTTATCACCAATTTATCTGCACTTTAGCGCCGCAAAAGTGGCAATAGATTTATCGACCCATTCTCAAGCTGGTGCAAACTGCCGATATCGCCAATTTTCCAGCGATAGTTGCCACAAAAAAACACGATGAAAGTGACAACTAACGATAATGATATGCAGAGTAGGGGTTCCCATGTAAAAACACACAAAAACCCCACTTCGCGATATTCTCAACGATCACCCAGATCGGCGATGCGATCCAAAAACAGGCGATAAGGCGCGTTAGCAGCAGGTATTTAACACCTGCGTTCTACTGGTGTTAAGCTGGATGACAACCTGCAGTATAAAAGGGAGCCCAGCCCACAGCCACATCTGAAGACCAACAAATGTTATGGAGCTACTGATCATGTAGCTCGGAGACCCAAGAGGGCTACAGCACCCACCACCACCACCACCAGGCACACCCCCACCCCCAGGACCACCCCCACCCCCTGGACCACCCCCCCCCCGACTACCACAGAGGCAGCGCAGAACAAGACAGAGGACCTTCCTTAAAGGCACCAGCCTCACAGATTTAATGCCAGAGGGTGTCATTGCCCACTACAGGCTCAAAAGGACAACCATCCTCCGCATCCTGACCCACATTGCCCACAGGCTGATGGTACCAACACAGTGGAGAACCAACATTCCTCCGCAGACAAAGCTCCTAGCTGTGCTGCACCTGTTGGCCTCTGGTCCCTTCCAACCAAAAACTGCCAGAGTCGGCGGAGTCTCACAGCCAGCCCTATCAAAGTTCCTCACGCCTGTTTTTGATGCCATCATCAGCTTGGTACCCCAGCACCTTCACTTCCTCCACATTGCGCCGGAACAGCTGTAGACCAAGCAAGGCTTCTACACCATAGCTGGCTTCCCACACGTGTTGGGGGAAATTGACAGCACACATCTCCTACTTGTTCCCCCTACCGACACTTCATACAATTACCACAACAGAAAGCACACACATTCCATCAATGTGCAGGCAATAGTAGACCACCGGGGCCTTTTCACCAAAGTCGTCACCAACTACCCTGGTAGTGTCCATGATTCCTACATCTTTGGACAGTCCATCATCAACCAGCGCTTCCAGGATTCCTATGGAAATGCACTGCTCGTTGGTAAATACCAAATTAACAAACCACACACCTCAACTCCACAATCATGCACCTCACAAGTGTGGGAATATACATGTTACAAAATCACATACAACATGCCACACAACATGCCCACCTACCAGACATGACAACACAAGTAACTGTGGTAACTGTGGCCAGCCATGTAGACACACCATCTACGTCATGGCACCTCTGCCACACAATTGCTAAACGTGGGGAGATGTGGGATCCAAGTCTGCGCGAAGGAGGTCTGTGGTGATGTGCTAGACAGAATTCAGAATGCAGAGCACAGACATGTCCATGTGGACATATACTGCTGGTGTTTGTAGTGTTGTGGATGCAACCATTTTACCTCAGGCAGTGTGGAAGACCTTGGACATGTAGCTATGTTGACCCCCCTGTAAGCGTAAACGGAGTGGGCTGGGTCGGTGTACGCCAGTCCAGCGTAGGAGTGGAAATAAATAGCCCTGGGCTGTGGGTGTGGTTCACTTCCGGGATTGCCAAGAAAGTAAATACTGCGTGTAGCTCTGTGTCCGCCATATCCTAACCATAGGCCTACACACATGTGGCCGACCACCTTCAACGGCCATTATCACAGTGTTGTTGTCAGGCTGGGGACATGCGCAGACAGTCATGACAATGGTGTGTCTTAGGAGTGAAGTGATGCAACCGTGCAGCGCACATAAGTAAATAGGCTCGGGGGCAGTGAGGAGCAGCTGTGAGGCAACGTGACACACATGGATGCCACTCATGTGCCACAAGCAAAACATGTCAAACATGAATCCTGAAGTCGCACACATCACACACCATTAAACTAATAAGCCTGCCAACACTGTCACAGGTGATCAAGGATATGCACTCTCCCTGTGGATGATGACATGACTCATCTGTGTGAATTTGAATGTTTTATTTACATTCGGTGTAGTGTTGAGGCTGGAGCAGTACAGGGCCATGGAAACCCCACTTTACATTGTTGCCCCGTGGAGGGCCAGCCGGAGTCCTTTAGGGATTGACAAGTTCATCAGTAGAGGAAGAGTTCAGTCCGCAGTGTGATTGCTGTGTCCTTGGTAACCAAAAAGAATATGGCAGTCCATGTCGAGGTCCAAGGTGAGTGTCATAGAGTGTATCGGGGGACAGTGGAAGGTGATGATGCAGAGGGTAGAACCAAGTAAAAACTTGCCATAAGGCAGAGATGAATGCTACAGCTTCCTTTATACAACTAAGCCAAAATCATCCGCATCTTCGTCCTCTGATGTTTCATATACCTCACCCTTGGGTGATGTTGTTTTGTCTGCAGCACTGTGTGGCAGTGACACATCAGTGGCCGGAGGTGGGATGCCTGCTGCACGGTGTGCCACTGTCACTTCAAGGGTGGAGATGTGTATGGAGTGATAGCAGCAGCATTCATCTGCGCCAGGCCTTATGGCAGCAATGCCATGATGAGGGTCTGCAGCGCATGGAAGAACCCAGCTACCTCTCGCTGGTGTGCAGCCGTGGCAGCTATTCTTTCCACCTGCGTCCACTCCATGTTCTCCATATTCATCTGCATGTGTCCCAACTCCCGGCTGATATCGCTGGAGCCACTCTGACTAGACAGTTGCTCTTGTCTCAGAGTCAGGACTCCAGCAATGTCAGCCATGGATTGTTAGAGAGCATGGAGTGGACTGTGGGTGTCCGTTAGGGACTGTGAGTGGTCCCTGATAGGACTTAGACACCCACATATGGCATCTAGTTTGGATGCCATGAGGTCGAACCCTACCTGCACCTGATCCGCCATCTTCTCCTGGCACCCCAACACAGGGTGTTGGAAGGCCATGTGTTGTTTATGGAGGTCCTGGGAGACAGCCATAGTGGTGGGTGCTTCCTGCTGTGTGGTCTGAGCTGGGAGTGGAGCCTCCGCAATGCGGCTGGGCTGCCCTGCTCCTGGAGGTGGGGTGTGGGGGCTGTCCATGAGCTGTTGGAGGGCATCGGGGTGGATGGTGTGGAGGTCCTCTTTGTCATCAGTGAAGAGATGTTCAGTCTGCTCTGCAGGAGGTGTTGATTTTCCCTCATAATGTGAATGGGAGATGCAGTTGAACATTGTGTTCACATGTATGTTGACGCATTGTACAAGTGTACATACAGACTGCATGACAATGTATATTGTGACTGTTTGGGAGGAGCTGCCTATTTGATACGGGACAGTGGACATTTCGACACCATCACGGATGTGTGTTTGTACTTGAACATTATCAACTCACATTTCCCTGCTATGCCAAATGTGATTGGCCAGTTTCTACACACAAGTGGCACCAGTTGTGTTCTCTGTTCTGCTGTGAATGTTGCAGTTTTATCACATTGTTGTCAATGTTGATGTGCTCTGAATGTTATGTGTGTGTGCTGCATTTTAGGAGAGTCGTCTCTGCAGTTCTGATTTTGCTGCCCCTTATCCCTTCCGGTGGTGTGCCTTTGACTTCTGTGCTTATACACTGCTGAAATGTTGCATATGTGGGTAAATTGGGCTCTTGGTGTGAGTTGGGAGTCTGGGGCATGGTTTGTCCGCAGATGTGTTGGTGACGTCAGGGGTTGTTTGTGCACATGGATGTGTCAAAGTGTGACTTGCTTCTTTACGGATGTGGTCGACACTCAGCCACCTCAGTGTCATGGCATGCAACATGTCATGATATATTGAGACCGATTCACAGAACTAACTTCAGACAAAATCCTAAACTTACTACCGTTTTGGTATTCACAGAAGGCCTTTACTCATTTTGGTATTCACAGAAGGCACTTACTCATTTTGGTATTCACAGAAGTCATTTAGGAGTCCTAATGTTCAGTGGCCTAACTTTGGGACTCCTAAATGCCTTCTGTGAATACCAAAAGTCTTAAAGTTAGGATTTTTCTCAGTTGAGGAGTAGTAAAGTTAGGACTCCTAACTTTAGGACTCCTAAATGCCTTCATAGAATACCGAAAGTCTTAAAGTTAGGATTTTTTCTCAGTTTAGGAGTAGTGCAGTTAGGACTCCTAACTTTAGAAGTCCTAAATGTCTTCTGTGAATAACGAAAGTCTTAAAGTTAGGATTTTTATCAGTTTAGGAGTAGTAAAGTTTGGACTCCTAACTTTAGGAGTCCTAAATGCCTTCTGTGAATATCGAAAGTCTTAAAGTTAGGGTTTTTCTCAGTTTAGGAGTAGTAAAGTTAAGAGCCCTAACTTTAGGAATCCTAAATGCCTTCTGTGAATACCGAAAGTCTTTAAGTTTGGGTTTTTCTCAGTTTAGGAGTAGTATATATAGTAAGGTCTCCTAACTTTAGGACTCATAATGACTTCTGTGAATACCGAAATGAGTAAGTGCCTTCAGTGATTACCAAAATGAGTAAGTGCCTTCTGGGAATACCAACGTGAGTAAGTGCCTTCTTTGAATACCAAAATGGTGGTAAATTTAGGATTTTGTCTTAAGTTAGTTCTGTGAATCCAGCCCACTGACTGCAGCAATGCTCTTCGTCATGCAGTGTCACTTGCATTGTCAGTGTTGCTCACAGACAAGCTGCTTTGCTGGGTTTAGCACATGTGCTGTGGTTGGTTGTGAGGTTGGGTGTGCACTGTGCTATACTTAATTGTGCATGTGTGCCATTGTGCCCATCTCCACTCGTCCCCCCAGTCCCTGGTTGTTACTCACCCTGTTGCTGTTGTGTCAGGCCATGTTGAGCAATGTCTGGTCCCCAAACTCCTGCCACCGGCTCCACACTGATGACTGTGGACACCATTTCCTCCATCTCATTCAGCTCCTCCTCTGGGCCTGGACTCCCACCTCCAGTATGCGTTGCTGCCTTCTGGTTGTTGCTGAGTTTCTGATTGGTTTTGCGCTTCACATCATTCCAGCACCTCTTGACCTCTTCCATTGTCCTCCTCAGTACTCCGACTGCATTCACTTTGTCCACGATGGACTGCCATATTCCATTTTTTTGTTGCCAATGACACAGTGGAGGTGACAAACAGTAGTTGATGGTGTTCTACCAACTCCATTATCAGGATCCTCTTTCCTGCGGACTAAACCGCGTCTTCCTCTTCTTCTTCTCCTTGCCCTTCCCGGACCCTGAGGTTCCAGGCAGGTCCTCCGTGGGGCTTGTGGGGTTTTGGTTGTCCTCTGTACTTGCTCCAGCTACCTCCATTGTGCTTCGCAGTTGTTTTGGTTTTGTTTGTGTTTTTTTCTACTGCTTTTATAGTGATTTTTGCCACTTGATGTGTGTGAATTGCAGGCCTGGCACAGGTTATCGCTGATTTTGTTATCGGGGTTGGGCCGATTGCCACTTTTTTCACATTCGGCTTTGGATTTTTATCGACGTCATAGTGATTTTATCATGGATATTTGATGCGGTATCGGGAAACTATCGCATGTTACCGCTGTGTTGTGAATATGATGTTAATGCAGCGTTATTTTCCTGTGATAGACGGCGATAGAAAAAATTGTGGTAGCCTATTTTGGCAATGAGTATCGCATGTTCTTGAGAATATCCCCCATAGTCTTTCAGTTGTCCATATCAACTGTAGACTATTCCCCATTTTTGCAACATCTACT